>NW_024424453.1:13238594-13473910 GCF_017311325.1 Ursus maritimus
AAAAAAACTTTAAAAAAATTAATTTCATTTCTAAGTAAGAAATTTTTATTTAAGAAATGCTCATTTCAGATATAAAGTCTACTTGGGCTTGAATGAAAGCAATACTAAAATCAGGAACACCTACTACAGATTCAGTAGTTTTCCTTCTTTGAATCTCAATCTACCTGCTGAACCAAATTTCTGAAATACTTCACAGGATAAACAATTTACAATTCAAAACATAAGAAAATAACGATACTGTGCAATATTGTCTAATTTTTAAAAACACCGATAAGAATATATCTGACAAAAACACACAAATTTCACAACATACAACTTTTGTCAACTTTATGTCTGATATTGCAAATTTTCATCAGTGGCTAATTTCCTTCTAACACTGAATGAAAACTCCCAACTCAGAACATAACCTAGCAATTAAAACTGTATTTTAACACTTGAGAAACGCTCCCGAATTGGCCACATATTGAATCACTCTATATGCTCACGTATTATTTGATTCTTATAATCAGAATACATTCATGTATGTGACAATCAAAAACAGATTAAGAGAAACATTAAAAAACCCTTATTTTAGGGGCACCTGGGTGGCACAGCGGTTAAGCGTCTGCCTTCGGCTCAGGGCGTGATCCTGGTGTTATGGGATCGAGCCCCACATGAGGCTCTTCTGCTATGAGCCTGCTTCTTCCTCTCCCACTCCCCCTGCTTGTGTTCCCTCTCTCGCTGGCTGTCTCTATCTCTGTCGAATAAATAAATAAAATCTTTAAAAAAAAAAAAATAAGTAAAAAAATAAAAAACCCTTATTTTAGAAGAAGAAAAAACATTTCAAGTGTAAAGGATTACAGAAATGTCAACTGAGTACTCCGTTCTTGTAAATTCCATGTTTTGTGACGATTTCAGGTTAAAAGTAAAGACAACCCCAAGCTACTTCACATCTCAAGAGTGACCTGGCCACACTGTCTCTTCACATACCTGGAGCAAGTGATTGGTTCTGAAGGAAAAAACCCGGCTGCTGGGGCTGCCCCATGAGGTTGTAGCCCCACAAGGTGGACTGCGGATGGTGCAACATCTGGGAGGAAATGGGTGAGTAGTTAGGAGGCACTCGGTATATGTTGCTCTGTGGATACTCCTTCAACATAAAGTTTGGGGGGAGAAAAAAAGTTACTTAACTCCACAAACTATACAGATAATGAATACACATCCTTATCACATTACTTGAGCCAGCTCCGATCCCAGTGGATAGGGCTGTTTTCTAGAGGGGAAGATGGAAGGCAAGAACGTCAGCGTGCTCTCTGCAAAACACTCATTTGAGTAAAAACTTTTGACTTAAGAAGTACGTGGCTTCAGCGGAGGGAAGATGGAAAAGGATCGCTTCTGAAGTTTGTTTTTAAAAAACTAAAAGCACATCAATACTGACCACTGCTCACAAGTGAAAGCACATCTTTAGATGTGCTAAGTCTCTGGGGATCGTTTCATCTTAGGTCACCTTAGGAAGCCTTCCTGAAATGTTGGGTCCGGATGAGAACGAGGCCAGAAAGACCTACAATACTTCAGGACCAATCCCTGGCCGAGACAGTATCTTATTTCCAATTTTCTTTTTCTTTTTTTTTTTTTTTCAAGGCAGCAACCTAAAGACATAGACTCGCTGCCATCTGCCTGCACCCCACTCCTCCCACCCAGGCTTCACCTTTCTTATAAGAGATGCAAAGTCTTTAAGGTTCATACCCAGATGTCTCAATTCCCCTGCCACCCCCCGCCTCCCTTCTCTTAGTCTAGCCAAAAGGATCAAGGAAAAACAAAACCTCGGATCCCTGAAATATAACCCAATGGGTAGGGTCAGTTCCAGGAGTAGTGTGGAAGGGACATTACCAGGACTCACTTGGGAAATGAGAGAAGTTTTAGGGCTTTTGTATCTGAAAAGAACAGAAACCTATCCATGTGTACTGATGGGCTAGGAGAGTCCAGATCTTAGGGAGTGGCGGCCTGGACCTTATTGAGCACCTCCTTCAAGACAAAGGAATATTGGTAGGAAGACTATATGGAAAGAGGGCACTGCCATTCAAGTGGCATCCAAAAGTGACAGTGGTCTTTTCTAGAAAAATATTAATCACCAAGCTATCAGCTAGGAAAAGATATGTTTTGGTTCTCATAGGTAAATAATAATAATGAGACATGACATCTGGCCACTAAATTGTGACTATTTCTTCCATTGTACAAGAATACACTTGAATTTTATACAAAACTGTTTCGAATTCTCTCTCAAATATTTTCCAGGTGAATTTAAATGTAAAGATATTTTTACATATTAATTCTATAAATGCTATAAAATTATTTCCAAATTACCATCTCATAGATTTCTGTTGTTTTCAAGAAAATGTTGGTATAGGTAGGGAAGGCTAATAAGGAAAAAAGGAGTGAAACTTTTAAAAATTGTGTTTATCTTTATAAAGTCTGAAAGCATGCGAAAGAAGTAAAATATACAGGAGAATAAGATGCGATGGTAAAATATGAAATCTCAGAAACATCCTACTGGATGTATTAGATGGAATGTTAGCTAGGGAAATGCAAATAGTTTTTCACATTAATTTACTACAGGTGTCAACTGCTCAAAATACGATAAATATTTTAGACATGAGAAAATAAAAATATGTAAGAAGATGAGACTTTAGGGTTCTAAGAAATTCAAGTTTCAAATGTGAGAAATTATGAGGCACTGAAATATTAATTAAAGATTATTCACAAGAGAAAAGAAGCCTAAAATTAAAGCAATCAACAGTAGAGGAGGAAAAATCAGAAGCTATAATCCTGTCGTCTGTGATAAGTAACTGTTCATGTGTCATTCTATTAATTAAGACAGAGCTTTGTTAGGATTACAACTATGACAATAAGGCTTCTAATGCTCTTCCTGTTGCTAGGGACAGACTCTGGGCATGACTGAATCTCCCACTAGGTGTTAATGAGCCAAAGACCTCTGGGCTTCCCATACTCACATCAACTCTTGAGCTTGATTTTGTCTTGCGCTTCCTTCCCTTTGTTTTCTTCTCCTCGTCTGTTGCGGTTTTTCCCTGATCTGACAGCTCAGCTGATTTCCTCTCTGGTTCCTGAGAGACGGGAGATGTGGGCTCTTCCTCTTCCTCCTCGGGAGGCAGGGGCAGTGGCTCGAGGTAGTAACTTCGGGGCTTGGGCATGGGGTGTGTGTGATACAGCAGCAGGTGATGCTGTTCCTCGTACTTGATCACCTTTCGGTCCACTCGGACGGTCCCGAACCAGGCCCAGGACAGAGGAGCTGGGTTCTTCTGACCCTCAAACAAATCCCACGGGGACACCTTCTGCTTTGTAGAGACCTGAAGACCCTGTGGTTGAGATAATGCTCTATGACCTCATGTTGAGATCTTTTCCTGACTCAGAGGCCAAGCTTGGTTAAGACGTGGATGCAGAGAACATTCTGACTGGTGGTGAGGCTTAGAGTGCCCTAGCATACAGCAGACAGGTAAATGCACTGGTTCAGGGTTACACGGCTCGATCACTGGAGAGCTGCAGCTAGAATTCAGACCTTTAGGTTCAATTCTGCGGTTCTTTAGACCATATAATACTCTGTTCAGGCTGCAACACCAGATGGTTCAGTTTATTTTACTATTAATTGGTATTTTTCACTTAGGCTTTTTTTGTTTTCTTTTTAGGAAAAAAAAACTTTTTGAAATGTACTGCAATGTTGATCTTACCTTTTATTAAATTATCATAAATTACAATCTTTTGGAATCTATTTTGGTTTTTTTAAAATTTTATTGTTTTTAAGATAAAACAAAATGTCAGACTCAAGTTATAGTCAACCTCTAATTGGGCTCAAATTAACTTCAATCCAAACATGTACGGACTTGATTCAGTACAGGAATCTTTCACGTACTTAACAAGCCAATTTCTGAATAGTTAAGGAATATTACTACAGAAGTAACTTGTACCAACAGGTACAAATAAAGTCCTTTAATTTAAGCTTATCTCTACTGAGTTTAGAAGAGGAAATGTTACTCTGTTTCTGAAAATAAAGGTTTCTGACTTTTAACATTAGCTGGTGATGTCTCTTGGTACTTTGCCTGGCATACCAACTTGAAAATACTGTTGCTCAGAATGACCCCCAAAATAACTACTCAGGCATTCCATAAGCTATGAATGCTCCCGTTCATATCTACACAACTCTTCCATGGATGGATTTATCCAAAATCAAGGCTCATTTACCCTGTATAAATTGACTGTTTGCTCATACTGTCGAGCTTACACCTCCTTCCTAGGTGCAAAGACCATATAAGCAAATGGTTTCTAGATGTCTCATCCCTAGAGAGCCCAATGACACTGTAAACTCAACCTGCCCATAATGCTAGCTTTTTCTGTCTCCACAATCACACTGGTAAAAGTACTTGGGTTACTCTGAATTAATGCAGCATCGCATTTCTCCTAAGAGCCACGTTCTTTCATATCTTTGCGAAAAACTCTTCCATTGCCCTGTATCACACTCTTCCCTACTTACCAACTAACTCTTAATCCTTCAAAATAATTCAAGTGTCAATTTTTCGGGGGACCCTATTCTGACTACCTACTCCTTACCTGAGGGTGATGGCTCCTTCTCGGGGTCTCCTAACTTTGTACCATGACACAAATCTCACCACACTGTGATTGTCTGTCTACTTCTGCTTAAGGGTAAGAGTTCTGTCTTTCATCTCTGTGGTTGCTCAATGTTCATTGAAAGAATAACCACTCTTCTCGTATTTAAGGGAAACTTGTTTAATATCCTATATAAAATGTTTATTGAAATATTGTTTAACTGATGAGAAAATTAAGTACCTTCACCCTAAAAATATTTTTTACTCAAAATAGTTTACTACATGAAGACTTTATCAATCAAAATTTTCTTATCTAAACATACTGTTTCCAACTCTGAAGTAAAATCAGACCTGGTCTTTGCCTTCTTTTATTTTTACAATACATTTAAAAAAAAAACATTTTATTTATTTATTTGAGAGCATGTGTGCACACGCGAGTGAGTGGGCAGAGGGAGAGAGAGAAGTACACTCCTCACTGAACAGAGAGGCAGGAGCTGGTCTGGATCCCAGGACCCTCAGGACCCCGGGATCATGATCTGAGCTGAAGGCAGACGCTTGACCGACTGAGCCACCCAGGGTGGCCCTTAACAATACATTTTTACTTAGTTTTCCTTCAGCAAGCTTCAGAAATTCACTTAAATCCACGTAAAGTTTTAAATGAATATCTATATAATAATGCCAATGACTATTATATTTAAATGACAAGAACGTACTTCAGAAAAAAAAATGAAGAAACTGTTAAATTGAGGTGTTTCAGATACCCTATAGGAAGACATGAAAATATATACAAGAAACAAACATTTACTCTTGCCTGTTTTTTATCTATGGAGTCGAATCCAGCAATTTTGTTTCCCTTTGTGTCAATCAAGGAACCCATAGGTTCGCAAGTGATGACATCACATGTCTGTTTTGGCAAAGGTAGCAACTGTCGAACTTTGTCAATACTTTCTGATCTCTTGTCTCCTAGCTCTTTCTAAAAAAAAACAAACAAAAAAACAAAAACAGATAGAGAAGTGGGACAGAAATTACAACGAAGGCAAAAGTTGGTGAGAAGGAAGTTTCTCTATGAAACATTTCCTTTTTTATAGCCAGAATGTTCTTTAACCTTGAGCATGGTCTATGATGCAGCTTTCAATTAGAGTAGTGAGTATGTTTCATTTCTTCTATTTAAGTAGAAAATAGAACACATACAATGGGACCCTGGTTACACAACAAACATCACAGTGCTGAAATGACAGAAATCCCATGTAGTATTTGCCAGCAGAAGGCAGAAGCCGCAGCACAGAACACATTCTCAAATCCAGGGTCAGGCCTCAAGGTAATCATTGGTTATTTTATTGATAAGGTTATTTTACTGATAAGGTTTATTGATAAGATACACTGTTGTTGTTTTTTTTTTTTGCACCATTTATAGTTTATTTCAAAGACTATATTATTGGTTGGTCAAATGAACTGGGTTTAGAAATATCAATGTAAATGGTTATTTTTCAATTACAGGGGCCAGTCCAAGAATGGATTTATGGGCATTTTTGTTATATATTTGATAATAGATTTCTAAAGTTCCTTAACAAGTTAAACACTTTGTGAATATAATTTTCAGAAATAACTTCAAGCTATATGCTTATAACTTTTGAGTACTAGTAAGCTGAGGTAAAGCTAATAGCAAAATAACCACATAACACTAGCTGAATGCAATAAACAGCATCTAACTTAACACAGTAAATTAAGATAAAATGCAGTAAATAACTAATGCATAAACTATCTGAGCTCATAATATATAAGCAGGTCACAAACTTACTTTCAGTTTCTTTACTAAATTCATGTATGCACGTTTGTTCTCTTCAGATCCCCCTGGGGATGCATTTGATAGGTCTGAGGCTAACGTTCCATTGATTAAAACACCCAGCATGTCAAGAACTGTTGTGAACAATTCACTAAGAGAGAAAAAATATATAATTATTTTCACTTTAAAGCAAAACCAAGACACTCTTAACTAATAGCGTTTTTATTTAGGGCACAGAACTCTTGATGGTAACTAAGAGACTAAACTGTGACAGTTTGTCGTCAGCCTATCAAAGCTTCTACCATGCACGTGTGCAGCATACTGAACGTGAAGTAAGAACATACTTGTTAGTGTGCATGTCAACAGTTCCAGAAGTAATGATCTGGAGGAGGAGGAGGGCCCAGTCTGTCGTCCATTGGGTGCTCCTCTGCACAGTGTCGAACATTCCACCCACCTGGCACGAAAAAAATGCAACAAAACATTATTACAAAGAAAATACCAACCCCATCACTTTATGTAGCCAATTTTGATTAAAAAAAAAAAACAACACAACAACAATAACAAGACTTTAGTTTATGGGTTATCATATCTTCTCTCTTACCTACCTACCTATTTGTCACTATTTCTTGGTTCCTTCAGCACAGGAATTTGGTCATTCCAAAAAAAAAAGGAGAGAGGGTGGGAGGAGAAAGGGAAGCTGAGCGTGGGCACAACATCAGTATGAATTAAATAACAGGGGAATTAACTTTCTTTTGTTCCTAATCTTTCACAATACCCAGTTTTGCAATATAACTTTCGTCCAATCTGAATAGGTCAAAACCAGGTAAGTTGATTATCTACAACTTTGTGTTATTCAATTACTATTGAATCTAAGCCTGTTGTCAAACTGACACTTGGAAACATCCAGTAACACTGAAGACTGAGGAGTAGGAGGCCTGGCCCCCAGGTCTACTCATTCATGTGCGGGAATTAAGTTACGAACAACTGCCAAATATCAGGCAAGCCCTGTCCAGAGTAGCCTTCATTGAGGCTTATCGAATAGGAAAAGAAAATTTCAAAGACATGTGCAATGTGTGAGAAATTTTAAATGTCTGTATAGCCTCCCTGTTGAATTTGTTTTTATGACCAATCTGATGGAAAATCTGACAAAACTTCATCTTACGGCACATTTTTATATGGGTCTTTAAATGAGTATAATAAAAGCTAATTCATCTCAAAGCAGTAGCCTTTTCAGACCTACTCTTAGCACAAACTGAGAAGAAGGAGAGATTCCCTGGGGCAGGAGGTGCAGAAAGCAAACCAATGCCCAAAATACCTATGCCCTCTAGAAGTCAGACCAGACAGGAAGGTCAGCAGCAAGGAGGACAGACACGTGAGAGACAGGGAAGTTGTTAGAGCAAACAGTGGAAGTCCTCACACATTGTAATGAAGAGCATGACCATAGAAGAAGTGGGAAACTGGAGTTATTTTCACATTTAGATAAGCATAATGGAGGGAAAACACTAGAAATGCCCCTTACCAAATTTAGGCGAAGTTGCAGTGCTTCATGCATCATCTGCCGGGCTTTTATGTCATCTTGGTATCGTTCTTCTCTCCAATTACTTAAAATCTAAATCAGCAAATAGATGGAAGAACCCAAAACTTATTTTCCCTATTAAAATGGATCTTTTTCCTTAAAGTTATATTGAACTTCTTACTGACAGTCAAAAATAACTTCTTACTTTAACGAATTAATAAACAAAGCAAAATAAATTTTAGCTTTCCTCCCCTTTTTCCATGCAGACGGAAATCTGGCTACTTTTTATTTATTGACTTTATAGGTTGAAGAATTCTTATCTATTTACCATCCTGTTAGTAAGTCTTAGAAAATGCTTTAAAGGAAGATGAAGTTAAAGATAAGCAAACCAACAAAAAAGATTTTTTAAATATATTATTTCACTGGTCTTATAGAGTAAATATTGGAATAGACAGAACTACATTTTTATATCTAGGGACCTTCTATGAACCCTAGCAAATGTATTATTTTGATGTTTTATTGAAGGGATGGGACTTGCTACCTTACACTCTTGCCTTCGTTGATAAAGAATGTGTATACTATTTTGAAAAATATGACAACTTTGACATCAGTGGAGTGGTGGATTGTTCTACAAAGTGAGTGCTTTCACTGATTCAGACTAATGTGAGCAAAGGGAAGGTTTGCTTAGGAAAGGCAAACCACAAGTGGGCAACACCCTAGAATCAGTCAGATGGCAAGGGCAAAGTCCCTCCCACCATTGCCATGCTCTGAAGTATGGTAACTACTAAGAATCATCTTATGAGTTAAAATGAGTCATAAGGGGAAGTAACGCTGCCTAACAGATGAGCTGTAAGTTTATGGCATGGTGAGAGGAAAGCATTTCTCAAACCTCATCAAGAGAGTCCTCTCCCAAGTCTGACGTGAGGGTACAAGACAGTGAACACAAAGCTGCACCAGAGCTTTCATTCTAGCAACAGGACAAATAAAAATAAGTCAAATGTAACGAGTTGTATGAACCAGGGCAAGGGTTCAAAAATGACCACGGTCCTATTTTTGGAAAGTAATCAGGGAGGGTCTCCATGAAGTGGTGACACGTGAGCACAGATCTGAAGAAGTGGGGGAGGACCCTCTTATTATCTGGGAGGAAAGCCTTCCACGTAAAGGGAAAAAACGATGCAAAGGTGCTGCAATGAGAATCTGCTTGCCAAGTTCAAAGGATAGCAGGGCACCTGAGTGGCTCAGTCAGTTCAACATCTGACTCTTGATTTCGGCTCAGGCCATGATCTCAGGGTTGTGGGATGGAGCGCCGCGTTTGGCTCCACGCTCAGTGAGGAGTCTGCTTCTTTCCCTCTCTCCGTCCCTCTGCCCTTCCCCCCAATCACGCTAGCTTGCTCTCTAAAATATATAAATAATAATAAAAAAAAAAAGGATAGCAATGGAGTCAGTGTGAAGAGTGGAGTGAGCAAGGCATCACTGGTAGGAAACAAGGCAGAAGTGGGAGCCAGTGCCCAATCATGTAGGCCTCTATAAGCTCAGACTTTGCATTTTTATTCTAGGCACAATAAGAAACATTGGAGAATCTTGGGCACCAGAGGGCCCAAGGAAACGGAGGGCCACAGGAGGGTTCCATTTGGCTCTGTAGCAGGATAAAACATCCCACATGACCCATCTACCTTCTTGGCTCAATTCCACACTTTCCAATTTCTGGTTTCATCACCTGGCTTCCCTGAAGTACACAGAATGCAAATGCCCCAAAGAGTGACCAGGAGAACTGTGGTTGGTGGAAAGCCAGAATTCAAATTCTTTGTAAACGAATCAATGCCTTCTGACTTTGAAATCAGTACTTTACACTCAACTGGCACTGGTTTGGTTCTGGCAGGAAAATAAAACTGAGTTTCTGAACCAAGACAGCTCAAGCTGAGATCCTTCAGATAGGTGGGGGCCGGGCTGGCAAAGCTGGAGAGAGGGTCCGCTGCCTCAGCACCACGCCTGCAACACACATTACTCCAGGACCTCTCCCATGACGCAGGGTCAGGAGACGAGCAGATATGTCAAAGTGGTATGCAGTGTAAAAAACATTACTTTTATAGGACACTGCATAATTACTGTTACAAAATTGTGAATCTAATGGTGCCTACAACACCAGGTAGGGGAATACAGAATAGATTGTGTCTCCTTGCAGCTAATCAAAATATGTTGTCATCTTATGAGTTTAATCTCAGTATTTGAAAGGAGAGCAAATTAATGCCATTAGAAAAATACTTGCCTGGCTTAATATTCTCGTATTATACTTTACCTGATTAACTTGATTCTGAAGAGATGTCAGGAGGCCTTCCCGTTGTTCATCTTGTCCCTTAAGGCAGGTAAGGACCAGTGAGAGGAAAGGTTGTTGACTCAAAAGAGACATACTACAAAGGAAGTAGTAACAGCAGATCTCGTTAGAAAGGATGGATTACTTCCTGTGCAACATAGATCTCCTGCCCTTCGGTTATTGGCTCTTATTTATTTTACTACTAGAAAGGGGAAGGGAGTAGTAAATAGCCAAAGCCTACTTGAAAAGTTAAATCATAGCTCTACTAATAAGATTAAAAGCCACTGCGATGCTTCTAAATAATTTCATATGCTCTCCTGCCCTTGAAGGCATTCCCAAACTAGCATAAATTCATACTGCAGGAGCATGCTGGGGGCGTGCAGTGAGAAGAGAATTTCTGCTTTGTAACAGTAAGCTGAACTGAAAGAGGCACATCAGCAGGAATATCACTTTATACACAGAATAAGATGAAAAATTTAAAAATTTGTCACTCAAAACTCTTAAGAGTCAAGGAAACAGGCCTACGTGATTGTTGCGCTTATGTTATTTTTTTAGCACGCTTAAGACCACGTGGGGTGGGAATTGAGAGAAGTAAGATCAGCACCTAGGCCTGAGGATCCAAAAGCAGTGAGCTCGTTAGTGACCCACCATACCCCGTAGCCTCGTCTTAAGGGGTGTGAAGGCATCTGAGTAAAAAAATCTATTTTAAATTGTCCTTTTATTAATATTTCTTCAATTATCGGAGAACCAACAAATCCTATTGACAAACTAAGTGCTATGTTGGAAAAAAAAAAACTTTTTCAAAGGAGATCGAGACCCAAATATTTCAATGTGCTTCATCCTTACCAGCAGAGCTGAGACTGACTGACTTGGGAAGAGTCATCCTTCAACTCTGCCATACCACCTGTGTCCCCCTGTAGGGACAATGTACATACAATGTACAAACAACCATCCATCAGCAAATGAACTTCCAGAATTAAAACGGAGTCATATGGTTGGTTGGCTGACCCTCGCAAAGGTGACCCAAACAACCAGGTAACAAACAAAACACATGTAAAACTAGGTCTCCACCAAAATGCACGTTAGTTAAAGAGCACGGTCTCAGACGCCAGATGACCTGGGTTCAAACTCCAGCGTTAAGACTCCTTAGCTGTATGTCCTTGAGGAATTAACTTTTCCGTGCCTCCCTTTCTTCATCTTAAGAAGGGTATGATGAGAGCACCCACCACATAGGATTGCTGTGATGATTTAAAAGTTCATGTATGTGTGTGATGAGTTTTATACAATGGCATTTCTATGAAAGCTCAACGAATGGTAGCTACTAAAATATTATTGACTAGGGGATAAGAACTATACATGTTCGGAGTTTTTGGTTTTGTTTTTTTTTTTTAATGGAAGAAATCGTCATTATTTCCCTTCACTCCTGAGGTGCTAAATTCATAGCTTCACATTAGAGTGCAGCTCTGTTCTTTCTCAGTAACAGCTTGCAAATTTAATTATTTGAAATCTTTTCTAGGGCCTAAAATAAATGAATTAAAGATTAAACATAGTGGCTTACAAATTTTAGTATTTAGTTTAGAACAAGAGCCCTAAATGTTAAAAATATTACTATCTTAGGGCCCAACAGGACAGAATGATAAATAATTCTATGTCTTTTAAACATAAACAATTAAAAGAATGAGAAGTAATTAAATGTAGAATATAGGGACTAAATGGATATCCAGATCTAATTCAACAGGTCTGAAGTGAGGCTAGCTAAGAAGTCGGTGTTTTTAATGGCTTAGCAGTGATTTGGGTACACAGGCAGAACAGAGAACTGGTGTACTAAATATAATAACCTTGAACTTTTTAGGATCAGAGCTTTACCTAACAGAGTATTTTCATTTCCACTTAAAAATGTTAATTTCGGTGCACTCTGGGTACAATGACAATGTATGTCTGCAAGATGCTACTCATTCTCAATCATTCCTTAAGCCCTTATACAGAGACACACCTTGCAGCCGTACCTTTTCTGTTTTTGTCTGTCTCTTTCCTTTTTTGAAGAGGAGCCCAAGTGCTGTCCCTTCTCCAGCTCCTCTCCGGCAGCTTTTAGTACCCTTCCTTGCACAGAGGTCGGCAGCCTGGCAATTAGGGGGGCCACCAGCCACACACCCCTGCGTTCAGAGGAACTAAAATCAGAAACAGGTGTTATCCCCAAGGAGGTGTCCTTTTCCTCTGCTCTCACAGTTATAATGGAAACTCCAGGGCAAAACTTTCATGCATAAGAAGCACCAACTATCCTAAAATTTCCCTCTTATCTCTGTACTACTTTTCTTCTTGCCAAATACCAGATAGTTGAACATACTTTTCCACTCGCTAGGGAAAGCAATAAAATGTGGGGTTCTGGGAGAATACTGTCACTAAACTTTTTAAATCTATGCAAGTGTTCTTCTATGATTCTAGCTCTCTGATTAGCAACAGCCCTTTTATACAACAAGCAACACACTTTACTGTCGTGGCTAAGAAAAGAAATGTTCTGAGGATGTGTAAGCATTTTAATAACCAATGTTTAAGGTTTTAAAATTCACTAGTTATACTTTACACCCAAATGATGAAATGTAAATCAACCCGCCTATCATGGTTATCATTCGTGCAACACTACCAATTAATAAAGATGGCAGAAAAAATGTTTCCTATATAATGAATTCTACGGAACAGAGTAGTCTTAAGGAGGCAATAAAGAAATTAATCCCTTCTGCATGGAATAGGTAGTTCCAAAGAGTCTGGATGAGGTAAATACTGAGACATCATTCATCATCATGCCCTTTATTATACTATTAAATAATAATAACTGACATGAATAATTTCACATTTCTGCAGCTTTATGAAAAGTAACTGCATCAAGCAAATAAAAATATACCATTACATGTGAAAAAGGAATCACAGCCCAATCAAACTGCAGAAAAAAATACCTTAGAAATGTCTTTATTCCATTCTGCCTCGTGCTACTTGTATCAGTATTTCCAATCCCGTTTGGGTTGAAGAGGCCCATTCCAGAATTAGAAGAATTATTGTTCAAGTCAGCAGACTGTTGGAACACCTCTATTGTTGCCTTTGCAATATTATCCAGCAAGTTGTTCATTTCAGCCACTGAACCAGAGCCCTGGAGTTACACATAAGAAAACTAGCATGCATATGTTTTACTTCATCCTCCAACATCAACGTGTTCTCGCTGTTCTTAAAATTCTGTGTACATAATACATGCTTCCAATATATACTCACAGGGTCCTTCAAACACTGTTTGATCATTAACTGAAGTTCTAGCCAGGACTGCCTTAGTGTCCACTGCTCAAGATTCTGGGAAAAAATGGAAAGAATGAACACATCATGGATACTGAATGTGTCTTAAAATATAATAATTCCTTGCAATATTCCCTCTCTCAAGAAAGAATAGAATAATCATACAGATTTTGTATGATTACAGGAATCTGTAGGGATCAAAGGGTTTCCAGGTCCATTACATATACTCACTGTAGACACGAAGGAAAAAAAACAAGAAAAAACATTAAAATAACGCATATCTGGGGTACCTGGGTTGGCTCAGTTGGTTAAGCGTCTGCCTTGGGCTCAGGTCATGATCCTGGAGTCCCAGGATCAGGCTCTGCATTGGGCTCCCTGCTCAGCGGGAAGCCTGCTTCTCCCTCTCTGTCTGCCCCTCCCCCTGCCTGTGTGCTCTCGCTTGCTCGCTCACTAATAAATAAAATCTTTAAAATAAAATAATGCACATCACTCAGCCAGGCACCGGAAATAAGACAGGGATTTCTTCTCCCAAAATCTAGTCATCTAAGCAATCCCATTCCAAAATAATTTCAATACTTTTTGAATAATGTAAGACTATCCCTTCAGAAAGCTTGTCTCATCTAAATACAGTAGATTTAAATATCAATGTTTATACTATGATTGTATAGCATTTGTAATATCAATATTTACCTAGCAATGAAGTGCGGCAATTGCACGGAAAAGAAAATTGGGAGAATAAAAATCAGAATTGAAGTGAAGAATTGGTTAGTGCTGAGCAAAAAAAGAAAAAAAAGGGAAAAAAAAAGGTGTTACATGACAGAAACACAATCTTTAGACTCCAGTCACTCACCTGAAGAATACGCTTAATGTGCTGTCTTTGCAAGTTGTCACCCTCTGTGCATTCTTTAATACCATGAGGATAACAGATAAGCTGCAGTAATTTCTGTGCTTGCATATTTGAAAGCACAGGGTCCAATATAAGCTCTTTGTCTGTGCATAATCTTTCAGGTTCTTTCAAGCAATGTTCTCCAACCCACTCCTTAAAAAAAAAAAAAATCAGCTGTTAGATTGACAGGGAGAGACTTTCTATATGTGAATGTAATGTGCACTAAATCAGGGTGTAAAATAGAATATAAAACAGAAATCTTCCAATTTAAAAACAGTTACTATGAAAAAAGTGGGCGGAAAAATTTTTGAAAATAAAATTCCTGGTATTTTGACTTCCAAAAAATACAAACTGGGACACTGGTTTAATAAAAAGTTTGAAAAACAGATTAAAAAAAAAAAGGAACGAAAAGAAAGCTAAAGAAACTAAAGAAAACAGTGGTGTATAATGGTAATGATTCTGTATTATCACGTCTTCATTTTATGTGACACATACTATATTCCACTGAATAGAAAGAGCAGAGAAAAACATTTAGAAAACTGTCTTCGTTTTTTATATTATAAATGCTACTATTATAAATATTTGTGCACATCTACTTTCTATACAATTATTTTCTTAGAATAATTTCATAAAAGCACAACTGTTGGGTCAAGGAGTATACCAAAATTTAAAACTATTGATACATAGAGCCAATTGCCATCCAGAGAGTTTCTACCAATCTAAACCCCTATCACCTTTTCTATATCATTGCAAACTCTTATACTATAGAAGAAATCATTAACATAGCCCAATTTGAACCCAGATCTGTTTCAGATGTGGCCTGTTTCTTAACTACACCAGGAGCCCAATGCTGAGTATCTGTTAAAGTCACCTGGGGAACTTGCTCAGATTCCAATGCCCAGGCCCCATTCAATAAATATCTGATAGTGGGACCCAGACATCAGTAATATTTTTCAGGGATTAAAACTGTTTGACTCTTGGTGCTTCTGGCTGGGAACCAATACACCAACTGCCTCTCATTATCTATACGACCATTTCACAAACTTTTACCATAGTTACAATATGCCCTAAAAAAACATGGCCCTGCTAACATAATGTCTCCATCAAAATGGAAAATAGTATATATGGTATGCCATGTTTTCTTTTTTTAAAAGAGTAATTAAAAGAAAAAAAAGGAAGATAAATCAAAAAGTAATAGAACTGATCACCAAGGGCAGGAAAAAACACAGGATGGAGGAGACAAGGGACAGAGAACACATCTCAGTACCCCTTTTTGTGCAGTTGACTTGTAGAAGCATGCTAGTCTAAAGCAGAGCTGAGGTGGGGAGCAAGAAAAAGGGAATCTAAACTGAATCCAAACAGAAACAAATGAAATCAATTCTATTTCAAATGAATAACATCCATACTGAAGGAGAAAGTTCAAAAAAATTTTAAACACAATACTACAAGCCTTTAGGGAAATAAGAATTATAAACTAATCTTCCAACTCCTTTTCGTTTTTTCCTAGTGGTATAGGTGTAGCAATTCTGAAAACTATTTCAGGTGTAGTACAGAATTAAGTAAATGAGCAAATGGTTGATGTTACTGGGAGCCAGGATTCTTGCTATGGAAAACAGTATTAATATGGACCAGGGGAATACAAAGAAGAACTAAGTGGAGTTAATAGAAGTGGATGTATCAGTAGGAGCTCATGAATATACACAGACATTTATGTATATGGATGTATTTTTTCTTACCTCTATCTGCTGAAAGGGCTTAGAGTCAAAGAACACCCACTGACCACAGTAATGAGCACCACAATACCCATATCTTGGTTTCTATATACCGTCCTCTACTAACTAGAACCAGAGTTCCTTGGAAGAATGAGTGATTCATTCCAGGTTTGGAACAGGGAAAGTACAAGGTGGGCCAAGAACTAAGAAAATACTTGGGGGGAAAAAAAGGATGGAGATATGTCAAAATAACTTAAGAGCCAGGAAGAAAAGGTTCCCACTGGACAACTCTGGGACAATTTGAACATGAAAATAACGAAGGATAGTATGTTATAATCCATATGGATAACAAATAAATAAGAATAAGAGAAAAATTAATAAGGGTAGGGTCTCCTTAGAGGACAATGCAAATTGTTAACTGTAGAGGAGTCGGGTGGGGGGGGGGACACCATTTTGCAACCTCATATAAAGACTAGTTTGGACAAGAATCAAAATGAATGCTATATGTATGGGTGGTGGAGTTTGATAAAGGACAGGACGTCTATCTGCACTGTCTCAAAATGTCTCCCCAGAAACTATTTACTGATTACAAGGGGAAAGAATGGTAACTATACAGCAGCGAAATCTTGAAACCATACAATGGAGACACTTTGATCAAAATGATCATCGCCAGGGAGGTACAGATGGACACCATGTGCCTTCAGGTGTGACCACCCTAGAAGAACACAACATTACTTCCGCAGCGTCTTGGCCAAGAATGCATAATTGGAAGCTAATCTACGGGAAATTTCCGACAAAACCAACATTATTGGGACAACTGACAAAACTGAATGTGGCCTGCAGGGGAGAAAAAATTACTGTACCAAGGCTAAATTTCTTGATTTTTGATAACTGCATTTGTTTATGTTAATAAGTAAACACTAAGGTATTAAAAAGTAAAGATTCATAATGTATGCCATCTACTCTCAAAAGCTTCAGCAACAAATTAAAAATACATGCATCCACATTCACACACAAATAGAACCATACAGCAATGCGGCAAAACGTAAAAACTGGTGAATCTGCATAATGGGCATACACACTGGAGTTCTTTATTATTTATTATTGCAACTTTTCAACAAACTTGAATTTATTTCCAAATAAAATTAGCAGGAAGAAAAGGACCCCCAATGTGCAAATTTCCTACAACAGTGAGCATTTCTCTCAGAAGAACAATTATACACTCAAAGTTAAAGGAAAATTAAATCTGAAAAATACCTGTTGACAGATAGTCCTCAGTACATATCTAGCATATTCTCTTAAGTTGGCAGTTTCTATGGAAATGCTTTTCCCACAGGATTTTGAATTTTGTGAGGCAGTCCAGATATCATCGGCATTNTCGTAAACCCCTCATGGTGAAGTCATCATTCTTTAAAGAGCTGACATTGTTATTGCCAATTTTGGCATCTCCTAAATAATAGAACCACAAAAGCAAAATCACGGAAGTTCAAAATATTGCCAAATCCTTGAGAAGTAAATGAAGCAAGCCTTCAGGGATTTAAAATATGTGAATGGCATCATTATGGCATAGCCCGTTGTTCAGCAAGAGAGAGAATGGATCAAGAGAATAATTGCAAGAACCCAGAGAAGTTTCACTGGACATGGAAAAAAAAAAGCATATTCAAGACTTATTCCTTATTTTGTTTACAGAATTAAGTATGTGTTCACTGAACTTGGAAAGGCCATTATGAATCATACTTAATAATCAGAGAACATTGATTTCACCAATAGTTCAAGGACAAATGTATTCAATATTCAAATTCATTTCACTTATAGACAAGGAAAAAATGGGTTACTCACCCTTCTAGATGTCCCTTTTCCATTTCTTCTCTTACAATGACTTATTTTCTATCCATAGGTCAAGAGAAAAGTTTTGCCTTAGCCCACCTTACTATCAACTTCTTGACAAGAGAGATTTATTTCCCTGGGAATGGAAAAGGGCAATGCATACTAAGGAAGCCCTAAAACATAGGGCATTCATTGAATAACCCAAGTCTCTCACTTTCCTCTCTGTAAACATCCAAATTAGAAAACCTCACCAGATCAACCTCTAATACACTGAGTCAAATGAAACTAAAGAAAGGGTTTCCCTCATAATCAAGTTATTGGGAGCAGAATGTCTGAATAGCTGGAAATAAGAAATCCTCTCCAGCTGTGAAAGACCAATCACTATCATCTTTTAAAAGTGAGAGAATATAATTTGATTATAAAGACTGCCAAATGACAACAGAGCCTCTAAACTTTTGCCTGTTTACCCACAGGATTATAAGCCTTGAACAAGAAAATTTCTTGGAATCAACAAATGAATTTAGATGAGGCCCCTCACTGCCCACTATGGGTAAAAAAACAAAACAAACAAACAAAAAAAAACAAAAACCAAGCCCAGGTCAGTGCAAAAACCCTTTTAAAACCCACAGGTCAACCAAGAAAATGTTTTGACTCTGCTGGAAAATTTGAAAAATCAGAATGGCTTAGTGAATATTTATTTACAAAATTGTAAGAGGAGGGCAGGAATAAACAATACTTTTCAAGTCACCAGTATCTTATTATATATTATCATACATTCCTCACTAAAATACACAATAGAAAAAAGTACCAATTTCACTTCACCCACAAGAGTTTATTTAGTTCAACAGAGCTCTTTGGGAGCTGAAAGATATGTACCAAAATTTAGCATACTTTCTCCCCACCTCTGGGGACATAAATGACTATTTCTATGACCTTAAAACTACTACATAAATTAAAAACCAATTTCTATAGAACAGTTTTATCTCCCAAATTCAAAATAGATCCTGGTGGACAAGACTTGAGAGAACATTGGTAAGGACAGGGTAAGGCAGAGAAACTAAAACTTCTGTAAAAAAAAAAAAAAAAAAAAAAAAAAAAAAAAAAAAAACAATATCAGAGAAACAAACACCTCTGCCTAGGAAATCCTCATTCAGAGTCTCATTTAGTTTAGATGTTAGGATGACAGAGAAGGTACAGGAGACTGTGCCAGAACCTTCTGTAACTGTAGAAATAACAGAACAAATAGAAACGAGTGTTCAGTGACTGCCTAGTCCAAGGCTCTGCTCAAATCCAAATGACCTGATCCTGACTTCTCAGACTTGAAGTGTCCTCTATCTACAAAGAACTGAGGAGAATTAAAAAGGTCAAGGAAAGCCAACCAAAGATAAATATACTGGTTATTACGCACGGATATTAAAATACAAGTATGTGACTCTTTAAAGAGGCTGGCAAATTTTAGTTGGAACTGGACCAGTCCTCCAAATGAAGGGGTAAGTGCCTAGATGGCGCTCATCGTGCTTTCTGCCATTCAGTGTCTATCCCCTTCTGTAATCACAAGTCTAACATTAGTTTGTTGAAAAGCTACTTTCCAAAACCTACTTTCTAGTTTCTCTGATGGGCATTAGATATATCAGAGAAAAAAAAAAAAAAAAAAAAAAAAAAAAAGACCCTGACTTCATGGTCCCTACATTTCTTTATTAAGTAGATTGACCAGCCATTTTCTTCTCAAACACCATCAGAGAAGAGAAATTTTACTTACTGAAATGAGCATTCAATGTTGGTTGTATAATAATACAAGCTCCTAAGCTCAGAAGAGAGGTTATGACCCTCTACATGGCTCTACCTTTCCGTTTTACTGCAAAATTCATAGGCATTTCCAAGGGCATCCCTTTGATATATCTATAAAATGAATGTATACATGTTTTCTCCAAACTTTAAACTACTGCAAAAATTAGAAACCATGTATATGTATATGTGTGTGTATATATATTCTTTTCTTAAGATTAACTTTTAATAATTTTTTTAATGAAAATCCTGTTATCCTTCTTCGTCACCAAATAACATTCAAACAGGAGTATAATGTTCTTTAAGACTCCTCTAAAATATTTCCTATCTACTCAGTAGTTTCTATTCTAATCAAAGAGAGCTCCTTCAGAACATAAGGCAGAACTTTAATGTAAGGCCAAAAGAGGGTTCCCACAGTTGGAATTAGGCAGTGTGGACTCAAGAATTCCTATTCATTCAAATACTGAACAATTTATAGAATAAAAATGTCTTAAAGCATTACGCTATCAATGAACAGAAAATGCAGTACTACTACTCCAGGAGTATATATGCCAATAGGAGTATAAAGGAAATCTTGGACCTTATGGATTAAATTTTTAAAAATTCTGGTATCTAATATTATCAATAATATCGACATCATTACAATTATTATCTGATTCATGAAAAACCTAAGGCAGAAGTTTACATACTAGTTCAGGGTCACAACAGAAGTAGAAACGCTAAGATTAAAACCCAGATTTTCTGGTGTCCTGCTCCTAATATATAATATGAAATTTAAATATATAATATGAAATTTAAACCTTCAGTCAGATCACCATCCATCCATCACAAAGTGTGACTTATAAGCCAACAAATAAAAACAAAACCACTCTGTGGGTCTGAGAATCTATATTATATCAAAATGAAATATCCTGTAGTTAAAATGCCATCCAAAAAAAAAAAAAAAGTATTATACTTAAATTCCCCCAGAATTGTAGGTAAGGAGCAGACATCTCAAGTCCAACTGATCTTGGACTTGGAGAAAGCCAACTAATTTTGCCAAGAGAACAAAACCAAACCAAACCATGTTTCTAGTAATATGAATTAGAGTTGAACCTGAATACAAATTATTTTTCTTCTGTTTCTGGTGATTAACCAAGTTTAGTGCTAGGATAATCTTACCAAGCATCATAATTGCTTTTAAGACAGCAAACACGGCTCCCACTTCAATGCTGTTGTGAGCAGCGGCTAAGAGGTGTCTATCACAAGACGATCTTATTCCAGGGAAAGGTTTGCCTATGAGAACAACAGCAAACCTTTAATGGTCTCATCACCATCATTAACAATCTCTTCTAACCATTTACAATCAGCAGAGCTTTTCACTTTTAGACTGTGGGTCCTTAACTGTCATCAGCTAGCTTTAATCGATGCTTCATAGATTCTCTAAGAAACACTGTCAGTATTCCTTTCTTAATCTTTTCTTTCTAATTATTAAAACAATGTCTGTGCTCCTTAGAGAGATGTCTCAAAAAATATAAGAACTTTCATCTACTTATGCTGATTGTCACACATACACCCTTGTATGGAAATGATCTGTAGAAACACACTTCAATAACACCCCTTATTCCTTTTACCTCAGTAAAAGAATGACTCATCATTGCCCTAAGCTGCTATGATGTGGTTCATAACTGACATACATAGTGTGTGTGAGAGGATCAAGCTGCCCACCAGCATGGCTTGGCCTAAGAGCAAAAGTATTTTTATTGTTTATTACCTCCTGATTTGAGTTTCTCAATACATCCTGATATTGCATAAATAAAAGGTGCTGACAGCCCTCTCGATGGCATTACTGCACTCCTTCCTCACCTGCACAGCAAGCTCACCAGTATCAGGAAGGAAATGACAGAATGGACAGCCTGCTTGGTCACTTTAGCATCTACACCTCCAAATGAAAATGCCATTTGGGCTTTTGCAGCTGTCAGCTCACCGGTTGCTTGAGGTAATACGCAGGCCTGGGGAGCCCGGAAAAGATGCAGCAGGAGTCGGCATGTCATCCTCGCGCCCGGCTCGGCATCCGCATCTCCACACGCTGGGAAAGATTGTGAAAGCACGTTTTCTAATTTACTCAAGGACATGTCTTCAGGTTTGCTATGAAGCTAACTTTTCTGGAATAATTTAAATATAAATGCTCCTTACAGTAAGAAGTAAGGCACTAAGCTATGCTTTTTCAGGAAACCAGAGGGCTTCCTTAAAAACCACCTTTTCCATAGGGATCCATTTGACGTTATGTAGAACACCACTGACCATTGTACAATCTTTACCTTAACACCACACCACTGCCCGAGGCATGGACCCTTCAATAGCACATTTACTGGGCTGTAATAGCTAGAAACCACCCCAAGACAGCCATCAAGTAACAAGGGCCAGTCTGGATGTGCCGTACCTGCTGCTAGGAGAGAGGGAAGCGCGACGTGCTGCACGACGTCCTCCAGGGAGAAACACTGTCGTGCTATCAGAATAGCAATGAAAGTAGCTAATGAATCATGGAATGAAAGGTCACTCACCTTCAAGAAAAACATTGACATGTTTTAATACCTAACACCCTTTCAGGTAATATCTAAGATTAATATCTAAGAGAATGTAGGCAATACAAGTAAGATTTCAAATCCCAAAATGACCCAATAGGGTGAAATGTTAACACGTCAGGCTTATTATCCTCTAAGGACTATCTCTACTTTGTAAGACAAAGAATGAGGTTTACCTACATTCCAATGCTATCAGGAGATACTGAGCTTTACCGAGAGTACATGTAATTGAGCAAACCAAAAACAAAATCAAGAAATTCCTAAAAGATGTAGCATAAATAAAAATCTTTAGCAGAATAAGGCATCATCTGTCATTTAAGGGTAAGATCGATCATTAAGGAGCAAGGGACAAACAAGTAAGTTCCTCTAATTGAAAAATAAGCCTTATTAATGTTTTAGAGTTCTTTTCAGGGAGAACTATGAATAATTCTGTAACATAATTAAATTAGTTTTAAAAATGACTCTGAAAATTTCCAACTGAATCCTAAACTTGAAAGAGAATAAGAGAGAGAGAAGGAGGGAGAGAAGGAGGGAGAGAGGGAGAGGGGGAGAGAGAGAGAGAGAGAGAGAGATTGTGAAAAAAAGAAGGAAAATTAATTCATTCAGAATAAAACCTCTACCTATACTGACCTCACAAGACTTTGGAAGAGAACAATAACAAAAACAATCATAACAGCAGCCTTCATAGTAAGTTGTACTATATGCCAATAACTATGGTTAATGATTTACAAAAATCACCTCATTTAATAGCACACCACCATGAGGCTCATACTATTATTAATTCTGATTTTGCAGATGAAGGAACAAAGTGGAGATAAAGTATAATAGAAAACATCCAAGAGGTTAAGGAATTATGTTAAAGATAAAAACTGGGATCTCTTCTGTCTGGAAAAGTGGGTAACAGATATGAGTTTGTACTTAAATGTATATATACATACATACACATGTGTATATATATAAAAAAAAACTTTGGGTACCTAACAGAATCGAGTAGAATTATCTATCTAGCCCTGAGATACCAGAACTAGAAAGTAAACCTCTAACTGGAAGGTGGTTTGTAAAATACATAAATATCTTTTACACAGAAGAAACACCAACATGTAACTCCAAAAAGTGACAGGAAAAACAGACTCATGACAGATTTTTAAGAAATTTACACATCATGGATGCAACAGGACATGCGAAGGAGATGAGTGATATATACCGGGAGTCTCTATCAACTTCCAGACACAATCACTAAGAAAGACTGAACACGCCAATGAATCTGGGCCTGGACACTCTTGGGCAACACGATGAAAGCTATATTCCTAGAATGCACCTTGATCGTTACAAAACAAAGTGGTTCTCTTCAAAGTGTAAACTGCTTTAGGTAAATTATGTCTTATACCATGAGGAGCCCAAGGCACGTGTTAAACAATATGGACCGACAGCTCTGAAGAGAACATTCTATATAAAAATCTCAGTTAAAAAGAGGGAAACTCTTGGCATCTCTGCTATAGATTAAGCTATTGTATTTCTTTCTTTTTTTTTTTTTTCATTTATGTAATCCTTGGCAACCACATTCTCATTTATTGCTTTTGGGCAGAGAATGAAAAAATATTTTATATTTCAGGTAAGGGCTAAGTCAATTAAAAAGAATTACTAACTAAATATTTAATTGCACAGATGAGTTTTTAAATGAAAAAGAAAACTTACATCTACAGTGCAAAGTACATCATTAAACCCCCACACATGATTTGAAGAACAACAAAGAGCCTTCAGAACTCCCAGCCATTCTGAACTAAGAACAGTGCAGCAAGCTGTCAGCTCCGAAGAGAAATTGGCAATGTCGTTAATCCTAGGAAGAGGAAAAAGGACATAGTAGAAAGTAGCAAGAGAGAAACAGGCACATGCGATACACTTAATGAACACACACATACCTCACTAGCATCAAACAAGTCATCCCTTTCTAAGATGCAAAGATTTATTAAATGCCCACTTGTTAAATAACCTAGTAGAACCTGGAACCAATAATAAAAATAAGTGGCTTCAAATGTTTTCTAATATTTAATGCTGTTAAGCAATCAGGACAGATGCCAATTAACATATTTTTGTTCTGAGAACAAATCTGACTTACAAATTTACATTTTTAGGGGTATCAAAAAAGTTAAAGACACTATGCAATTTAGGTAGGCCAAAACAGGGTGTTTTAAAATAGAGGTATTTTTTTAAGACTCTATTTATTTATTTGGAAAGAAAGAGCAAGCAGAAGCAGGGGGAGGGGCAGAATGAGAGGGAGGGAGAGACTCTCAAGCAGATTCCACGCAGAGCACAGACCCGATGCAGGGCTCGATCCCACAACCCTGAGATCATGACCTGAGCCGAAATCAAGAGTCAGAGGCCAAACCCACTGAGCCACCCAGGCCCCCCCATAGAGCACTTTTTTTGTGTGTCCTTGTATTATATGTTTTTATAAGTGGATAGGTAACTTGTAGTTTATATCTAAAGCATCTCATGCCAGAGCAATCAGCCCGAATAGCCTGACAGGCTAAGGCAATCACAGTATAAAGCAGGGATAAATTCAGGAATAAATGGGGGGAACAAAAAGCCAACAACTCCAAATGTCAGCCCAGGCAATCACTAACGACATTAGCTTAAAAGTAACACCAAGGCAATGACTAGGTCGTCAGATGTGAATTCCAGGGTAACCCAGCTCACCTTCCAGCATCCTGATGGCCCATACATACATTCATGAGCGTATTACAGACGAAGCTGTAGCGGTTGGCCGCATTGTCACTAAGGATCTTGCCCAGCATTGAGTAATTGATGCTACGAGCTGAAGGATTCTCAATAAAATCCATCATGAAGTCCGGATCCCATCGCAAGTTAGAATTTGCAGGCATCACATTATTATATATGGTTTGCTTAACTTTTGAACAGGCACTACTGAGGTTACAAGGAGAAAAGTTAAAAAAACAAAACTAGAATAACTAGAAAGCTATTTCGTTTAAGGACAGATTCGATGGCAGCAAATATAAATAATGTATTCCTAGAGAAGAGTCACATAAGGAGGTTTTCATTCCAACTTCTTAACAGTCTAGCAGATAACCAATCTAGCAGACAGGACTAAAGCCACCCACTAAATGACAGTAATTACAGCCTTCTCCACTCCTTCTCGGCAGACAATTTATATAAAAAGGTGTCAGCTGTCCCTGAAGGAGGTAAGCTTGCAACCTGAAGTATGACCTGTTCAAAATGATGAACATTTCACAGTCCTCAGTGCTTTTAAACATCTCCCGTATTCCTGCCTTAACCCTTGCCACCCTTTCTACTCAACATTTCATTTCATTCATTCACTTAGTAAGAGTTCTTAATTTGTTTCACTTTCTTTCTAAAAATGAAACAAAAACAAACTTTGTTCCTTGCTGGTTCCTTCCACCTCTCCATACCGAGAGTCATTTTAATGAAACGCACTTCAGCAAATAGTAAAGCATTGCCTCTTTTCCTACTTAATTCTACCAATCTATTCATGTCTGTCTTAAAAACCAAAAGAATCCTGCTTTACTCTCTCAATTTTTATAAGATTCATCGCCCACTTTTCTTTCTGTCTAGAGACTCCTCTCGAGTAGACTCTCGGCTACCTCCAATCTGTATTACATAATTTTTCTGATATCTGTGGCTCGTGGTGAGGTCTCCTTACTCTTCATTTCTAGGCTTTCTGTTTCATTTATTACACTCTTTGCAGATGAGCTTCCATGCTTTAATAAAACGTTAGCTGCTTTCTAGGTCACTCCCAAATTCTTACCACTCTCCGTTGCAGACATATATGGAATTAAAGAAACAAGTGAGACATTTTCCTTCTGAAATTTCCTGTACCTGAAAAACCTGACAGAGTAATAAAAGCAACACTATGCTCTAACGCCAAAATGACTTAGGTGCAAATCCAGGCTTCATCATGTATTAGCTTATGATGAGGAATAATCACTTGTTGATAGGAACAGTCATTTCTACTTCCTGAGGTTGTGGGGAGGAGTAAAGATCTTGATGGAAAGAGCCCAGCACAGTGCTCGGCACACGGCAGCAGCACGATCCGTGCAAGGTGTATTTCCCCCCTCACACAACTTTAGAGATGCTCCTTCAGTTCTAATTATTAAAGCTGTTTTATTAGCATACTAACAGAAAGCTCTCTGAGTAGCTAGGCTTTTGTTTGAACATTCTTCTTAATCTTGATTGACAAATAATGCCCGACTTCAGGGTTTCCTGAGAGCTGCGCTGGCCTTCCAGGTCTTTAGTCGAGGAAACATGAGTGAGGGCCACTCCCTGTGATGCGACACCGTACTAACCCTCAGCTCACTGTTGGTCTCCTAAACCTCCACATGCCCAGGGTACATTACTTGAATTCACTTACTGAACACACTTGCACTACCGGGCAGGAGCACTAGGGGTCAAACAGGGTACTGGGGCTTTCTTGGGAAGTTCACTATTCGGTTTCAAGAACCAAATCATGTATGAGAAAGCTCTCCGAAAACCATAAACTGAAAATGAAAGCTGTCTGAATATGGGGTATTACTATTATTACATCATTTCTGTGGAAACATGTTTCCTAAGACCCACTCGAATGTTCTACAAGGGATTATGTGGAAACTTAGCTCATTTCATGATGACACACTCTCCTATTTTTTCCCCTATTGATACCATTAAAAACATTATGGTGGTTTTTTTGGATGTAGCTTTCATTCAGCAGGTTTTTTGCAGTGCCTGCTAGGAGACGAACGCTCCTCCAGGTCCAAGGATGCGGCAGTGAAGAAAATAAAAGTCCCTCCTTTCATGAAGCTTACATACTAGGAGGAAGCCAGACCATAAATACATATAAAATTCAGCCAGTGGCAGTAAGTGCTAAGGTTCAGAGAATGACAGAGAGTAGGGCAAGAGGCTGCTATTTAAAACAGGACAGGCAGGGAGGTAGAGTAGTGAATGTACTGTGGGCTTGACCATGTAAGAGAGGGGAAAGACTACATGAACGGGAGCAGCGAATGCCAAAGCCCCAAGACAGGAGTGTGCTTTGAGTGTGTGAAGACCAGGAAGGAGGTCCGTATGGTTAGCGTGGAGTAGACAGTGGAGAAGAGGGAGAAGAGGAGATTGGATTCAGTAGATCCTGAAGGCTAGGTTAGGACCTTGAATTTTATTCTGTGTAGATAAGAAGCCACCAGAAAACGTCAAGTTATTCTTGTTTTAAAAGGATGACTTTAGTAGGTATGCTGACATTATGCTAAAGAGAGTCAGGGGTCCGAGCAGAGAAACCGGTTAGGACCCTGTAATAGTCCAACCGAGAGATGGTGGTAGTAACAGAGCAATGGCGAGCAGTCACGCTCTACACAAACCTGGAGCACGAAGCTCACCGAATTTACAGAGAACCGTAACTAATGGCTCTTTCCTTATTTCCTTCTAGATGACAAATTTACTTTGCAGCTATTATCTTCCCCTTTGTACCCCCGCCTACAATTAATAATCAAAATTTCCTCAAAATAACATTAAGTATGTATTTTCTAGCACCTATCTACTTGTGTGGGTCATAGCAAGCGCTAAGATGCAGAGAATGACACCCACTCAGGGACACCATCTGAAATAGGATGGTCAAGGAAGCAGAGAAGCAAAGGCGGTGAGAAAGTAAGCATGCAGACCAGCAGGGAAATGACATTCCAAGTGAGGTACCAGCAAGTGCAAAATACAGCATATGTCCTCTCGAGTTTATCTCAGAATTGCAATCATAGCTAAACATGCATAGTAATTGGTAGTAGAAGGTTAAAGTGACAATGAAAGGTAATTCAATATGAATTCTGGCAGATATAATTATGATTAATTTTCATTATTAAAAAGTATGACAATATCGGTTGGGTCACTACCAAGTACAGGCATAATGCTATTCCTGTTGACTTTCTTCTACCCACCTGAAGAGGTCTCCAAATTTACTTCTGAGGTGGCTACATGACACATAGAGATCATAGAGGTAGGCTAAGATGCATCTCTCCGGGGAGGAACATTCTGAGGGATTCACAACATGCTTTACCACACCACATAACCTGAGGAGAACAATATATGAAGAAATGAGACACATATTTTGCTAATGTATCTTATTGTTTGAATCTTCTAGAGTGAGAATATGTGCGTGTATTAAGAAAAAAAGGTATCAGGTTTTTAATACTAATGATTGTAGCAATAATACATAATTGCATAAAATATCATTTTTCTATTAGGGTATTGAAATACTAGATGATTTTTAAAAAGACTTGGGAAATACCACTAACAACAAGAAATGAAAGAAATTCCTCCATACAGAAGGTATGTATGGAGGAATCCATCAATGAATTTGCTGTGACTAGAACACTAGAGGAAAGCTGTCATAGTGAATCTCTCTTCAGGAAAAAGACTCATAAATTCAGGCTGTTTGCAAAGATTCTTAAGTCCACTGCTTTGGAAAAGAGCAAGTCTCTAAACCAGTAAATCTGGGAAATTCATTTTCAGGATCATGAGCTGGTTCTGGCAAAAACTTGATGAATTCATGATCTGAGGTCACATTCTCCTTGTTTATCCAAACTAGACACAAATTTTACTTTACCTTACGTAAGAAATTAAGCCCCCTCCCTTTTTTTCTTTAGTGACATTCTCTAGAAGTCTTTGAACAAAGAAGTACTGCTACTATTCCACTTTGGTGCCCTTTTCCACATACCAGAAGGATAGTCCCTTTGGCCATAGTTCATTCAACACAAAGCTTCATACAACACACAAGTAAACACTGGGGGTCCATCCACCTATTTGTAAGTCTGATTCCACTACAGGGTTCAGTAATATCACAATAGTGTCATCAATGACTCAGATTATTAAAGCTGAAAAGGGCTTTTGAAATCATGATTCACCTTCCTCATTTTATAAAGAGGGAGCTGAGGCTCAGACAGGTGAAATACCCTGCCCACAGGCAAAAGACTAGTTCACGGTACACCCAAGAGGAGAGCTGAGGTCTCCACACTCCCAATTCTCAGCTCTCTCCACTATTCAGGGGGTGAAGGAAGCCAGAGATCTAGGCTATAAAGGCCAAGGAGGACACTACAATCACAAATACCAGAGGTGGAAATGACAAGACAATAAAAAAATGACAATGTTGCCTTCCAAACCCTGTGAATTGATACCAGCAGACAGAGCCACCAGACAGCTGATAAAAGCTGTCAATTACAGCAAAAGTATCCTGCACTTAAGAAGCAAAGTAGAGGATTCGATCTGTTAAGTATACTAACAAAAATTCCAGACGTACTCTAAAAAGCAAGAAATTATGTTTTGATTAAAGTAAACATTTATAGAGAGCTTAGTAGGCATCCATATCATAGCAGTCAGTGTTTCCTTTATTTTTTTTTTCACTTGTTAGAGATAAGAAAAACATTTTACACTGGGATCCAGTATATGCATATCAGTACAAAATAAGAGCTTTCGGGAAATATTTATCCTTAGTATGAATAACAAAATAAAAATATAATATCAAATATGATTTTATGAACATTTAATAGATAATGCACTTAAAATGTCAAAATAAATGATTCTAAAATAAATTTCAAAATAACAAAAGTGAAATGTGTCAAAACCTATAATAATATTCATTTCATGACTAAGTAATGGGTTTCCAAACAGTTTAGAAAGCACAGTATAAATCAAGGAGCATAGTATAAATCTAAGCTCCTACTTAGAATAACTTTAAGCAATCTGGGAGATTTATTAGCTATGCAACGTTAAGTACATCGCTTCACCAAACATTTCATTTAAAAGACCCGAGTCTCAGTTTCCTGATTTGTAAATGGTACTAATTATGCAATTTTTTTTTTTTTAAGATTTTATTTATTTATTTGACAGAGATAGAGACAGCCAGCGAGAGAGGGAACACAAGCAGGGGGAGTGGGAGAGGAAGAAGCAGGCTCATAGCAGAAGAGCCTCATGTGGGGCTCAATCCCAGAACGCCGGGATCACGCCCTGAGCCGAAGGCAGACGCTTAACCGCTGTGCCACCCAGGCGCCCCTAATTATGCAATTTTATAGGGTAGTTGAGGGCAATTAGGTAGTCCCATATTTCCTGAACTCTAAAATGTTTATTTTCAAACTTTTAAAAATATCTGGAATGTTTGAGATTTCATTTAATAGTCTAAGTGTACTATTAATGTGGTAGCATTTCCTTTTCCAAAGAAAGCTTCTGTTAAATGGATGGCACTCTAGAATAGATTATAAATTGATTGCATGTGCTAGATTACCAAAAAAAAAAAAAAAAAGTACCATGGAACCAAAGAACCCCATGTTTTAAATCCAGGAAGAAAATGTCAGAAAAAGAGGTGTTTTTTGCTGTTGTTGTTTTAATATATATAAAGCCCTAGAGAAAGACGTCTGCAGTAGACAGACAGGAGATCCACACGAGTGTTTCGTCACTACATTCCACTTGTCCCTGTAACCTCAGCCTCTAATGCTTGGTCCAACTTCATGAGTGACAGTGAAGAAAACTTCACCCCGCAGTTCAAACAAACCAGAAACAGACTAAGAAACAAGAAAGTCATTTGTTCTAGATTAACTTCTGTCAAGATGTATTTAGTTTCTAAAACAAATGAAATTGAAGAAGCCAATATCGAAAATAACAATGCGTGCACAGCTCATTTGGTCTTGAATATAAACTGAAATTACAACAACGAAGCGGCTGTCACTTGCTCATCATTCATAATAAGCCATGGTTTGGGGCAGCAAATGACACAGTGTTGTAAATGACTGGCTCATATTCCTAGAAAAGAGGGGCAGGAAAGGAAGGCCCCTCTATTAAGAGAACACAGTTTTCATGCTTACATCTCCTTCTCTGATAAATATTTTCTGGCAAAAGTAGCCTTTAACTCTATCTTTTAAATTGAAACAAACACCTGTACTATTTTTCCTCTTAAAACCATTATGATATTCTATCACAAATTAATCATAGAAAACACTAATGGGAAAAACAAACATGATGTTTTATATACCAACCCTTCAAACACCTGGGCTGTCTGATCGGGATTCAGGATGAGACAGCTATGGTACCGCCTGAGAACAGCCACAATGCACACACACAGTCCCGTCGTGTAACTGCCTGCCAGGCTGGACGATTTCAGGAGCAGTTCGGCTTCCACAACACTCAGTTCATTTAGCAGCTACAATGGAAGAAAAGAGTGAATAAACATGTAGCTGCCAAAATGAATAGGAAAAACATTTATTTTCACAGGCCACAGATACACTGAGTCATTCTAATACCATTTTATCTCACCCATTATCCTGTCCCAGGACCGTATGCACACACAACTACAGTGTGAGAAAACAAGCCCCAGTGAGTTAAACTGGTTTTTATTTTTAGTCCCTTGCCAAGTTCTACAGTTTTTGCTCTGTCTAGACATCAGGGTACATACAATCAGAAAGTATTCAACACTCAAACAGCTACCAAAACTTGATGGCAGCCCAAAGTTCTAGACCAGATGATTTCAGAGAACATCCCCACCTCTCAGTTTTTCCTCTCTTCCCTTCTCAAGAAGACAGAAGTCATTTGTCATTACTTTCTTGTTATTAATGAAACATCTTCAATAATAGAAAACAAGTTTTATTTCTATTCACTAAAAGCAAGATAATAAATGAACTCAAGTATGTGTATAAGAAATTTAATGGGACAAATCAAATTGTAAGGTTTTGCTTTTTTTCCTCTTAACCTAAAATATACTCTATAATAAATAATAAATAAGCTTTCACCTTGCCTTATACAAAAGACAAAAATAAATCCTCAAAACCCTCACATTTTTAAAGGACTAATACATATCTTAGCGCCAATTATAATTATTTAATTGAAAACTATGAACACGGCTGAAATTAAAATACTAGTTGGATACTATTGATTCAGAATGTCTCTACTATTAAAAAATGCACTGGGTTGCTCATTTTGAACTATATGATGCCTAGCAGGTTTGCTTTCCTAAAAACGAGAGAAACACCTGTATTGCGAAGTCAATTAGTCCATTGATGTTCAGCGCTGGCTCCATAAGATCAAAGATAAGCTGAATATGGTGAGCCAAAGGGAGATGATAGGATGTTCCTGAAGCAAAGCTTGTGATTTGTTCCAGCACATTGTTAGAGATCTGGGCAACCAAAAACAAACAAACAAAATTGAAAATAATCGTAAGATCAATATTCAAAATTATTTTAATTTTTTAAGCAAGAAATTTGAATTTATATATTCTACTTAGAAGAAAGTTAAACATATTTCCACAGAAACCAAAACTATATACAAATCCAGTAACTTCCTTACTACAACTATAATTTGAAGGAATAAGCCAAGCGGTCATTAAGATCTTAACCTATCTTAATGGTAGAACAACTACGAATGCTCATTAATTTCTAGAGAACAGCTGAGTATCAGTGGATTTGTAAAACAACACAGATCTGGTTTTTTTCTCATTTAGAGAGTATTTTATCTTAGTCATCAACAGATTTACCCCTCACCATAGCAATGTAGGACCAAAATGTAATAATGTAAATATTTTATTAGGGAGCATTTGATACAGTGTTGACTATTATCGTAAGGTGTAAGTATCTGTGATAAAAATTAATTTCTCTGAAGAAGGTAACCTGACACTTAAAACTGAACTACTCAATAGTATGAGATGATTCCAAATATGTTTTAAAACTTATCTATGCAAACAAATAACGCCCAAAACATATATTGCATAAAAGAAATTTGTAAGTAAATATGAATATTCCAAATGCATAACACACAGCTTTGAACAGCTACCTGAGACGTCACTTGATGCTGATCAAAATATGAAAGGAGCTGAAGTTTTGTGAACACGGTCTCCAGTGTCGGAAATGCTTCCTGTTTGTTCTTCCTGGCCTTTGGTCCTTCATCTCCAACTAAATATACAGTGGATATATTACTTTGCATTTAATAGAAGCTCTTGACTTTTTCAGGGGATACTTTTTATTGAAGTATGGCACATATGGAGAAGTGCACAAACTATGAATTTCTACAAAGTAAACTCATGTAATGAGACTCAAATCACAAAATCACATACCAGAAACCTAGATACCTCCTCGGGCTCCTCCTTGTCACCTCTCTGCCCCAGGGGATCAAGATCCTGACTTCTTCTAAAGGCTTGGATAAGTACTGCCCACTTTGGAACCACAGGAGACATACTTTTCACACCCAGCAGCTTTCACTCAACAATATGCGTCTGAGAATTGATCCATACCATTGAGGCAATTTTAACTTGTTCTAAAAATGAGTAATTCCCATTCATGGATAGTATACTAATGTGTGATATACCACCATTCATTTATTTATCCTAGTGAGTAGTTTCCAGATTTTGGCTATTAATGGAAGTACCTCTATAAACACTTCTCTTAAAATAAAATGAAAACAAGGAAAGGGGGAAAAAAAATCACCCAGGGTCACACTGACATAATAGAAACTTTACTGGCATCTTGTTAGGACATTTACCATGATATTTCTCGCAAACAGTTAAATATGTTTAAAAAAAAAAAAAAAGGAAATTTATCCAATTTTAAATTCTTTCAGGGGTAGCAAGGAATTAAATCAATCCACATAATGGGAAAGTGCTGCATTTATCAATTTAGCATAAAGAAGTTTAAAGAAAATTAAAAAAAAAAATTGTGAGCACTACGTATCCCAGGGGGACTCTTGTTCTTCTCCACAGTTCTAAGGATAAGATCCAAAAAGAATCAGATCCTACCTTAAATATATGAATTTATAAAGACAAATCTAAAAAAACCCAGAAAGGTCGGATTATATGATCTGTGTGATCATTTCTAATACCATGATTCTAAGTAGTCTAAGGCTACTGAGACGGGAGCTTCACTACTCCTATCTTCTTATTTGGGAAAGTTTACTTTCAGAGAGCAAGGGTCACTTTACAGATTTTTCTATTAAAGACACGGGGATTTCACTGAATGCAAAAAGATTTTGCTGAAGGCAAACATAGTGGCTTTAGAAAATAACATGAGAAGAGATTTTCTTTCAAATACAAGTAAGTGTAGTTTATAGGTGTACGCACAGGCATGCACACACCATGGTGTTTTATTTCCTAAAGCGAACAAACCCTGATAGCAGAGCACACAGAATTAAAAGGTGATGAGTAACAGAAGGTACAAGACTGTGCCACTTTTGTTAAACAACACCAAATCTAATGCAAAGAGTAAGTCCATTCAACCTTTTTGATTTTCAATATCTATTCTCAAATTAAGTGTGGTCGTTTGCCTTCTATATAGCTGCCCACGTGTAATAAGGAGGCTTAAAATATTCAAGTTTTGAATTTTTCATGAGCTAACATCATTGATCTAAGGCTGAAAACTCACATGAATGGTCTCGGGTACAATATGCGATAGAAGTGAAGTGAACATATTTAATCAGTCCTTCCTGGGACCAAAAAAAATAAACGAGCAAAAATAACACACTTGTGGAAGAACAGCCAGCATGAGAATTCACAAATGCATTTTTTTTTGGTTTATACTAAATAGGCTCTATTTTACTTACATGTAGCTAACTTTTTTTTTTTTTTTTTAAGATTTTATTTGTTTGACAGAGAGAGACAGCAAGAGAGGGAACACATGCAAGGGGAGTGGGAGAGGGAGAAGCAGGCTTCCCGCCAAGCAGGGAGCCCAATGCAGGGCTCGATCCCAGGACCCTGGGATCATGACCCGAGCCAAAGGCAGATGCTTAACAGCTGAGCCACCCAGGTGCCGCCTGTAGCTAACTTCTTAAAACCTCATACAATTGGGTTCTTGGCAATTTAGATTCTTTTTTTTTTAACTTAAGAAATTAGTGGTGGCTGGGGCGCCTGGGTGGCACAGCGGTTAAGCGTCTGCCTTCGGCTCAGGGCGTGATCCCGGCGTTATGGGATCGAGCCCCACATCAGGCTTCTCCGCTGTGAGCCTGCTGCTTCCTCTCCGACTCCCCCTGCTTGTGTTCCCTCTCTCGCTGGCTGTCTCTATCTCTGTCGAATAAATAAATAAAATCTTTAAAAAAAAAAAAAAAAGAAATTAGTGGTGGTTCTCAATGGACTACTTTATTTTAATGATATTTACACAAATAACAATGTAGTCATAATCCATGGTTTCTCCTTATCTCTTTTATGTTAATTTGCCTTCATAATACATTTTATTGCTCTTGCTTATTTTTGGTTTTCCTTTTTAAAAAAAAAATCTTTAAATCCTGGAAATTTTGGCCTTTCCTGTCATTGTAAACTTCATTAATGTTAAAAAAAAAAAACAAAAACAAAACAACACTGACGACCAACGATGACTAGCCAATGTAAATGGAAAATGAAGACTGACCATACTCAACTGGGAAGTGTTATTTGAACTCCCATAGAAGGCCTGGCTGATGTGAGAACACTTCTAATCAGTTCCTCAGAACCATACTTTTCTATGTAGCCAGAAATCAAATACACACTAACAAAGCTCTGTTTTCCTGCCTTACCAGTTCTCCTCTTTGCTGAAACAGTGGGCAAATCACCATTAATCAGAGGTACAGCTAGCTAGCTTCTGGTGAGCATACCAGGCTTTAAGTTGTGACCTCAACTATCAGAAGACAGTTCACTATAGCCCAAATTAACATATTTCTGATTGAGGAATTTCATCTAAAATGAGGGAAAGAGAGGGGCACCAGGGTGACTCAGTGGGCTGAGCATCTGACTCTTGGTTTCGGCTCAGGTCATGATCTAGTGGTTGTGGGATCGAGCCCCTGGGTGGGCTTCCCACTCAGGGTGGAGTCTGCTTGAGTTTCTCTCCCTCTGCTCTTCCCCCCACCCCGCTCCTGCATACTCTCTCACTCTCCAAAATAAATAAATCTTTAGAAAATTAAAAATAAAATGAGGGAAAGACAAACATCCCCATTGCAAATCTCTCTCCACAGTGATGGTTTGACTGCTCATATCTCAAAAAGTAGCATGAAACAACAATGATTTTCCTCTTTGTGAGTCCATAAGCAAGAACTGCCTATTTCAGAGACTGGTACAAAGATAGGATAGACTGTATGTAGTCTGGCATTAAACATTCATCGTGAAGGAAGGAAGTAGGCTCAACAAAAAAGGACACCGCATTGTTTCCTTCCCCTCCCGACTCCTCTCAGCCCTCAAAGCCCAAAAATGCCATAAGATCAGGGAAGACTCTCTAAAATTAATTTTGATGAAACATGTATTACTGACCCTTCTAAAGAAGACAGTGGCCACCCGATTTCCAAGTACACAAAAAGAAGTTTCAAATCTCTTCGCTAGCTATAGTGCTTCTAAATTCAACCTTCTACATGCAATCCATTTCCTCTTTTTTTCTAACAGAGAGAAACAGCAAAACAACAGATCAACAGTTTTTCTTAGAGCAGGTTCTTTGTTTCTGGGTTTTTGTTTGTTTTTTTAAAACCAAGCTTGAGAATGACAGGCCAATAACAACAAGGTTTCATTTCCCATCCACAACTCTTGGTTGTTCCCTCACAGGGCCAGTTGGTACAAGATCCTTCAGTGGCCTTGGAAGGGAGGGGAGTCAGGGAACTGTTGTACATCACCTGAAGTAACTCTTCCATTATGTTCTAAAGACGATTACCTCAAACAACAGACACCTGCAACACCACATTCACACTGAAAAACACGTGGCCTTCATACCTCGTTTGTGCATGTGCTCCGCTACCGATGGAGAGGACACAGAGCTATTTGCATTAGTTCTATCTGCACTTTTCTCTAGCAAAGATCTAGTATGGGCGAGCTCTAGTAAATCACCTGGTTAGAGTCTAAAGAGTAGAGGCCCTGTGAAGAGGTTCATAAAAACATATGTATTTTGCACTGGCCAACAAACAGGGTTCCTAGAGCAGTTTATGCCATGTGAAGGAAGAACACTGTTTGCATAGGGAAAATCCAAACTTTTTTTTCTTTGTTTATTTACATAATAAAGAAATAAACACCAGTAATAGTAGTGAAGTATATATAATGATATCATATTTTAAATCTTATGACTGTCTGATAAAATAAACAATCCTTAAAAAGAGTGATTAGGCAAATGTGAAGTGGATAATTACAGAATTCCAATTATGCAATGTGGTGACATAATATAAAGGCATAGCTTCACTGTAAAAAACTATGTCAAGAGCATGGGAAAAGACTATTCCAAGTAAAGAAAGCGTTATAGAGCAAAGACCCAATTTTCTTCATTAGTCGAAATCATTTGGTGTTATGGGTTGCCACCACTACCTATTACAATTACTCATCTGAATAATGTAAAACAAGATCACCAACTACACTGCCATGATTTTCAATTACCGTGCCAATGTGAGTACACAGGCAACCTATGAGCTTAAATAAGGATGGTAAAGGGGCGCCTTGGGTGGCTCAGTTAAGCATCTGCCTTCGGCTCAGGTGATGATCCCAGGGTCCTGGGATCAAGCCCCACATTGGGCTCCCTGCTCATCAGGGAGCCTGCTTCTCCCTCCATCTGTACTCTCTCTCTCTCTGTCAAATAAATAAAAATCTTAAAAAAAAAAAAAAAAAAGGATGGTAAAGAATTGAAGAAATGGAACTTTTCCAGACTAAGGGTTATCCAAATCCTTCTTTAGTACTTCACTTATGCTTACTGTAGAAAATTTGGGAAGAATGAAAAAAAAAAGAGAGAAGAAAATTAAAATTACCTATATCTATCTATACAACATGGTATTTTAATAAAAGGAATACTATAAATGGAACCAAGGCCTTAAAATTTCAATGTGCTTATTCATATTTCAATATGACAGTCATTCAGGAGAGGAAACACTCTGGTGACAGTGCCATGTAGGACTCTGATAAAGACTGTGCTAAGAGGAAGGGCAAAAGACAGCACAATGGGAGCAAATGCATTAAGGCTCTTTACCCCCTGTCTCTGTGGTGCTCTTCTTATTTAGGATTTTCAAAATATCTTTGGTAATCTTCTTCAACTGATGCCTCGCTTCGTCACGCTCTTTGCCCACTCCATAAAGAAGGATTGTGCGCTGGTTACATTCATGACTTGAAGATTCATCCTGAAAAACAGAAAAAAACATTTTGAAACCCTTGTTTGCAGGGGTGGGGTTGCATTTCACATCCATGAAATGCACTAACCACAGCATCTCCATGCTGGCTTGCGCTGGTGGCATCCCGCCCACCTTTCAATTCACCTCAACCTCCACTGGCAACACCCTTGTTTTTCCAGTTTGGAACTTGCTAAAGTTTAAAAAAAAAAGTGTCAACTGACCTGAAGTCTTAATAGAAGCATTTGATGTGGGCGTACCCTACAGAGTAAGTTTTGACTCTTGAAAACTTTTCATTGTTTAAAATTTGACATGGTAATAATTTCACATCATATTACATATTATCTAGTCATACGTCTTCCTTACGGAAAATGTTATTTCTTAGCAAGCTTGGTTTTCTATATATGGCATCATTAAATATTTTATATTTTTTTAAAAAATGATCTTGCTAGGACCCTCAGGTACTTTGAGGGAAAAAAAAATGTTCCATTGGCTTCCAAAATGACTGTGTGAGGTGTATGTATATTTATTTCCAAATGACAAAACGGTAAAGAAGGTAGGTCTCATTAGGTGTGAGGCAAATAACTGGAAATGCACACATGTTCTGCACCACCTTCCTCTACTGGACCACCTCCGCCCCTGCCCCACAGACACAGTAAATTCAAGCACTATTTTTCCCACAAGGGAAAAGAAATAACTTAGAGACAGCATAACAAAAACACATACATACCACTGAACACATCCTATACTCTTCCATTTTCTTCATAAAATTCCAAGCTCTGTCTCAGTACAACCCCTTTTCATAGTTTTTTGTACATGTTTGCCCATGTTAGGCACTTATCCTTCCTAACAGTATCTAATTCTAAGGAGCTTGCATGAGCAAAGACTATTTCCGAGGGAAGATTAACTGTACTGTGTTCAGAATGGCTACAAAAAAGAGCAAAAGCCTTGAGACTCGGAGTATTCTAAGCTTCGCTTGACTTATTTAAAAAATAAAACAAAACAAAAACTCTGCACTCTGCACAAAGTTGCAGCTTGCTTCTGTCCTCTTGAAATAAGAGCCTGTTTTCTCTCTCAGCTTCTGTCACTTTCCATCAGGTCACCACTTTTCTTTGCATTGATTCCTCTTCTATTACACACTCCTAGAAACACGAATTTGTAAACCCTGATGATCCATCTTGCTACCCTGTGCAGGAATAATCAGTAATGTTTCAGGTGTTCAAATTTGCTTCTTTAAAAAAAAAAAAAAAAAAGAGCTAGGAGCAGGTATCTTCTAGAAGTTGTTATTATTTTGTATTCTGAATATCCAAATCTCCTCCGAGGTTTTAAAAGACAGATCTAATCACAGGATAAAGTCAAAACAGATAGTGATTCCCACATTTCATTGCACACCTGAATGATCTGAGCTGCTTAGTAATCTCCAATTTTTGTTGTCATTACAGAGCATTACTGATATCTTTCTTTTTTTTGTCTGGTGGGATGTGTACATATGAGCCCTGGAAGGGAACAGGAGGAGATGGAGAAAACTGTACAAAACTCAGGCAGGGGAGGCACCTGGGTAGCTCAGTCAGTTAAGCACCTGTCTTCAGCTCAGGTCATGATCTGGGTGTTCTGGAACCCAGCCCCACGTCTGGCTCCCTGCTCAGTGGGGAGTCTGCTTCTCCCTCTCCCTCTACCCTTTCCCCTGCTGGTGCGTTCCCCCTCTCTCCCCATCCCTCAGATAAAAAATAAAATCTTATTAAAAAAAAAACAAAAAAAACCCACAACCCTCAGACAGTGCCAGTCATGTGTCCTGGCAATTGTTTTCAGTCAAACAGTTCTAATGTAAACTTCTGTGTGATGAGTGATGGAAAGAAGTCAGCAAGGTTACTGAACAACTGCTTTTAGAGTACCTACTTATGGGAAGACAAGATGCTAGGAACCCTGAGAAACGACAAATGGTCCCTGTCCAGGAGGAGCACAGATTCAGTGTCACGAAAGTAGCATTTGCAGAGCTCGTCACAGACACATCAATACTATGGCTTCACCTGTACCAGTAACAGGTAGGAGAGAGCTCAGGGTAGGACAGAGCTGTGACTCAATTCAGGTTGTGCCATTTGTGAACTCCATGGTCCTTTGAGGCTTTCTGTCCTAATAAGCCTTTCTGGGCCTCAGATTCTTCCCCTGAAAAATGGGCTAATGCCACCCTTTTAAGATTTTTGTAAGAATAACTGAGATGATGTAAAACGCTTAGCAGCATTATCAGACAGACGCCACTGCCCCACTGCTGTCCATTCAGATTTCTACAGTTCCACTTCTCACTTGCATGCACCCCAGTTCCACACTGGACTGCGTTACTCAACATTTCCTCAAGACACTGAGGGTACTTCCTTCCTTTGCTGTTGCTCCTCCTGCCACCTAAAATACTCTCGACAGGCTGCCCCTCAACGCACTAAGTGCTGTGCACAATTACAGCCTCAGGTCCCTCACTGTCACCTCAGTTAGTGAAAGCCCTCAGCACAGGAGGAGTGGGGAAGGGAGGAGAGCCTTTGGAGCACTTGCCACAGGGTAATTCACTTTTGATCTACTAGTTTAATGTCCCTCCCTGCTAGACTGTCAGTTTGTGAGGGAGAATCCCAGGTCTGTTTTATTCACATTATATTCTCCTTAGAAGGCACTAATTAGGTACTTAATATATGCTGTTAGGGATAAGAGCAATATGTTCTCTTTGGGAGGGAGGGAAGAACCAAGAGAGCAGAGATATGAAGGAGATAAATGAGCCATCAGATGACGCACACATACTCTCCATAATTAATAAGATGAATGGACAAGTGAAAGTCACAGAAGTCAGGGGACATTTAACATTGGGGGCCATCAACAGTGTCAAATGCAGTAAGAAATTACAATGGATGTTGCCTCTCTGACTTGAGTACTAAAAAAAAAAAAAAAAAAAAAAAAAAAAAAAAAAACTACTTACGAGCCTCAAAAGAGAAGTTTCTCTAGAGTAGTAGGGGACAGAAAGCCGGAAACAGGGTTGTAGTAAGAGTAGATGGTGAAATGGTAAAGGTGAGGGAAGTAACCCACACTTACTAGTAGTTGGGCATGAAGCTTGAAAGGTGGGGGAGGAAAGATATATTAGGATAACCAACGATGTTTCAGAGAAAGGAATCTCCATGAAGGAAATCCAGTTTGGGGGGCGGGGGTAGATAACTCATAATGAAGGTAGAAAACAATGGCTGCATGTTTGGATTAACGTGGAAAGAAGACAGGGACAACTTTCGACTTACACACAGAGGAAAAAGAAAACTGGTGAGAATAATACAGGGAAATTTGGAGATAAAGAAATAAGGAAACTGAAGAATCTTGTATCAGTTCATTGGCCCTCATCTGCTCCGGGAGTTGGGCCAGAAGCAGAGCGAAGAGTTGAGAGTGAGTGGAAGAAATTAAAAAGCAAGAGCAACATGGCTTTAGCTGCAAAAGAACCACCATCAGCCTCTACATGGGGCCTGAAGACCATATTTGTGTCTGATATTAATATTTTTAGGTATATCATGATAGCTGTTACTGGTCTTCAAAGAGGAAAGGCAGAGATAGTTTAAAAGCAACTGTTTTTCACTGGCTTACAAAATTTATATCAACTTTTTGTACTTGTCAAAAATATGTCTTCAAGTAGCAATTCATACTACATGAGAACAAGGTCAACCTTAGAAAATGGACCAAATATTTCCAAAGGTATCAATGAGTTCTGCTCCTTCAACTAGGTATTAAAACCCCTCAAGCTGCATAGTTGTAAGTAATATCAATGACTGGAGATCAGTACCAAAGAATTACTCTCTTATTTATACCCTGAAGGACAGACTTGTTGGGCAGAAAAGAGAATCAACTGGACAGTCCATAGAAGTCTAGCCACCCCTCTCATGCCAGCCCGCTGTTGTGCTTAGGTTGGACAGGTCATCTCACCTATAAACTAACTTCTGAAAATTGCATCCCCAGGATCAATTTCTCTTTTTCTCCAGAAAATATCTGACACTCACAAAGACTAGTGATCAAGAAACTAGGGGGATACATGTCCAAAAAGCCCTAGAAGGCTTGTAGTACTACAGAAATTAAAATAGATCTCTTGAGCCAAATACCCTTAGAAGGAAGAACTGGAGTTAACTGAATGAAATGAAATCTCTTCTAAGTCATCACCAAAACATAAGTGATTAGAAATGTTGCCAAAACATGCGTGTGTTCATAAGATGTGATAACAGATATGAGATAATCAGAGATGTTTATTCTCCTTTTACCTCATTCATACTTCCTGGTATTTCTACAGTGCCCCAATAATCACGGAATTTCAAAATTAATAAATTAATGTTCTTTTTAAAAAGAGATTTAAAAAGGAATCCCACTCTAGATGTGCTTCCTTTTCTTCCAAACACTAAGACAAAATAGATGAAGTGAATGCAATGGTCCTCCGAATAAAACAAAATACAGCATTTCATACTTCCCAACACTCTGTAAATAAAGTGCACAGAGTACCCCACCCCAACTCCCAGAAAAGTAGTAAAAACCACATTTTAAGGGATCCCTGGGAGGCGCTGTTCGTTAAGCATCCGAATCTCAGATTTTGGCTCAGGTCGTGATCTCAAAATCATGAGATGGAGCCCCGTGTCTGGCTCCACACTCAGCACAGAGTACGCTTAAGACTCTCTCCCCGCCCCTCCCCACCGCCAGGATGTACAGGCTCTCTCAAAAAAAAAATAAATAAATCTTAAAAACAAAATACTTTTTAAAAACAACAGAGTGATTGACATAAAAATTGTGCTTTAGTTCATCTATTTTTCATATAAAAATTGTGCTTTAACCTATTTAAATGAAAACTGTTAAGAGGCCTAAAAAATTTCTTTTAGCTTAGTCTTTCAATATGTCACTTTATTCTGTTTAGAATGAATTAACTTCAAATAAATGTTACATGAGTGATAAGCCTTGGGCAGGGGTGTAAGAAGGGAGTGACATGCATGGGGAGGCTGTGTCAGAGGAACAAGAAATTAGCAGCGTCTTCTCATTCATTACCTAAAATGGAGTAACTTCTTTAAATTCAGAAAATAGGAGACTCCTTTTATTAGATTTATATAGGAAACTTTTTTTCTACAATAGCTTATAGCCCATGGTATGGCTGAAATGACAGCTTTATCCAACAGGCTCAATGTATCCTAGGAGCACAATGCAATGAATGTCAGTGGGGTTGACCACACACACACACACACACACACACACACACACACACACACACAAAGTTCTCTGCTTTCAAAAGCAAAACAATCAAGCCAGGGATGACAAATAATTGGATCAACATAGCATTAACTTTTACTAACTACCCCAAACCCAGGACTCCTTACTTGTGGCATCTAATATATAACCTAAATTTCTATACTCTTAATAGGTGAAACCACTCGATTATGTAAGAACTGCCTTAAAATGCATGTATTGAAACACAACATCAACTAATGTCAAAATGACCACATTCTGAAACCATAAAATGTTACAACTAAAACAGCCTGAGACCTAATCAAATGTCTCAATTACATCTCCGTCCTCTGGCGCTAATCTGGTTCCACAAGGACCACCGGGTCCTACCAGTTCAAGACATGGCTCTCTTGAGTTCAGAGTAATCCCAGCTGAAGTAAATATTTTTCAGATGAGCAGACTACCATTAACAGATGTGGCAAAATAAGTAAACCAATTAAACCACTTACATGTAAAAATTCTGGGGTATAAATTCATTTTTCTAAGTCATCTCAATCACAGAAATAAACCAAATCAAAATTAGTCCTCTCCAATGGTAACACAGACAATTACAAACTGCACATGCTGTTCTTATTAATGAGACTGAAGTGCACAACTTGATCTACTTCAATTGGTAGGATAATATACTTGACCCTTGAAAAATACAGGTTTGAATTTTGTGGGTCCACTTACGTGCAGATTTTATCAATAAATACAGTAAGTACTATAAATGTATTTTCTCTTAAGATATTCTTAATAACATTTTTCTCTAGCTTATTTTATTGTAATACAGTATATAACACATATAACATACAAAATACATGTTAATCAACTGCTTACATTATCAGTAAGGCTTCCACCAACAATGGGCTACTAATAGGTTTTTGGAAAAGTCAAAAGTTATATGCATATATCAACGAAACATCAATTTCAAACTTAAAAAAAAAATTAAGTTCTGTGCAAATTTTCAACTACTATAGCCCCTAACCCCCATGTTGTTCAAGGGTTAACAGTGTACTTTTATAATCTGAAAGGCTTCTCACCTAAAGATTTTAGTCACTTTCAGAGTCAAGTGGCCTACAGATAGGTATGGTTCTAAATGAAAGTCAAAGGCAAGTTCATTTAGACCAAGAGCTGGAAGCTTTCATTCACCCCTCAAATCCCTAGTCATAGCCTTCTAGGAATTTGGAAACAAATTCTTCAGAAAGTAGTACGATTTCTGTATCCTAAAGTAGTGTTCATTTATATGGCATATTAATCTGTTGAAATCAATCATGATTTTTTTTTTCACAAGCCTTGTTTCATATGAAATCTTAAAAATACTTCATAAACATCCTTTAGACTAAAGTTTACAATTTGCTGTACCGGCAAGTATGACTTCTATTTTCTTGAAAAACATACGACTATTCCATTCATGACATTTACCTCTCGCTCCTGGGCCTCAGGGCGGGGAGAGGGGGGCTTGTGCAGACTGTGAGATGAGGAGGATTTCTACAGCACAATGGTTACAAATGTAGGCTCTGAGATCAGACGTCATGGGTTAGCATGGGGTCTCTAACTTCACTGCTCTGCTCCTCAGTTTCCATCATGCAGAGAATGGAAATAGTATGAAATAATACTCTTCAGAGAGTAACTGAGATCATAAAATAAGTCATGACAATATAAGGGGTCAAATGTTGGCTATTATTATTCTGAAGTGTACATAGGCATAAAAGTGTTTTCCAAAAGTATAATTTTGTGTCTCCAAACCAACTAACAACTATTAAAATTTGTTAACTGCAATAAATTTCAAAACAAAAATAACTTAAAACTACCCACTTTTCCAGGGCACCTGGGTGGCTCAGTCAATTGAGCAATCTACTCTGGTTTTGGCTCAGGTCACGAGATCAAACCCAACAGCTGGCTCCATGTTCAGCATGGACTCCGCTTGAGATTCTCTCTCCCTCTGCCCTGCCCCTGCGTGCTCTCTCTCTCTTGCTCTAAATAAATAAATAGATAAAATCTTTTAAAAAAAGAAAAAAGAAGAATATCCACTTTTCCAAGAGTTTAATATCAACCTCTAGATGACTAACAGATCGGGATCATTATGTGACTGAATGTCTGACTGAAATTACTCAAATTTATAGCTTAACTACAAACTCTCAATGCCAACAAAATTCTCAGGGCAGTGTAAATCCATAATCTTCAAACTTCACTGTGCATGAGCTTCACTTGGAAGTTGGATTTCATTAAAGTATAGCTAAGAGGTACACCCCGAGTTTCTGAGTCACTGGAGCCAGGTTCATGCCCAAGAATGTGCATTTGTCACAACTTCTTAGCCGATGCTGAGCTGCTATTCTGCTCTTTGAAAATTGGTATCAAAGATGATTTAAACACATGCAGCGACAGACAGACTCAAAACTCCAAAGAAAGAAGTAACCAAAATCCAGTAGATTCACCCAAGTGGATCTACTAGAAACAAAAGAACATTATAGTTTGAAATACTGTATGTGTCTGTGTGAGCACCAAAAACAGTATTTACATAAAGGCATTAATGAAACAGGGATCCCTTTATTTAATGATATATTCCCCCCAAACCAAAGCAAGGTTACAAAAAAATTGTTTATATTTAAATCCTATTTAAGAAAAGCACGAAAGACACTTTATATAATAAGTCTGGCAAAGGAGACAACTGTTTTTCTTTTTTAATGTAATTTTGGAATCTTAAAATTTATAATGAGAGGAAACTGTTTCACGTACAAAGACTTGATCAAACACAGATTTAAAATAATAACATTATTAACCAGGAAAAAAACAAGGAGCAAGAGACTTAACATCCGTAACAAGCACACATTTCGAGTTAATGTAATTACCTGTTATAAGGCAATATATCACCCAGCTTTAGCACAGTATGTTTTCAGGTAAATAATCATCTGAGAAAGCAAGCCTGCAACCTCTCCAGGAAGCAGACTTCAAAAAGCTTGATCTCAACATGGATTTATCATGTGCATGAACAATAACGAAAAGAACTCATAAAGCATCAAAGTCTATGGCAGGTTTCAGCAAAAAGCAGCAAGATTTTAAAATTGCTTCTTAAAAGATGAATTCTTACCCACCCTGCCCCACATTTCCCGGGGAAATAAAAGCAGAAGTCCTAAAAGGGGCCAGACGGAAATACAGTGTCTGCACAGCTTTGAGTCCAGGGCATTGGAAGGTAATTTCTGACTGTGAAGTCCTCTCTTCCTCTCTTTCTCTCTAGAACACTCAAGATTTACTGATGAAAACTCAGCAGATACTCGATCATAAGGAGTTATAACAACTAAACTAAGACATTGAAAGGAAAATACCAGATGCCACTCTGCAGGACATATTAAACGCCACTTAATGGATACATTTAAATCCTCCTGAATCAACAGAGTAACCAGGTAACTTTATATCTAAAAGTATTTGACAAATCTGTGTGTTTACAGGATGATAGGTGTGTACATGTTTGTCAAGTTTTCTTAAAATTAGAAACCTTTAATAATAATTGATACCAATTCATGTACTTATTTGGAATAAAATTTAAAATACAAGCTGTATTAATGCTGTTAGAGACAACCACTAACTTCTTCATTAAATACAAACACACACAAAACATGGAAATAAAATATAAATGGTCTTATTTTACCTCAAGTGGAAAGTGAGCCTTAAATATAGACAGATGGAGGTGATACTCTTGATATCAAGACTACTCATTAAATAAGATACAGTCCATGCAAAATTAGCATTCCCAACGCATCATTTCCAAAAATATCAGAGAATGCACAAAATAGAGTAAACCGCAGTAGCAAGGAAGCTTAAAATCTACCATCTTATCTCAATCTGATACTGAATTTTCTTTAGTATTTGTTTTTTAACTTAAACTGGGGAGGAGGTGTTGAAATTGAAGTCACAATTGTGACATGAATCTTTTATTTTCAATAATTAGACAATGAAATATTACATTTGTGGGGATTTAGTATTATCTTTACTTGCCATACTTTAGTCTTTCATGTGGACTTTAAAAAAAATATTTGGGTATGTATGGGGGCGCCTGGGTGGCACAGCGGTTAAGCGTCTGCCTTCGGCTCAGGGCGTGATCCCGGCATTATGGGATCGAGCCCCACATGAGGCTCCTCCACCATGAACCTGCTTCTTCCTCTCCCACTCCCCCTGCTTGTGTTCCCTCTCTCGCTGGCTGTCTCTATCTCTGTTGAATAAATAAATAAAATCTTTTAAATAAATAAATAAATAAATAATAAAAAAAAAATAAAAAATTTGGGTATGTATGAACATCACCAGGTCTTATATTTAGGAATAATACTGATACAGAATCAATTCCATTTGCCATCGATGAAATAAAAACATTACAAATTTCATTTTAAATTTCAAAACTTAGATGCAAGATAATGTATTCAAGTAAAGTGTTAGTTTTCTTTTATAGCCACCGGTTGTGGTATAATAACCTAGGGAACCAGACACGGATGTGGTTTTCATATTTTATTTTAGCTATGATTATATACTCTATATACCTGGAAAGTATGCCCCGGCTGTTTTGAAGAACACCACTTGATGACCACTTCATTTTGTTTACTGTTTTTTTTTTTAATTGAATGATATTCAACAAAATGTATGTAAAAACTTCAAATATATGTGCAAAGTCAGAAGTAAGATATATGTGGGTTAAAGTATTTGAGCTAAAGAATGAGTCTGAGGCTGACTGGATAACTGAGCAATATGCAGGCAGAAATATCTTCCAATTATAAAGTTTTATATCTGATTTAATATTTAACAAAAATTCTCTACAAGTGATTTTATACAAATTTCTTCCCACTTTTTAATAGCCAATTATGAGTCACTTCTCCTTAGAACACTTTGATGGTATCAGAGCAAATGAAGGCCGGGAATAATGAGAATGCAGGGAAAGTGACTGTGAATAGAAACAAAAAAGCTCAATGGCATGGAAATGAAGCTGGAAAGGAATAAAAGCACAGTCCATGTTTCTCTTCCCATTTCTATACACTGTGCTCATTTGCCTAACAAAACGTCCTTTAAGAGGCAAACATTTAGCAAATGAGAAATACAAAGTATCTATACCTTCATACAACATACTTCAGGCCATTTTATTTGGTATTTGCCACAATTAAGTATGCTGAGATTCAATTTTCTGTATTCTTACTGTCACAATAAGGATCAGAAACTTCAATTTTTAGAGAAGACTGTCCAGAAAAGTTACACAGAGAGCACCTGGGTAGCTCGGTAGGTTAAGCATCTGCCTTGGGCTCGCATTGGGCTCCCTGCTCAGTGGGGAGTCTGCTTCTCCCTCTGCCCCTCCCCTTGCCCTTATGCTCCCCCTCCAGCTCTCTTGCTCTCTCTCAAATAAATATATAACATTTAAAAAAAAAAAAAGTTACACAAAATCAACAGTCTGGGACTGAAAATAACAATCCTTACTCTCCTCCCTTAGGCAGCAAAGAAGAAACACAAGCCATGGACAACCTCACCTCTGTGGCTGGGAATGGCAGCCTGTGCGCCAGAGATTACAAGATCACCCAGGTCCTCTTCCCGCTCCTCTACACTGTCCTGTTTTTTGTTGGACTCATCACAAACAGCCTGGCAATGAGGATTTTCTTTCAAATCCGCAGTAAATCCAACTTTATTATTTTTCTTAAGAACACAGTCATTTCTGATCTTCTCATGATTCTGACTTTTCCATTCAAAATTCTCAGTGACGCCAAACTGGGAACAGGACCACTGAGAACCTTTGTGTGCCAAGTGACCTCTGTCATATTTTATTTCACAATGTACATCAGTATTTCATTCCTAGGACTCATAACTATTGATCGCTACCAGAAAACCACCAGGCCATTTAAGATGTCCAACCCCAACAATCTCTTGGGGGCTAAAATTCTCTCCGTTGTAATTTGGGCATTCATGTTCTTACTCTCTTTGCCCAACATGATTCTGACCAACAGGAGGCCGAGAGACAAAAATGTGAAGAAATGCTCTTTCCTCAAATCAGAGTTTGGTCTGGTCTGGCATGAAATAGTCAATTACATCTGTCAAGTGATTTTCTGGATTAATTTTTTAATTGTCATTGTATGTTATACACTCATTACAAAAGAACTGTACAGGTCATATGTGAGAACGAGGGGCGTAGGCAAAGTCCCCAAGAAAAAGGTAAACATCAAAGTTTTCATTATCATCGCTGTATTTTTTATTTGCTTTGTTCCTTTCCATTTTGCCCGCATTCCCTACACCCTGAGCCAAACCCGGGATGTCTTTGACTGCTCTGCTGAAAATACTCTGTTTTATGTTAAAGAGAGCACACTTTGGTTAACTTCCTTAAATGCATGCCTGGATCCATTCATCTACTTTTTCCTTTGCAAGTCCTTCAAAAATTCCTTGGTGAGTATGCTGAGGTGCACCGATTCTGCCACATCTCCATCCCAACAAAACAGGAAAAAAGAACAGGATGGTGGTGACCCAAGCGAAGAGACTCCGATGTAAACCACCTGAGGTAATATTTCAATCTATTAGTGTTTGGAACATCGAAAAGGAGAGCTCTGTGTAAAAATACTGACTAATTGTAAGTGGCGTAACAGTGACTCTCTGAACAAGTAGCAGAAAACAACAGAATTGTCATTTACTTGTCCGGTATTAAAAGCTATCTTAAAATGCAGAAAAAGAAACCTACCATGTAGATGTGTAGCAAAACAAACTGTATCTAATCATGGTGACAAGCCAAGCTGCGCAGAAGTCATGATGTAGAGTGCTGGCAAAGTGGATGACCATACAATACCTACTGTAATTTAACTACGTTATTGAACACAATGTAATTATCAAGTTAGAACCAACTAAGGAAGAATGATAAACCTGATAAAAATCGTCTGACTGAAAATTATACTAAGATGTACATACACCCCAGCCCCTAAATGCTGATCTACTGTGATACTCATTATAAAAATTTAAGTGGGACACCTTACAAAGAATATTAACTACTAACTTACTATCAGCAAAAGCCTAAGAAATTTAAACTAACTGAAATGGTAATTCGACTGAATGTTTTTAACTTTCATTAAAAAGACAGAAGTTTAAAAATACTTTTCCAATAAAAAGAACACAAATAGCAGTTATTAAGTTATTTTTATGACATTCTAATACCAAAAAACTGAGTATTTCCTTGATGCTAGAGAAACCAGTTTTATTAATGGTACAATGCCATCATTGCCACTTACCTTTATTAACTAGCTTCCAGAAACTACCTGCTACTTTGTTAATGAATATTTGCTTCAGTGAGAACAACAAATGTGATTATGTGGTTGCAAAGCATAACTATTAACAGAAAAGTGGTTAAAGTGTTTGTAATTACTGGTTTGTCACTTGTGTGTAATACAAAAAAAATGTATATTAAACTCTAAATCACACTTTGTTGGAATTTCTTTGTTCAAAGACATTAGATACCATGACTCATCTTTTATATACTCCTATGTTAAACATCAAACCCATTTAATAAAGGATAACTGTAAAAACTGTTTTATGACATGTTATTGGGCAAAGTCTCTATTGAGGGTGACATAACACATCAATTAGTTCATAAGTAAATGATAATGATGTATGATTCTACACAAGCCATAGTCACTATTTTTAATATAAACAAAATGTATAACACACTTAGAAGGTGACATTATTTATCTCAATTATTTATGATCCCCAGAGGTGATTCTCAAATGTAAGGCATGGATACCAATATCAAAATATGATGAGAAGGGGGGAAAAAGGGGATGAGTTGCAATATAAGGAAGTTCACTGAACTTCAGTATTAATTGATTTTTATCTAAATCCTCCACAATTTCTGCTGACCTAAATATCAGTGCAAAGTTGAACTCACTCAACTTTCTAAATGATATCTATTCTCGAGTGGCTGCATTTACTTCCCTGGCACTTCTACAAGCAAGCAATGAATGCTAGTGGCAATGCACAAAGAGGAATGCATCAAAAAAGATGCATATTCAACATACTGCTAGTCTAATTCTTGCCACGTAGACTAATGCCATTCACCCTAACATCACGCGTGTAAGTGTGCACATTCTGTAAGAACAGCAGGATAGTTAAGATGGAAGAAAACTAGAGATCAATGCATCTGATCTTATTTTGCATATGAGAAAAATGAAGGGCAGATCCACCCCTCAACCCATCCCGGTCAGGAGGTAGAGAGTGGGTTAAAACTGACACCACGATGCCATGACCACATGAATTGCTGGGAGACTGCAGAGTGGGCAAAGACTTTCCCAAATAATCTCTCCCTTTGGATTAAATTAATTCACTGCAAGGACAATTACCTTAAGACAAAGAAAAAAACCAGAAATGCCAATGGTATTACAGTATTTTTGTAAAACAATTGTAAAGTGTTTAGAATTACCTATGTTTTTATATATAATATGAAAATTTTACATTAAACTCTAAATCTCACTTTGTTGGGAATTCCTTATTCAAAGACATTAGACAGCATACACTACTGTATCAAAAATCAAATTGAATCCACTCAAGACGGACTGAGACATCAGTATTTACAGAGTACTCATGATACCCAGAGTATGTCACTATTTCCAGGTTTAAGAACTTTAATACACATAGTAAATTCCAGATTTCACAATTAAAAAAAAAAAAGTGAAGCCAAATTCGGTTGACTCAGGTACAGAAGTTGAAAAGTTCGAAGGTGAGACAAACAAAATGTAGTCTTGCCAACAGCCTTAGTAGCTAACAAGTCCTAAGGCTGCTGGTTAGTGACAGGTTTTTGCAGTGGTTTTTATAGAAACAGTCTAAAACAGGTGGGGCAAACTATCATCTGCAAGCCAAACCTTGTCCAGCCCCTGTTTTTGTATAGCCTGTGACCTAAGAATGGTTTTTACATTTTCAAATGTAACAGGAAAAATATTAGAATAAAATTACATGTTGTATTAAAGTTATATGAAATTCCAGTTTCAGGGTCCATAGTAAGGTTTATTAGAACTCAGCCACACGCACTCAGGTTTTATCCATGATTGGTTACCTGCTCCAGCAATAGGGTTGAGCCGTTGTGTTGTGATGAAGACTGCACGGCTGCGAAACCTAAATATTTACTAAAGTGGCTCTTTAGAAAAGAAGATTGACAACCTCTGGACCAGAACCCTAAAAACAAGGAGAAAATATCCAGAAAAAGAACCCACTATTCATACATCTAGGTGTTTCAGCAGTTTTACACTGAAAACTAGAGATTCCAGATCTAGGCGATCATTGCTGACTGGTGATTCCCAAAGTGAGATGACAATATGCCAGTTGGAACTAAACATGTAGAAATGCACTTAAAAGTCAGTAAATAAAGAGAAACAGCCTGATTTTTTTAAATGGGAAAAGGACATAAAATATCAATTTCCAAGGGAAATACAGATGGACAATAAAAATATGAAAAAATATATACTCTAAAAAGCAAATACATTTACATTTAAATTACATGGACTTTTTTCACCTGTAAGCTTAGAACTGCTTTAGAAGATTTTTATAACAGTGTTGGAAGGAAGAATCCCACTCAGTGAGACTGTAAATTGGTACAATCTTTCCGGAAAGCTATCTGAAAATATCATTCCACATTTTGCTGCACAGCTTTGGTCCAGCAATCCCACTTCCAGGAAATTTTCTACAAATATGTTGAAACAACTATGCAAAAATATATGGACATATATGTGCCCTACAGTACTGCTTTTAATAGAGAAAAACTTGGAAAAAAGAAAAAACACGAAATGCCAATCAGTAATGGCTTAACCAAACTTTATATAATGGTAACTTTATATAACCTTTTTAAAAAAATAGGTAAATATTCATGGACTGACATGAAAAGGAAACAAAGATCTGATATGTCAATAAATGTAAATATATATATTTGCTGACAATTGGTAAGCATCTGTAAGGGGAGATTAACTTTCACTTTCTACTATACACATGTTTATATTTGAATTCTTCAAACTTGTTTTCCTTTTATAATAAAAAGATGAAACTAGATAATAATATGTTTCAGGTAATACTATGACTTCATTGCCTGTTTCCACTCACATGTAGAGAGATTTTCTAATACTGATTCTACTTATAGACACTTCTATATGTAATGTTAAACTACATAACTTATTTTAACTTATTATTATTTCCACTTTCAGTTAATCCAGTGTGGAATTTTTTTAAACAATTTCATATCATCTGAGAAAGTACCGTGCTATGATCTGATGGGAAGTAAAAGGCTCTTTTTGTAGGAGTTCCCACTATGACTTTCATTCCAAATCAAGACAAATACTTCCTCATCTTTTCAGATATTATTTAGATGGTACTGGTTAGCCACATCAACAGGAACCTTTGGACTGTTAATTCTGATCCAAAGGAAAATCCCAAAAGAGACTGCAAATGGAAAAAATCGTTTATTGCCATTTGGCAGGCTTCTAATTTCTATGAGCTTTCAATGTATCTTCTTTAATTCTCTTGGGATCATACCACTTGGAACCATTTTATATTTTCAACCACAAACTTCACCTTAAGGAAAAAAGTTTCACAAATCCATTAAACTTTAAAGTTGATTGTTACTCCTCACTCATCAATCAGTAATACAAAGCTCAGAAACTCTAGAATCTAGTAAACAATTTCAGTTCACCCTATCTGTGGTTTCTCAAAGTTGGGAGCATGACGTAATGAGCATGAGTATGGCCTCTGAACCAGACTATGAGGGTTTGAAGTTGGCCTGCTTAACTGCTGTGCCTCAATTTTCTTATCTGTAAAATGGGATCATCTCTGAGGATTTTTGTTTAGAAAAGTAAATAAGATCATATTATCATGTAAAGCAGTATAGTCACTAGCTATACTGATTTTATTGGTTTTGACTATATATAGGATTTAAAATTTGGTTTCTTCCCATTTGGCAAGCTTCTAGTTTCTGGGATCTTTCATTTCATCTTTGATTTTTCCCCACCCGACTTTTGTGAGCTATCCCCAAAGGTATACATGGTATCCCAGTTTTCTTCTAACTTCATTCAATAAGAAACATACTAACACCTGTCACGTGACATGCATTAGTCTACGCACTTGGTAAATCTTCACTCATTTCATTTCCTTAACAACACAACAAAGTAGATATTATTATTTATTTTCATTGTAAGGAGAAGGCAACAGTTTCCCAGAAAATATAAGTAACTTGCCCAAGGTCACAAGAAAATAAGAGCTGCAACAAGAAACTGAACCCAGGCACTCTGGCTCCTGAGACAGTGCTCCTATCTGCTCCGCTGGGCAGCCTCTCAGACATGCCAACAAGGGCAAAAGATACCACCCCCCTCGAGGCGGGGGTGGGACAAGCATTGCTGTCAATCAAGGGAAAGTCAACTAATACATGTTAAGCACATGGACATACAGGAATGTGTGGTCTGTTGGGTATTTAGTATGGTCAAACATTTTGAAACTTGCCACATTTAAAAGAACACATTCCATAACTTTAGAAATGGGCACCGTTAAGTCAGTTCCTCTTTTGAAAGTTTCCCACACTTGGACATTTTGAAAGTTGACCAAAATGTGATTTCCAGTTTTCATATTATGAAATTATCTTGTACAGCATTTCCTTATTTAAACTGAAACTATTCCAAACCTCCATCTAGATAATGGTTTTGGAGATTTCAGGAAATTTATACTTAATTATGTAGGTCAAATACTTCTACTTAAAAAGCAAAAATGGTTTGTTATTTTTCCTCTACTGAAGCAAGGAGATATATGTTTAAATTACATTCCATCACATTAATGAAATCCAGAATCTGTATTTCCAAGAAACAAGTTATTTGAATCAAACACAGATTTTTTAAACTTTGCCACATTGGGTAGTTCCAACAAAATTATCAGGCATCCTATTGCCTCATATTTTAAACATCCATTGGGACATGAAACTTTCCTTCTCAGAATCCCAAACCAAGCCATCCCAAAATTCTCCATCAACCTAACCCCACAGTCTGGTCCAACTCCGTGGTGAAACATGCAGCAAAAACCGTGAAGTGAAACTCACCATGGAGAACTGCACATTCCCCTCATAAGGCCTCCTCATTTCCTCTTCCCTTTACCTATCGGGCAGGGAAACATTTCTTTCAAGGACAACCACCCTCTCTACACAAAGCAGCAATCACACCCTTTCAAACTTGAAGAGATTTAAAGGATACATTTTATGGACTTCGGCCCAAGGCTGACTGATGAAATTCCTGAGTCTTTAGCACTTCGCATACAACATTAAATACAGAGAGATTTCCAAAAATGGTTTCTTTTTTTTTTTAAAGTTTTTTTATTATATTATGTTAGTCACCATACAGTACATCCCTAGTTTTTGATGTAAAGTTCCATGATTCCTTACTGGCGTATAACACCCAATGCACCCTCCTTACTACCCATCACTGCCCTATCCCATTCCCCCACCCCCCTCCCCTCTGAAGCCCTCAGTTTGTTTCTCAGAGTCCATAGTCTCTCATGCTTCATTCCCCCTTCTGATTACCCCCCTTTCTTTATTCCTTTCTTCTCCTACCGATCTTCCTAGTTCTTATGTTCCATAGATGAGAGAAATCATATGATAATTGTCTTTCTCTGCTTGACTTATTTCACTTAGCATTATCTCCTCCAGTGCCGTCCATGTTGCAGCAAATGTTGAGAACTTGTTACAAAAATGGTTTCTAATGAGTGAAATTATCTATGTTGAAATCTGCAGTTCACTCACCACTGCACTAAGGGATGAACGTTTTTTAGTGCTTTATATATACCCAGCACTATTCTAGACACTCTTTTTGTCTTCTCAATAACGTTATGAGGTATATACTATTGTTAAACCCACTATATAGATGAGGAAACTGAGGCAGAGAGCTCCTAAAGCATTTGTCTATGATCTAGCACCCAATAATTGTTGGATCTGGGATTCTAACCCCCCAAATCTGTGTCTAACAGCCCCGAACTTTTAGAAAATATGTCAATCGCTCTGAGATAAAAGACCAAAAGACTAAGATAAATGTAAAAATAAAGAGGTCAGCCTACTGAACACAGATTTCTGGACAAGGCAGTCTACAAGAGGGCAGATGATGATTCTGATTTTAGAGTCAACTCTTACTCTCTCCTATGTGGTTGTAATTTGGGGCTAATTTCTTTATTTTTCTGCCACCTATTGTTTATATACAAGAGGCACTCAAAATTTTCTTTGTATAGATGGAAAAGATAAACTGCCAAAAGTTATTAGATGAGAAAACGTAAAGATATTCAAGTCGCACTAGATTAACAGTACCTAAGCTTGAAATAAAAGAGGCTTCTTATTAGAAAATCTGCAAAGGTTTGAATATGAAGACATTCTAATTGATCACATTACGCACGTGAAAATGAGGAAGGAAACCCGGTATAAGAAAGCAGAACAACACTTGCTTCACATGCTCTCCATGGGCTGAACTAATAACTGCCTCAATCAGAAGACACTGAGCTCAGGATCCTCCCGAACAAAGGTGAATTTCAACTTTTATTATGAGTGGGCTTGCTTGTAAGAGAAAGTAAATGTTCAAGGGGGAAAAAAAATCCGCTTTAAGGTAGACATTCTAGAAACCATAGATTATGAGCATAAGGAACTACACAGCGTGCAGCAATCTGACGTGAATTAGGACTTCTTAAATGGGTCTTGTTTTACTGCCATGTTAAAAGTAGCACTTACGAATGAGGTCAAACCTGTTATTTGGGTTTCGTAAGGGTGTAAAAGCAATGGTAATATTACAAGTACCAAAAATGTAGTACATGTTTAAAAAAGTTCTAGCTAGAAACCACGTGTGCCTTTGCAACTCATGCACTGCCTGTGATGAGTAAACGTAAGGTGTTAGTGCGCTACACCCCTAAGTCGGCTTTCAAAAGTAGTTCTTCGCAACTGTGAAATGCTTGTTTGCCTTTGCGTGTGTGTTTATCTGTAACAGCTGACACTGGAGACCATGAACACCACCGTGATAACGGGCGTCAATGGGTCTGAGCGGTGCCCCAGGGACACGCGGGTAGCACAGCTGGTGTTCCCAGTCATCTACACTGTCGTGTTCTGCATCGGCATCCTGCTGAACACTCTGGCCTTGTGGGTGTTCCTTCACATCCCCAGCTCCTCCACCTTCATCGTCTACCTCAAAAATACTTTGGTGGCCGACCTGATAATGACGCTCATGCTTCCGTTTAAAATCCTCTCTGACTCACACCTCGGACCCTGGCAACTCAGGGCCTTTGTGTGTCGCTTCTCTGCCGTCATCTTTTATGAGACCATGTATGTGGGCATCATTCTGCTGGGCTTCATAGCCTTTGACAGATTCCTCAAGATCATCAGGCCTTTCGGAAAATTTTTCGTACAAAAACCTGCTTTTGCAAACATGGTCTCGACCCTCATCTGGCTCCTTTTGTTCCTGATCTCTCTGCCAAATATGATCTTGAGCAACAAGGAAGCAACGCCGTCATCTGTGAAAAAGTGTGCCTCTTTGAAGGGCCCCCTGGGGCTGAAATGGCATCAGGTGGTGAACTACATATGCCAGTTCATTTTCTGGACGGTTTTTGTTCTAATGCTTCTGTTTTATGTGGTGATTGCAAAAAAAGTATACAGCTCTTATAAAAAGTCCAGAAGTAAGGACCGCAAACACAACACAAAGCTGGAAGGTAAAGTATTCGTTGTGGTGGCTGTATTCTTTGTGTGTTTTGCTCCGTTTCATTTTGCCAGAGTTCCATACACTCACAGTCAAACCAACAGCAAAACTGACTGCAGGTTGCAAAATCAACTGTTTATAGCTAAAGAAACAACTCTCTTTTTGGCAGCAGCTAACATTTGCATGGATCCCTTAATATACATATTCTTATGTAAAAAATTCACAGAGCGCCTGCCTTGTATGAGAGGGAGAAAGACCACAGGATCGACCCAAGAAAATCAAACTACTCAGACAGACAATATAACTCTAAGCTGATAACTTTATCATGGCCACCTTCTTTTTAATTGGAAAGACTTCAAAAGATAATTGATATTGAAATCAAGCTTAAGCAATGAAAGGAAAACAGATGGGACAAATGTTTTCTTACATGTTATTACCCTGGTTTACAGAAAGTATTATATAAATTTTAATTCCACGTAGATTAACTGATGAGCAGAATGAAGTGTTGGTCAGAGAATGCAACAGAAAGCAAGTGGCCACTAGAGGTCATCTTTTTGAAAGCATTTTGGAAAACAGTATAGATAAATGTAAATTACTAAGAACCTCCCTTCCAAAACACCTTCTCACATTCTTTTACATACATAATTCAAACAACACTACTGCTTTGGTGCCCCACAACTGTTGATACTTGCTGATTTAAAAACAAAAAAACTTGAAAATCCTTTGACAAAAGCTGAAGCTAGTGGTTGAAAGGGATGCTAGATATGAAACATCTGGGGAGTTGAAATAGGGTCAGAAAACCCTGAGAAAGCCTGAGTGAAGGAATTTCTCATTATAAAGAGCCTACTACCAAGAGTAGTGACATTATTTCAGTACCCCATATGAGGCATAGACCATTATTAAGCCACATAAAATACTGTACTATAGTACTTTGCTTATGTCTTAAGTGTGTACAATTTAAGGGCAAGAATACAGGACTCATATTCTCTGGAATTCTCCCTCTGCCCAGCAAATACTCTAATGGCAGTTGACTACGCATGCCACCAACTCAGCAAAGCCTTTCTAGGCCACAACCCCTATCCTCCTGCTTCACATCTCTGGTGGAAAATAACTACTTCTCCCACTGTTTGGGTATGTGTTAGGGCGCTCGTGGCAAATTTCCCTTCGCTAGTTAGCGATATTCCTGACTGCATCCCCAAAAGATGGCTAGCATTCTTTAAGAAAGACAACATGTTTTAAAGACAGAAACCATGTCATGTTTTCTTGATACCTCCCACAATATTCCTTGCAGACCATGAATTACAAATGTTTGAAATACGATATGTCACCATTGTGTCATTCTTGGTACATTTATAGATGGAACTGCTGACCCACGACTGATAGCATCCATACCGGGAAATTTTGCAAAGGATGGTAACCTGTAGGTACTTATTTACCTCCACGTTTCTTCCTGAATCCCTTTGTGCTTCAAAAAAACTAAAATGTGGTTATCTAGAATTGTGGGCACGGATTTGTATCTTCTAGAGAAAACGCACAAAAGAGCAGTCATGCTCTGTAAAGGTGCCTCTGGCTCCAACATGATCACCATAGGTGAAACCCAGGCCTCTTCCCATGTTCTCCAAGGCCCTGAAGGCCCTGGAACTTACCCACTTTTCTGGCCTTATCTCCTAACTGCTCTTCCATACCTGGACCATTACACTCATTACACATCTGTAACTGTAAGAACATGTCTTGCTCCTTTTTGCCCCTGGACCACTCACTGCACACGTAAATCTCCCTCTAACCCATCCATGAAACCCTAAGATGCCATCACTTGGTCCATGAAATCTCATCTGGCCAACCTCCCATCACCATCTCAAACCCAATCACCCCCTCCATCACTCTGCTGTCACACCTCCATTATGGTGCGTATCACGCTGCTTTGTAATTACTTGCCCACACATGTTATCTATTCTTTTAATAATCTATGTATATTTTTGAGAGCAGAGACTGTGTCTCATTGTGAATCAATAAATATTTGATAAAATAATCCAAGATGGCTTTATTTTTACATACTAGAAAAACAAAGAGGAAGCCAATTCTCACTCATGTTTTTATTATCAAAAGTGATATAAATTCATTGAAAATGCAAGCTCTTTTTAGTTGTCTTCCTATATAGCACGTACCCAGGGGCCTGGAAATTGGGGGTGTTCCTGGGTTTGCTAGTAAATGAACATGAAGAAAGCAGTATTACTAAACAGTACATGTAGAGCTTTGGGGTTAATGTCTATCAACATTTCAGTTTTAAAACTACAGACAAAAGGCTTTAACTATGTGCTTTGGTTTTGGTTAAGTAAAATCTGTAACAGTAGCATATTATAATGTCCAAAAGTCTTCTAGAAAATATTCTTAACATCTGATTTTCATTCTCTGAAATAAAAGAATTAAATCATGGTAACTGTTAGAGAGGCCACTAAATCCACACTGCCTTTACTCAGTTCATTAAACAATCATATGTAGACTCCAATTCTGTATATAAGTAACTGCATCTTGATAATAGACACAATTTTTTTAAAAAGATCTTTCAAGGGGCACCTGGATGGCTCAGTGGGTTAAGCGTCTGCCTCTGGCTCGGGTCATGATCCCAGGGTCCTGGGGTCGAGCTCCACATCGGGCTCCCTGCTCAGCGGAGAGCCTGCTTCTTCCTCTGCCTCTACCCCTCCCCCTGCCCGTGCTCACTCGATCTTTTTTTTCTCTCTATCTCTCTCAAATAGAAGTTTTTAAAAAGATCTTTAAAGATAAAATTTCCAAAATTATGCCCACCCTAAACACAAATATTTAATTCTATTATAGTATCATTACAGTCAAATGCTGAGTACCTGCTGTACAGAGTGAAATAATCAATGAAGAACTTAGGGAATGGGCATATTAGAGCCACTTTAAAATCACGGTCACAGAATGCAAAGCAACTATTTGAAAAGAACTTTCCAAACTAGCCATCACAAATACTAAATTCTACAATGCTTATGGAATAAAATGCTATACCAGAGTCGTTAATAATAGGAACAAGGGTAAAAAGGAAAAAAAAAAAAGTTAGCTTTGATATAATCTGTGATCTCAGAACACAAATAAGGGCTTTTGTAAAAAGCTGAACGTAATTATTTTACTGGATGTAAGCAATATGAATGTAGAACACGTGTGAAATCAGTAGTTAGCAAACTGCAATAGGGATCGAACAAGCCACCGGGAGTCTTAACGCACAGATTGCTAGGCCCACTCCCAGAGTTTCTGATTCAGGAGGTCTGGGGTGAGGCCTGAGAGTACGTTTCCAGAGGATACTGATGCTATTGTTCTGGACCACACGTTAAGAACTAACACCAAGTGCTAACTGCTCCTTGAGATTCACAGCACAGCCTTCTTGGACATGAATGCACAGGAGTGGATTCTGCCAACAGATTAACAGACAAAACTGTTAAAAGAGAATAGGGCAGATGTAAGGTGACAGGCAATGGCGAGCGCCTGGCGACCTGGAAGTTCATGCCCAACTTATGGAGGTTTCTACTGCTCCCGGCCAACTGTGGGCGCCAGAGGGATTGGGGGCCGAGGGTTGCTGGCTAGTAGCAACAGCAGAAGAACTGACCGGGTGAGAACAGACGCAGCGCACACTACTTACTCTTTACTAGTGCACCAAGCAGCTTTCAATAGGCAAGTGTACCAAGAGCTTTCAATAGCTTGCCCCAGTTAATAATCCCAGGAAGCAATGAAGTGCTATTGTGATCTCCATTTTAGAGATAAAGAAGTTGAGAAACAGAGAAGTTAAGCAACTTGCATGGGGATCACACGGCATAGACACAGCAGAACCAGTGTAATTCAGACTCTGACTTCTGAGCCCATATTCGTAATCACCTATTCGTAATCATCATATTCGTAACCACCTCAGATATTCTAATGTTCTCAAGAGAAATCATAAATCCTGTCTCCTATATTTCCTGTTCTTTTCAAAACTCCTGTAGGCACCTCCACACTCCTTGACCCCACAAAAACAATACGTTCATGTGTGGGCCATAACTAGCCCAGGTGCTGCCAGGTAATTAGCTCTGACCTAGAAGTGAACGAGAACCTCCCAGGACCTTATACACGCAGCGTGCAGTCATTACTGAATGCCTGCTATGTGCCAGGCACCATGCTGTGTGTCTACAAGGACTACCACATCTCTGTTGCTCACTTCAACCCTATGAGATGGATACCACAGGGTTTCCTGTTGAGGGCAACAGAAAAAGAAAACTGAGACACGAAGCAAAAAGATATCTTGCCCATGATGCACACATGACCTGCCAGCAAGCAGAGGCAGAGCTGGGGCTGAAACTCAGGCAGGGGGCCTCAGGTCCAATGCTTCTGTGGCTCTGCTACACCACTGGGACAAGTTCCTCAAGGGTTGACATCACACCCCAGCCGTGAGGATGGTAAGGAGGTGGTTTGTGAAGAGGAAGGGAGAGGTCTCAGTACAAACGAGGTCTGCAACCTCAGGGGTTTGAGTGGTTCAGCCCCATGAACACCTCCGGCACTCGAGAGGTCTTGAGAGACACAAAATTCCAAAGGGTGGGCTCACTGATTCACTTAGTCAGTCATGCCTTCAGTGCAGGGCCCTTTGCCTCTCTGGAAGCACACAATAGTCAGACACAGATCCCATTATGAATCCAATTGTGGAAGCAGTATGAGAGACATAATTCACCCACTGTGAATTCCTCAACTGAGAGGAAAAGGTAGCTATCTCCAAATGGAGAAAAGGAGGAAGGGCTTGCAGGAGATGACAACATGAGCTGGACCCTGAGGGAGGACACAGAGCATGTGAAAGGGAACGCTGCCAGGCCATGAGCAGTTTGGATGAAGGCTCGGCTAGGGGTGGGGAAGTGCTATGGCCGGAGCACAAGGTGCTATGGGGGCCACAGTCTGCAGGGCATGGACGCAGAAGATGAGCCCGGGAACGGAGCATGGGAGCCTGCAGCAGAACACTCTGGTGTTGTGTTGGATTGTACAGACTTCTTAATGAGCCATGGAAGGTTTCTGAAGTGAAGAACTACATGCTCTTTGCTTGTGCTTTAGGAAAATCAATCTGCCAGTAATAGGATGATTATGATTATGGATTGAAGGAAGAGCCACTGAGGACTGGAGATCAATTCAAGAAGGCTTCCATCTATGCAGGCAAGAGCCAAGAGAAAAAACTGACATAGACCTTACAGGCATTTTCAGAGACAGAGGTTTTGAGTCCAAAACCACTGGAGAGTAGGGGATTATATGTAAAATGTATGTAATTAATATGCAAAATGTACTCTCAATGAGGTCCATAATCCCCACCCTACCCCTTTATAGTTGGGATTCACGGCTCTGAAGATTGTTAGATTGAGTGTTCTGGATCATGAAGGAAGGCCAAGAAGCAGATTCTGGGTATGATTAAAATCTCAGAGATCTGGGTCACTAAATCTAGTCAGTGGAGACAAAATATGGATCCAGGGCTCTGAAGACAGGGTTAAGTTAGATGGCTAAGGGATAATTTTTCTGAGACACTGAGAGAAGGAATGAGCTGAGCACCCCAGAGTCCATACCACACAAATGTCCTGGACAGAACAGACAGAAGAGATGCCTAGAATGTGGAGTTTAGGGGATGGAAGGTGGGGGTTGAATTAAAAGGAGCAACAGGAGATCTGGTATCCTGGAAACTAAGGGGGAAGTAATAGCCAAAATCAAACACTCTAGAAAGGTTAAATGTGATGAATCTACAAGTATGAGTTCAGTGGTAACGCTGAGGAGAAGGTGGGGTAGAACCCGATTTGTAATGGGAAGTGAGGGACTATGAGCAACTCTCATCTTGCCACAAATGACAAATCACTTCACAAGAGTTCCAAGAAGAAAACAACAACCGCTGTTATATTACCTTAGCTTTTTCCAAGGGTTTCTAAGAACAGATACAGTGGCCCCTTCCTATGCAGTGCAGAGTGAGTATGCTCCACGTGAAACAGCAAACAGAGCATTAGTGCAAACACGTGGTAGGTATAACCGCACGACCAAGAAAATCCAGCTGCAGCCAGAAAATAGGTATGCCAACATTTCAGACACTAGTATTACCTGGGTTTCTGATACCTAGCCCAACCTCCCCACACCCCAGCTATTCCAGTATAAAGTATTTGTAGGGAAAAAGGGGTTGGGGGGGAGGGGGAGAAGATACCACGTGGTAGGGATGGGAGTTGAGAACACAGGGAAAAGTTATAAAAGAGGAAAGAATAGAGAAGAGAAAGGAAATTGAATTTAAGACTTACAGTAAGGAGGTAAACTAATTTTTTTTAAGATTTATTGCGAGATCATGACCTGAGCTGAAACCAAGAGCCTGACGCTCGACCAACTGAGCCACTTTTGAAAAAAAAATTCCATATCTAACTCAGCATGTAAATTTTTGCCACTCCTGTAATAAAACTCAAATTGACAAATGTGATATCTCAAGACACGATAATTAAAATGCCTACCTTTATTTTAAAAACCAACTTAAACACCAGATGCTTGTATGTGACTGTACTTAGTGGTTTGATCTTGAATAATTTTACCTAATGCTGCATATCTGAATACTTACATAGCTTTTTAACTATATTGGGTTTGTGCATTAAATTTATATCATATAGCCATACCATATCATCAACACTTTCTTCCCCTTTTTACTCTACTTAACTCTGTAACTGAAATTTCCTACAATCAAAAATGCCTGAACTACAAGTAAATGAAGCATTAACTTCTATGAGGTGAACCTTCTGAGACCAACTCTCTTCTCCCCCTACATACCCTGCTCTTAGCTTCTACACTTTCCCACCATGTCAGAATAAGCTACTCTAATTCCCTCCTTTTCAGAAGGGAAAGCTGTCAAGAAAGAATATAAAAAGCATTTAAAGTAATCATCAGTTCATCACTGTAGAAAAACGGGGGGTTTTCAAGGGCAACTAAAATATTATGGACTTACTCTGACTTCTAAGTTGAGGAAAGTTTTCACTTTTTCATCATTCCAAATTCACATTCAGACACCCCCACTCATTCACTTAGTCACTCTGCCTTCAGGAGGAAGAAGAGGGGAGCAAGGGGGAAGGAAGGAGGGAGGGAGGGAGGGAGGGATGGAAGGGAAGGAGAGCTAGAGAAGCTACTGTTCACTAAGCACCAACCCCTTCTAAACACTGTAGGAACTGTCCTGTAGATTATCTCATTTAAACTTTACGATATTACAAGGCAGTCATCCCCAAACTTATTTTCCAGAAGAAGAAACAGATTCAGCTATATTAATGATTTGTCCAAGTTTAAAAAAGGGGGGGGGGCTATGAATCGGGGGGGCTGAAATCTACGTTGGCGTCTGTCTAACCCCACAGTTACAAGGCTCTTGTCATGGCCTGGCACTGCCTCAAGCAAAATTTCCAAAGTGAGGACACGGACAAAGCAGCACAGCAAAAGACGGAGTATCAATAGGAGGTCAGGAGTCATATGCAGGCATATCTCCAGACTCAATCTCCAAACCATCCCTTCCCTCTTATCAACCATTACACATGACGTTCTCATACCAGAAAAAGGTAAGTGCTTTATTTAAAGCAGACCTAATAGATACAAATCATTTCAAATGACAGATTAAACACAGTAATTCAAGCATAGGGACCTAAAGATACCAATCTCAGCAAGGGAACATTAAAGGGTTGGTAGTAATTATACTCAGCACAAATTCTCAGCTACTGGATGTGAGCCACAATTAGGGTGACTTTTGTGTACAGAGATACAGTAAGATGTAATGAAGATTTTACTACAATCCTTGCTGCATGTTCTGACTCTGTGCAAAAGACATGGGCACTGAAGACAGATCCATTGAGCTATTAGTCTCTGCTTGTCTTTGTTTTGTAGTGAGTTAGTGTATTACAAAAGACCAGCACGGGGGCGCCTGGGTGGCTCAGTCAATTAAGTGTCTGCCTTCAGCTGAGGTCATGATACCAAGGTCCTGGGATTGAGCCCTACATGGCGCTCCCTGCTCAGTGGGGAGTCTGCTTCTCCTTCTGCCTCTCCCCCTGGCTTGTGCTCTCGCTCTCGCTCTCACTCTCACTCTGTCAAAAAAATAAATAAAATATTTAAAAAAAAAGAAACCCACTAGCTGGCCCTTTGTATGCAAGGGGATATCATATGCAAGGGAAAAAGGACTAGAAAACCAAGACAAGCCTTGGTAATGCATTTGCCAATGTCTCATGCTAAAAAGGTGGGAGGTGGGAATAGGGTAAAGGGTTCTTTCTAGGTTTTAGGAAGACTTATCAATAATGACACCCAATTTTTATTCCAAGATCCTAGAAACACATTCTGAGTGCTTCTGTCTCTTTAAGACCATATTTTGAAAAATCAATAAGGTTATGGGACTTCTCATCTAAAATTTTGTAATTAAATCAGAATCTTCCTTTCATAGAACAATGAAACCAAGAAAAGCTGAGTAAGTTATCCAGTGTCTGGATCTACTGACTCTGTGATGTATAATCATGAACCAGGTCTTTTTCCAAGCAAGATTACAGATATTCCTACTTGACTTCAAAATCCCAAACTCTAATATAGATTTCAGGCTAATACGTCCAAAGTGCCTCAAAAACATGTTGAGGCACCCCCTACTGCATATCCGACAGAATGGACCCTAGCAAATACTGGGCAAACCGATTTTCAAAAACCAAGGGGACTTTTTTTAAAAAGTAAGAAAGGAAGAGAGATTATTCTAAAGATTAAGAGGCAAAAAAGACAGTAAAACCAAATGCAATGTGTGACCAGTGATTGAATGCCACATTAAAAAATTAAAAGGGTATTATTGGAAAATTGCAAAATTTTAATACAGACTGAATATTTTAAAATATTACTGCTTCAACATTAATCTTGACTGATAACAGTAATCAGGTAAGAGAATATCCTTGCTTTTAGGAAACACATGCTGAAGGAGTTAGAAGAAAAAAAATCACCTTTAATAAAAAATGAAAAAAAAAATTTTTTTTTAAATATTGTGGTGGTCCAGAATCGTAAACACATATCCCAGGATGTTGTCTTGTATTCAAAATAAACTTGAGGTTTGTAATGGCTAAAGCAATGTTATTAAAAGAGCTTCCCTGCATTTAATAGGATCTTCCAATGAAGCAGCAAGATAATTATTGTTATAAAGTCTCCTGTGGCTTTTATGAAATGTGAGACTTGCTATAAAAATCAGCAGAAAAAAAATATGCAGGTTAACCTTTCAGTGATTTGAACAATAATAATGTTATGGGCAGTTTTTCAGCTGCTCTTTTCATCAAAGCATTACACTCTTTTTCGTGACTAAACGTGTACTACTTCCCTTTTTGAATGTTAAGTAAGACCGGCTTGAACAAGTCCTAACTTGAGACTGGCATGCTATGCTTCAAGACAAATGCATAAAGGCTGCCTCATGCTAACTTTTTCATTCCTAGACTTAATTTGCATCACCGGCCAAAGCTTTTAAATACGACAATCTGACTACTATGTTCCTAAGGAAGGGAAAACACTATTCCAACCCCAGCCCACCTCCAGGAAGAGGGAGAGCCCCTGATGCACTGCATGGACAAGGGGACAGTAGCTTCTTTCCTTCTCTGTGAGAAACCAATACGTACACAGTCAATCAAGGTGCTTCACTCTACAGGAAAAACCTGAGGTCCTTACACAGGACAGGGATTTTCTTTAACTTAAAAAATTAATATTAGTTGGCCCTAACAGGACAAAGTCAACCCAGGTCCTTAATATGATTTCACACACATGACTGGAAATTTGGGAGGACAATCCTCAGAAGGTGCAGGGAAGGCCTTTGTCCAATACACTTTTAAGGAGGCTACAAGGAATGTTCTCTCTTTGAATTGACACTTTTAAGACTTGGCAGTTGGTTACTTTGACAGGTTGATTTCACATCATTTATTACTTATGGATCACAGTGACAAATGGCTATCAGCTCAACTCAAAAAGGACAAGTTTCAAACTAAGGTCTGCAAGGCACAGCCTTCCTTCGCAGGATGCAATAAACTGGCTTCAAATGTTAAAAGCAAAATCCAAGGGGAAGAAGTATAAAATGGTATAAAGCAGAGTCAAATCTAAATGAAGAACTGTTTGTAAATCTGGCAAATTCTTGAAAGATTGAACCACTATTAAGTTACCTAATTTTTGTCCTGAGACTTTCATTAGGGCTGTATACCTATAACTTAACCCACCCTGAACAGAATGGAATGGAGAACCATTAAAATTGTAGCTGTTTGTTTAGGAACAAGCAATAGAAGAAACATAATTTTGTTATTCAACTATTAGTATTTAAATTAATACATATTTGTTTTTCTCTACTAACACAGAAAGAAAACCAATGTGTGTGTGTGTGTGTGTGTGTGTGTGTGTGTGTGTGTAATTTCCTTAAGGCATAAGTAAACACTGAGTAATTCCTATTAAGGATTTATAACTTCAAAAAAGATTCTACCTTTATTATTTTCATTTATTTTCACCCATGATAGTAACAGGTTTTGACTGAATTTGGTGAAATTTTATTTATATACTTGTTTTGAATGTTGCAAAATCTTGCAAATCTTTTGGAGATTTTTATCTGCAGTTCTAAAATTAATCACAAATAAGAAAAAGTGATTTGATTATATAAATTTATCATTATGGGATGATTTTTTAAAAAGAATAAAAGTTATTTTGTTTTTGTTTTTTTTTTTAAAGATTTTATTTATTTATTTGAGCGAGGGAGAGCACAAGCACGGAGAGTGGCAGGCAGAAGGAGAGGGAGAAGCAAACTCCCCACTGAGCAGGGAGCCCAATGCAGGGCTCGATCCCAGAACCCTGGGACTGTGACCCCACCCGAAGGCAGATGCTTAACTAACTGAGCCACCCAGTCACCCGTTATTTTGCCTTTAAAAATGGAATTCAAGGGATTAGGTGAGAACTCATCCCCAAAATAAATTTATTTAAAATATTTTGAATACTGACATTTGTGTATATGTAAAAATAGGTCTACAGATCTCATCAGATTCTTGAATAAGACCACAGGTTTCCAATGTTATCAATCACAAGTATAAACACATTTTAATTTTAGTTTTTAAACAATAAGTAGAATAATATCTTAAACTATATTCTGATTCCTTTTAATCCAAGCTTTAATCAGTAGGAAGTTTGTATCCGTATTTTCTAATTAGCAGTAGGAAGCTCCTCCACTCTCACCAAAAAAAAAAAAAAAAGAAAAGAAAAGAAAAGAAGGAAAGAAACAAAGAAATGCCCTAAACATTGGGACTGACTTAGTAGGGGCCAACCCCGACCTGAGACTTCATCTCCTCCTCCTTAAACAGTGCTCTGGCATTCTGAGCTCCAGCCCTCCGTGTTCCCTTCAGGTGAATCACCGTCTGATTCCTGCAGGTTCAGGAAATGCTCTTCCCCAGTCTACAAATCTCACCTACTCTCAGATGTGAGTCACTTACAAGAGCAAGAGAGCAAGTTGCTCCAGTTGTTCCGAGCAGGACAATCTGAAAGGGTGCCTCAAAGGACACTCTCAAAGGGCCCAGGGGAGAACCCACTTTCTCCGACAGGGGAGAAAAATGCTTACTTTTCATGCTGTGCCAGAAAACCCACTTCTCTGTCAACCATAGTTTCAAGGCTTATTCTTAATTAGAGTTGAGAAGCCTGTTTCAACTTGAAGACACCGTATCAGGTGAATGGACACCCAGACACCGCAATGAAAGGTAAATCAAAAATTTTTTTTAAATTTTCTTAAAAGCTGTGGTTGATAGGACACAGCACTAAGACTGTAATTATCCTTTTGCTTAAATCTGAGGTCTGAAGAAAAAGTAGAAACGAGAATACTAACTGAGTAATATAATGTAAGTTCTTTTTCTCTGGGAGGCACCACATTCCAAAAACAGGGGCCATATGTTCTTCATGGAGCTTCACCGTTTGCAGCTTGGGCGGGCGGAAAATGTAAATTGTGTATTGTGCCTTCAAACGTGGAAACAAGGACTTGAAAATCGCTTATATTTAAGCTAAAAAAATTTTTTTTATCACACTTACTGTTTTCAATAAGTAAAATCCATAGTCTCTTGTAATTGTTTCTCAAGACCTAAAAGGTACATTTGTTTCATAATCTTTCATTCACTTTTTTTTTTTAAAAAAGGAGAGACCAAAACAAAAAAGATGATTTTCTGTCCAAATTGCTTCATTTTGATAAAAGAATCTCAATCTTTTCATTGTACCACAACGAACAGGGCGATCCTCATTCCAGTTCCTTCAGAGATCATGTTAAAACACGTCCGGAAAGGCACTGAGAAAACCTCCGGCTACCAACAAAGGGTTCCAACACTTTAGTGCTGCCTCACATTCAAACTGTAGGGAAGTTTTTGCTTCACTGAGGAAAACAGAAAGCAAGCATAGAGATTTGAACTTGTCAAATTTAGAATATAAAGACTTGAAAAGATAGGTGAGCTGCAAGTAGGGTGACTTTTGATTCATTCGGTTAACATTGATCTACTAAGGAACTTTAAATTACCCAAACTGTATGGGGCAGGGAGAGCCACACACTGTTCATATTTTATACCATTAGTATCTCTGCCAGTGTGCAGTTAACAAAAGTCTTCCTTTCTTGAAATTAGGAATCAAGGAGAGTCTCTTAGTCCTTCAGCAAAAACCTTTGCTAAGACTATCATTTCCGACACCTACTTGAAAAGCGTTTTGGCATACGTGGGTGAAGGCAGAGTGGCTGGAGGGATAGTTAGATGCCTGAATACCGTATTTAAGGATGTAGGCCAGGGGTGGAGGAGAGGGGGAGTAATTAGTCAGAAAATCATAACTTTCATGAAGAGGCTAAGGGGAAATTTCCTAGCCAGAGACAGTGCGCTGAGAGGGATTACTGCACTCAGGGAAGGGGGTGGGTGAAGGGAGACTAAACGAGAATTGATGTTTTTATTTAGGTTACCAGCATGCATACCCTTTCCTGAGTCTGCCTGCCTTCCTTCATATCTTAGGGTTTCACTTCCTTCAAGAACAAAAAATATTTCATGCTTTGCCTTGTACTCAGAAAATGCCACAGAAATTTAACATAGAGGAGACAAGAATGGTCATTTGTTCTTTGTATGCCTCTAAACAGGAAAATTAGAAAAACCCACAAAACTCCCTCAAAGCCTGTCCTGGTGAGGGCAAGACGGAAGTGAGGTAAAATCTAGGTAAAAGCACCTGGGAGTAGTCCAAAGTCTCCGGGACAGATGCTCTATGCACAGGCAAGGGACAGCAGTTTGCTTTAGGGCAGAAAATCCAGGACTCCCAGCAAAGTGACCAGGGTTTGGGTGAAGACTGTGCCAAAAGTTATCAGAGTGAGTTGGGCAAGGCTCTTACTTCCTCAGGAGCTCGATGCCATCCCTCACAGTAAAATGAGGGGATCGGACTGGATGGTCATTAGAGGGCCCCTGCACTTCCAGATTCCTATAATCCAGGTGATATGCTGAGGTACGAGGACTGGTTATCAAGAACCAAGGCTTGGATCAAACCAAGGAATGCTGGAGGGCACACTGGGTGGAGCCAAACATGATTAAGGAGGACTGATCCTCTCCACTTCTGTCCCAGCCAAACACGTAATGCTAATCAAATCCCAACCTCTTTAGGTTCCAGATTCTCTCTCTCCAAGATGGAGATGAATACAGTTTGCTCCCACTTCCTAGGGTAGAAAGCTGTGCATTAATACAAACACAGGGCCACCTGCAGTTCTCATAGTCGTGACCATAGAAAGAGAGGGGAGAGCAGAGGCAACCATGATCTTGTGATTAGAAAGTAGATGAGATGGGTGGGGGGGAAAGAAAGGGGGGAAAAAAACATAACAATAAAATTTTAACAACAGAGAACAAACTGAGGGTTGATGGAAAGAGGTGGGTGGAGGATAGGCTAGATGGGTGACAGGCATTATGGAGGGCACTTGTTATGATGAGCACTGGGGGTTGTATGTAAGTGATGAACCACTGAATTCTACTCCTGAAACAATTATTGTGCTATGTGTTAACTAGAATTTAAATAAAAATTAAAATAAATAAATTAGTTTACAACTAAAAAAATAAACATTAAAAAAAAAAAAGTAGTTGAGATGAACCAATTGGAAAACAACAGGGTGAACAAGAAACAAGACTCAAAACATTCCGCTTCGGGCCAATGGTCAAAGCCAAGCTCCTTTCTGATGTGGTGACAAATTTTTTTTCCCTTTAAGTAGGCTCCACACTGAGTGTTGAGCCCAACGTGGGGGGGGGGGGGGGGACCAAACTCGACCCGGAAATCAAGACCTGAGCCGAGACCAAGAGTCAGATACTTATCTGACTGAACCACCCAGGCGTCTCTGACCTGGTGACAATTTCTAACTCTTCCTCCTTATGTGGCAAAAATGGGCAGAATAGAGTTTGTTCTCCATCTTATACCTAAGTAGTATATTTTATCTTTTATTAACATTTTTATTAACCAAAGATGAAAAAATTTACACTAAAATGCATTTGAAGAAGAGCACTAAGTTTCCCTTGTTGTAAGACGTCACATTAAGTCATTCATATCAGTGACTCTTCAATAAGGCAATTTCTGACAATAATGTCCATCATTCTGGAAAGAGAAGGTACCTCCTTAAATGACTTTCTCCAATGTACTAGATAAAACTCATATGACACAAACTGCCCTTCTAGCCTTAATGCTAAAACAACAATCATAACATACATTGATAGCTTAATATATGCCCAAGACCACTGCATATTTTAATCCATATTTTAAAAAAGAAACAGCTTCACACACCTGTAAGGTGTGTACCGCCATTACCTCCATTTTACAGCTGAGCAAACTGAAGGTGAAAAGGCATACAAGAGAGCAGCAGAGCTGTGCCCCTGAACCGTGTCTACCTGCAGCCAACCATGTTCGTAGTCACTACTCTGCAAGTTCTGAGTAAATGCACAACTTACTGTTAGCGACCTCTCTTTTGTGCATAGTTTGTAAGCAAAATTATATAGACTTGTGATTTATTCCCTGTGCTACTTGACTGTAGGAGACAAATGACTGGGGTGCATGACAGCCTGCTACTATGGAACTACTCTACTTCCTAGTTTTCCGAAAGGAGACATCACATTATAATCAGCACGTGAACCCCCAATTCGTGTAGAAGCAACAGAACAGTTAAGAGCATAACACTCAGACTGACTTGTGTTCAAATCCAGACTCCATCTCAAACCAGGTGTGTTAACCTGGGCTCTCGCACTCACCTGTCTGCTGAAGGAACCTCTCTAAGCCTCAGTTTATTTGCAAAACAGTGGGGGTTGGGGTGGGTACTACTACTCTTACTACACCCAGGTAGCATCAAAACAGTGAGTTCTTACTATATGCCAAGCCCCAATGAAACAATCTGTAAGGATCAAATGAGATAATACTGTGGTAATACCTCATTCAATCGTCAAGCCAATCCAGTGATGAATGTGTTACAGAAGAGAAAACTGGGGCACAGGAGTTAGGTAACCCGCCCAAGTAAATGGCAGATCTCCAACTTGAGTCCAATGTCTTTTTAATAAATTAAATGTATCTAAATAATTCAAAACTGTCTTACCTGCAAAATAGTTTCAGCCAGCATTTGCCAAACCCTTACTCTTATTAATGTTGTTGTTGTTGTATCTAACAGCATAGAAACACAGACTCTTCTGTTGCCAGAGGAGCATTAGCCAATGGCCCGAACATACTCTCAGGTCAGAGATACTGGCCTTCAGCCACCAGATCAACTCTGCAGAGGACAGAGAATAGGGCCAAACTCTGCAGAAGCCAGTGTAAGCCAAGGCAGCTGAAATACAATAATCGAAGGTCCCTGCACTAAAGATGCTTCTGATCTAGTTGAAGAGAAGTGGTAATAGAGAACTCTGGGGCTGTCAGCACTCAGCTGTGTGGCTTCAGGCAGAGAGCTGACAGGAGAGATGCAAGAAAGCAATGCATGGACATGAGCTGCCCCAAGACTGCAGGCACCACAGGGCCTGCCACTCTCCTTTTGGGATAGGTGACCTCCCTGCCCAAACCTCTTCCTCCTCCTACCTACCAGACGCAAAGGTTATAAAGGAAACTGAAAACAAATCATCAATGGGCTTCTCAAACCAATTTAGATAAACTGGCTAAAAGAAAAATTAGAACGACTACTAAATTGTATACTGGCTGCCTTACAAAGATAGTCCTTCATATCATGACTGGGTACAATGTGGGTACTTGGGGCTCACAGCAACATACAATACTTAAATCATCAGAGCTACAATTATTTCTCGGCTGTTTCAACCAAACAGTTTAAAGGTCTACTCCACCGAAACTTCAAACAAGATAAAGTCTTGCACTGTCTCAAAGTGCCTATGCAGTACCCACACCATATGCAGCAAAATGAATGAATAAAAGAAGAGTGGATGCCATCAAAACATAACTACTATAATCACGCAGCAGCATATTATGATCACTGTTTAACAGCTATTTCCGTTGTATTTATTCAACACCAATATTCCCTTCTCCCTAAAACATTCTAATTTCATGCTGCAATAATATATTGTAGCAATTGAAATTTCTCAAGTGGTGGGCATATTAAACCTATAAAAATAATGTTTTCATGTGGTTCAACCTTATCAGCAATAAGGAAGAAGAAACTTCAGAGCTTTTTAAAAGAGTATGGGCCCCAAATTAAATAGAGTGCCATTCAATTCTGAAATCCAATAAACCATCCCAAAGCTTGTCTTACAAACTCATCAATTTCAGTTAAAAAGGAAAATACTAGGGGGAAATTGGTAAAACCGAGGGAGAGGTTCGCAGCAGGAATCCAGTAACAAGGCTCTCGGTCCCACTAAGGCCTGAACAGAAACCCCAAGGAGAGGCCTGGCGCAGCCCCACCACGAAGCTAGATGTCACAAACTGTAACCCACAGACACGCATTATTTGGTCTGCCTAGCGGGTTAACAAAATTAATCTATAATTTAAAATTCATGTAATTGTACATAAAAATCCATTTTTCTTATAAATCAGATAGTCTGGTAGCAGTTGACCCACACATCTGTGTGGCAACAATCCAGAGCCTGAGAAAGGGGCAACATCCCCCAGATTACGCAGTGCCTAGCCCTGATTACCTCCCTTGACATTCTGGCTGTTAGCTGTGTTTTATTAGCACACTGCTACTGTTGATGATTTCGTCTTATACTTGCCTCACTTTCCTCACTGACATGACCTATGGGGCTATATTTGAATTTGTAACCCTCCACTTTAGCCCTCTTACTTACATCAGAGGACCAGTGTTCGACCAGCCTTCCTCCTGGTCTTTGGCCGTGTCCTCCATGAGATCAGCTGCCAGTTCCTATTCTCTCGGCCCTCCCTGGGTTCTATTCTTTTACTTCAGATGGCAAAAGAAGATACTCATGAAGATAAAAATAGCAGATTTCCACGAAGATCAGATTAGGTCACAGGAGGCCACATTCCTCGAGAGCCTAACATTAAAGCAAATGTTTCCTGAGCCTCACACTGTGTCTGCAGGTACTCTGCTGGACTCTGGAGATAGAAGGATTCAAAGACGCTCAGGCATTCAGGCAAACAAGGAGAATGCAATGCAACAGCTGGAGATATGAACAGCCAGGCAGATACTAGGGACTGAGAAGCGCGGACACATTGTAGGGGGAAACATAGAAGGCTTTGAGAAGAGGTGGCAGATGAGTTAGGCTTGAAAGCCTGCTCAGTGGACAAGGGAGAGACAGACAGGGATGGTCTGTGCAGGAGCGTGGGAGCTGCAAAGTAGGCAATTAGACAAGACCAGGTCACCAGGGTACCTACAGAGGGGCTTGCAAGGTGTTCTGTACAAGAAAGGAAGCTACTGAGGGCTGTAACAGAAGGAAATATGACAGGCAGGGGAAAAAGAAAACACATATGACAAATATTATAATATAATATTATAATAATACACACAGATACTTATTTCTCCTAGTTGAGCAACTTATCATCTTTATACATCAACCCAGAATTATTTTGATTCAAATATTCCCACCACTTTAAGAATCACTTTTAAAAATAGCATAATTAATGCCAGCAAAGTTGATAGTAGGAACCACTTTAAAGAGAATGTTACGTGTTCACACACACACATACATGAAATTAATTATATGTGATGCCAGATGCTTTTATTACCTATGTATGGGAGGATGGGCAATTTATTTCTTGTTTTTATAAGAGGACAAAATAAGAAACAGTGAGGGTTTGATGCTGATAAAAATGTGAAAGAAATATCCACTAGTACTGAAGACCTCATTAAGGAATTTTTAAATTATAAATGAAGGTAAGGGAGAAAACTGAAGGAGGACCTGTCTCTTAGGAATCAGTCTTATTCTATTAATTTAAACAACATTCCTGTTTGATTAAACTGTGATCTGAAGAATTAGGGTAGCTAACCTGACACCCATTCTACTGATAGGTATTCTAAGAACACCTATCCTTTATGCACAGCTAGAAAACCATCATGATGACCTTATTAGAATGGTGACGACCACCACCACCATCACCAGGAAGAATAATGTTAACTCCTAAGTATAATGCTTAAGCCATGGAATGACTCTTCTGAAACAAGGAATAGCATCTCCCTAAGCTTGTGAAAAACATTCTTCCTTTCTTCAAGATGGTAATCAAACTAAACACTTAACCTGGGATCGTAAATTCTGAGAATTTTTTTAAGGAACCAGAAGTGACTTGAAATATATTTGGCTCCACATACTCATTGAAAACTACTGCTCTGGTTATTGAAACTTTAGCCCCTCACCTCTCTAACCAGCCTCCTCAACATCAATAAACAGAATCCAACTTTGCCTAAACAGAAAATATAAAGTGTATAAAAATATACACTTCAACTCCATCAACTGTAAAATTTAACCATATGACTAATAAAAACTGTATTATTGAGCAGAAAAAAACATATTTGCCATGAGTTACATGCTTATATTATTGTAGTACTTACAATATAAAATTGACTTTATATATATTATCTCATGACTTCTCAAAGCACCTTTGGGAGCTAGGCCAGGCATTTATAACTTTCCTCTTTCCGAGATGTGAAAGCTCAAGCTCTGAGGTACAATGTTTTATCCAGGGTCAAAGACGTAAATACTGAGTCAAAAACTTAGTACCTGCCCACTCCAAGGAGGTCTAAGAACTTAGTACCTGCCCACCCAACAGAAGTCTAAGACACTGGCCAGACTACTTCCGAGCTGCTTCCACTACAAGCCAAGGGGCACAGCAGAGAAGCTCTAGGGTCACAACAACTGAAGCTCCTTTCCTGGCTTTGCCTTTCACTGTGGGTGATGTTGGGCAAGTTGTTGAACCTCGCTAATAAGATTCCTCTCCTGTACAAAAGAAATAACCGGGTTTGGGGTGAAGGTTATAAAGAAGCATTAGACACAAGCCTTGCCTTCATGGAGTTTACAAACCGCTTTACATCACTCCCAAATCAATATTTATAAATCAAGTGGTCAGAGGTCACCCCCCAAAAAATACGCTAAATCTCAATGTGGACCAAAATACACATCATTTTAGGCTTTAGATACCAAGTGCAACTTCGAAAAGAGAACTTCAGAGTAGTTCCTGAACAACCTGAACGAACAGCTGTGTGCTTTGCATTCCAACACCTTTGGGATGTGACTCCAAGCATGCATTAATGAAGTGCCCTGTGACGACAGGGACCTAATTTTATTACAAAAACAAGTAAATTGTATCCAGTGAGATAACTTGTTTTTTTCCCAAGGCCTCCAGCAAAGCTGTTAACAGTGTTGGAAAACTCTCACTCACACCCTCTCCCTCCCCCTCAAATTTAAATTGGTTAAGATTATTGGATTACAGGCAATTCCAAATGCAAGAGAGGCTGTACCTTTCATCAGAAACTTCATATTAGATGTTTTTTGTTGAGTATTACATCTTTACCACTGAAATTTAAGGATACTGCAGCAGTATTCCCATTATGAGCTACTAGCTTAGCTAGAAAGCTTAGTAGAAAAGTTTTCTTTTCTGCAAGATCTGAAATTCTCACAATTTTGGGTATGAGTCTTTAAAGAACAAATTGGAAGATGGAAGACAAGTAAGAGACAATCGTTGCCACCAAATAATCACCCCACAAAACAAAGAATAGCCGCCACCAGGGAGGCGGCACTTAACTGGCATTCATCTTCCAGATCTTGATCAGAAGCTCAATAAGGAGGCCCTGTGCAGCCAGAGAGAATGTCCCAGTGGGCACACCGGCCGGCTATTCCTGCTGTGGCGGGTTCCCCCCCAGCGAGGCACAAGGGGCTCACCAACCATGCTGAGGTCAAACACAGTGAGGTTTAAGAATAAGGCTATGTGCCCAAACTAGCAGTTCAGCAGTCCTGGAAGCTGATCCTTCCCCTGGTCCTCTTGTTACCCTTCAAGGGAGACAGCAGAGGGCTGGACATCCGGCGCACCTGAGTTCGAGCCTCTTCTCCACCATTTATAACCTTTCTTCCTTCGGACCCAGAATCTCAGTTCTCCCACCAACAAAAGCAGTTTAAGAATAAGCGTAGGGCTTTTGCTTAAAGAGCCCAGTACAGGGCTCAGCACAGAGAAAAGCTCAACTGTGACAATAATTCTCAGGTGTGAGCTAAGATCTCCCACCACTATTTTTCTGGGTTGCTAAGAAGTAAAAGGAAAATCTTTTGGAGAGACTGCTAAGCTATGGCCCCCAAAGCAAGAAAATTCAGGACTCAGTAGGGAGGGGGCAGAGGAAAAAGAAGAAAAATACATTTATAATTTAAACAGAACATTTCACGATCCATATGGTTCAAATTTAGCCACATAAGATTAAATGATAAACAGACCAAAGGTCACAAAATTAAGTATCTGTAGGCTCAGACAGGAAAAGCTCCCAAGTGAGGAGCCCCAGGGGTGTCAACAGAGAATGCCGTGAGCTGGTAAGCTGGAGCGTACATCCCATTGGGAAGACGCAGCTAATACTGCTGGACTGTGCATGCTCACTATTTGCATATCTCATTTCTCAGGATAGGATCCAAATCTGAGTTCTTACATGAAATTTCCTGATGTTTTCAACATGGTTCAGGCCAAAAAAAATGAGATCTCCAGTTTAGAAGATTAGCAGTTCCTTCACCAGCTAGACAAGAGAAAACAAACCTACCCTTCCCCTTCCACTTCCTACCCTCCAAAATTAAGCTCCAGAATCATTCTTCATTTTTATTCCAGGGCAGTGTAAGAGAACTGCAGCTTCAGTTTCAATCAGATCTGAGCTGAACGCTGACTCTACCCATTACTCGCCATGTGAGTCAGGGCAAGTTAATTACGTGTCTGAACCTCGGATCTTCCCACCTGGGGGAAGAAAAGGAAATAAAGCACCTAGGTCATAAAACCACTCTGAGGACTGTATGAGACATTAAGCAACTAGCCCACGGTGTAAGATAAAGGAGACACTCAGTACACCTTAGCCCTTTTCCACCGCCCGCCTTTAAAAAGCCAGCTTAAACCAACAACAGTTAACAAAATAATCAAAGAAGATATCAATGGGTGGCTGAAAAAAAAAAAAAGAAGAAAAACAAAACCAGGTCTCTAAGCATCGATACCATCTAACCTCAGGAATGGCTGTGAAGCTTGGCCTACCACAGACATCACATTCTTGAGCGGTTTCATCAGCCCTCAGCTGGGGGAGCGATAGGCGGCACAACAGGATTCCCGCCCGTGAACCAGGTCCTGGAACGGAGCCATTACTACCGCTGAAGCAGCCGTGATTGCAACACCCTGCAGGCGCTGGGACACGCACAGTGCACAGCTGCTCCGGAGTCAACCACACAGGGAGCCCCCCAGCTTACGTGCAGATGGCGGTCAGACGAGGCTCAGAGGCAACTGAAAAAAAGGGCAAGCTCTTAGAGCAAAAAGATCAGTCAAATGGCTCCTCACAGGACGGCTGAGACCACAAACCACCTAACAGTGTCAGCATAAACAAGGCGGCAAGAACGTGGTTCGCCTTGTGTCCACCCCGTCATTCACCCAATAGATTCCACCGTGTCCCTATGACACACAACAGGACTAACAAGGCAGCCCCTACCCTGTGCAGCACAGCTGCCATAAATATTCACACTTGAACCTTGCAGTCAGCCTATAAGGGATGTATCATCATATTCACTTTATACGTGAGGAAATGCTGGGTCAGAAAGCTGGAAGTGAGCGGGCGGGGGTTGAAACCCAGCACTCCACCACACTGACGCCTTACTTGGCTGGGAGTAAGGGCAAGGGGTTTTTTAAGCCAAGCAAGGAAATATCATTTTAAATGCCAGGCATTAAATGAGAAACTTAACAAAAACGTCCCTCAGTCCTGTATATCTGCCTCCCCTCCCCCCACCCTTTCTCTCCTTCCCATCGCAGGCATGCTTTCTTTGAAAGTGTTGTCTGAAATCGTTCCCTGACTTCCTCACCTTGCAAACATTACTCAACTCTCTGTCAATAGGCCTCTGCTTCTGCCCTACACCACCCCCCACCCGGACGGACGGACGGACGGGGAGACACACACACACACACACACACACACACACACACACACACACACACGGAACAACATGTGCAGCCCTGGCAAAGATGAACAGTGACCTCTTTGTTAACTGAATCCTATCCAATGGCACTTTGCTGTCCTGTATCACTTGATTTCCCTGCAGGGTAAAATGAGTCCTAGCTTCTTATTTCTTAAACTCTGTTCTGAGTTCACATGACATTACTCTCTTCTAATAACTGCCCAACTCTCTGGCCACTCCTTCAGGCACTTCCCCTTCCTTAAGATTGCTCCTGAAAAGCACCTACATCAGCCCTGTCCCATTCTCATTCTACTGGACAGGTTCATCCCAGGCAAACTCATTCCATTCCCATAGATTTTTCTATAACTGATCCTCTGTTGACTTAAAAGTGTATCATCAGCCAGAAGCACTTTTCTGAGCCCCTCCTCGGACCTTCAGTTACCTAGCAGACATCACAGGAGTAATACGTGAGCATCCTGCAATCAACGAATCCAAAACTGAACTCCAGTGGTCCCTTTATGTGATTCTCCTCATTTTGGCCCTAATATCCCAAATACCTGAGAGCCAACACCCCTCCTCCCTTTCCAGCAATATCAGGCAGCCACTAATTCCTCAATATACCTCAAATTCATCATGTCTCTCCATCACTCAATCCCATCATCATCCTCAGATTACTGCATCTTCTTTGGCCACACTCAGCATTTCCACATGCTCCTTTCCCAACGGACCTTCAGCTAACCTGCCACAATACCAGTATCACCGCAGCCACAGAACCTCCCTGATTCCCACTTCTCCTCGTCAGGGTACACGTCTCTATTTCCATAGTATCCAAAACCTCTCATCTATACTTAGTGGTCTCTTTACTTCTAGATCCTCAACTAAGTGACTCTAAACTCCCTGAGGGCAGACACCTATGTACTGTGCATTTCACTACTTCCTTCAACAGAAGATAGGCAAGTGCTTGCCATGTACCTCTCCCGGTCTTGAAAACTCATCTATTGTGCTGGTGAGTTGCTAGCCTATTTGTATTCCTTTTCCTTTCTGTGCACTCTTTCGCCCTTTTTAACTTGAGATATAATTTATATATCATAACTCTTATCCATTTTGAACATGATTCAATAATTTTTAGTAAATTTATATAGTTTTGCAACCACAACCACAATCCAGTTTTTATCACCCACCAATAAGACCTGTCATATTCTCACAGTTAATCTCAACACCCTCAGAGCTCAGGCAAATCCTTTCCACTTCTACAGAGTTGTCTTTTCTGAACATTTCCTCTAAATGTTACATAGTCTTTCATAGCTGGCTTCTTTCCCCTGCAAAATATTTGAGGTTTGTCCATATTATAGCTGCATTTCATTCCTTTTTATTGCCAAGTAGTATTGCATTGTATGACTATACCACATTTTGTTTATCCATTCATTGACTGATATTTGGGTTGATTCAACTTTTAGCTATTATGAATAATGCCACTAAAATATTTGCATACAAGTCTTTGCATGGGCATACGTTTTCATTTCTCTTGGGTAGATATGTATGAGTGAAATTGTTGGGTCGTATGATAAATTTAGTTTTAACTTTATAAGAAACTACTAGACTGTTTTCAAAGTGGCCATATCATTTTAAACTCCCCCATCAGCAATGTGTAATAGTTTCTGTTTTTCCACATCCTTAGCAACACCTGATATTCTCTTTTCTATTTACAGCCATTCTGGTAGGTAGGAAATGGCATCTCATTGTGGGTTTTTATTTAAATATCCCTAATGACTAATGACGTTGAACACCTTTTCGTGTGCTCTTGGTGAAATGTCTATACAAATCTTTAGATCATTTGTTTTCTAATTGGGTTGTTTTCTCATCAGGAAGTTGTAAAAGTTCTTTGCATATTCTGAATATAAATCCTTTATCAGAAATGTGATATTTAAATATTTTTCCCAAGGCTCTTTTCTGGGTCCTCCTTAAGGGCTGTCTGCTGTCTTTCTTCCTGCTGCTTGTGGCCTACCTACTTCTAGACACTGCTCCTCTCTTCCAGTGGGGGTAAGGCCATATTGGAATTCTTGTTATTGAGTAAGGTATATGTGAAGCCAAGAGGAAGAAAACCACATAATTTGGGAAGAGAGAAATGTAAAAATCAAGATGTGTTTGTCAGGCAAACTTCAGGAAATGTTTCCATGAGAAGATCAATTCGAGAAAAATAAAGGTTTACGGAATCCAAGGATCATTATTATGAAGATTAGAAAACCAACTGCTTCAATCATTCTTCCTGGTAAACTTTAATAAGTAAAAACAAAGTAGTTTCAACCTCCTTACCTTACTTTAAAAATCCTTCAACATTACCACCCAAAAAGGAAAAGATTCTTAAGAGCCCTAATCACTGTCTACGCTCTATTAACCAAAAAAGTACCTTTTTAGCACCCACTACGGACTACTCACTGTGCGATCTGACATAAGGCATGAATGCAGTACCTAAATGCTCAGAGGGGATTTAGGCAGGGAGGGGAATCACTAAAAATTTGCGAGCCATTTTTTTCCGTCTACTACCAAATCTAGCACCTAAACATCATGTGACACTAGGGAACAGAAAAGAAGGGCAAAGTAACAGATAAAGAAACAAGTGCTCTTCATTTGCGGCCAAATTCTTCAGTATACTTCTGCCTGCAAAGTGCTCTTTCCCCGTTGACTCAGCCAATGTAACTGCTTACACCAGCCAGAAATCTGCGTTGTACTTGCAGGGGATGAGGTTACTTGGGGTCTCTTTGCAGCTGTATAGTGTATAAGCAACATCAGTAAAGAGACATTAGAGTCTCACATGGTTTAATGAGCAATAGCGTGACTTGCCCTATAGCAAACCATTCGTTCCATAAAACCATTTGACTTTAGCAGCACACTCGCCAAAAGAGTCCTCAAGATTTCTTTTTTTATCAACACCTCAGAGAAGCAAGAAAACATAGAAGAGACAGGGCTGCTTGAAGAAGAAGTAGGGGAAATGTTTTACAGCATTCGATGTTACATGCACATATGATCTCAATCTTTATAAAAATGTGTGGAATCTGAGGCTTGGAAAAGTTCAGGAATTTAGCCAAAATCACACGCCCATCACTGAAACCCACTTAAATTATTCACTCCTAATCACACTTTGAGACTGTATGGAATGCAGTTCTCACAGAGAAATACAGGGACTTAAAAGACAAACATTCAAATGACATTAAATTCTTAAGGGAAATCTATGCTTGAGGAAATCATAGAAGCTGGCTCACATAAATTAGAGTCCTGACTGGGATTTTCTAGGTTCTTGAGGGCAATTCCAGAAAGGCCAGGTGACTTATAGAGGTCACACAGCTGGCTAATGTAAACCCAAAACTAGAACCCCAGAGATTATTTTTTTAAAGATTTTATTTATTTGTCAGAGAGAGAGAGAGAGCAAGAAACAGAGCAAGCACAAACAGGGGGAGCAGCAGGCAGAGGGAGAAGCAGGCCCCCTGTTGAGCAAGGTGCCTGATGCAGGACTCGATCTCAGGACCCTAGGATCATGACCTCAGCTGAAGGCAGAGGCTTAACTGACTGAGCCACCCAGGCATCCTGAACCCCAGAGACTATAAGAATAGGATACTAAGGGAGGGGGGTGGGGGACTGGGATAGGCTGGTGATGGGTAGTAAGGAGGGCACGTATTGCATGGTGCACTGGGTGTTATACACAACTAATGAATCATCGAGCCTTACATCGGAAACCGGGGATGTACTGTATGGTGACTAACATAATATAATAAAAAATCATTAAAAAAAAAAAGAATAGGATACTAAAAGCATGTGAGCTTATAAAACACTCTTACATATATCAATGTTAGATTTTTTTTTAAAAAGCATTTTTTTAACAATTTCCAATTGCATATAAGTCCCATCACAGATGTATTTATTACATGCTTGGGTCAGGAGGAAAAAAAGAATTCAGTAGAAGCAGGGATGGGAAGATATAAGCTGACGCACCCTGAGTGCATTCCTAGACCTAGGTTCTGATAACTGTCTTTTGGACTATTTCACATAATCCTTATTACAATCCTGTAATATGATTATTTATGATTCTTATTTCAGAAATGAGGACACTGAGTCACAGAGACATTAGTAACTTTCCCACGGCCACACACTAGCATTCAGATAGACAGCAAACACAGAAATGGTCCTTGCTCCATGGCAGGCTGAAAAGGGACCCAAAAATATGCAACTTTCCTGTGGCAGAGCTGTTCATATCCAAAGAGTATGTCTTCTCTCAACTGTGAAAGCATATACATACATTTTTAAAGAAAAGACTGGGGCACCTGGGTGGCTCAGTTGGTTGAGTGTCCAACTCTTGATTTCAGCTCAGGTCATGATCGAGCCCCACACTGGGCTCCATGCTCAGAGGGGAGTCTGCATGAGACTCTTCTCTTCCTCTCCTTCCACCCCTCTCCCTGCCCATGCTCTCTCTCTATAATAAATAAAGCTTTGGGAGGGAAGAGAAAGGAGGGAAGGGAGAGAAGGGAAGGGAAGAAGGAAGGGAGAGAGAGAGTGAGTGGGGAAGAGAAGAGAAGAGAAGAGAAGAGAAGAGAAGAGAAGAGAAGAGAAAAAGATCAAATTACTATGTTCACATTCCTTCCTAATTCCCCCTCCTCTTTTTTTGCCCAGGACTCAAGCCAGGAATAACCTATGCCGAACCCTCCCCTCAGTCGTCCCCAAGTGTTTCCTGACACGTATTTTTGCTTATAGTCCACCACAACTAAAGAATGGGGCTCAACCTGACACTTGTAAAATTACCAGGTAAGCAGGAGGAAAAAACGCACAGAAAAATCTTCCTTGATCAATGACTGTTATTTATACTAACAATTTGGGGATTTTATTGGTCATTGAACCAATTAGCAAAATAAATCAGCATTTAGCCTGGCCTTTCATTAAATATAAAACAGCAAACAGGTAGGACAGCATCACTGAGAGAAATTTAACTTGTTACTACTTAATTCCAAGCTTTGTTTCATCTACAAACCATCTCAAACCCTTTTGAAAGATTAAATTAACATTTGGGGAAGATTTTTATACCCAAACTAAAGTACCTATTACTTTCCAGGTATAATAGTGTAAAAACCAAGGTTTGCTGAGGTTTCCCAGGAAGCCAAAGACCACATCTACCTCCTCTCCTGGGTAACTATTTCAACAATGACCATGCAAGGGCAGCTATGCCATGGTAGTGACACCCTGTAATTTGCATGTCCTGTGTGTTTCATTCCTACCAGGCAGGTAGAGCAGTGACATATTGTTGATACTTTCACATTTTGTGCCAAAGAGGGACACGCCCCAATGAGCAATAATGCAGCTACACCAAAAGCAAAAGGACCAAGACTCTTCACCACTCTATCCTTCATAATGTGACTGCAATTGAGACAAATTGTAATTAATGACTTAAGTTAGAGTGACCATCGATTAAGTACTAGAGGCTGTCCTCGAAATAATGTTTGCAGAGAATTTAACTCTCGGGAGATCTGGCAAAATGGGTACTGTTTATTCCCTTCTACAAAGTTATGAAGTGACTAAACTAGCACTGTCAAACAGGACTTTCTGCAATGACACGAACGCCCTCTATCTGCCCTGCCCAACACAGTAGTCACATGTGGTTAATGCTATGTATGGCTACAAACCCCATGCATTTCTCCAACACACCAGCACAGACAGCCAAATCCCACCCCCTCAACACCTGTACTACAATACCTCTCTCACACACCCACTGGCACCAAATGTTAATTTACTATGGAACTAGAGTTCTTACGTCAATGCCTTTGTCCATCTAATTTAAAAGGAGTTGGTGGAGCAAGAGCAGGAGACAAATCTTCGCCATCAATTAACACTCTGTATCAAACTCTGAGCTAAAGAATACAGGTAATAATGTCTTAGTAAACAAGGAGTGTGTGAGAAAATAGCCTTTACACTGTAAAAACACCTAATTTTTCTTAATTGAATCACCAAGCTACCTGTCATTAAAAACCTTCCCTAACGTTGCCCAGTTTTTTTTATTGACAGTGAAGAAGGAACAACGTGATAAAACAGCCTGGGTAAAGAGAGCCACATACTTTTAATGGTCTTTGTTCCTGAGCAGGAATACTGTGCATAGAAATGCTTCTGAGCACAACCACTAGCTTTGGAAAAATTTGGGGCAATGACACAGAGGAGAAGAAATAATAAGAGTGGCTGGCAAAGAAGAATATAACACAGACTTGATTCTTTAAAAAATTAGACAAAATTTTCTATATGAAGTTTGGAGCCTTCCAGAGCAACTTACAGATGGTTCTTCCTGCTTACAAACCATTCTTTTCCCTCACTACTACCATATTATTTCATAAAATAACCCATAACGAGTTTAACCACTAATTTGCTTAAGCTGCATTATAAATGTGGAATCTGTGAATGAAGAAATAACCAAGCCCAGGCCTATCCTACTGAATTAAAAAGTCCTGTACTCCAAAATGTTAATCCCATACGTAAACTAAGGAAGCAAATACTATGAGGTGACATAATCAACAAGCTGAACACCAAACTCGCAAAGCCACAGCAACCACTGTGGAATAAGTCTGCTCGTGCTTGATATTTGCCATTTATGAGACAGAGTATTTGTTACGTACTGTTTTTGACATTCTGGTTTAAGACTCCATCTATAATAATAACCATAATTGATCAGTAAATCATCATTTAATTAGAGTGCTTCTTCATACAATTAAAACTTTAAAATCTAATGACACACTGAGCAGACACACAATCCTTAACGAACCCTGGGAAGTGTGGGCCTCTCCATTCCACAGTGGATATGCATGGTAGATCCCGTGAGTCAACACTAGGGTTGAAATACTCTGTGGCATGCATGCTACAGTTTGTGAACCATTCTATTTGTATTTATAATGGCTTTAAAGACCATTCGTAATTCAGTCGGCGTCCTTTGGCTGGACCACTTATCCTGATTAAAACTTACTTGTCTTCTCTCCATTTCCCACAGGGTTCTATTCTGGGTTACACGAAAGTGTCTGCTAATGGTTTAATTGAGGAAATTAATTCAAGCACTTTCTTAACCCAGGTAAAACTGCACATCTTAGAAAGCTTAGGGATCTTGTGGTGCAGAAGCAGCCAAGATTCCAACATTTCATTAAGTCAAAATAGGCTTGAATGATACTGTTCAAGACAATATTTGAAACTGGCAACAGTAATATAGATGGCAGCTGAATCAGGCATTTTAAACTTATAAAGTTTAATAATACTATGGGTCTCATCGTAACAGGCTAGTCCAGGTACAAATTACTAGCCTGTGTAAGGATATTTCAGCCAGGAAAACCAGTTTTTAAAAACACTTGTAGCAGGGAATAAAAGGCAAAGATTAGAAAGAGTACAAGGTTACTCTGGAAGAGACTACACTTAAATTTTAGGCAGCAATTTAAGAACCTGTTTTTGGATTATGATCATCAAACTATCTTCCCTGTTTCATTTCTTCAAAGAAGGCAAACAAAATATATACTACATTGCCTGTTACATAGGGAAATGAGGGCAAAATTTATGTTGTTACCTCTAAAACAATATCGTTCCAAAACATAACTGTCATTATAGTAAACATTATTCATTAGTGAGAAGTAAAAATTCAGTAATGACCTTCTTTCTAAACTTAGATCCAAAAAGTGCAGCTGGGAATAGTGTTAGTCCAGGTTTAAAAGGAAGAGAAAAAAGCCCAAAAAAGGCAGACGACAAAATATAACTGCATGGCCTAGAGATTTATTGGGGGATATGCTTGCAAGGGATTTCAGACTGAAATGCAAGGGCGACCCCTGTGCGGGAGAGGGGAGCAGGAAGGAGGCTGAGTAGGAAGAGTCACACTACAGCGTGGTCTGAGGAAAGTTTTCACCAGACTGATGAGTCTTCCGGCCAAAGTCATTTGTCAGAGGACACTCTTCTGTCCCAGGAAAAGTCTTGTCTTAGCATCCTTCCTGTGCTCAGTTACTGGCTTGCAGCAGCCTGTGAGAAGTGCCCATCAGCAAGAAAGTGGTGGTGGAGTCAGCCCTAAGCTACAGCTGCCCGTCGATTTCGCTCCCCTCAGTAGGAGATCAACAAGACCCATTCTCGTGGTTGCCACATAAATAAGAGGCTCACACACCATGTTCCTGATTATATGATAGAGTGGTATGGCATAGGCCTTAAACAATGAACTAAAAATTCCAAATAAATAAATAAATAGTTTAAAAATTTTATCTAAGTGCAATAGGTAGAATGTAGCCTTGTAAATAAAAATAGGTATCAGCCTAGAACTATCTTTGACAAGTGACCCTCCATGATAATAAACTTAAATATTAACAACGGTCTTTTTTTATTTCTATTCCTAACAATGGTCCCTAAAGGCTCTTACATTCTACAAGCAAGCCATGGCAAAAATTTCAAAATCACCCAGTGGTTTTATTCTTCCTCAATTACTGATGATTAAAGAGCTTAAACCTGAGATTTAAAGAAGGTATTTCAGAGAGTGTGCCAAAGACAACCCTAAAAGAACAGCCAGTGCTAGCCCTTTTATTTTCATTATAGGAAAATCCAATTTTCTGCCCCCAGATTTTGTTGATTCTATTCGTAATGATATCAAACCCTAAATTAAAAATCAGGATAATTGTCATTAGTATATTAATCTTCATTTTCAAAAGACTGGCATAAAGAACCAGAAATACCACATTTTACTCAAGGGACCTCAGTGTGATGTGTCCGGGGGGGAGGGGATGAGGACTTGGGAGAGAGGTCACCAATACTCTGGCCGCTCAAAACATTAAAAATGCACTAACGTAACTATTTAAATTGCTAAGACATTTTTTAATTTGCTCAAAACAGCAGTCACCTATAAGGGAGACTAGTAGTCTGTGAGGCACACATGTGAAGCTCTGACATGATGTCTCCCCACTTCTCCTACAGATAATGAGCTGCACAGCCAAGGGAGTCACGCTCCAAGTAACGTGAGCGATGGACCCGGAAAGAACACCACTGTTAACAACGAATTTGACACTATCGTCTTGCCTGTGCTTTACCTCATTATATTTGTGGCAAGCATCTTGCTGAATGGTCTAGCAGTGTGGATCTTCTTCCACATTAGGAATAAAACCAGCTTCATATTTTATCTCAAAAACATAGTGGTTGCTGACCTCATAATGACGCTGACATTTCCATTTCGGATAGTGCATGATGCAGGATTTGGACCTTGGTACTTCAAGTTTATCCTCTGCAGATACACTTCAGTTTTATTTTATGCAAACATGTATACTTCCATCGTATTTCTTGGGCTAATAAGCATTGATCGCTATCTGAAGGTGGTAAAGCCATTTGGGGACTCTCGCATGTACAGCATAACTTTCACGAAGGTTTTATCTATTTGTGTTTGGGTGATCATGGCTGTTCTCTCCTTGCCAAACATCATTCTAACAAATGGCCAACTAACCAAGGAAAATATTCATGACTGCATGAAACTTAAAAGTCCCTTGGGAGTCAAATGGCATGAAGCAGTCATTTATGTCAACAGCTGCTTGTTCGTGGCTGTGCTGGTGATCCTGATTGGATGTTACATAGCCATATCCAGGTACATCCATAAATCCAGCAGGCAATTCATCAGCCAGTCAAGCCGAAAGCGGAAACATAACCAGAGCATACGGGTCGTTGTGGCAGTGTTCTTTACCTGCTTTCTACCCTATCACTTATGCAGAATTCCTTTCACTTTTAGTCACTTAGACAGACATTTAGATGAATCTGCACACAAAATTCTGTATTACTGCAAAGAGATGACACTCTTCTTGTCTGCGTGCAATGTGTGCCTGGATCCAATAATTTACTTTTTCATGTGTAGGTCATTTTCAAGAAGGCTATTCAAGAAATCAAATATCAGAACCAGGAGTGAAAGCATCAGGTCACTGCAAAGTGTCAGAAGATCGGAAGTCCGCATATATTACGATTATACAGATGTATAGGAATTAAAGGCCACGAGGCCTCCTTATTTGTTGAAGTCAAAGTGTACAGAATGTAAATAAATGTTTCTTTTGATTATCCTCGTGTCAGCCTATCAAAATAGGGATAAAAGAGAATGAAAATGGTATGAAAGTTGGGGTAATATGGAGCTACGAGAAACAACATTAAGGCATGCCTGAAAAGTGAGATAAGCAAGAGGTGGCATGTAGCCAAGTGGCAGTGGTGACTCGGGAGTCAGGAGCAGACTGCAGAGGCAGAGAACGCCATGGCAATGCTGGCGCACTGCAGCCATCTGCCAGGAAAGGCTGCTTCGAAGCCACCTTGGAGAGAATAGAAAGTACAGAGAAAATAACTATGAAGCTACAAGGTTTAAGATTTGGGCTCATTTATCTCTGATATTACTGGGCACATATTAATTACTAGGCCTTCTGTCATTCCATCTGTGAATATGTATGACCTTTAGCCATCATCCCCTCACTGTATTTACCAACGTCTATGCACACTAGAAAAGATTTGTAGTGTGGGGGCAGGAGCGAGAAGATTCAACTGCATTTTTTGAGCAATGTGTTTCAAAGATTGAATTCAATCAACTGATTTTAAAAACTCAGGGTATTTCAGAGAGAGGGAAAAAATGTGACTATCAGGACAAGTGGATCTTGGATAAAACACTACATTTGCCCATACTGCTAAATCCTCATGGGGCAAGGGTAGAGAAGAGAACATGGAAACTTGGTTAATAATCAAATATACGTGGCTTGTCAAAAACTCATTTAATAGCCTTTATTTTAGAAAACCTGGGGTACCTGGGTGGCTCAGTCAGTTAAGCATCTGACTGTTGATCTAATCTCAGGTCTTGATCTCAGCATTGTGAGTTCAAGCCCCATGCTGGACTCCACGCTGGGCGTGGCGCCGTTAAAGAAAAGAAAAGGAAAAGGAAAATTATCAGCAAAATAGTCTTAAAGGAAAGACCTTATAACGTACCTTAATAGAGTTATCATTAGTTTAAAAATACTACCTTAAGTTGAAGGATAGAGTACAACAGATTAAGTCAAAAAAGCACCCGGTTAACGTTTTAAATCTTGGAAGATTTTCTTCTCCTTCAAGATAAACCCTTGAGCCTTCATTCTTTTCAAAGCCATCAGCTACTTGAGTACTAGGTGCCTGACTTGTTCCTCACACTGTACGAGGAGCTGGGCGAGCATTAAAGCAGGAGAACTGAAGGCATGTTTGCCAATCGACCAACAAAAAGAGGACAATATGGTTACCAGAGACAAGGCACACACATGCATAACATAGTGCAACACTTTATTAGACTCTTGTAAACTATCTGCACAATTCTGAAAGCTGAAGTGAACAGAAATAAGGGCACAAGAATAACTTACCCGATAATGCCGACCATCATACAGTAGTACACAAACAGAATCCGGGCACTCCTAGGTTCCTAGGAGGTGAGTCAGGTTTGGCAGAGGAATAGCAGCAAAGTGGTTAAAAGAATGATCTGAGGACCTCTACCGAAATTTCTCTCTCTCCATCAAGATTCTAGTTCCATAAATTCCAGGGACACTCTAGTACATGAATTAATACACACTTCATTTGGTCACTTGCATTGCCAACCCCCCATTGTGTGCCACTAGCTACAAGATTAACTATGTTTTAAAAAAGAAAAAAAAAAAGATTAACTATGTTTCAGATCAGCTAATGTGAAAAGGTACACTGATAGGTTAATTCCTTCCCCCATTCTCCCCATAATGCCCAAGATGAGTTATAGCTACGCTATATAAAAAGAAGGAGCAACAGTGTGGCTGGGAAAATATTCTCAGAATAATATGTCTTATCCTCTCCATCCCCTATTTTGTCTCCACTACACATCACAGCTCCCAATCAAAAATCTCCAAATGATATATTACCCACTTCACTGTGTATGCTGTTAAACGCATGGTCACCATAGAACCCTCCAAAACACTAAGAACCTACCATCTTTAATAGAATCAAATAGCTCCGCTTAGAACTCTGAAATTAAACACTTCACTACCCCAGACCTCATTTAATCCTCAAATTCAGGCCTCAATTTTAAAAGGACTTTAAAATATTTTCAATCCCATTTTAATGTTTCTAAAATTAGACTGCTGTATAGTTAGTGAACACATTTAATGTGATTGTGGTTTTATTCTCTAAAATGATATTAGTAAATCAATGGGACATCTTAACACACTGGGTTAGGGAAATAAATTGGAAGAGAGCATTATCCCAAGTTTTTAAAAAGTCATGTTACAAAAAATATCAAAATCATAATGTTTCTATTTTATACCAATCCCCACACTGTGGTCACAAAAATTACTTATCCAGGACTACCAAGAATGAATCACTTACATTAGTAAGATAAATATTGATAAGAATAATAAAAAATATTGTGCTAGCATCAGAAGTTAATACAAAATACCACATTAACATTGAAGAAAAACAAGAATTCTATTTGGCTATTTTAAAAAATTAATTGATAATCTGGGGGCCACCTGAGTGGCTCAGTTGGTTCAGTGTCTGACTCGAGATTTCGGTTCAGGTCATGATCTCATGGGTGGTGAGACTGAGCCCCACGTTGGGCTCCACTCTCAATGGGGAGTTCTCTTGGGATTCTCCATCTCCCTCTGCCCCTCCCCCTAATTGCATGCGCTCCCCTCCCCACTCATAAATAAATCTCTTAAAAAAATTATTGATAATCTGAAAATAATTTGAAATCTAAAATTTCTTACACTTTCTGGATTATATCCAATATTCCAGGATCCCCTCAGACAGCAATAAATAACATAGTTATATTTCCTTTTATGCAGGTGAGAAACATATTCAAAGAATTTTTGAAAAGAAATTTTTCTATTTTTCCTAAAATATAAAGTCAAAGAAACAGATCTTATAGAAAATCTTCTGGTTTGTGTATTACTACTCTGCTATATTCATTATACCATTTACACCGCTCTATTCTCATTTCCATACAGTATACCAGTATTTTGTTTCTCAACTAAAGCATCAAGGGAATGGTCACTACGAAAATCCATAAACTTATATTAAATAGTTATGGCAAAATTGTGTTTGTGCCTGTGCACACACACGTGCCAAAAAGAACACAGCCTAAGCAGATAGAAATAGATGATCACCATGAGGAAATGTGATCTACTAGGAAAAAATAAAGAAATGTGATATATTATGGAAAGAAAATAAGACAACCAAGACAAAATAAAGTTTGGGGATCACTTAAATTTTATAAATCCTGGTTTTCCAACAGACTAAATACCATTAAGACAACAGCTAACAAATCAATACTTACTAGGGATATAGCACATTAAAAAAAATTGTGTGCAACGGATATTTAAAATAATCTTTCAAGTGAAAAGATGCTCAACATCACTCATCATCAGGGAAATGCAAACCAAAACTATAGTGAGATCACCTCACACATGTCAGAATGGCAAAGATCAAAAGCACAAGAAACAACAAGTGTTGGCGAGGATGTGGAGAAAAAGGAACCCTCTTGCACCGTTGGTAGGAATGCAAACTGATGCAGCCACGGTAAAAACAGTATAGAGGTTCCTCAAAAAATTAAAAATAGTACTACCCTATGATCCAGGAATTGCACTATTATTTACCCAAAGAATACAAACAACCAATTCAAAGGGATACATGCACCCCTATGTTAATTGGCATTGTTTACCATGGCCAAATTATGGGAGCAGCCCAGTGTCCATCAATAGATGGATAAAGAAGATGTAGTACATATACACAGTGAAATATTACTCAGCCATTAAAAAGAATGAATTCTTGCCATTTGCAAGAACATGGATAGAGCTAGAGTACAATGCTAAGTAGAGTAAGTCAGTCAAAGAAAGACAAATACCATATGACCTCAGTCATATATGGAATTTAAGAAACAAATGAGCAAAGAAAAAAAAAGAGAGATAAACCAAAAAAACAGACTTAACTCTATAAACAAACAGAGGGCTACCAGAGAGAAGGTGGGGTTGGGGGATAGCGGGGTGTGGAGGAAATAGGGAATGGGGATTAAAGAGTACACTTTATTACGATGAAAAATAAAATATTTCAATATCTCAAGTGAATTCTAAAAGCAAATATTTGTTAGGATCAAGCATTTTCAAATTTCAAAATACAGCATCTGGTAGATGCAGACGTATTTAACATACCCCCTAACCCTCTATCACCATCTAGTGGTAAAGTTCGTGAAACAGCTGAAGAAAACCGGTGTTCTATACACAGCATGTACATGTAAGCGCTTAGCCCTTCCCTACAGTCCTTCAGTCATCTTTAGTGCTAAAACACCAGTCCTGGAGCTGCACAGAAAAATGCACAACGGAAATGCTTGAAAAGAGTAATTAAGACTGACAAGAAGTTACCTTACAGTTGTAAAAAGGACAAAAGCTCAACAGGCTAAAATACACATGGATTTCATGGGGAAAACATTACAAATATTGATTATTCTTTCCTAAATGACATGCATTAAAATTTTTAATTAAACATAATTTATCTGTAGTTTCAAGAGTACGAAAAATTGTATTAGAGTTGAAGAAGAAAAGAAGTCAATGTTAAAATTTTTAATTTATTAAGATACTCAGGGTATTCAAATGGCAACTTATGTTTTGAATGTTAAGTTTCTCTCATAAACCATGATGAGATAAGAAATCACCTAAAATGACAAAAACGGTATAACATAGCTGTTAGAGTACATACTCTTTTTTTCTTCTCATTTGAAAACTCAAGATATGGACTTACATTGGAAATTCCTTTATTTCAAACAGTTTCATAGGCAAATATTCTTAATACAGGTGAAGTGGCCAACTTCTCTTTGAATAACGCTGGAGAATACCCAGTGGTTGCAGTCTGGCCAGTCTCCACAGCATCTCTCAGAAATGAGCCCCGTGTCTGATCAAATCAGCCTAACTTACAAGCAGGGGTCCAAAATAGTCACCAGACTTCCCAGCACTTCCAATTCTATATTTTGGGTTAGATGTTATAAACAAGACTTTCCAACAACACTCTGGACTTGTTTATCTATGCACATAAGCAGATAAAAACATAGCACGTGTAACTAGAACAGACTTAGTATAAGGAAAGTGACTCAGCCCCTTAACCTGTGATGATTTCTCAAAATCACATTCAGTGCTTAAGATTGTTCCTACTAGCCTAAACCAAAATATCTTTAATAACACTGAAAGCATCTGTCAATTACCAACAATAAATACCTCCATATGTTTTTCAGAAAGTCTAAACCATATCATATGTGTCTTTAAATTTTTGCATGTTGTTTTATGAAGCCAGAGAAATACCACCATTAAACACAATGGAAGAACAAATAAATATACGGAAATGTATATCAGGCTGAACATTTACATTTTATAAATTTGAAATATCTAGATCAGAGTTTCTAAACCTCATCAAACCCAAGGTATTCTTTGTATGACTATGATTCAACAAATTTTTATTACATGGATATAGAAGCCATAGATGATATGGTCTATGTACACATACAATTGCAAACACACACACACACACACACCTCACATTGCATGGTAGTGCATGTGATATCCGCACAGCTGGCGGATCGGGCCTGCCGGGCTCCTGGGGCCTAACCCTAACCCTAGGTTGGCCGCCGAGGGGCCCCTCCCCAGGGGCCTGGCGCCGCAGCACCAGGGATTGGGGACCCCCGAGCCCCAGCGCTGGGCTCAGCCTGCCGCCACGCCACCACCCGGGCCCCTCAGGGCACCGCTGAGCACTCAGGGCGGTAAAACCATACAAATAACCGTGCAAAACTGACACTGTGCAAAAAATTTTAACAATCAATAGAAAAAATTAGGATTTTTTTTTGCAACCTTAAAAAAAGTGTTGAAACATTAAAAATGTTCTTAGTGTTGGTTATAAATATCTAGGGAAATGATAATACTAGTAAAAATAAAACAACGGAAGTATTGATAATTGAAGTGTTTTACTTTTTGTTAAAGTTTTGTTAAAGTTTGTTAAATTTGGAAGGGATACAGTGTTAGTCATTAAAAAAAAAACAAACCTTAAGATGAGTGCTTGCCCTCTCACTCTATAATTTAGAATACAGAGTAAATGGCTTCTTCTATGCCTTGTAGAACTGTCACCTTCCTTTCTAAGTGTGAATAGCTTCCAACATTTTATCCTTTGAGCTTTTAAAATTATAAATTATAGGTATCCCTGCTTTTTTGAAAGTTCCCATTATAGCACTTCACTTTTATGAAAGACCTCCATTAGTACCTATGCTTACCAAGGGAAATCCAGAGAGGATTTTCACCTTTACGAAAAAAGGTAAAAAACAAAAAGAGCAGAGTTCATTTTTGCATCAAGCCGTTATAGAGGCAGCAAACCCTGAGCAGTGAGCATGGTCCCCTCAAGCTTCTTCCCCCAGGAACTACAGTCAGTGTCTCAGCATCAAGCCATGCTGCTTCTGAACCACGTGTGTGAGCATCTGTGCTCTATCTCAACTGATTTTGTGCATCCCTTAGCAAAAGGTATCCTGAAGTATAAGAAAAGCCTCAAGAGATGTTATTTTTTGAGTCTGGTAAGGCTCAAAAATTTTTCCACATAAATTAACGGTAAGTGCTTCTTTACCTTACATCATTTACCTTACATCATTTCGACTTCTGAAAGGAACACTCTGACTTTCGGATAGCAGGGGAAAGCAGTATTTCGGAGAGTTAGTTCCTTCCTGTGAAGTTTCTTGCCACCATCACTTTCTCTGGGACATTTCATCCTTTACATCACAACCAGTTTGTCATTGACATCAGTAAGATCACCTGTGCTAAGTTCCTCCAGCTGCATCCAAGACACTCAAAATTCCCAGTCAGCTATTTCTTCTGGAAATCTATTTACATTTGATTTGAATTTCACATCCTGCATTATCACTTTTCATTTCTTTGCTGCTCTTTCATCTGTGTTGGTCAACTCTCACTTCTGATTATCCATTTTTGTTATGAGGTTTATCTCGAGCAAACGAGGAGGCAATACAACAACACACTTTGCTGCCTGTGCATGAGCTGAGTAAGAGGTGTGCAGTTACCAATCACTGACAGACTCTGAAAGAAGTGACACGATTGGCTACTGATTGTGATGCACGTGTACTATTTATAGGAGAAACTGCGGATTGCAGAGCTAGCAGTCAAGTTTGTACTGTATGCAAGTACTCACAGTTAATATACTGTTGTAACTGAAATTTGAACCGTGTTGCTGGGAAACCGGTATTACCTAACTAAATCACAATAATTCAAATAAACGTATGTCAGAACTATAAAACCAAGGACTGCCTGCTCGTGTGTATATGTATGTGTGACCATAATCATAACCCTAAGGAAAAATAGAAAAAAATTTTATAATAAAATGATATGCAATTTAATATCAAATATCATTAATTCATCAACACAGATGCTTGCTTACATCTGTATAAATAATTATGTGAATTCAACAGCTATAAACGTTACTTGTGACCCAAATGCCACTTACCTTCCTACCACTGGTGATGTGGCTTTCTAAAACGATATACAATTCTTGAGCAGATTTCAAAAAAAATAGAGTATTTAGACCAGTATTTATATCCCTGGACAAGTGGGTGGTATATATTAAAGCAGGCAAAGATGCTTTATATGGAAAATGGACATAAATTCTGGGCTCAGGTATTTTATAAACAGGTTTTTCACTCATGGGAAAGTTCAATGGGCTATTCCCACAAGAAGCACGGTGCAATTCTTCACTGTGCAAAAGACTGCCTCATACTTTGTAAGAAGATATTAAGTACTATGGCCCTTCCACCAAATACTGAAACAGAAACTCCAAATTTGACCAAGTGGCCCCCTGTGTAGTACTGCCTACACTGAGAACCCTGATTCAGGTTCCTGAAACATCAGTGGACAGAGAGAAAAATATGTCTAAGGTTTTAGTCAATATAAAACCACAGGCCTCTAGATACCAGTAAGGCCTAAATATATTTGGAGGGGATACAGTGTTAGTCATAAATTAATAAATAATAAGGCAATCTTTTTTATTCTCATCTCTTTATCATCACAAAAACAGTAAAAAGAGTGATTCTACAAAGTCTGCATGAAAGCTTCATTAAAGGCCTGCTTTGAAGTTGAGTATGTTCTCTGCTAATATATTTGAAAGACAGCTGTATATACCATCAATAGCCCAAAAATAACAGGATAAGAACAGATCAAGATAGGGGCACCTGGGTGGCTCAGTTAGTTCTGACTCCTGATTTCAGCTCAGGTCATGATCTCAGGGTTGTGAGACTGAGCCCCGCGCTGAGGCTCCACACCCAGGTGCAGCCTGCTTATAAGATTCTCTCTCTCCCTCCCCTTCTGCCCTGCCCTTCCCCTCCCCCTCTCTTAAAAAAATAAAGGATAGTAATAATGATGATCAAAGCTTATAGAGTGCTTACCCAGTCACTGTCCCCAACACTTTACATAAAATGTTTAGTCTCCACAACAAGTAGATATTATCTCCATTTTACAGGTGAGGAAATTGAGGCATACCACCCTAAAGGAATATGGCTGGGAAGTGAAGGGATGGTAGCTGGTTAGGAAGCCAGGGAGTCCATGCTGCTACCTGGACTGCATCACTTTCTCTCCCCACCTCAGGAAGGCTCCTTACCTCCTTGAACCTGGTTAACAGCACCACCACCCACCTAAGCACCTGAGCTGTAAATGTGAGTCATCTTACGCACCCCTCCTTCCCTCACTCCCATGAACAACCCTGCACCTAATTCTGCCCATCCACCCTCAGATATGGACAGTTCAGGCCTCTGTCCTGCCGGGCCCTGCACTCGGCTTAGCTCAGACCCTCCCCTCTGGGCCTGACACAAGCAAGGACTTGGGAAGGGGGCAGACCTTGATCCCAACTGTGTGCCACACTTGGGGAAGAAAATAAACGAACTGCCAGGACTTTAAACTAATGGCCCTACTGCTTGAGGTCTTGAGTTTTCTGTTCCGTCCCAGTCTCTGGAATACCATTTTCTATACTTTTAACACTGAATAGTTATTTTCTAATGAAATAAAAATAGCAAACATTTATTGGGCACTCCCAATGCACCAGGCACTGTTCTTAGTAGCTGACCTAAATCAACCCATTTCATTCCCTGGACGAACCCCTGAGGAAGTACTAGCATTACCCCCATGTTAGAAATGGAGACGGTCAGTAATGTTCCCGAGGCCATAGAGTTCACCAATGCTGTTTCTGGGGTCTGGACTCTGCCAGTGTGACTGCAGAAGCTCAGGATTTAATCACGGCTTGCTACTGAAATGAGATACCTCAAGCTATTACCGCTACTACTGAAAGCCTTGCTAATGACTTATGCTCCCAAATGCAATTAACAGAAATAAACTACATCAACACTGCAAATAAGGCTGGGCTTTAAGTTGAGAAGTTCTCTCAACCAAAGCCTCAATAATTTCTCTAATAAACATGAAAGATAATGCTCACTATTCAGAGAACATTAAGGAAAGCCAATCAACTATGCATATTTGATCATTTCATTCTCTTATAATGAAGATGAGCATATAACTCATTGTCAAAACCTGGACACTTTTGAGAGTGGAAGTGTCACTTACTGATGTGGCACAACAGTGCAGGCAAACCAGGACGTACGGCCCCCAACGCTCATGACACATAGGAAAACTGATGTCTCTATTAGGATTGTGCTGCTAGTTGAACAAGCAGCTTAGGACAAGGAGAAAGACTCAAGGAACCCAGCCATCTCATCCACAAGAAGCCCCATCGTGAAGCTTCTCCACCCACTTTACTAACACAAACTGAACCCCTGGACGCCGAATTTGCAACTATTCAACAAAAAACCTCTAATGGATGCTTCCTGCGAGTGTGGGTGGTGGTTTCTAGGTTAGTATTTGTTGCTAGCAGTTTTGTGCAATATCACAAGAAAGAACCCAGCCCATTTTGCTTCCTGAAGGAACACATTATCTAATTCTAGTCTGCATTCTTTCTATCCTCCACAGCAAAACCACCCCGAGCTTTCCCAGCACCGTCAGCTACTAAGAACAAAATTTACGATCGGTAGGATCTCAACGCATTTTAGAGATGGAAGCTGCCCTCACCCTCCTGAGGCACAGGCCTCCAGGGAGACAATCAACAAACCGGCTGGGCAGGAGGCAGAGCCACAGGAGGGCCCAGATGTGGCCTAACTTCCACAGCAGGACTAGCTAAACCCCACCTGCAGGAAGTCTGTGACGCTCCTGCAGAAAGGCTGAAGCCCCACCTTGTTCAAAGGGAAAACAGGCTCCGAGTTAGCCTTCCAGTCACGATGAAGTCACACCAGCCTAAGTCACACCACAGGTCCTCACTCAACCGGCCTCGTGATCCCTGAGGATGATAAGGCAGCAGCAGGAGCGAAACAGAAATTGGCCCTCATGGATTCTTTTTTCCAGTTATGCCAACTGGTCCACACAAAACAGCCTAAGAATCACTACTGTGCTCAAATTATTAACTAAGGAGATATGCAGCTCTCTACGGCATCAACTGCCTAAAACCGCAAAGAATTTCTCAGTCTGGCTGCCAAGGAAATTATTAAATCACCAGAGATAACCACAGAGCCCTCACACAACCCTGAAGTACAAACAGGTGTGTTTAGCTAACACCAGCATGCTGGATAGAGAAGATTGGGGCCGCATAATTTCAGGTGTGGCCTGCTCTGGGTGGAAAATGGAAAAAAAAAAAAAAAAACTGCATGTGATCACCCACGATACTTCCTCTGACTTCAATTAACCTCAGTCAAATTCTCTGAAGACTGCCCACAGAACCTTCCCCTAAACTGGTTAGGACGAGCCCCTCCCACACCCACCACAGCAAGAACAAGTGGCACCGGTTTACCAGAACTCTGGGAAAGTTTATCTAATAGAAATGAAGTAATTCTCTACATTCTTAAGCCTCATTCCTGCTCAATGATTCCACTCTCAGTGATTTCTCAAGGCTCATTTTCCTAACTTGTTCTAACAGTTTCCTAAAGAGCTGAACAGTTAGAACACTAAATAAAACCCACGGTCTTCTAAATCCTCTCAATTACCGGATCTAGGATGAATCAGTAAGCGGATCAGGGGTTCAGAAACCTACAAAAAAGGAGCTCAAACATGTGCAGATACAAGTGATTACACAATGCCTCTGGGATATTATTATTTAAAAACATTCACAGTCCTTGTTTATAGATTAATTATATCATCTCACTTATTTTACCAACAGTAGGGGATAGTCTCTGTCTCCCCATATTTTAGTAACATAAATTCACTCAACGAACACTTCTGAGTGCCTATTACAGTAATGGGCACTGGGGATACCAAAACAAAACAACAAGGACAGCCACTGACGGGTGGCCTGATGGGTTATAAAAACACAGACCACACGGGATGAATACTAACACCACCAAGGCATCAGGGACACTTCCAGAGACCGTGACAGTTGAGGCAAGTCTGGAGAGCAGATGGGAGGAGTATGATGATTATGAGAAATGGTGCACTGCAGAGACACAGAAATCTAAAAGGAAATGCCCTCTTCTGCTTCCTCATTATCTTTCCAGGAAACTACACAGAGAAGAGGAAACACACACACTGAAGTGTTTGTTTTTTTAACAGTTCTCAATTTTAATTCTTTGCTAATAACATCAACTGAAATTCATTCCTTTAGATTCTTAACGTTAAACACAATCTAATACCAGCAACACAGAAAATACATTTGAGCACTTCAACTAATTGGGATAAGGTATTCAACACATGACTCAACATTAGTGCCTACCCCAAAGTAAGGTTTTGCACAGCGTCTACAAAATACGTAAATACTGTGCATATCAATGCATGCTATAAACTGTCACTTCTGTCATCCTACCAGAAGGTGGACATATTATACCAAAATTTGTTTCTCCATTATAATTTTCAGATAAAGATAAATATACAAGTGCCAATGAATTCCTGTACCAGTCACTCATTTTCAGAGGTTAAAAAAATAAACTGAAAGCGCTGTTTTAAAATAAAGCTAAGTATGTTTTAATGGCATAATTCCTATCACTCCACTACTCTCAATCAATGTGTGGACCTTGGCACGATTTAATACTTCACATAGAGAAACACAAAAAGGCATGTTTGTACCTCAGGTTTCCTGCCACATTATACTTTTTAAAGCACATCATCAATTATTTTACTACAAAGCACAAAAAATTCATGGTGTCCTCAGTTCGGAACTCCTCAGCAGGACAGTTAGTATCCTCCACGTTATGCTGCCCCACGTTGGCTGACTTTCCATCCACAGTACCCCCACTCCCACTGTTTAATCCCAGATTGAATTTCACCCCATTCTGTAAATAAAAGCACCAGTTAGTAAGAACCAAAACCATCTCCTTCACAGATTCTTTTAGAGAGCCACTTCCAAACCCACTTCCTTTAAATATCTCTGTAAATTCATATAGTGTTCATATTGGGCATTGTACTACAAATCCTCTGTCATTCTTACCTCAATGTAGTTCTCAACGTCCAGTAGAATCCTGCATGTAGTCACACACCCCCAACTCCCATACACAATCATAAATCACTTGCCAGAAAAATCTTTTAACTTTTTTCTTAATGACATAACACAGTAAATAGCTGCTATGGTTAAAATAAATTCACTGAAAATGTTCATATCTATCTAAAGGCCCATCAATAGTGACTGATTAAGTAAATAATGGAATACTACAGAGTCATGAAAAAAGAATAAGGAATTTTTATACCTGCCTACCAGGAATAAGTCCCCAAGACAGCAAGTCAAGAAAAAGCAAAGTACACTAGTGTGTCTTAGCATCCAATGAAGCAAATGAGGAAAATCAGGCATACGGCAATAGCAATAAAGTCATTTTTATACTCACTTAAAAGATTTTGGGGTAAGGAACAAAATAGGACATTTATAGAACCAAGAAGTAAGAAAGTCGGCTTTTAAGGACAGTTGACGGCAGGCTGGATGGAAACTGAATGGAAACAATAACAGACATATTTGGGGATTACGTGTGTTAAACCCACTCTATTTGTAGTACAAATACACAAGGGATGTTTATATATAACCAGTCTCAGCACTGACAAGTCAGAGTCCAGCCTGGAAGCAGTGTTGAAGAAAGGAAATGTATGTGTGCCTGTGAGCACGTGGGATGGGTGGGGGTGGCCGTCATCTCCAGGGTATTTGGAAGGTTCCGAGAAAAAGATTAATCAGATGAAGTCCTACAGTACTTTAATCTTAGGGTTCCACAAAAGGAAATGGGAAGGGGTTGAAGGAACATAGAATTACGTAGAATAAATCAAAATAGCACAGAAGAAAACACTACTTTATCTTTTCTTGTTTTATTAAAAATTTGGGACAGTGCATTTGTGCGTGCAACACACACAAACACACACAGAAGTGGTGGGGGAAAGGGCAGAGGAAAAGAGAGAATCTCAAGCAGACTCCATGCTGAGCTCAGAGCCCGTCATGGGGCTTGATCTCATGACCCTGAGATCATGACCTCAGCCAAAACCAAGAGTTGGAGGCTCAACTGACTGAGCTACCCAGGCATCCCTCATTTCTTTTTTTGATAGTAAGTCCTGAAAGTAGGGAACATGACCTCTACTTATGTATTATTTATTATGCTTAACATGATTATTTTATTATTAATTTTACATTGAGTCTGGTACCTAGTGTTGAGTAAAGCTTATTACGTGTGTTGCTAAACAAAATATTTAATTTTAAAAATACATGAAGATTTGATCAATAGTGTGTCAGGATAAAATGTTTCTGCGAATATTAGTAAGACATTTATTTTCAACTGCAAGAGACAAAAATGTGTACAAATAATCTTCACATTGAAAAAAAAAAGATAATCTTCATATTTAAGCATATCCGCAAAATGCCCAGCACGCACCTCAAAGAAATACAAAATGGTGGCAGGGCCAATTTGCAATCCTGCATTGAAATATATCTGAGTCCTCCACAAAAATGCTTGTGTTTCCCATAAGCTCCACACACTGGGACAGCTGAGACCGGTTTTCAAAACGTGGGTGACACAGTGAGGGGCACAAAAAAAGGAAGACTCCACTCCTAAGACTTTTCTGCTAAGAAGGGGGAGTAACGGCAGACAGTATAAGAACAGATTCACACCATTCATTTGCATCCAGTGGGGGGAAAAACTGATGAGAGAATTTATCTGAAATATAAAACTAAAGGCCTCAGGAGAAGTCAAACATCATTGTTTTTGTTGCATAAGCCCCTTTCAATCCTCTTCCTTCCTCCTCGGGTTTCACCTAATCTTTGGTTGCTCTAGTCTTACTCTCTCATTAGGTGTCTGAATTCTCTTGTCCTTACCACCACTCTACTGGTACACTGATCATTAAACTTCTGCTCTGAGGCCACATGTCTGCATGAGTGTCCAAAGCTAGAGCAGCAAACGATGAAGCGCCCCGGCAGCTGGAGTTAGCTAAACACACAAAACAGGCTGAGAGGCAGGGTATCTGCCCAGAAGACGAAAGTTCCTCCGAATGTTATAAAATCAGAGGTCTCAAAACAGGAAGGCAGGGATGCTCACACATGGCCATGTTTCAGAATCACCTGAACACATCTGGAAATACAGATTCCTGGTGCACCTGGGTGGCTCAGCTGGTTAAGCATCCAACTCTTAGTTTTGGCTCAGATCATGATCTCAGGGTCACCGGATGGAGCCCCGCATAGTGTTGGGATCCCCAGTGAGTGGGCAGTCTCCTTGAGATTCTCTCTCCCTCTGCTCACACCTCCCCCGGGGCCCCATTAAAAAAAAAAGAAAGAAAAAAAAAGATTCCTGAGCCAAAAACACAAGGATTCAGATTTGGTCCCTTTGAAGCAGAGTCTTGGAATTTGCATTTTTACAGCTCCCCGGGTGATGTCGATGGCCAGTCAGATATATAAAGCAGGACTTCAAAACAGTCAGAACTGCTTAGAGTCCCTGGCGAAGCACAGGGCAGAGAGGACCATCCAGAGGCCTGGGGGGTAAGAGGTGGCAGCTCCAGGTGTTTCCTTTAAGTCTCCCAAGCAGGGAAAGATGAATCACAAGACCTGGACTAACCGCCCTGTCAGTAAGGTCCTATGGCCAAAAACTTTACAAAGGCAGATAATCTATCTTGAGAAATGCAGTCTTAAGAACACAATATGAACAGGGGCGCCTGGGTGGCACAGCGGTTAAGTGTCTGCCTTCAGCTCAGGGCGTGATCCAGGCGATCTGGGATCGAGCCCCACATCAGGCTCTTCTGCTATGAGCCTGCTTCTTCCTCTCCCACTCCCCCTGCTTGTGTTCCCTCTCTCGCTGGCTGTCTCTATCCTGTCAAATAAATAAATAAAATCTTAAAAAAAAAAAAAAAAAAGAACACAATATGAACAGATAATTCTCCAAGTTCTTCTTGGAGACTTACATGCTCTTCTTCTGCCAATTCCAAGCCAAGTACGGTCTTCACCTCTGCCTCTACCACTTGCCCCGGCCCCTGTCATCCTTACCACATGCTCCATTTCATCTGCCGCCATCGCTCTCTGTACGCTCCTCATCTCACACTAACATTCTCTGTGTGCATACCATCAGCAGTTTCTGATGAGAAAATACACTTTTCCTGTGTTCCGAGCATATAATGTCCCAGTGTACTCTCAGATGCTTCATGGATTAACGAATCTGAGCTCAGTGTTCATCTGGTTCTAGGAAACACCCACAGGACTAGAGAAGGAATCCTAAACTCTGGCTCTAAGACCTGTTCCAACGTCCAGTCCTGTCACCTCCTAGCTTGGACAACTTTAGCTTTCTGAGGCTCTACTGTTCTCATCTGTAAAAAGGCACAGTTATCCCTCAAATGGTTCCTTGGTGAATTGGCTGTAAAAGGATCTAATTCAAAGAAAGTGCTCCTTAATTGAGTGTATGCATCTGTGTTCTGGTCCAATCCTTGGCAATGATTATTCCTTGAGTGCCCAGCTGTCCCCTTTGTGCCGTCTTTGCCTGCCACCTGCCAATCTAATTACAGACAGATGCCCCAGACCGGCTTCCCACAAGCCAAATACAGTGCACGGGCAGGTTTTGTTTGGGCCCACCAGCCGTTAGGCTTATGTTAATCTGAAAAGTCTGATTTAGATAAGGGCATGCAAAATCAGGAGAGCCATGAAAGTGCAGTCAAGAGCACCGGCTCCAAATCCTAGCTCTAAGAATCTGGACCTAACTTAACTCTGTGCCTCAGTCTCATCTATTAAGAAAAAAGGTGAGGGGGACGCCTGGGTGGCTCGGTTGGTTAAGCGTCTGCCTTCAGCTCAGGTCGTGATCCCCAGGGTCCTAGGACTGAGTCCTGCATTGGGCTCCCTGCTGAGCAGGGAGCCCGCTTCTCCCTTTGCCTGCCATTCCCCCTGCTTGTGCTTTCTCTCTCTCTCTCTCTCTCTCTGACAAATAAATAAAATCTTAGGAAAAAAAGAAAAAAGGTGAGGGAGGGGGATAGTAGCTCACAGAGTTGCGAGAACTCTGACTTTAAACACATAAGGTGTTCAGAACAGTGTACAAAATCAACACGTAAGTTTCTGATTACACTGGCTCATCCAATGGACCACGACAAGCTCTGGCTACGAGGCAGCTGACCCCCTGGGTGGGCTGTGAGCTCTCTACCGTACAATCTTAATCCCTGGGGGTCTTAGACAGGATCTACCTCACTTAGACTACCTGCCATCACGTGACCACCTATACAGGCCTCTCTCTTTGACCTTGGACTTAGTAAGAACTGGTACCAGGAGGTAAATAAGCAGCTCCAATGAATTTAACTTAATTCCTCCCAGTCATACTCAGTAACAGGTAGGCAGAACACTCCATGGTGAAAGCAAGAAGCACAACAGAGCATGCGGACAATGAATGGGTGCTTCTGAGGCCATGAGAATAAACAACGCCTCCCGCTATAAATCAGGGAAGTAAAGCACCCATTTAATCAGCATGTTTACATCTGAAGGACTCTGTGGTGTGCCTGGTAATAACCACACTCTGAAGGCTAGTCCTTACCTACATGTATTTCCCCACCACATCTCACTGGTGCCGAAGCCAACAAGCCTAGAGACTGCATGCACACAGGTGTTCTTAGCCCCATCAGTCTGGGCAGCAGCAAGGACCGCATGGGCCCTGGCGAGCACGGAAGAATGGATCCCTCACATAGACCAAAGCTGGCAGTTTAACTAAACCATCCGTGGGTCCCTTGGTGCCCCTGCTCAGAGTATTAAGGATCAATAGTGACTATTAAGTTTGTGAGTGAGGCACAAAGTAAGAAAATGTGCTTTATGAGGGAAAAGACTTGGGTCTGACGGGATCACAGCTCCATCTCCAGGATCTGAACACTGCCTACCACATAGTAGGTCTACATAAAGTATCTACAACAGCACCTGGTTTATCATGAGCACATAAATAAATACTTACAATTATTGTAAATGCTCATGCATATGCTATGTTTTTAAATCAGACCGAACTTTATGAGTTAAACCATAAGCGCATAATTTGGCAATGGAACAACCGGAGTTGAACACACCTGAAATGTAGGAGCCTTCCACAGAGCTGTAGAGGGCGTGGTTTTCTTTCTTTCTCAATCTGGCTCTGAGTCACTCAGTTTGCTAGGGCCTTTGTAGCCCAATTCTGAGTGCTTCCAGATCTCACGGCACACTCTATTCCCTAGGACAGATGCTGGAGCACTCTTCAGGACATGACAAATTATACGATATAACTCGAACTAAAAATAGGAAGCAGCTCGTGCCTCTTGCTTTCAAAACAGTAACATAAGCAGCACAAACTAAGCAAGAGGCGAACAAATGATGAGTTTAACGGAAGTACTACTCACAATCTATTTGTCGGTAATGCTCAAATATGGAAAAATTAATGTGGAAAAAAAGTGGCAATGGCAGCACCTCTTATCTAACAGACGTGGCCGCTGATGTCAAAACGCTTATTTACTCAAATGCTAATTCTGCATCTCCAGGCAGCCCCAATTCCCACCTATATGTGAACAGTGCGTTACACTGCACGGCTGCTGTTTCTTCCTAGGAGGGGCTTTCAGGCAGAAACACCTCTTACCTGCCTCCCTTGCTCACTGTCCATTCTCCACCTTGTACCATCACAAGTTGATGTGGAGTTTACAAAGAAAAGCTCTTTGGATTGATGCCTGGCTGTTCATTTGCCAAATGTTGTGGTGACGTTGAAAAAAGTAGTAGAAAATTTCAAGAAGGGGCGGGGGTGGGGGCAAGCTTTTTTTGGATCACTGAAGGAAAAGCAGCAGCTAGCACAGAGGTCAGCCTGACACCCACAGAGATCCAAACATCTCTCTGTTTCCATTTCCCAGCCTTGAGTAAGTTGTGACTGACCAATTGAGCAGTGACAGGAGACCGATTATTTTGTGGTTTCTGTCAAGTTCCTGATTTTCATCTGCTCTTGAAGACGAGCAGGAACTCTGTATAACAGTCTTAATCTGGAGCGTACCCTGAGACATTCTGAAATGGATGCTGTTTAACTCGCAGGCGCAGGGCGACAGGCAGGTAAGGAGACAGCTTCGCCAGCAGAGCACGTGAGCATGTGTGAATGGTGCAGTAGAACAGAAAGGATCTGTGAGCTGGGCAGCAACAGTGCCCAGCAACACTGGATGATCCCCATTCTCTTTTTGTTTGAGAACTGTAATTGGTTGCTATGGGATTATATTTGCTCACGCTGAGTTTGGGATTCAAATCTGAAATTTTATCATTGATAACTACTTAGGATTTCCAATTGTGGCTGTTAAAATATATCTGTGAAGAAGAGATATCAAAGAAAATGCCAAAAAGGTGTTTATCCAGGATAAACATTGTAAAATCTTGTAAATGTGTATCGAAATTGCCTCTAAAAACTATAAAATCAATTATTACAATACTTATAAGGAAGTGTGAATGCTTTTGTTTACAGTTGCATGTGTGCCTAGACATACAGTTATTCCCTATATGTACATATATAGGTAAAAGCTTTTATCTTGTTGTTATTGGGATAAATTAACCCTCATAATACCTTATAAGATATTTATTTGCCTTTAAAGAGAATTATAAGCTGCAAAAACATCTCTCCTATGCAGAGCAAAAATTTGAGTTTTTATGCTACTTATTATGGTCTATGGCTAATCAGCTAAATTATTTCAAATACTTTAAACATTATGAAATTAAGTTACACACAGGGAAATTAACACAGATCCACACTGTGAGCATACTCAACCAATGTCATGCAATTCATCTAGTCCAGAAATATATTTTTAAGTACACTTAAAAAAAAAATCACATTAGGAGGGGGGCACCTAGGTGGCACAGCCGGTTAAGCATCCAACTCTTGATTTCGGCTCAGGTCATGATCTCAGCCCCACATCCATGCCCAGCATGGAGCCTATTTAAGATTCTCTCTCATCCTCTCCCTCTGCCCTACCCCACCTCTTTTAAAAAAAAAAAAAAAAAAATCACACGTAAAAAAAAAATAAACTCCCGCACACATTGTAGTTTACATATTCATCTTGTTAAAACAGACTTGAAACAAAGTCTTCAGCACTTAAAAAAAAACTAAAATATCACTGGTAAGTTAAAAAGAAAAAAAGAGGGGTGCCTGGGTGGCATAGCAGTTAAGCGTCTGCCTTCAGCTCAGGGCGTGATCCCGGCGTTATGGGATCGAGCCCCACATCAGGCTCCTCTGCTGGGAGCCTGCTTCTTCCTCTCCCACTCCCCCTGCTTGTGTTCCCTCTCTCACTGGCTGTCTCTATCTCTGTCGAATAAATAAATAAAATCTTTAAAAAAAAGAAAAAAAAAAGAAAAAAGAATACATAATGTACTCACCATAAAATACCAAAATAATATATTTATATATATATATATATATATATAAATTGCTTCAATACTTCAATAAAATCTATAAATACACATATAATAGTACACACACACACACACACACACACACACACACACACACACACACACACACCCCTACCCGGTAATCGACACAAAAACTCAAAGTTATCATGTCCATTACAGTGCGGTAAGGAAGAAATGAGGGGACACCAAGATACTGAGAGCATCAAGACCCAATAAGGGGAAGTAGACAGGGTATGGAGAAAGAATTACTGTTTGCTGAAATGTTATACTGCCCCTTTTCCACTTGAGGAAGCAGGTAGAGAGGACGTAACTCTCCGGACCATGAGCCTGAGCCCTCTATGAGCCTGAGCCCTCTGGGCACACAGAAGGCACTTGTACTCCGTGTGCCCACTCATGGCAGCTCCTGAGGCCACAGGGTTTCAGTCAAGCCAACCTTACCACTGCCACACCTGCTCCCTCCCCTTCCACCCTCCTCCAAATCACTCATCAGCAGGTCCTAAAATTCCTCCCCAACTACTTTCTCCTCAATCATGTATTTGTAGGATAGTATTTATATTTCTCCGGCTATAAGAATGCTCCATCCAGTACCAGGCACAGATATTAGGGGGCAAGTTATACTTGAAACATAAATTACAATTATGCCTGACATCTTTAAACAGAATACAACTTGGGGGGGAAGAGGCAGCGATAGAAAAAGAAAGTTTCTCAAAGTCAGAGAATTGGGGGGAAGGAGAGAGGGGCCACTTTAAAATAGCTAATGGGGGGTGCCTGGGTGGCTCAGTCATTAAGCGTCTGCCTTCGGCTCAGGGCATGATCCCAGAGTCCTGGGATCGAGCCCCACATTGGACTCCTCCACTGGGAGCCTACTCCTTCCTCTCCCACTCCCCCTGCTTGTGTTCCCTTTCTCACTGGCTGTCTCTCTCTGTGTCAAATAAATAAATAAAATCTTTAAAAAAATAAAATAAAATAATTAAAAAAAATAAAAACAATAAAAATAAAAATAAAATAAAATAGCTAATGGGTACACTAGGCAACAAGGTACTAAGTAACTACCCTCTAAGAGGCCAGGCTACCAAGCTCCCTGAGTCCCTTTCCCTGATATAAAATTCCCAGCTGATGCTGCTTATCTGGGGGTCCCCACTTTTATAGCTGAACCCCACATTCACATTTGCCTTACTAATAACATTGTCTACAATCTAAACCAGTTAATGACAGGGCAAAATAATGAATAAATGCTTCACAAGCAAAACCACCATATTATCCCCACACAGTTAGGCATGACATTATTTTTGATCAGAAAAATTTAAAAAGGAAGGAAGGAGGGCGGGGGAGCAGAAAGGGGAAGGGGGCGGGGAGAGAGAGAGAGAACAGGGGCAAGGTATTTCCCATTAGATCAAAGATGCTTCTGGAGTAAACTGCTGGACAAAGGAATACTGTTGCCTCTAGAGTGAATTTAGGTGTTGAGGCTTCCTGATCCTCTGTCTCTGTTAAGAAACCAGAAGTGAGATTTATTTCATCTGGTTTCGGCATTGCCATGAAAGTTAGGTTGGCATTAACTGAGTTGTCTCAACTTCCCCACATGAACAGTCTCTGGAATACCAAGAACACACCAGTCCAGAGGTAAGAGGCTGAAGCTAACACAAGCTTACTCTGCCATCCTCCTTATGGGTACCCTCACTTGCAGAGGCTCTGGAATAGAGCACTATTGGACAATAAGGAGAATTTCTTTCAAATGAAAATTACATCATCAGCATAAGAGTGCCAAGGCTTTTTAGGTAGACCAGTGGTTCTTAAAGTGTAGTTCCCAGACAAGATGCATCAACATCACCAGTGAACTTGTTAGACATGCAAATTTTTGACCCCACGACTACTGAATTATGAAACCTTGGGGGTGGAGCTTGGCAATCTGTGTTTCAACAAGCCCTCTAGGTAATCTGCTGCACATTCAATTTTGAATTCCACTGGGTAAAAGGACCGTACATCCTGGGACAGGGTCGGGCATAACTGTAAATAGTACGCCACCCCCACTTCCTACTTCAGAAGTGTCCTGGTTTGGACAATAAATTACATGGTCATCCTTACGTTTCAGATTAAATACTACAAAAGGGACTGATTCATTGGTCGGGCTCTATTTACTACTTGGGATTTCAAATTGCTTCAAGTCTGCTGCTACATTCTAGTACTAAACCCACAGAGTCCCTGAATGCTGAAAAATTCATTGCCTCATAAAAATCTAGGGGACAAGTCTAGAGAAACCAATTTCAGTAGAGGTATCCTATCTTCACAAAAAATTACCCACTAATACTATATGAAATGCCAAGCTTCCTGAGTAGAAATGGGATCAAGTCTCCTCCATCATATCTTTCGAATCCTTTTAACTAAATATTCTGGCTCCTCTACAGAGAGTTTTCTTCTCCCAACTAGCACCCTAGAAAAATACAAGCCTAGTAGGTAATTTACTAGCCTTGTTTCTATAGTAATACCTTAGCTATATTAGTTCCCAAAAAACCAAGTTTGCCACAAAGCTTCCCACTTCACTGTTCTTTTAAAGGCAAAGTAAAATGTTGGTCATATGCTTTTGGATCTGATCAATTTTTTATTCCTTTGAAATCCTTTGTCTTCACACGGCCTAAATTAAATTGCTGTTTTTTTATTCAACTCTGAAGTCTTCCATCTGCTGTTTCTGAAAAGCATCAAAGGTCTCCGACACGATGTTCTGACCCTTCATCTCTCAGATGAGAAAATAATCACAGAGGGGTGGTGGCTTCTACTCAATTACGTAACATCTGTTGTTAAAGTCAAGATCTCAAAGAGAAAAAGATCAGCTAGCTATTTGGCTGCTCAGGCTTGACCCAAAGGAGACTGTGCACTTTGATGTGGTCACTTGGACAAAGAATCTGATTTTCAATTTTCCACGATGACACACACTTATTTTTATCACGTTACTAGACTATAGTGACAATTCCCACTAAGCAGAGTTGCAACATGTCAAGTTTTCTTTTATTGTGGGAGAGATACCAACCCACTGCTTACAGGATCTTCCCAGTGAGTTCAGCCCTAAGGTCAATGGTTGGGGGATGAGCTCACCAAAGGCTTCACCTAAGGAATGTTTCCACCCTACTACAGAGGGTAAATGAAATCTTCTCATTCTAGACAAATTTCAGTCATTCGTTCAGTAAACACTGATTCCATACCTTGTGCTCCCCATGATTCTAGATGCTAGGGGTAACTCTGAAGGCAGCAGACTCCCTGACCTCCTGAGGCTTACATTCTAATAGGCACAAAGACAAGCCTTGACACCTTCAATTCTTTCTCCGAAGAAATGATACTTACTCAGTTATGACAACAACCTTTGCACATGCTTTATTGTACTAGATAGATTTTTATTTTCTTCATAGAGATTTGAAAGGGACCTATTCTCATCAGAAGCCAAACAACATTTATGAACTTGATCTGAATCCCTGACCTAACCTTGTTAGAAGGTGATAGCCCTACATGTACTGATGACAAAAAACAGGATATGGAAAATGATACAAAATTCAGTTACATACCCTAGGAGCTGGCCCTAACATTTAATATTCTTTTTCCTGGCTCTGAAACTGCCTACCTATGTTTCTGCACAAGGATCTCACTGCCTCTTTCCCTACTCCAAACATCAGTGCATGTACCGTTTTTATAGAAGTGAAAAAAGGAAGAGAAAGGATATGTTCTGAGATGAAAAGAAAACTTAAAATGTAAGATTAGCTGCCTTGTTATCACTGAATCTATGAAGAGTCTGAACACAGCAGCAGGCTCTTTGACCATGCCACTGAGACAGGTAGGTGGTTAAAACAACAAAAAAGGGAAACAAAGCATCATTTTCAGAAAAGGAGATCTCCCTGAAATACACCATTTTAATTTAAAATACTTAATGTACACTTACTGCCTAATCTTTTGGGGTTGTGGCAAAACCTTTTTTTTTTTTTCTGAGTAGGGGTCTGCTAATTTTCCTTCATAAACCATAACATTAGCATACTGCCAGTCATGTTCAGTTTTTTAGTTTACTTCAAGTAGTATGAGAATTTTAAATACTTGAGAAGCCATGTGAGTAAAAGAACAAAACAAAATGAAAAACACAGACCTAGATTCTTTCTTTTTTTAAGTGTTGTCTTTTCAGATTTTGTTCTCTGAATATTTCATTTTACACAGCTAGAGCCACATACATATGTTTGTATCTTTCTTTTTTTCACCATCCATCATACAACACAAACATTCTTGCATAACACTAAGAATTCTGCAAAGTTATTATCCTTAAGAGCTCCCTAATATCCTTGTCCCATACAGGCCCACTATTTACCTAAACAACCCACTAATTTGAGACACATTCAGTGTTTCCACCGTTTTTGTTATGATAAATAATGTTCTGATGAATTCCAACCTTGCTCTGCACTTTGGGGTTTTGTTTGTTTTTAGTAGTATCTTCCTAAACTAGAATCACAGTGTCAACAGCGGTAAATAAGGGTCTCAATTCACCTTACCAAACTGCCTTCTGTAAAAACTGCACATGAGGCGCATGGGTAGCTCAGTCAGTTAAGCGTCCTAAGCGTCCAACTCTTGATTTCAGCTCAGGTCATGATCTCAGGGTCATGGGATCAAGCCGTCAAGCTCCACACTTGGCGGAGAGTCTGCTTCTCTTTCTCTCTCTCTAATACACAAATAAATCTTTTTTTTTTAACTGCACAATTTATAGTTTCACTAGTTGAGAGTGATAGTCTCACTGCATCTTTACCAGCACTGAGGTTTTGTGTTGAATGGTTGGTTTTAGGTCTTTACTAGTTTGATTGTTTTACACATATGGCATATTGTTGAGGTTTTAATATATCTTTGAGGAAAGGTAAAGTCAAATATGACTATAGTTCATCATGTCCTTATTTCTGTGAATTTCTTGTTCAGGGCATATAGATGTCTCAGAGATGGGAGGTATGCAGCGATGATGCTTTTGCATGGTCTCATTTATCCAGTTGATATACTTACAGACTTGGGTACAGATTCCTGGGTTATTGGATTCGCCACAAGGGGAAATTCCCTAGAACACCAGGCCTTGCACGGTACCTTTGCACATCACTAGTCCCCCTGAGGCACCGCTGCAGGCAATGGTCTTGGAGTTGGGGAGGCCAGCACATAGCACGGACTTTCCAGCAGGGACTTACTCCTTATCTCCTTATCTCCTACGAGGAGATAAGCCTGATATCCACGCACAGGAGCTACAATGGAAAGGTCATTCTGGAGGGTCCGTTGTGATCTCAACTCCAGACTCCTTTGGGAGCCAACTATTAGACCTAGATTCTTAAGCCTTCGAAAGAATGGTGTGTGTCTTAGCCTAGCAAGGAAATAGCAGTGAAGTCTGCAAACAAAAGTTCAGTGGATGAATGGCAGTAAGGAGGATCTTAACAAATTAACTACACCATGAAAACATTCTGCCTCACTAGTTTTTCTATATCCATTCATCCCCCCTGCCTAAGAAAAGGTGTATGCCTTGCTTTCACTAAGGGAGACAACCAGTCCTCAAATCTACAAAGCCAAGGAATATAGTATAATAGTAAAGAGCAAAGAGCATGCATTCTGGAATCAGACTACATGGTTTCAAATCTTAACTCCATACCACTTACTCTGATATCACCTTGATAAAGTTGTTCAATGACTCTATGACTCATTTCCCTCACTGATCACAGAAACTAAATTAATAAATATGCATAAAGTACCCAAAGAATGACTGTCATGACATCAGAGTAGAGTCAATGTTTACTGATGTCATCACCATCATCATCTTATTTCTCAGTAACATAGTACACTGGTTTGATGACTACAAGAACAGTGGAAGCCAAAGGGACATATTCCAATTCTACCCTGCCACTTAATCTCTGCTTGCTCAGTGTTACTTATCTGTAAAAACACGGTAAAAATACCTACTTAAGGAGAACTACTGTAGTTATTATAATACCTGATATACAGCTGACAATCAAAAACTACAGCCACTCATATATATAAAAACCTACAATATACACACATAATGTAGCAAATCTGCACTCCAGCCAATGTCCTCTCCTGCACATTTATCAAACCTCCATCCCAAGAACCTTAACTAGCATTTGATCGTCGACTCAGCATTTCAATTTCACTTGGGGCAGTGGAAGAAAAGCTATCTTCCCTCGGGAAATAATTCCTGAGAAGATACCCACTTAACACGTAGGCTATAATCTGGGGGAAATTATGTTCTACATTGTGGAGTTAAAATAGGAGCCCAGAAAAAGTAAAGAGCACTGTGTACTGAAGCATCCGGTGGACTAAAGAAACAAAATTAGGCTGAGTCTTGAAAAAGGAAAATGACATACCAATGGAGGGGTGGGAAAGGATATACTGAGTAGGGAAAAAACTTCAGTTAATATGTTTATTGACCCCTAAATATGTCTTCCTTTATTCTTGTCTTGATCTCTTGGCCCTATTTGGAATTATTTTCCCTCCAATGACCAATCTCTGACATTTATCAATTTCCATCTTCAAAACACAACATAAACCATCTCTTGCCCACAAAGCCTTTCCTGTTTGACCTTTTCTGAGAGCTCCTGTGGTGCATACTCCCTGCCATCTTTCCAATACTCCACACCATTTACACAGAAGTTTACAATATGCGTTCAACGCGTTCAACAGCCTTACTGCTCTAAGAGCAAGTTTTATACCTTTAATTTCCCCCCCCAACTTAATTTACATTGGAGTGTATCCTACATAGGAGAAAATGGAAAGCAGATTTGAAACACAAATTCAATGAGTTTTGACACCAAGTAAACACCACCCTGATTATATATTTCCATCAGAGAAGTTCCCTTATACTTCTTTCCACTCACAGGTGTCCACTTACCCCATTTCTGTCTCTAGAACTTAGTTTTACCTGTAGTAGAATTGTATTTAAATAGAACCACAAAGTATATACCCCTTTTGTGTCTGACTTCTTTTGCTCAATTTAACATTTCGAGATTACTGAGATCGTATTTTTGCCATGTATCATTCCTCTTGATCACTAAGTGGTATTCTATAAGTATACCACAATTTCCATACTCATTTTAATCTTTTGATGAACATTTGGGTCAGTCCCAACTTCTGCCTGTTATGAATAGAGTTGCTATAAACATTCTAGTAAAAGTCTTTTTATGGACGTATGCTTTCATTTCTCTTAGCTAAACAGCTAAGGAATTAAATTACTACCTCATTAGCTATATGTTAACTTGATTACAAATTACCAAACTGCTTTCCAAAGTAGATTTTCTACTTTCCACTCTAAAAATTCTGGAAGTACTAATTGTTCCATTTCCTTGTATATGGTTAGTATTGTCAGTTTTCTTGGTATCTGTGGCTTCTTGTTGTTTTGGGGGTTCTGGGGAGGGTTTTTTGTTTTTTGTTTTTTCTTTTTTTGCCATTCTAATGGGTGTGAAGTATTAGCTCGTCATTTTAATTTGCATTTCCCTGATGACTCACAATGCTGAACATCTTTTCACATGGTGCCTGGTCAAATATCTTCTTCTGTGAATTGTTTCTTCAAGTCTTTGGGCCATTTTTTTTTAATTAAGTTATGAAAATTCTTTAAATAGTCTTGAGTCCTTTAACAAAGGTATGCATTGTGAATTTTTCCTCCCAATCTGTGGCTTACTTTTCATTTTCTTAGTGGTATCTAATGAAAAATGGAAGTTTTAAATTTTGATAAGGTACAATTAACTTTCTATTTTATGGTTAGTGCATTTTGTATCCTAATAAATTACTGCCTATGCAAGGGTGTGAGCATATTCTGTTCTCCTCTAGAAGCTGCAGGTTTCAGTTTTAGATTTAGATATATAATCCATCTTGAATTACTTCTTTGATTCCTTATTTCATCTGGTAATTCCTAATTTCACCTCTGCAGAGAGGAAGTGATCTAAAAACACTGCTGACTCATTTATAAATACCTCCAGAGGTTAAAAGAAATGTATTTTGAAAGCCTCTTATAAAGGCCTATGCTCAGCCTCAGGGACATCCTGGATAGAAAACCTATCATATTCATGATAGGAACAGTCATGAATATGACCCAACAGAGCAACACAAAATATCCATTTGAAAGCGATGGTCTGGCCCTGCCTTATAATAAGCTTTTGGCTAGGGCAGGGATAATCCCCTGCCATTTCTTTATGAACGGCATTTTAACCCAGCACAGAAAACAGAGAACAGTTTGCTTATGGTATTTTCTCCCTCTTTGAATATACATTAGAACAATTACTATGTCATTACTATAGACTGGATGCTCTTTAATAAATTAGGCCCCATAAAATCAATCAAGGGATTCCCAGCAGGTCTGTTGAAAACTGACTTTAAAAGGAGTAATAAATGTCAAAAATATTACTCCCAGGGGACATATTTTCTAGAGCCTAAAACATACACATTATTTTGTAAGATTCAGAAGACTTTTAAAAACGTTTTAATAGTATTTCTTCTAGAAAACATGTCAACTCAAAACATAAAGAGAATTATTCCTGCTATTCAGATAAAGACTATTACCTAACGCATCTTAAAATTAAACGTTTCAAGCTATTGCCTTGAGACTTTACTAAGAAAACACAAGATTAAGAAGAGTTCTTTTCCATTTATTAGGGCTTGGAGAAATTAACAAATTAAATGGGATCACAGAGCATTTTGTAAGTAGTAGTGCAGTCAATAAAACAATCTACGTGCTAAGAAATGAAGAGACTACTCTGAAGAGCTGTGTTACAGCAGCTGCTTCCTTGACAGTACTGAGCCCAAACACGCTTGCTGCTTAGCAAGTCTCATTTCTTATCACCTGCCTTAGCGCTGAGGTTTCCACACTACAACTGAGCAGCCACCACAGGAAAACTCCGTGCATCTCTACAAGAGCCCAGGCACTCATTTATAGCTCGTACGTCCTCTATTCTCAATGACTGCCCGAGACTCGAAAGCTCACATTGCTTAGAAAACTATCAACAACAGTTGCTTAGAATTTAGGGTGAGACAGAAGAAAAGAAAGTACCACGTAAACCTCGTATTGTTACTTTTTGAAGAGAAAAGGAGTTTTCATGTCTAGCTACTTGCATGTGAAGTTATGCATTTAAATTCCCCTCCTCATCAAGTATTTCAATTATCGCCATTCCCTTAATAGCGCTCCATTACTTTTATGCGTTCCTAAATGCAGAATTCTTTCCACAGCCCAAGGTCAGAAAAAATAAAACCAGGGGAAAAAAAACAAAAACAAAAAAACCTCCCAGTAAGGAATATTGTCTTAAGCCATATATTCCATGAAGTGTTTAGTTAATGGTTCCAATAACAGTCAAAATAAACTTTTCATTTAAAGAATATAAGAAACTTTAACATTCAGGAAATACACTCTAGAATGAGCTGCCTAGACCATATTTAATTAGAAGAGTTCTCTAGTACTTTACAGCACTGATATAATTCACTAATGCCAGCTATGAAGTAAATCTTAATTTTCCCTAAAATCCATTTTAAATCACATTGAGAGCACCACGTGAGAGACTGCACTGACTTTGAGTCAGGAGAGAGTTTACAGAAGTTACAGAATCCTAGGGCACGTGAGGACTGAGCACACCACTTCCTGCCTCAGAGGAGATAGCTTTTCTTTCATAGACAGCATTTTCTTCCTTCTCCCTCTTGACTTTCTTTTTTTTTTTTTTTTTAAAGATTTTATTTATTTATTCGACAGAGATAGAGACAGCCAGCGAGAGAGGGAACACAAGCAGGGGGAGTGGGAGAGGAAGAAGCAGGCTCATAACGGAGGAGCCTGATGTGGGGCTCGATCCCATAACGCCGGGATCACGCCCTGAGCCGAAGGCAGACGCTTAACTGCTGTGCCACCCAGGCGCCCCTCTTGACTTTCTTCTTAACAAGCAGCCAGTTGCCCCTTCATACGAGACTTTTCCCTGTGCCAAGTCCCCAAGCCTGCTAGGGCTGGAATTCCTTTACACTGATTTGTTTGTATCACTTCCTCATGCACTCCTTCATTTACTTAACATCTTCAAGGTGCTAGAACGTAAGAGAATATGCAAAGAAAATAACATGCCCACCCTTCCCCAGCCCCATCTCATACAGTTAAGATAACATGGAAGTCAAAAAAATATAACCCCCCAAAAAAGGACTCTACTATTATACAACTGTATTTGTGCAAATATGATTTTAGTATATGTGCTGCCGAAGCGAGCACTGTGCAAAGATGATTTTAATAATGTCTAAAGTCCAGGCAAACCGTGTTTAATGTTAAGATCATTCACTCAACAACAAACTGCTTTCCATTTGGGCTGGTAATGTGAATATGAGCCTAAAAGTTACTTCCGTTTGTGATTTCCAGACACATTCACAAATTTGTTTGCATTTTAACTTTCATAAGTTCATGTTCTCATTTTCACAGAGGCCTCTGTGTGCCTCAAAACTGGAGACCGTGAAGAGATATCTAATTATTTAACAGAAATCAGAGGAGGCCCCCCCAAACCCACCGTGTCAGGAGCTGCCATTAGCATGACATTTCCACAGCTGTGTTGCACCACAAACAGAAGCACTAAGGAGAAAGAAGGAACTGAAAGAGGGCAATGTAAGATGGCAGGAAAGCCAAAGGCACCTGTGTTCATTGCCAAGTAACACTACGCCAGGGGCGCTGGAACTCCTGGAATTAAGTTCAAGGCACAGACAATCAAATGTCCCCTCGGACCAGAACTAGTCACACTCTTCCAAGACAGACTGCTCTTGCCTTTGCCTGCCACCTCCAATTCTCAGGGACACGAGGCCTTGTTCCAACCCCTCCCATAATTCCCTGGAAAGGTCAGAGACCCCTCCAAAGCAGAGTTGTCATGACTGTGATTTGTCAGGAGGAACCTCTATTTAAACAAAATCTTAGAGGGAACACTAATACATCCCACACAGAAGCAGAAATGGTCTTGATGAGGCTGAGGGGAGACGACTCCGTCAGCCTCCCTAAAACACTCCCCTGGAAAGCCCTGAGCCCCGCCCGGAAGCCAGCCAGGAAGAAGTTTGAAACCACAGCGCATATTCCTCCTCATACAGAATGATGTTCTTATAATGAGCCAGCTGTCCACTTCCTACTCTCCTCGGGAGGGGAACCCTGGACATACCATACAGCTGCCATCACTGATGTGAACGAGGATTAGGGACATAGAAGAGAATAATCTGCAAGCGGGCATTTCGGGTGACAACGAAGACTCGAAAGGGCTTTCATGATAGAAGATATAAATACAAACATGAAATTTAAAAATAGAAAATAGTGGTGCTCAAAGGCAAGAAATCAATCCACGGCAGTTTAGCTTTTTCAAAAATTTTCAGAAACTACAGGGCGATCCTCTAAAAAAGAAGCCGAATGACTGACAGTTTCTCTGAACTTTTAAAAAAGTCAGATTTACTCTTGGTTTCTGTGATCAATATTCAGACTAAAGTCTCAAAATAGACCATCATACATTATATTCTACAGGTATCTTCCCTTCCTTTATTCCCTCCTTCGTTAGTTCAACAAGTATTTATTGAGTACTTCCCTTGTGCCAGGCACTATTCCAGCTGTTGGGAGACACAGCACTGAATAAGACAAAGAGCCTGACTTCAGAAGCTCATAATCCTGGGCAAAGACACACACTAAACAAGTAACACAGCATAATGAGTAGCTTTGCAATGAAGAACCACTGAGAAGAACGGGGCCTGGACACAGGCAGAGTGCCCAGTGGATGGGGCAATCAGGACCGATCACAATGAAGATGAGAAATAAGAACAGAGACCTGAATGAAATAAGGAAGGGAGACAAGGCGGGAGGAAAGGCATAAGCAAAGCCTACTAGATGGGTTGACATGTTGGAGGAGGGCCAGCAATAGCAAGAAGACCAATGCAGCTACAACAGAAGGAGGCAGGGAACCCAGGAGATAAAGTCAGGGAACAGGTGCAGGGCAGGTGTCAGCCAAGTAATAGAGGCCCATTCAGGCCATGATCAAAGTCTGGATTTTACTGTGTGAAAGGAAGCACTCTTTCACTTCCTTGAGTGGTTTGAGCAAAGGGGCACCAAGACACAACTTGTATTCTCAGAGGTCCCTCTTGGACTTGGCTGGAGAAGAGGCCTTGGGGTGGTATGGGGAGAAGGGTGTGGAGGCAGAAGGCCACGTAAGAGACTCCTGCTTCCCAGCATTGATTATGAACTGAGAGAAGTTTTTAAACACATACATTAAATGGCAATTTGAGCAGGAACAATTTCAGGGGAAAAGCATTCCACTGAATATAAATGAGAAAACCCTCCATACTGGGTTATGAGCACTTTATACAATTACATACCAACTAATGAGTTTAGGTTCGAATTTCTGAGAGACTGGCCATTTGAAGTTTTCAGTAAGAAAACTTAGCTTCTTCTTTCTTCTCTGCTAAAACACACCCCCTCGCACCCTGATGAAGAGTTCAGTTCTTTAAAACATAGGACAGCATGCGCCGTAATTATTTAATTTTACACCAAGTGAGTCCAAACCCTCCCTCATACCCCACCAGACAAATGTTAGCAAAACAACAGAAACAATTATAGCAGTGGAACTGAAGACCAACTTCAAAATATAACCTTCAAAGTTTTGAGGGCAAAGAATGAGGGAGCAAGGAAAGAAGGTATGAGACGTTTATAATCACGACGAAAATATGAAATAATCCAAAATCCATCAATCAGGAAATGGTTTCAACATGATTCTTTCCTTCAATAGGATACTGTGCAACTATTCAAAAGAAAAAGGTAGAACTTTAAAAACTGACATGGAGAAGTCACCTAGATATACTGGAGTGGGTTGGGGTTGGGAGCAGTGGTAAGAGATCTCAACTTCTGTCCATAGTTACCCGCCTTTCTAGTGTCTAAAAATTACTGACATTTATTGAGAGCTTTGCACACGTTAGGCACTGCACTAATGCTCTGAGAGTATTTTACCTCACTGAATTCTTAGAATAATTGTATGGAATACAGAGATTTATTCTCATTTAATAAATGAGTTAAAATATTTTGGCCAGACTCAGCTGGTAAGTACAGGAGGCCAGATCTGAATCCGGGAATTTCTACTCTGTATAGTTCACAATCTTAGCCTCTGTATTATTTATCTCTTAGAGATAAGTCCTTATTCACTGGGTGTATTAAATCAATTCACTCTTGGATTCTCTCTTTCAAATAACATTAAAAAAAAATTTCCAGGGGCGCCTGGGTGGCACAGCGGTTAAGCATCTGCCTTCGGCTCAGGGCGTGATCCCGGCGTTGTGGGATCGAGCCCCACGTCATGCTCTTCCGCTATGAACCTGGTTCTTCCTTTCCTACTCCCCCTGCTTGTGTTCCCTCTCTCGCTGGCTGTCTCTATCCCTGTGGAATAAATAAATAAAATCTTTAAAAAAAATTTTCCACTAATGTTCTGGGAAATAATTTTAAGGAAAATTAAATAAATGATGAAACATGCAAAGTTCATGACATTTTGAAAAGTCAGTATGACCCAAAATGGCATTAAACTCAAGATCAAAGTACAAGGCAACTTTACAAACAACTATTATTTAAAGGCTCAGTGACCAATGATTCTGTTGGCCCTCACTATCACAAGTTGTGAAGGCCACCTCATACATTTCCTTCAGGTTCAACCTCTTTGTGAATGTTCACAGAGAATGCAATGTTTATTTTTTAAAAAAAAGATTAATTATTTGAGAGAGAGAGAGCACTCGCAAGGGGGGTGGCACGAGGGGCACTGAGGGAGAGAAACTCAAACAGACTCCCCACTGAGCGCGGAGCCCAATGCAAGGCTCAATCTTACCGCCCTGAGATCATGACCCAAACTGAAATCAAGAGTCGGACACTCAACCGACTGAGCCACCCAAGCGCCCCAAGAGAATGTACTGTTTAAAATTAAACAGATGCCCATAATTTCAAGGCAAGCTGGGAAGGTTCCAATCAGCAGGCATTCTTTCAGCAGTGCCACATGTCGATGACAATGGAATGGGAGGGATTTCCGGGTGAAGCTGGTGATTAGCCAGCCAGATCGCTAAAAGGTGATGGGGTGGTCCTAAAAGCCTAGGACCTGTACATGCTCCGGAGTTATTGATCCATCTTTGTGCCCACTTGACCCAGCAAAAATTTCCAACCCCTCATCCCTCAACCTAACACCTTTATGCATGGGTCTCCTCTCCACCACCACCACCCACAGCAGTGTTTTTCGAACATCCTAGAGGACCAGTAGAAGGGACAAGTTTAAGACCAAAACTATCGCATCCCCCTGCTGCAACTTAAAACCTTACCAGTGTGTTACCTTGGGCCCAATGCTTAACCACTCTGTGCCTCACTGTCCTCGTTTTATTAGGGTACATGAACAGAATTTACTTCATACACTAGTTATCAGGTTTCAATGAGTGAATATAAATAAGGAATTTAGAAGAGTATCTGGTATGTTACAAAAACTCAATATATGTTAGGTATTATTAGTATTGCTACTATTATCATCATAGTACATAAGTAGGGGACATAAACTCCCTCCTTGTGTCAGTCACCAAATGACCCTTCTTTCCTCCTATTTTACCATTTACAACAAAATAACTGGTTACCCAAGGATAAATTTCTCAATGATCTTTCTTTTTTTCACTTTTCTACATCTTCTAATTTGCCTCTGCATGCCTTAATAATTTTTTTTTTAATTAAGTTGTTTAAAGCAAACAACTTGGAAGAACTAGTCTTCACTAAATTCTCATCTTACCCTTCTGGCTGGATGGGGGACTATCAGAACCTCTTCCACATCAAGTCTATGGCTGAGCAAGCAGGTGTCAGGACTGCCCTGCAGGTACCATGGTGGCATTCATCACAGAGCCCAGGACTGATGTCTAGAAATTTCAGGGTGTGACATTTCCAAGAAGAAAACGAATGGCAAACCACAGACCAAGGCGACACATGCTACTGCAGACAAATCATCATCAAATTCTCAAAACAAAACAATCACTGGTGTAGGACTTAGAATCTAGTAATTCTAGTAGGATATATTCTGAAAATTAAAATACTTAGTTAATATCAGAGTACTTTATCAGGGCTTTCCCAATCTCCTACTATTGTACAAAATGTGTTTGTACATTTTGGCTTTCAGCATATTATGAAAGGTCTTCACAACCTCAAACTGCTACAAATTGTTGGTTTACTAGTGATTCTCCAACTTTAACGTGCCTGCTAACAAATATATTCCTGGGCTTTAAAGGGTGGAAGTTTGGGATCATTCCTGAGAATCTTAACAACTAGCGATTTAAGGAATTATGTGGGCATTTGGGCTTTATCCTAAGGGTAAGCAACCAACCTTCCTAACAGAAGTGAGGTAAGAAAACTAACGGCCATTTCTCCACTGTATCCCAGTGAGTTGCCTACCAAGTAGTGGCCATTCAGTTTGGCTTCCTCATCACCAACCCGCCCACCTCACATTTCTAGGTAAGTTACGTTTGACTACCATTTCAATTCAATTTGGCAAGCATTTTATCAAATTCCTTATATCCAATTAGGCAGACTAGAAACTAGTTTTGATATTCATATATAATAGTGGCTGCCTATATGCTACCATCATCGCTACCACCTCCGCCTTTTTTTTGTCTCTTCAACATTCATACATGCAAAATTTCTCCTTATTCTTATTGCACACGTGTTATTTTCAAATGAGGATGAGAAAAAGTATAACGTAGTTCAGCAAATTCCACCTCTCTCATTTTAGGATTAAATGCGTAAACAAACACGGCTCTGAAGATCTAGATGTAACCCTAAAAGAATCAAAGCCAATGTCCTGCAGTCACTAAACACACAGGGATCCCCAGGCCATGCCTGACTGAAACACACAGAATGAAAGGGCCGAGACACTTCCGTGACCTCAGAGACCTCAGTCTGCAGAAGACCAGCGTCATGGTTGTGTTGCCCTCAGGATAAAGGCCAAGGTTGAGTATGCTGTAAATGTCTTAGCTTTGAGTATAATTTAGTGTGAGTACAACCACAACAGAGATGGTAATCTGAATAGGGAAAAATGCCTACAGTCATTTACACAAATAATGAGTTTATTCCTTTTTTAAGATGAGGTCCTAACCCTACGTACTCAGGACAGTGATCACCATGGAACAAAGCTGGCCAATACTGAGTTGTACTTAGGTAAATAGTCATTAAAAGCTAGTTTTAAACAAGGTATTTGTAGAGCTAGGCGAAGAAGTAAAGAAGAGGTGAACAGAAGTTTATTTTAGATAAGATGACTTTTGGCTCCTCTTTCCATGTCCAAACACCGCTGTCCATTAAACATGAATAGCCCTCGTTCTTTTTACCACAGAAACACACTCCTACTCTGCTACCCCCACCCTGCCAGCGACCTCCCCAGCCCATCCATCATGAATACAGTGAGGAACCACTACCTCCCCGGCAGTTAGCTGAATGCTGCAGTTGGCCAAAGAATAGAAAATCCCAAAGTCCCCTTCTAGAGTGTGCACAAATCTGAAATATTTATCACAACAAAAAAGGGATTTGATTCCAAATAACATAGGGATTACAGAAGGGAGAGAACAGGATGGATTAACTCTGTCAGATTCATGAAGGAATCAGAGGAAAAATAGAGCCAAAAAAGAATGCAATGAGCCTACACTGTAAGCCAAGACTCTTTAAACTTTTGTTTGGAAAAGCAATGTGTTTTTTCAGTGGTTGGTCAAAGAATCCTCCTAAAGTGAGCACAGAGTATTTATACATAGAAGAGGCTCGTTAAGTTGGGCTCATAACAGATGCCAATCCTCTCTCACAGCAGCACTCACTGCAAAGAGGGACAGGGTTGAACCTGTTTGTCCTGAGGCTCATTTTAAGGTTTCAAATAATTCCTGGGCTTACCAAGATTTTAGCTATTCAAAATTTCTATTCTGTCTAGGGGTACCTGGGTGGCTCAGTTGGTTAAGCATCTGACTCTTGATTTCAACTCAGGTGTTGATCTCAGGGTCATGAGTTCAAGCCCCACGTCACTGGACTCCACATTAGGAGTGGAGCCTACATTAAAAAAAAAAAAAAAATCTATTCTGTCTATCCGAAGGGTGCCTATCTTACGGTAAACATATGTACTGGTTTGTATAGGGCAGCCCCAGTTCACTCCTGCAGCCCCAATGTAATTATAATTAACACTCTGTTTCACTCTCAAAAGTGTCCCAACTTAATAACTTATAAGATCACCCTAACCAAATTGGTTTTGGCTAAGCCTTTGGTAAATGAAATCTTTTCAAAAGTATTTCCTGCAATGATGTACTTCTGGTCAGAAAGTTTCTCCTCAAATCTTAAAGGTAATAAGAAAAACCTACCACAATTCAAAAGGAGAACCTATTTCTGAAATAAAGTCAGATGTTCATAGCACTGGTCTCAATTCACGGGTTTTGAATTACTAAAACATCTAGGAAACCCGTGTTTGCAACTTGTGGGATACACTTATTCTACAACAAATACATCTTCCAGAATGATATGGTTTTCAAGCTGCATTCCTTAACCACAGGGAATCACAGACATATTATGGGGGCAATTGTAGAGAATGAACAGGTAGGCTAACTCCTCCCCCGTCTCTATCTGCAAAGATATACTTCTATCTATTTTACCCAGTAGGCCTCTATTTAAGATTTCAAAAGAAAAAACTGTAGTCTGCTGCTCAAAACAAAACAAAAAAGTATGCACGCACATACAGTTTTAGAACATGTTGCTAGAACCAGAGTCTGGACACAGATTTTAGAAAGACACTGTAAGAACTGCCAAAAAAAAAAAAAAAAAAAAGTGTGAAAATTTTAAGGAGGAAAGGATCTTAGGTAACCAAATATGCTCATTAAAACTGAGGCAATGGGGTGGAGAGGGGCACCTGGCTGGCTCAGTCAGTGGAACATGCGATTCTTCATCTGAGGGTCCTGAGTTTGAACCCTGCGCTGAGTGTGGAGCCTACTTAAAAAGAAATAAAAAACAAACAACAACAACAACAACACCTGAGGCATTAACTGAGCCACTGAGCATATGAGTAAAAAGCCTATTATCGCAGTATCATCTCAACCTCACTCTCTGCCCTTTTGTCCACCCTCCCCACCAAAAGCCCCCAAACCTGACCACTGGCATGAAGTGTCAGGTGCTATTTATTTGCACGCTCTCTGATGCAGCTATAGAACATGGCTGGCTGCCCCAGGAATCAAAATGCTAGCGTCTGTTTCTAAAATATGCCTATTAAGGAGGGGTGGGGTTGAGAATACTATTACCTTAATTTGAAAAAAAAATCAATACAAATAGTACTAGACTTTATTAACTATACTTCATGACACAAACTGTGTGTTCCATGTGTACCATTTCACCTCATTCGCTCAGCAACCCTGTCAGGGAGGTGCCGTTGTCAGCACCGTTTCACAGGCGGCAAAGGGGAAGAGCAGCACAGACACACCCGACTCCAGAGCTCCTTGTCCACACCTTCTCTACCCTGCAGGGGGCGGACCCAAAGACTTGTCCCAAAAGACCCTAAAAACACCAAAGCGCATCAGTTTTTGATGCTAGAGCTAAAGTGAACAAAGGTGGAAATAAACAAAATCCCCAAGTTCCTCAGGATGTGTCACAGCCCTGAAGATTACTAGTCACTCTAAAAGCAGCAGCTTTAGAAAATGAAAATTTTCATTCTCCTGCTTCAAGGGGCACCTTGGAACTTGACCCAGGGCCATTCCCAGACTGCACACTGCATTAATCAATCTTTTGTTCCTCCTTCAAGAAGACAACAAGAAATTTTCTTCACCTGGTTTATAAGCAGCACACATAATGGAACATACTAAAAACGTTTGTGCCAGCAAAGCCAACCAACAAAACTGAAGGAAGTGGGAATATTTCATTACAAATAATGATTGTGAGGCTCTGGAGTATTTGATTATACGTCTTAGCGAGCTACCATGTAGCTTCCAGATCTTTCTGATGCATTGCAGGGTGGTCTTAGGCAGTATAAGAACTTCCACTTTGTGCCACTGAATGATAAGGACTCCCAAAAGTTGGCCTATAAATGCCTCGGGGCACCATAAAGACCCACAGATTGGAATGGTATAGATACTGGGTCTGCACCTTCACTAGCTTGTATTTTATAAAAAAGAGAGTCAGCTGCATGCCGGAAAAACTGAACTTGAGGCCAAAACAAATTGATTCTTATGTTGTCTGCATACAAAATGCTTAAAGTAAATTAGAGAGGAAAGGTGGGAAAGGAAGCAGCAAATATTAGCTACCATTCAAATGTTATAGCATAGAAAACAAAGTTGGCATTTGAAATTTGTATGAATCTCATCTATGCTAATGGTCCAGATGACACTTAACAGCAGCCTGAACACAGGCCAGAGGACAATTATGATAAGATACAGACGCATAAATATTACAGTTAAGCTCAATTTCAAAATCATGCTCTAAGCAATCATTACTTTTTAGAGATAATAAGAAACCCCCTAAAATCAAGTTCCCTTCAAGATTTTTTTAATTCTCCATCAAGGAAATAATACTAATGGAAAACAACATTAATTCTACTCTTTTATGTGCCAGGCATAAAACAAATATTTTGAAGTAAATATTATTATTGCCTTTGTATAGATCATTCCAAGGAAGAGACTTCTGAGACCCAGAGAGGTGCAGTAATGTGCCCCAAGGCTGCACAGCTAGTATGTGCCTGAATTAGTGTTCTAACTAAGCCCATCTACTCCAGAGACCTCAGTCTGGACTGATTAGACATGCTGGCTCTCATATTCCCAGGACTACAGGTCAACAAATGTTTCAACTGCCTAAAAGAAAATGGTACAGTGGCAAGATCCTATAAATATTTAAGCTAAATACAACATTGCAATTGGCATACAGTAGAAAAAGTATTAAAGTTGTAGAATAAAAGCTAGAGAAAGAAGCTACATAAACATGCCTTGCAGGCAAGGTCACTTAGAAACCACTCCAAACTTAACAGATATAAGGGTCTACAATCTCTCAATCATTTTCTTTTTAAAGCCACACCATTTCTCCTATTTCAGAAGTAGCTGTATCATGTGTGGTTTTATTTTGTTTTTTGAAACTAAGTGTCCCCAATAGAATGGTAAGCATCCTAACTCCTGGAAAACAGCAGACTTCATACGTGGAGTTGATAAGTAATATCTGGTTTGGCAAATGGCAAGAAATCATTTCGCAAATTCAAACATTATGTTTTTCCCTTAAGGTCAGGTCATAAAAAAAGAGAAAGAAAGAGAGGAAAGAGAGGAAAGAGAGGAAAGAGAGAAAGAGAGAAAGAAAGAAAGAAAGAACCAAAAACCAAAACAAAACAACCCACCTAAGTCATTTCCCACAAAAAGCCAGAATGGATTAATAACCAGTCAGCTGAACTAACAAAAAAATTACAAAATACTCATTCATATGTGCTTTTGTTTTTCTTACCTAAGGAAAAATATTTCTTATCTCTCCTCTTATTTAGCCTCTCCTAGGCTTTAAAATGACAGACTCATGTAGACATCAGGAAATAATCCATTAGGATAATAAGCACTGTGGTCTTTCCTGCAGGGCAGCAGTCGGATGGGATTCCTGGCAATGGAGAGGCTTTAGGACCACACATTTTGCTTACGTTAATTAAAAACAGTGGAACCCTAAAAATTTCTGGAGTTGACAAGAGTGAAGAGGAGGGAGATAAAGGGGATTAAAAGATATAAATTTACAGTTATAAAATAAGTCACAGAGTTGCAAAGTAAGGCATGGGGAATACAGTCAATAATATTGTAGTAACATTTGTATGGAGACAAATGGGGATGACATGGTGAGCAAGGAAAAATGCATAGGATTGTTGAATCACTGTTGTACACCTGAAATTAATATAATATCATTATGTCAACTACAATTAAGAAAAAAGAAAGGAGGGGCGCCTGGGTGGCACAGCGGTTAAGCGTCTGCCTTTGGCTCAGGGCGTGATCCTGGCGTTATGGGATCGAGCCCCACATCAGGCTCTTCTGCTAGAGCCTGCTTCTTCCACTCTCCCTGCTTGTGTTCCCTCTCTCGCTGGCTGTCTCTATCTCTGTCAGATAAATAAATAAAATCTTTAAAAAAAAAAAAAAAAAAGAAAAAGAAAAAGAAAAGAAAAAAGAAAGGAACAAAGAGACTGGGTGAGGTGAGGGGTGGGAAAGGAGATACCCAGCTTCCTCGGCAAGGGATTCAGGGAAGCCAGGCCACAGACTAACCCACTCAGGAAGCATTCTATCAGCTGTGCCTGTCTTTGAAGGTGTGAGCTCACCACCCTCCTGCTTCCTTCCTCCTAAGAATACGTTTATAATTCGGCACTACTTTTTCCCGGGTTGTATGTAGGGTCATGTCATCTGAGAGAACTTTGCTATAACCACAGTCACCCAGTCATTGAGCCAAAAACCTACTCTCAAATTTGGATCTTTCCTTAGAAATCAACATTTATGAAAGCTGCAAAGCCTAGCACTCCATATCTACCATACGTTCGGTGATAGTACACTTTTGAGAAAACTGTAAAGCAACAAGTAGCCTATGATTATATTAATAAGAGCCCCTGCGACTTACTGACCACCTATTTTGGCTGGGCACTACAGTAAGAAAATATACACTACTTCATTTAAACTTTTCAACAGCTTTAATGAGGACACTAGACCCTTTTCTCTAGATTTAGAGAATTTACAGAACTAGCCCAAGTTCTCCTGGCTGATCAGAGGCAGAGCTGTCAAGTGTACCCAAATTTAACTTTCTAAATACATTATGCGGGAAACTGCAAAGAACAAATTAATCTAACTCTGACTCTGTCTCCATGCTGCACAAATTTGCTGTAATTTCTATCTTATTTTGTCCTGGATGGAACGCTAGCCTAAGATGACCAAAGGTTTCACATCAGGGGCCAGCTCTGACGGCCTGAGACCCCTAGGGAAGGACTGGAAGGCTGCAGGGAAAGGGGCTGTGCTCAGTGACAGACATTTGTGAAAGGCACGGGTGCAGAGATGTTCAGACACCAGGCGCTCACCACCCCCCTCCCCACATTCTTACGTGAATCGTTATGCAACCATGAGGGGCTTTCTCTCCACTGGCTCATTGCCTAGACACACTCCCCTTTTGCACACAAGTTTAGGTAGATATTTAAGTCATACGGCCACACAGGAGGGTTACCAATTAGTACGATGGACTAGGACACTCCCCAGAATAGCATTTTTACCAACAAAAGAGAGTCACTGCCTTCCTCCCACATCCCATCAGCTGCCTGTTAGTTTTTTTCCTCAGATTGTGTCTTCTTACATGTACTTGGTCTCCCAACAGTCTCCTCAGCTCCACAAGCCAAACCCCAGCTGTCCTATTTAGGACTCAGAAGCTTTTGTTTTCTAAATGACTGTCTTCATTTTTAAAATGAATAAAACCAAGAGCATTGCTTATCAAATAGAAAATAAGCCTTCTGGGAAAACTACAAAAACACTACAGCAAGGTATAGGATCAGGTGTAATTATGGCTTTCCACAGCAGATGAGCTTCAGCTAGATGCATAAAATCGTAGTTTCGGAAGCATGTATATAGTCTATATGCGACTTTTCCAAGATAGCAGTAACTACTATTAAATAAGTTGTCAAGGGGCGCTTGGGTGGCTCAGTGGGTTAAGCGTCCAACTCTTGGTTTAGGCTCAGGTCATGACCTCAGGGTCGAGAGATTAAGCCCTGTATCGGGCTCCACACTTACAGCAGAGTCTGCTCAAAACTCTCTCTCCTTCTGCCCCTCCAGCTCATGCGTGCCTTCTCTCTCAAATAAATTTAAAAAGAAAAAAAAAGGTTGCCAAAAGTAAAATGCCTAAAATAGATAAAAGGTCTTTCTAGTGAAATAGAACAGAAAATTATTAAGCATTTGTCCACAGACCTTTCCTCTGTTGAGCTATAATACTAAGTATCTACCCAGGAAAAGTTGTATACATTCACGTACACCTGGACTTTATATATTTCTCTTAATGCAGCTGTTGGCAAAAATACTTTCTTAAAAAAGATTTTATTCATTTATTTGACAGAGAGAGAGAGCACAAGCAGGCAGAGTGGCAGGCAAAGGGAGAGGGAGAAGCAGGCTCCCCGCTGATCAAGGAGCCTGACATGGGGCTCAATCCCAGGACCCTGAGATAATGACCTGAGCGGAAGGCAGACGCTCAACCAACTGAGCCACCCAGGCACCCTTGCAAAAATACTTTTAAACGTATTCATACACATACAGCTAAGAACTGGACTAAATAAGGTTTGGCTCAAATTATAATACTGAAGTGATAATGAGAGCTAACATTTATACAGCATGTTTACATATCTTAACTAACTGAAAATGGGAAAATGGGCAGCCTGAACCATAAGGGAAGCCTGCCCTCATTAGACCAAAAGGGCACCATTTCTCCTGATCACTAGAGCAGGCTGGGGAACTGCAATCCCTTTCAAAGCACATGATGAGCCTCAGCCATAAATGATATTTACTTAGCTCTCATCGTATGATTAAGTGATACTGATTTATCCAGAGATTGTAAACATATTTACCTGGGTGAGGAGAAGTGCTAAAGAGTAAGGGAGCTGAAATTTCATCTTCCACACAAAGAAGTCAACAGATTCTACTAAAAGCCAAGAACTGTCATTTATGTAAAAATACAAGGGTTAATACCTAAAAATAATAGCTACAATGTGAAGAAGGTAGCCACTGGGGCATAAGAAAATGGAAGGGACTATTATTTTCCATTGCAAGATTTATAAAATTATTTGATTTCTTAAAGTACATAAATGAATGACTTTGATAAAAATTTTAAATTAATTTGAATTAAATATACACATACATACATAAGATGATGTCTAAATTGCTTAGGCTAGGACAAAAAGAAGGAAAAATAATGGAGGTCCTCACTGGTTATATACAGTCACCTTTTTTGTACCTAAAAGACCTCCCTTTTCCAGTGAGCTGGAGTTTTAGAAGGCAAAGTGTCTATGGATTGCTAAGCAAAAGGGGAATAATGTGCCAAGCACAGGAAACCAGCCTGAACAGCCTTGGCAATATGGGGTGACAAAAGCTGCAGAAAAATCCCCTGCCCTCCTGGCCAAGTGACTCCATGAATAACAGACTTGGGGAACATCGGCAAAAGATTTACCTTTCCCCAAAACCAGGTGAGACAACCACCACCACCTGAGACACAGTACAAAGTCTGAGAAGTGGCCTACTCAGAACTCAAATTAAGCCATATAGGAATTCAGAGAGGTGGTCACCATTCACTCGCTCTTAGTGGTAAGATAAGGAAAAGCTCCATGTACAGCAGAGTCTGAGCTGAGTTTTAAGGGGTGCACAAGAGTTCAACAGGTAGTGATGGAGGATAAGATCCGCTTTGGGATGAGGAAATAATCACCTGACAAAGGCCAGAGGTGAAAAAATAAAATAGATGGTGTGTTTGGAAATGGGACATGATCTAAGCTGCATCAAAATGCATATTACATGCTGTCATTGCCTCAAGAGGAAAATGTGGGGACGGGTGGGAGACTCCTGGGACAGTTAGTTCAGTGGTTTCTGGTAGAGTACAAAACTATAGACATGATCAACTTAAATAAGATAAAAAAGGGGTATGTTTCTAAAATAAGCTAGTTGATGAGAATATGCCCCCTGTGTCTGCTTAGGACAGACTGATATTTAGCTCATTACTCATATCATGCCTGTCATGACCCCAAGTTTCCCTAAGGCCTTAGCTTTGTGCTAGTGAATTCCATCAATACTTTCTCCTTATAATTCCCCAAGAGTATAGAACTCATGGACATACAGATTTGGGTTTCCAAATACCTTCAGTTCTCCATTCAACTTACAAATGGAAAACCATCATAAATGGACAAATTCCTTGGAAAAAAATTTTTTTTCCTTTGGCATTCTCACGAAGTGGCTTTGGCTTATGCCTTTCAAAACTGCAATCATGGGGTACCTGTGTGACTCAGTTAGTTAAGTGTCCAACTCTTGATTTCAGCTTGGGTCAGGATCTCAGGGTTTGAGATCAAGCGGGGTCAGGCTTCATGCTGAGGAGTCTGTTTGAGGTTCTCTCCCTCTGCCTCTTTCCCAACTCATGCAAGCAACACTTACACACTCACATTCATGTGCGCTCTCTCTCTCAAATAAATAAATCTTGGGGCGCTTGGGTGGCTTAGTCAGTTAAGCATCCAACTTTTGATTTCGGTTCGGGTCATGATTTCAGGGTCATGGGATCAAGCCCTGCATCAAGCCCATCACTCAGATCGGAGTCTGCTTGAGATTCTCTCCCCCTCCCTCTCCAACCCTTGACTGCACTCACACTCTAAATAAATAAGTAAGTAGAGATTCTCTCTCTCCCTCTCCCTCCCACAATAAATAAAAATGTTTCTAAATAAAAAATTTTTTTAAAAAAACTGCAATCATAAATTGAACCAAATTTGATCACATAGTCCCAAGTACTGGTTTTGGTTAAAATATACACATCTGACTCAAGGTTTCTATGTATATGAGTAAGTTGTAGCAGTTACCAGATTACAAACCTATTCTTGCCTATCAAATTAAATATTTATAAAATCATTTCGGTTTTACATACAAATCATAAGCCTTCAAAATTAAAAGTAAGCCAACTTTCATTCTGTCCCTTTTCAATGTTTACGAGTCTCATTTATGAAACACAGGTGTTACAAGTAAATCCTAGAAGAAAAAGAAAACAAGAAACCAACACATTTTTACTTCTGTGTTCTTTTAATGGTAGAGTAAAAATGATAGGTGCTGAAGATACAAAATTGACAAGATACTGCCCTGCCTTCAACTCCCGATCTAGTTGGGAGAAACAAAGAGAGGACAATTAAAGAGCACAGGTAAAGAACTCAGTTATACCCCGAGGCCCTCGTAGCACCTGGTTTACAGACGGTGACCAATAAATAGGAGTTGACTGATTAGATGAACAGATGGTTGTAAGAATAGGCTGGTGGAAGGATTAATAGTATTTTTGGCTAACAGAAAAGAGGGTAAGTGGGCCAAATGGCATTTGAAGGCCACTAGTGCTTCTGCAGGTATAAGAAATAGTCAGGATAAATTGAACTCAGACAAATTTACTAAATAGTTATGTCATCATTTTAGCACATTTTAAAAAATAAACACATGAAATCTAGAATTTCAAAGATATTTTATCCTTAGGATGAAGTCAAACATTTAGTTTTTAAGATGACTCCATGAAATTTTTTAAAGCAGTTCAAATTCCGGATGACCCCCAAAAAAGGGAAAAGGAAATATTCTAGGTATAGGAAAAGGCATAAGCCCAAGCCAGGAAGCAAGAACCATCGATATCTGCAGGAAGTTCAAACCAACGCTCAGGCTGCAGGCAAGCAGTGGTAGACGAGGACTGTCAAATCACAAAGCACTAGGTCTGCGAGATTCAACAGGATGAACTTAACCTTGTACGGTGACAGGGACCCACATAAAGGACATGGCTACACTTGTATTTTAGAGGGATTCCTCTCAGCGGTGAGTGGAGGGCAGACACTGGGGAGTTGACTGGGGTAGAGAATACAGGCTTAGTGGGAATCATAAACAAGAAATATTTGGGTGTTAAAAAAAAATCATCAGGCTTTGCTGATTGGGTAGGAGCAGACGAGATCATGAAGGATAATTTGATGGTTTACAGCTTAGATGACTAATAGACAGTAGTACCTAATAAAAGGGCTTAAGTCAAGGGAGAGCTTTGAGGGGTTTTGTTTTGTATGATGATGATAATAGGCATGACTGGTAATGAGCATACTTATCATAAAAGAAAGGGAAAGAAAGTGGTAAAATGAGCAAAGTTGATGATACAGGTCCAAATTGGGTAAGTTCAAAGCAGACAGAGTATAGGAGACTTGGGCCCCCTTCCTCCTGAGAGAGGTGTAAGGATTACATTAATCCAGAGTACTACGTAAGAACAATGAGTCCCAGCAACAATTTGTTAAATGAAGAAGGAATCCAGAAATGTGGGTCAAACAGGGTGCTCGGAAACCAGATTTAAGAGAAGGGGTAACCTGAAGAAAGATCAGAGTCACAACAGCACCAACTCAAGGTTGGTCAGGTACCATCGCACACCCCCTAGAACTGGGTCAAGATGCACTGGTCAGTCACCCATGTCTAATGGAGACAGCCTGACCTTTCAATCAAAACTGATCAAGACTCCTAGGTGACCCGCCTACCTGCACAGCTTTTCCCCTCTTCCCCTGCTCCTGAAAGTGGCAAATGTTCTGGTCTAATCTGCTCTCAAATATTTCTCCATTTTCCAACAAGATTCAAGGAGTTACTTGAAGCCATGTGAAATACAATTTGAAAATATTTCCCAATAAACACAGAAGCTATTCTTACAACAGCTTCACAGGAAAAGGTCACAGCTAGGCATGGGAAAGATCTAGCCTCCTGCTGGCTGGAGCTCTCACTTGCTCCATCACTCTCCCTTTTCCCTCTGTACCCAGTTTCATACCAGTTACTGCTTGGTCAGGCCTTAATAATTTGTAACCCTAAGCATAAATCATATCCAACTTATACAAGCACATAGTAGAACTAGGCTCCGAAGAGGGCTGGACATCTGTAGTACTTGACATTCAAGCCTTTGGCGAGATGTCAACATTTCATAGAGTACTTTAAATGTTTTGGTCTGAGAGCTAATGCAGCGTTTCCCACTGGTCAACACGAGCAGCTCAAGCAGAGAGCAAAGTCTATTTCCCTCAACATCAGATGTTACATTCAGTTGCTGATCCAATCTTGCCTACAGAGACGATAAGAGGCTGGAAAAACTGGTAAGTAAAAAAAGGTCTCTCCAATGCAGAGAATATTTAAAGAATATTTGTGATTCCAGTGTGAAATGGCTGTTTGTGCTCGTGTTGTCCTAAATTCTTTTTTTTTAATGGATTAAATGATAAGGGACAGATTTACAGATGAGATTTGACTTTTCCAAATTCAAAAACTAACCTAAGTCCAATTAACTGTTCCCTGCCAATGTTCCTTTTAATTGCATGGGGCAGGATTTTCTTCCAAGGGGTCATGCATTAGGCTTTAAGAAATCATTAATTTTTTTTTTAAATTTGTAAACTTATTGCTTATACAACAAAAGACAGTGTTCTGTGTATGTGTGGATAGTGGGTTAAAATCAGTTTGGGATGCCGTAAAGAGCACCGATATAGCTGGGCTATGACGTAATCCTCAGAGCTAAAAGAGGCCAGTAAAGAACTGAAATGCTGAAGAAAAACACAAAATAGGTTTGGCTTAAGAGCACAAATGGCCCCGACTCAGTAAAGACTGAAACCAAAGGTAAAATACTTATGCAAGGAAGCATTTAAAGTCTTCTCTGAAACCTAAACGCTTGAGCTACTTGTGTCGATTTAATGGTGAGTCACAATTGATTTTTAAAGGAAAGACACAGAAATTAAGTAAGCCTCACAGCTGCTATTTTAGTTTTTTTAATGTCTTAGGTTTGGCTTTTCAGATCTTTGATTCTTCTGATCTCTTCCTCTGAGACTTGACCGACATTTAAATATCAAGTATTTGGTGTTTTTTTAGTTTTAATTTGTGGATGGCAAGGACTAAGAACAACTTGTGGAACTTATTTTTGTTTGTTTTTCTAGAAATTGTAAAGTAAATTTCATAAAGTCTAGATTAACAGATAATTTTAAAATTTCATTTGTGCTTAGAATCCACTCTGGTATATTTCCTAGCAAAAAAGTTATTCAAGAGCTCTACTGGAGAAACTGTTAAGAACACTGTAACTGAAAGAAGGCAGAGAGACAGGATCATTTATCAACGACAAGGGCCTCCCCACTCTGCCGGGGAAAAATGTTTTAAAAATCACAAAATTTAGTATTTTTAAAAAGCTAGGAGTCTTCTTAACCAATGATTCTTTAAATGTAGAAAATGCAACCTCTTAAGTCTTTTCTTAATTCATTTTTATACCTACCAACTTTCTTGCCAGTTTTCCCCACTTAAAGGTAGCATTCATGGGAGAAAATCTCTCTTTATACATCTATAGTCCTCTTTCCATTCTAGAGGACTTTCCGTATCAGCCCCGCCCATTACAGGGGAAGACACTTCTTCACCTTTAGTGCTTCTTCAACACAAAACATTTCACTACCGGTAGGGATTACCACGTGTAATCAAGAATCTCAGAAAGAAAATTCAGAGTAAAAGTTTGCTTTGAAAAACATAACAAAGATCTAGGCTTACTTACTACTTGGCATAAGCCCTATGATACAATAACAGATTTTTTGTTGTTGTTAACCATTCATGTGTAAGTTCACTAATAACTATTAAGTGTATTAGTACTAATCATATGAAATTTCCATTTTTGTAGGTTTAAAAAAAAAACAGCCAAATATTAGCAATTTTATACTACTCAATCTAATAGAAAAGGAAGAGAGACAGAGTCTCAAAAGACAGCCCCAGAAGTCAAGGGGTGAGGAGAAAACCATTAATGGTATTTTACATAATTGTTATATGACAGCAAGATCCAGGACTTCTAATTAACAATTCCAAGTAATGAATCCCCATAGATACAGCCCTCTGCTTTTAAAGCTTTCGCACAGAATCAAAATTGGATGTTTCCAGCAGCCAAATTACACTGAGAAATGCCTTCTATTGTTGGCTCCGTTTTATCAGTTAGGAAGCTAGGGTCCCGGGAGGTTCACTGACTCAAACACGATAACGCAGCTAATAAAGGCCAACGATGGGACTTGAAGCAAAAAGCCATCTGGCTTCACATCCAGTATCCTCTCACCTATCCCATCCCTCTGATCTAAAGAGATGAATGTGCCCAATAAAAACTGTAACTCATACATAAACACAAGTTGGAGATGCAAGAGTGTACAGGACTGCTCTGCCTCTTCACTTGTTTGCACAACAGTGGCAATAATCACGTTGCATAAAACAGTCAATATTATGGGCACTCAGGTTTTTACAGAGGCAATTGTATATGGTAGAAAAAGCAGGCCCTTCTCAGATAAACAGCTGAATTTGAATCTTCTGCGACCTTGAGCTACATTTCTTAGCTCTTCTGCCTCCATGCTCTCCCCCTGTTCCATAACTCATTACAGATCATGATAAAGCTATCACCGCAAAGAGGTGCTAAGATACTAATGGAGACATGTTAGTATCCGACACGTACCAGCTATTCAATAAAAACAGAATTCTCTCCCCCACCCTTGCTAGTAACTTACGATGTCAGAGATGGTACTGGCAAGATTAAAACCTCACAGGAAATTTCTTGAGTTAGTATCTGATACTCACAGGGCCAAATAAGAAATTGCAAATAAGGGACCATTAATACTTCTCCCAATTCATCTCCTATCATTTCAACAGAAAATTGGGGATTGTGCCAGCACACAAGTAGCAAGTTATCTATCATCATATGTCCACTGAATACCAACTACCATAAGTGACCTACACTGTAAATAGGCCAGTCTTTCCAGGCCAGACCAGTGAGCCCGACAGCTAGAGACCTGGAGAGCAGAAGCCCAGGGCCCTGAGCCTCACAGGAGGTGGTCTTACACAGACAGAGGTGGGAAAAAGACATGACGGTTATTACTTGCATAATCCATATGTTTCGTGGGTGGGTGAATAACCAAACAGACAACCTTACCAAAAAACTCAAGAAAAAAGCAAAATAGAAGATTTCTGGTCTATAGGAGTTATAAAGACAGACTGGGAAGTTTTACATATTTTTAAATTTTAATTACTCTTCATAAAGGTCTGGTGTCCTTTTTTGGTATTTACAGACTGTCCACATGCTGTCCGGTATACCTATAAGTTAAGGCCTGACATCAAAATAAGCAAAGTAACCCCCAAAAATCCTTATTCGAAAATATAGTAAAATATATTTTAGCCAGAAGTTCTCATGCTTTTGGCCTCAAGACCCCTTTCCCCATACTCAGAGCCAAATGTTAACATGAATAACAACACATTTTTATGAAAAATACATTTTCAAAAAAAAGTCTTAATTAGAAAGGTGACATTCTACATTTCTGCATCTCTCTTTAACATCTGGACTAAGAGATTTTCATATTCACTTCTGCACTTGATCCGTTTCAAAACGTAGTTTTAATTAAAGCATATTAAAGAAAATCTAGTCTCACAAAGATATGTAGTAGGAAAAGGAAGAAGTATTCTAATAGCCTTCTGGATTTTTTCCTTTGGCACCACACCAAAACCCAAAAAGTGGTGGTTTCTTAAAGGTTGTTTGCAATGGAGAATCTAAATCCTCATCAATGAATATGCTTCTTACATTAAAATCCTTTAGTCTCAGCTAGTCTCTGAATAACCCTTTGGTCTGTGCTAGATTTTGTAACATCACAGAATCACTGGTCATTTGGAGATGTACGCTCGTGCCGAATTCATGCGGAATATGCTCTTCATTATACACAGTCAGAAACTGTACTGACATCGGCACTGATCTCTAAGTACTGGAAAGTGCTGCCATTTGTCTTCCTGGATGAAGGCTCGCTTCACCCATTTTTTGAGAAAATGCCTGCCAAATACCCCAGTCTGAATTACTGTCATTTGTGTATCATCCTTTCCAGTAAAACTGGCGTTCCAGGAAAAAGCATCTAAGTCAGCTCATGGCTCATTCACTCAAGTGTTGTTGCTCTAGACAAGCATCCTATCTGGCAGAAGCTTTAGGAACAAGTCCTGTTCTGTAATGCAAAATATTTAAAAGACACGTATTTAAAGGGTGAGATTTAACCAAGCCGGCAATATACATTCTTCCTTCATCAAGGATACTTAGCAGTATATGCAGTGACTACAGGACAGGTGTGTACATGGCCTTGATTGGAGCTAAAGTCCCAGCAGGTTTGTTTTACATACCACAGCTTTTGCACCATTCATACAAATGTCAGCAGAATACGTTAAAAAAAAAAAAGGCGAATAACATGTTACTACTCTTTTAAAGATGGGCTGCTTTTCAATGCCCGCCTGAAAGGGTGTCAAGGACCCCCGTGGCCCTAACAGAACATACTGTGAGAACTATTAGTGTAGACTTTGAGATAGAAAAATTTTCTTTTGATACAAAAAACACTAACTCAAAAAAAAGTAATTTGACTATATTAAAATCAGTAACTTTTGTTTATCAAAATAAATCTTTAAAAGTGAAAAGACAAGTCATAATCTGGGAAATGCGATTCACCATATATACACCGAACAAAGCAGGTATCAACAGTATTTGAAGAATTTTCACGAATCAATGATAGTATAAACAACCCAACAGAAAAATAAGAAAGTATGACTAGACATTTCATAGAAATAACTGATTATAGGACGAGATGCCCACATCATCAGTTATCATGGAAACACAAATCAAGACCACAATATAGTATCATGTCACAAAACTTAAAAAATCTGAGAATATAAAATGTTGAAGAGGATTTGTAACCACAAGATCATTACACATTATTGATAGGCATATACATTGGTACAACCACTCTGGAATATAGTTTGGCACTGTTTCCATTATTTTAATATTCATGCACTCTATAATTATAATTGGCAATTTAACTCCTAGATTTATACCCACAGGAAAATCTTTCACATGTTCATCAAAAGACAATATGGATACACATCTCAGCATAGTTTACATGGACAAAAACCCAGAAACATCCCAAACACAGGAAACTGAGTGAATGAACTAAAACGGTCAGACAATGGTGTGTTATAGTCATCAAGACAAACAAATTGTAGCAATACTCAATAAGATGGATGATATGTGGCATGATGTAGTTAAATTGTTAAAAGATCACATATGGCTTTAAAAACAAAATTTCATACACATACATACCACAGATACACACTTTAAGAAAAACATCTAAGATGTTACAGAACACTATAAAACAAGACAGCAGGAGAATGAAGAAAATAGATTCAGGACACATGATGGCCAGAGATGGCATGTGGGAAGGAGGACAGAACATTCAGCTACACGTAGCTTATTACTATCTTGCCTTTTGTTTCGTTTATTGAGTTAAGGAAAATTATTAATGTGATTAAAAATAACAGAATTAAACTTTTTAAAGTCAAACTTGCATCAACTTTGCATAAGAGTATTTCATAAATTAAAGATTACGGTTGATCCAATTTTATGCAAAGATTTTAAGAGATACCTATACATTTTAACCTATAGCAAAATTGTACAAATAGATTCACTCATAAATTCACTAAGTATCTATTGAGCTTCTACTGCATGCCAGACGCTAATTCAGCATGAGCTTTATTCTCATGAAGCGATAAAGTCCTTTAAGGGGGTGATGGAGATAATAAGTTGAAAAATGTCTATTATCTTAAATAATGAAAACAGCTATGAAGAAAATAAAAGCTGGTGAGGGGCTGGAGGGTGCTGGGTAGAAGCTTGGCTGCATCAGATGTCATGAACAGAAAAAGCCTGAGAAAGTGATGTTTTAACGCAGACCAAAATGAAGAAGCCACACGAAGATGCTAGAGACAGACAACCACAGACAGAGGCCAGGGCTCCAAGTACCCCTGTCCCAGCAAGTTCTAGATCTTTATAGACCTGGGCTTCAACATCACTGCGGTGACAGTGTGAAAGCAAATTCACCTGGGTATTCCTGCTAGTCCTCCGCAGGGCTTGACAGAACTCAGGCGGTAATGTTTGCAGACCATTGCTGATAGCCCCCACCAGTTTACAAAGGACCAGAAGCCTTTCGGGATTTATTGGAACAGGAGAAAAAACACGGACCTGGCTCAGAGCTTGGGGGGGGGGGGCACTGGGTGACAGACAAGGAAACGCTCAAGGGAATAGCTAGGCAGTTAAGCTTTTGCTTTTATTTTCAATTTTTGTTCGACTGGGCCAAAATACCTAAGTAGCACAATAATCTACATTTATAACGAATGTTGGTTTACTTTCCACGGGCACCAAATATCTGCTGTTTTGCCTTCCCCGTGCCCCCACCCCATACACACAAACACACCTGCACTTTTTCCACAAGCTAATCATGTCAGTGACATTCAAGAGATGGAAGAAAGCTTGCCAGCACTCTTGCTGCCCTAGGCTGGACAGACTTACATTATAGGTAAGAGTCACACAGCTAGGGAGAGGCATCTGTTCTCCATCAAGAGAGCATCAGTGAGGAGACTGAAAGGGATGACAAGACAGAGTGACAACTCAACTCAGGCCGTGACTAACTCAGTTGATGGAAAAGCTCTTCCCTGTGGAGGTGAAATAACTTTCTCCTCAACATCCAGAGCTGTGAGTGACCCACAACTGCAGCAAATGGGGGTGCACAGTGCGAGGGAAGGAGATAAGGCAGCTCGGGTTCCAGAAACACCAGACACTGAGCTCTAAGGGGGCAGAATGGATCCACGACGCCAACAACACTGCCTGATAATAAGCGCCCAAGGAATATATGATAGATAAAAGGCAAAGTTTGCTTTATTGATGATGACTTTAAGCAATGTTCTAAACAAAGATTATTTTGGCTGGAAAGAGAAAGCAAGATGGCAAAGGATAGAATAAGATAAACCAATATAAGGATAGGCAGAGAAGCTCCCTAAGATGACTAAGAACAAGTAGGCAGGGTAACAGAGAAGCCTAAGAGACTGATAAGCACCTGTTGTGTGTCAGGCACTGAGCTCAGGACTCTTCTCTCAAAACTAACACACACACATACAATACATGCATATATGCACATACATACACATGTGTACATACATATACTCTAATATGTATCAGCCAAAAAATACAATACACAAGCATATATGTACACACACACACACACACACACACACTCTCTCTCTCTCTCTTTTCTTCTACTGATCTATTCTGAAAATGTGGTGCAGGCAATTATGACCCGTCTGTCCTAAATACTTCAATATGCATCTCTGAAGAATAGGAATATTCCCCAGCTTAACCATACCATTAACACACCTTGAAAGATTATTTCAATAATACTAACATAGAGCCTGTATTCAGATTTACACAACTGTTCCAAAACAGTTCCTATAGCTCTGTCTTCTACTCCCCTAGCCACCAATCACATTCACACATTGTTACTTCTCTTTGGTCTCTTTTGATCTAAAATCGCTTCCTCCCACCCCATCACATTTGTTCACTTTTACTGACTTTTTTGGAGTCTAGGCTGGTTGTTTTACAGAATGATCCACATTCTGAATCTGCCCAATTCATCCATGATTAGCTTTTTCACAAGGTATGTTGTGTGCATCTAACTGAGTAATATCTGGAGGCACAAAATGTCAAGTTACCCCATTTGGGTAAGTGTGATCATTCAGTGACTGCCAGATATCCCTGCTCAAAAGGTACCATCTGTTCTTTAGTATTCTAACTGACTGGAGAGTGATACCTGTAGACTGGAAAATCCTGTTCTCCCACAACCTTTCTCCGACTGGCTTTTCGCACCCAGTGAAGACTGCTGCTGTCTCATCAGTTATTACACTGAGGTTGCAAAATGGTGACTTGCTAATTCTATCATTCATTCTACCTTTTCTAGCTGGCACTCTGCAAAGAAGAGCTTTCCTCGTCTGCATCCTCCTTTTTTTTAATACCTATTCTTGGTTTTTTGTTGTTGTTGTTGTTTTTGGGGGGGGGTTGGGTTTTGGTGTTGTTTTTGTGGGGGGTGTTGCCTTTATTTTAGAGGGAGAGAGAAGGGGTGGGGTCAGAGGGAGAGGGAGAGAGAAACCCAAGCAGACTCCTTGCTCAGTGCAGAGCCCAACGTCGGGCTCAATCTCACGACGCTGAGATCACGACCTGAGCTGAAAACTAAGAGTTGGACACTTAATTTGGACTGTGCCACCCAGGTGCACCAATCCCTATTCTTAATATCACTTCCTTATTCTTAATATCACTATCAATTCCTGAATCTGGTTTATTTTTCAAAGTAATTTAATCTCTTACTGACATTCCTGACATCCAAATTGTCAAATTTAGAAGTGCCTCCAAGGCAGCTCCCATGTCCTTTTTCTACATTTTCCCATTGGTCTAAGCACTTCCTTGCTTTTTGCCCACATGGTTTATCTCAACTCACCTTGTACTTTCCCTATGCCTTATTAAAATCAGTCATTTCTCCAAGAAGCCCTGGTTCCTCTTAGTGGGCAGTAATACTTAGAAACAAGATGAGCTCACTGATACTGGTGATCAGTATTTCTCCATCTACAGAGCGTTTTTACTTTTGCTATTTAAGCATGGAAAAGGCGGAGCAAGTTTGTAGCTACTGCGCTATATGACTTTTAGACCTACGCATTTTTACCCTAATTATTAAGGCCTTGGGCGGGTTTATACCTTGCAGGGAAATCGCTTCTAGGCAGAGAGAGATACTGAAAATATAAGAGGAAAGCAATAATGTATAAAGATTAGAAGGAAGTCCAGAGTAGGCAGCAAAAAAAAAAAAAAAAAAAAGCATGGAGTAAAACCAAACCAGTCCAGGTCGAAGCAAGTCATGAGCAAAAAACTGCAATGGGGCACTAGTTACCTGGTTATTATCAGATTTCTCACATACAGACACTGCAGCTGAGGCAACAGTGAGCCCCATCTAATAGCTCCCATGGAGCATGGCAAGACATACGATGATTTTCTTAAAACGTACTTGACTGACTCATGTCGAAATCCATTCTAAAAGTGAAATAATCACAAAGGGAATAATCCAAAAAGGACACATATGTTCAACAATGGATCCCAACCTGTGGACCTAGGGCTCACAAAAAGATCTTTTATTTCACACATATTCTGAGCACTATCTTTAAGCTGCACAGAACTGCATCTTTCACATTTAAGTTCTACTAATTACGAAATCAGTGTAGTTGCTTCATTACCACATGTGTTTAATAGAATACAAATTCATTTACAGAACTGGTGAATTCAAGTGATGGTCACAATATATTTTATAAAAATCAAAGGTTACTGATTCTTCCAACACGGAGGAAGTACATCAAATGTTTGGTTTTCAAGTGTATGTATGAGAATCAGTTTGGTTTTTTTTTTCAGCATTCCCACTCCCACCTAAAGTCCTAGATATTTATATTCTTTTGCTTGGGCTATGTAAGACTGAATCTTGAACAAACATACAGGTGGCTGATATTTAGCTAAGTAGTTAAAAGTGTGGGTTTCCCAGAAATGAAAATCTATTCCCAACCCCATAGCAAAGGGATATGTATTAGTGCCTTAGCTCCAAGATCTGAAGTTCTGAGTAATGCATGCTTAACTGAGAAATGCAAACATCATCTCAGTGAGGCAAAGAGAGGTCAGAGATTCATTTCCTTTCCTGGCCCAAGGGAATAGAACCACGTATTAAAAAACAATGCTGCAGAACAGGCTGGAAAAAAGTCAGGAATCCAAGTAGCTCAGTCTAATTCCAGACACAGAGAGAAATCAGTTCCCAAAACTGTGAAGACCAGAGTTTCATAGCTTTATGTCACCTTCATCAAAGACTCAGGCTTGTGTGGATTGCTGAGGAAGACCAGGCCACACTTTGGGCTTCACACTTCGTACCCCCTATCACTGAGGGCCACTTTCTGTGACTAGAACAGACTGACCTGAGGCACCACAGCCTTCTCCCTTTCTCCCCGACACAAGCACTTTGGGGTCAGATACCCAAGGAGGCTCAGAGCACTCAGCCAAGGTCTACTGTGCCTCTTGTAGCCCTCACTACTGTGCCTCTTGTAGCCCTCATTGCAGTGCAGAACATCAACCTGAAATAAACATGAGGAAGTAAGGGAAAGTGGGGGTGGGGGGGAAGCTAACCCAGGGGAAGTCCTGGGCAGACTGAAAGTCCTAGAGACATTTGATTATTCCATAATCAGCTGAGTCACACCCTGAACCCACAGTGTTCCCTCTGAGTCACACAATGCCAGGCACCAGGTATTGGATTCTTACAGGAAGAGGAACCCTATGAAGCAGCAACAACTACCCCCTCATTTTAGAGATGTAAAAACTGAAACACAGAGGCACTTAGTAACCCGGAGCTATTAATTAAGCCGTACTTCTAAGGTCCACTCTATCCAATACGCATGCTTTTAATCACTATCCCGCACTGTCTGCCTATTATTCTGAAAGCATTAAGGAAAGCCCACTTCATATTCTGAGACCTAAGGATTTGAATTACTTACTACTGATGAGTTATTCGATACATAGTTAAGATTTAACAACGGTAAAAGACCTGACTAAATTCTCTTCATATACAAAAATGATATCAAATACACCTACCATTAAGGGACTATTTCATTGGTTCTCAATTCAGAAGCACTTAGAAATATCTGGACACGTTTCTTTGTTGTCATAAATCATGGGGTGCTACTGGCACCTAGTGGATAGAGGCCAGGGATGCAGCTAAAAATCTTAAAAAGCACAAGACAGCTCACCCACAAAGAGTTGGAATTCAAAAAAAAAAAAAAATGTCAACGGTGCCAAGGTTGAAAACCCTAGGCCATGACAAAGAGTGTAGATGCAAAATCCTCGCTGATCCATCCTGACAATCCAGACGCAGTTCTCGCTACAGAGGCTAGCAATAGGTGACCATTCTCGTGGCCCCAAAGTTACACCTCACCCTGCTCCGTCAGCTCCCATAATCTGCTAAGACATGAAGACAGACCTCCGAGTTCTTAGATGTGCCAGTCTTGCACTTTGCTACCCGTTCTAAGTATTTTAAGGGAAGTGTTAGAATTAATAGTAAAAACGAGATTTGGGCATTATCAGTTTATTATCCATACTAACCCACTGCCCATTATCACACATAATTGAAGAGCGGCTCTATTCGTAGCGAAATACACAGATTTATGACTCTCGTGAGTTTTCGTCTGTGAATAGGGAGACCGAGGAAGAAGGCCTGGCAGTCAGGATAGAGCTGAGCTCATGTATTGGCGGAAGAAGTTCCCAGGTATCTGCAATTCAGCCTAAGAGCATGAAGACATTTCTAGTGTGAGAAATAATTAGCACAGCTCCTCATCTGAAATATGTAACCACAGCATTCATCCAATTATTAAGTTAAATTGAAGCATTTTTATCAGACTCTAACTGAAGGCGAAGTCAACAGGCCATAGTGACCGGGAATTAGGAGGATCGAGTCAGATCTAATCAAGGCCTCATGTCTACTACAAGAGAAAACTGGCTACAGGGGACAAACAGGAACAAGCAAAGCCCTCCTTGGGCCAGAGACGCCTGGGAATCCTTACTGGCATCCAAACCACGTGCAGCAGACCTGGGTTTCCCCCGCCAGTATCAGTCTCCACCACTTACTAATTAGTGTCATTGCTTTAATCACCATAATGAATGGTCCGATTCTATTCCTCTCCCAGCACAAGACAGAAGGCTGAGTCAAAATCTGAAGTCACAAACACATTCATGGAGGTGGAGGTTTCTCCGTGCTGTGGTACCTGGAGGCTAACTGGAAAAACCGAAGGGATCCACGCCTTGCAGACCTTCAAAACCTAGATTAAAAACAGGACATACACGCTTGCAAACTCACACACACATGTGCACCTGCCCTTAAGGGAAAAAAAAAAAAACAAAAAAACACACTGCCTAAGTGACGCCTAAAGACAAGACTCCAGAAACGCACAACTAACATCATACTCACTGAAGAGAAATGGAAAGCTCTTCCTCTAAGATCAGGAACAAGATAAGGATGCCTGCTGTCACCACTTTTATTCAACATAGAATTGGAATTGTTAGAGCAATCAGACAAGAAATAAAAGACATCCAAATTGATAAAGAAGTAAAACTGTCACCAATAGCAGATGACATGATGCTAAAGAAAACCCTAAAGATTCCACCAAAAAAAAATTAAAATAAATGAATTCAGTAAAGCTTCAGAGTACAAAATATACAGAAATCTGTTGTATTTCTGTAAACTAATAACAAAGTAGCAGAATGAGAAATTAAGAAAACAATTCCATTTACAATTGCACCAAAAAGAATAAATTAGGGGCGCCTGGGTGGCTCAGTCCTTAAGCGTCTGCCTTCGACTCGGCGTGATCCCAGCATTCTGGGATTGAGCCCCACATCAGGCTCCTCCACTGGGAGACTGCTTCTTCCTCTCTCACTCCCCCTGCTGTGTTCCCTCTCTCGCTGGCTGTCTGTCAAATAAATAAATAAAATCTTAAAAAAAAAAAAAAAAAAAAGAATAAATTACCTAGGAATAAACTTAACCAAGGAAATTAAAGACCTGTACTCTGAAAACTATAAAACACTGATGAAAGAAATCAAAGATGACACAAACAAATGGAAGGCTATATCACGCTCAAAGAATGGAAGAATATTGTTAACTGTCCATATTACCCAAAGCAATCTACAATTCAATGCAATCCCTATCAAAATACAAATAGCATTTTTCACAGAAGTAAAACAAACAATGCTAAAATGTGTGTGGAACCTCCAAAGATTCTGTAGAGCCAAAGCAATGCTGAGAACGATGAACAAAGCTGGAGCTAACACAATCCCAAATTTCAAGATAAACTACAAAGCTAGAATAATCAAAATGGTATGGTCCTGGCACAAAAAGAGACACATCAATGGAACAGAGAGCCCCTCCCACCAAAAAAAAACCCCACACTTCCATGGTCAATTAATCTATGACAAAGGAGGCAAGACTATACAGTGGGTAAAAGACAAGCTCTTCAACAGATGGTGCTGAGAAAACTGGACAGCTACATGCAGAAAAATGAAACTAGACCACTTTCTTACACCATACACAAAAATAAACTCAAACACCTAAATGTGAAACTGAAACCATTAAATTCCTAAAAGAAAACAAAGGCCATAATCTCTTGGACATCAGCCTTAGCAACATTTTTCTAGATATATCCCCTCAGTCAAGGGAAACAAAAGTGACAATAAATTACTGGGACTACTCCAAAATAAAAAGTTTTTGTGCAGCAAAAGAAATCATCAGAAAAATGAAAAGACAACCTACTGAATGGGAGAAGATATTTGCAAATGAGATCTCTGAAAAGGGGTTAGTATCCAACATTATATAAAATTTACATAATTCAACACCAAAACAAAATAATGTGATTAAAAAAAAGGGCAGAGGATTGAATAGACATTTCTCCAAAGAAGACATCCAGATGGCCAACAGACACATGAAAAGATGCTCACCATCACTCAGCATCAGGGAAATGCAAATCAAAAGCACAATGAGATGGCTGTCGGAATGGCCACTGTAAGAATCTGGAGCCCAGCAGAAAGTGGGTTTCTGAGAAGGGGAAGGAGTCAGTTACAGAGGAAAAAACATAACTTTTAAGAAATAAACTAGCATGTTTATAATGACTCCCCACCCACCCCCCAACACACCTAAGACCTAGAAGCAGAGGACACTGTCTACCCATACCAAGGAGTCACAGTGTTGGGGACAGAAGCAGGACAAGGGTCAAGGTGGAAGACATTCTAAAATAGCCAAACAGGGAAAAAGAAAGGACAGAAGTCTGTTGACAGACTTAGCATACAACTGAATAGAAAATGTTTTTTTAAATACAAAATATCTTATGAAATACTTAATAACATAAAAATTACAAAATATGACTACAAAACTGAATAAGCAGCTATACATTAATCCCCTTTCTATTCAACTCATTCTAACATCTTTGGAGACCATCAAGGATATGACATATTGGCACCAAAAAGGGGTGGGGGAGGAGTCACACATTAGGGCAGAGGAGAGAAAGCCACAATAAGAAAATGGCTTTAATGAGTTTAGAAATGTACACAATGATTACACACATCTTTTTTTTTTTTTTCCAGAGAGAGAGAGACAGAGAGAGCATGCATGTGAGCAAGGTGGGGCGGGGGGGGGGGGGGGGGTTGCAGAGGAAAAGGGAGAGAGAGAACCTTAAGGAGGCTCCTCGCTTAGTTCCGAGCCCAACGCAGGGCTCAATCGATCATGACCGAAGCTCAAATCAGGAGTTGGACGCTTAACCAACTGAGCCACCCAGGCGCCCCTGATTATACACATCTAAACTATTTATATTGACATAAGAATCATCTAGAAAACAAATATTTACGTCATAGGAAAATATCTGAGGCACCTTGGTTTTTAAGCTTTTGATGTTTAGACAGTAAGGAGGGAGGAGGAAATATCAGATTGTTACTTTGTAAGAACTGAACAAAGCACAGAAAGATGATGCTCATCATAGGTAAGTGGGTGTTGATAAGAGTAATTTGAAAGCAATTCATTCTCCACATACATTTTTTTCTAATTATAAGATATTTTAAATATACAAAAATAAAAGTACACAAACCAATGCTGGTAACAGCAGTGTACCCAACTGCCCAGTGTTGACGATAACATTTATGCATGGCTGTTTCAGAATTTAAGACATGAAATACCAGAGATACAGCTAAAGCCCAACTACCCTAAGCCATCGCTTGCTCTTCCCTCCCTCCCCAGGAATGAGCCTTGTCCTGCAGTTACGACCAGGACATACGTGTTCAGTAACGTTGTGACTCACCTACAGCATGACTCCACAGAGCTTAATCTCTTTGTTTTGTTTCTAAAGAGAACTTCATGACCTTTTGCAGGAATATTCTACGTAAATATAAGGTGTTCCTTACCACTTGTTCTCAAGTAGATTTCTACACGGTGATGAAATCTGTAATGGATAAACTCTAAGAAAGATCTTTGACATCAGGGTTATCTAAAAGCAACTTATTTCCTATCTAGAGTCCCAATTATAGCAAAGAAAACCGAATTTTTAGCCCTTCTCACCAAATATTAAATGTCTATGTTCAGGGCTTGAAAAAAAAAATTGCTATTCCAAGAGGGATCACTGGGCTAGCAGCACCAGCATCACACCGCACTCCAGACCTATGGAGTCGGAGTCTTGCCGTCAGCATGATCTCCAGATGACACGCCTGCACATTAACGTCTGAGAAGTACTGGTTTAAAGAATTCAGAAAGGTGACAATATAGACCAAGGCAGAACCAAATCTACCCACCATTCTGCCAAACTTATCCTCTTCCTGTCAGACAATATGGCTTTCCCGAGTTCTGTGTGCAAAGTCCACGCATCAGTCTCATTAGTCTGGTGGCTCTCAACCCTCTCAGAGGACACTTGGCAATGTCTGGAAGCATTTTTGTCACAACCCGGGGGGACAGGTGCTACTGGCATCTAGTAGATAGAAACCAGGGACGCTGCTAAACCCCCCACAATGCAGAAGGCAGTCCTGCATAACAAATAATTACCTGGCCCGAAGAGCAATAGTGCAAAGGCTGGAAAAGAAAAATCTAAAACAAAAACACTTTCTTGATTTTCTGACTAAAATAATCAATTACTTCAGTAATTTAATGAACTGATTTGAGCATCCATATCCCATGGGGGGGGAAAATAAACCAGTAAAAATAAAACACTTCATATCCAACACTCTGAAGAGTGTAAAGTACCCTCAAGAGGCACCTGGATGGGCGTCTGGGTGGCTCAGTCGGTTAAGCATCTGCCTTCAGCTCAGGTCATGATCCCAGGGTCCTAGGATTGAGCCCTGCATGGTCACATGGTAGAGCCCAGAGCCCAGGATCAATGCTCAGCAGGGAGCCTGTTTTTCCCCTCTCCCTCTGCCCTTCCCCCCAGCTCCTGCTCTCACTGGATCAAATAAAATCTTTAAAAAAAAAAAAAAAAAAAGAGTTCATACCAAATCAATAATCATTAATACTGACACCCAAGACCAATACAGTAAAACAACAAAGGTACATGCTGTAATATTTCATAATGACACAAGCTAAATTTTCAAAGTGCATTGCTACCATATATACTTGTCTAATAAAAACATTCTGGTATTCACTTAATTCTTCGTTTTTCTCCTACCATACAGGATCATTAGTGAAGAAACACTATGGCCACTTCAAGGTGACAAGCACACACTGGACTAAATTGCTTCATTGAAAGGAAACCTACCAAAAAAAATATTTAAGGTAACTGAAAACTCTATAGTATTATCAAGAGCTTTGTTAATTTCACATTTATGAATGAATAATTCCTCTTCTCCAGAGAGTAGAATTATGACAATCAGAATGGTGGAAGAAGATTGTCTACATGTAAGAGAGATAGAGGTCAGTGTGTATAGTTACACAAAAGGTGAGTAATGAGCCTCAGGCTGACCAAGCATGTTTTTACTAAGGTGAACGCTTTCGGAGTGACATTGCTTTGTATGGCCTGTATCAACTAAATTCTGCCTAAAGAGAGCACCCAGACGTTGTATGTAATTCTCTACACTCTGAAAACACTTAAAAAGTGCCACAACCGTCAGACTTTAGATCGTGCTAAGGAACAAGGGCACTCACTTTAAATTAGAATGAACCTGTGGCACTAAGCCCAGTAACAGCTGTGCAGAAAGACTGAGAGAAAGCAATTCATGTGCTCCTATTAGACTTTAATAGCTATCTTTCGATCTCATGAATTCCATTCTGCCATGTTCTTTAATTATGTTACCAAAAGACCCAAGTGATAGAATAAAATATTTCATTCCATTTCACTGTCCTTTACCTGGATTTGTGGGCCAAGGAAGAGCCCTACCTATGAGAAGCTGAAGACATACTCTTAAGTGTCCCTTTTTAAAAAGTTCTGCCACACACAGAAATCTTTCTCCAGTGCAGTCTCAAGAATTTAGGCAGCACTGTTTACTTTCCTGAAGCTTTCACTACAGAAATTCCAGATAAACTCAAAAGTAACTACATGGGCAGGACTGGCTACACGTCCACAAACTGGCTCACCAGAGCGCCCACTATTTGGTTGATCGTCATCCAAAGATCCTTTCCCCCTCGTTTTCCTTCCTTTGCCTCTCTCATCTTTAACAGGCTGGGAAAAGCCATTTAGAAAGGGCAAACCAACCAAGAGCCTAGGACAGAAAAGGAAAAGTAGTTGGATCACACCAAGACATTCTTTGTTTTCTTTCTGATTCACTTGGTTCTTATTTTTGCATCATTATATAAAACCAGCATCAATATGTGACTATGTCCTCCATTTATGAAATGATTTGAAGTTTCGGTTAGGACCCTTCATCAGGACATTAAATCATCTCTACACTAAAGATAAGGAGAGGAGACTGGGCAGATGTTACAAGCTCAAAGTGATACAAACAGGTCTCTGTTATGATCTTGTCCTGTTTTTCTTTTCATCCAACACATATTCTTACCTTTTGGTCTCAATATATAACTGTCCTCATGTCCCATAGAACGCTCAAGATAGCTCCATTTTCACACCACTCAATTATCACTGTATAAAAGGCTGCCACGCTTAGTTCATTCCTCAAGTAGAGTGTCCCTCTAATTTGTCTATACCGTGTCTAACCAAATAACAACACAAACAACAGTGATACCTGATACCCTGCTCTTTTCCCAACCAGCATGTATTAGACCTTTCTATCCTAAAACAGAGACTCTTACCTGTGATTGCTTCAAAACACGCCAAAATAGCAAGAAGGTGTTTGAGGGGAAAGACCCAAGCAAGCCTTGAGTATTCACTCCATTTCAGAAGGCTCTTCTGCTCTAGAAGTTTACCTGGATCATCACCCCCCTCCATCAACCTCAAAGTGGGGGGGGGGGGGGGGGCAAGGAGGCAATAATGCACATCACAAGGGCATTAATGCTCAGATTCTCAATACTTTCAGGATTCTGAGAACACAGTCCTGGACCCATGACATTAGGCTATCAGGAGAGAAGACAAATTATTTAGTAGACACACTCTTTGCCATAGTGGACATTAAAAATGGAAAATGTAGCCCCTTCGCTTAACTATCTAAAATTTGAAACAGGTTACAGACCTACAGTGAAGCAAATGACTACGAAATATGATCAGAGCCAAGTGTGCAAGGAGTAAGACTTCCTTCCAAAGGAAGTGCAAGGAATGGCAAAATCAAATGGCTAGAAGTATTTACAGTTTTGCCATGTGGTATGCGTGAAGAAGAGTACACAGAAGCAGGGTATTCTTGTACAGGAAGCAGCACACCAAGTTTGCACATATGATTGTTTTATTTGGAAAGTGAATGAATTTCATATTCCACATTTCCAAACTTACCTTTCTCACACTTTCGCCGTTTTACTAACATAGTCATTCACTCACTGTGTATAAAACACCGTGGCTGGCATCAGGAATACAAAGATGAACAAGATACATTCTCTGATCTCAAAGGAACCATTATCCTCCACAATCATTCTTTCCCATGATCCCTGACTACCTGTAAATTTCTTAAGAGCAAGGATTCATGTCCTAAATTCCCAGATGGCATGTCCTTTTATTTCACAAATATTTTAACTATCTAATGTCCTAAACATAATGCTAGGAACACAATGGTAAAAAATGACATGATGTCTCTATGAAGGGGCTTACCACAGAAGAAGAAAAAAAAAACCCAACAACAACAAATGGACAGACAGATGAGTATTGAGACAGGAGACAGGCACAGAACCAGGAGCACACATATAAAAGGACCTCACACCCAACCCACTCCAACTAAAGGGCAGGAGGGTCAAGTTTTCTAAATGATGTGACATCCAACCTAAGCCTCAAGGATGAAGAGAAGTTAATGAACCAAGAAGGTAGCAAAAAGGTTTTCCACACAAATGAAAGTTTGTGCAAAGGTCCAAGGTGAGAGAAATCATGGAACCCACAAAGGGGCAGATGGGTTCAGGAACTCATTGCTGAGGATGGAGGAAACAGGGATCAGACCAAGAAGGGACTTTGGCAGGTTAGCATTAAAGAGTTAGGACTTACTCCTGAGGCCAAGGAACGACCACTGAAGGGTTTCAAGCAGGTTGTTGATATTACATAAAAGACAGACAGTGAACATTTGCTTTGATGTATCAAATAATCTTTCAAAGAAGTTCTAATCTTCCCTGTGCTCTAAATCAGTATGTCTGACATCAGAGAAGAATATACAGAATTCCCTAACAAAAGAAGGTTTTGGGTAATACTTAGGACAGCGTTAGCCAATAAAAATATGATGCAAACTACGTATGTGGTTTTAAATTTTCTAGTAGCCATATTCTTAAAAAAGTAAAATTTCATGAAAATAAGAATATATTTTATTTAATGGAATATTTCTAAAATATTTCAATAACTAATCAATATTAAAAATACTGAGATATGGGCACCTGGGTGGCTCAGTTAGTTAAGCATCTGCCTTTGGCTTGGGTCATGATCCCAGGGTCCTGGGATGGAGCTCCACATCCACTGGGCTTTCTGCTGAGCGGGGAGTCTGCTTCTCCCTCTCCCTCTATCTGCTGCTCCCCCTGCTTGTGCTCTCTGTCAAATGAATGAATAAAATCTTTTAAAAAATAAAATATAATAGGGGCGCCTGGGTGGCACAGCGGTTAAGCGTCTGCCTTCGGCTCAGGGCGTGATCCCGGCGATCTGGGATCGAGCCCCACATCAGGCTCTTCTGCTATGAGCCTGCTTCTTCCTCTCCCACTCCCCCTGCTTGTGTTCCCTCTCTCGCTGGCTGTCTCTATCTCTGTCAAATAAATAAAATCTTAAAAAAAAAAAAATAAAATAAAATAAATAAATAAATAAATAAAATATAATAAAGTAAAAATACTGAGATATTTTACACTCCCTTTTGGGGGGGGTACTAAGTCTGCGAGGTTACATTTACATCTCAATCTGGACTGGCCACATTATGTGCTCTATAGCCACAAATGGTTAGTGACTACCATATTAGAGCAGATCTAGAATGTACTTCGCAATTTTCTGGAATTCTTAAAGTACATTTATCATGTACATTCATTTTCTGATTTCTACTTTATAAAAATAACACAAATCAGTCTTTCAATGGAAAAAAAAACACAATGGAAAAAATAACACAGAAAAACCCCATTTTGGAAGATATTCATAATCCCATACTCACAATACCAGCTACATTTGGAAGTATATGTTTATAAGACACTATCCTATGTCCAAAATATATGTAAGATAGGCTTTTAAAAAAAGTCTGTCAATAGCTCTTAAACTTAATACATTAAACAAAGTTCTGAATAAAATGAAAGAGATCCTCTGTTTTTACAGTTTTGTCACTTTTTGAGATGATATTTAAATGAGTACTTTTGGGGCACCTGGGTGGCTCAATCGGTTAGTGTCTGCCTTTGGCTCAGGTCACGATCTCAAGGCCCTGGATCGAGCTCCACGTTGGGCTCCCTGCTCAGTGGGGAGTCTGCTTCTCCCTCTCCCTCTGCTCCTCCCCTTCTGCTTGTGCTCTCTCTCAAGTAAATCAAATAGTTTAAAAATAATAAATAAGTAAATAAATGAGTACTTTCTAGAACTTGGAAATTTTAAAAGGAACTGTTACCATTTTTGGCAAACGTTGATCCCCTTACCTACAGTTCTCAGACTGTCCTGTTTCTCCCGTTTTTCTTTCCTGTCATCTGTCTACTCTATTCTTCCCTTTTCAAAAGGAAGGAAGACAGCAAGGGAGGGAGGACGGGAGGCAGAGAGGAGGGGGTCTCTAACTAATATGGAGCTAACACTCAATTTCAAGAACATGACAGGTTGGAATATACCCACTGGCCTTTGTTTTACTCTTCAACAAATTATTCATTAGACACCTAAGTGCCCTTTGAGTGAAACCTTGACGTTGCTTCCCAGGCCTCACCGCCAGAAGTTACAAAATGATCAATTCCACCACCGCACAGCCTCCAGAGGAGTCCTGCTCCCGGAACATCCTCATCACTCAGCAGATCATCCCTGTGCTGTACTTCGTGGTCTTCGTCGCGGGAACCCTGCTCAACGGCGTCTCTGGATGGATATTCTTCTACGTGGCCAGCTCCAAGAGTTTCATCATCTACCTTAAGAACATTGTCGTTGCCGACTTTCTGATGAGCCTGACCTTCCCCTTCAAGATTCTGGCGGATTCGGGGCTCGGGCCGCGGCAGATCAACGTGTTCGTGTGCCGGGTGTCAGCTGTGCTCTTCTACGTCAACATGTACGTCAGCATCGTGTTCTTCGGGCTCATCAGTTTTGACAGGTACTATAAAATTGTCAAGCCTCTTTCCACGTCTTTCATCCATTCAGCGAATCACAGCAAACTCCTGTCAGTGATGGTCTGGATGCTCATGCTCCTCCTGGCCGTCCCCAACATCATCCTGACCAACCAGAATGCCACAGACGGGAAGGGGACGCATATAAAATGTGTGCAACTGAAAAATGAACTGGGACTCAAGTGGCACAAAGCATCCAACTACATCTTTGTGGGCATCTTCTGGACTGTGTTTTTTCTGTTGGTCATCTTCTACACTGCGATCACAAGGAAAATCTTCAAGTCCCACCTGAAGTCCAGAAGGAATTCCATCTCAGTCAAGAAGAAATCTAGCCGCAACATATTCAGCATCGTGTTTGTGTTTTTTGTCTGTTTTGTCCCTTACCACATTGCCAGAATCCCCTACACGAAGAGCCAAACAGAAGCTCATTACAGCTGCCAGTCAAAAGAAATTCTGCTCTATGTAAAAGAATTCACTCTGCTACTGTCGGCTGCAAACGTATGCCTAGATCCTATTATTTATTTCTTTCTATGCCAGCCATTTAGAGAAATCTTATGTAAGAAACTGCACATCCCATTAAAAGCTCAGCATGACTCAGAAACTTCCAAAACCAAAAGAGGAAATGCAACGCATGAAAGCACAGACACTCTGTGAATTCCCACTTCCTTTCAAACAAAATCCGTGTACACTACACTGCAATCTTCAGTTACATAAGACTAAATAAGAAACATGTCCATGCTAATAAGTATCATCTCTAGGCATTACAATCCAATTTAGTATAATAAAAACAAACTACATGTTGCCCTGCTTTTTTATAACATCAGAGAAACAAGTAATACATGCATTACTCCATTTTATTCCATCAAAACAGAAGATTTAAATCACTAGCCTGGTCAGTTAATGAAGAAATTTAAATAGCATAAGGAAAATAGGAAGCAATAAAGGTAATTCACTGGGGCGTCTTCCGTCTCTAAATACAAGGATTAAGTTATGTGATTTTTTTTTCAACAGGGTCACTAAAGATCAACTTAAAAGCAAGCACAATTTAATAAAGAATTAGAGACCTGTTTGTAGTGAAAAAGTCAAGTGTTTTCTGATTTGAAGATAAGCAGACACCAAGAAAATTACTTAAATCCCCTACTGATTTATCTCATGGCATTTCAAAGGAAAGTTGATAGACATTTTCTTCACAGAGAAAATACAGTATTTCTTTTCTGATAGCATTGTGAGGATAAAATAAGATACATTTTAAATATGTTTTATATGAAGACTTATTAAGCCCCTAAATGAGCCTACAGCTCTGGTGTTAAAATATTTTTAAGTGGACTCTATTGAAGGAAGCTGGATATTGGTAAGTGTTGCTGGCAACTTCCCCTGTTCAATGGTATTAGGGAAAAACTATGTGACTGGGACAAAGACACACACACATACACAGCATGTACATACACACATCTAGGGGCAGGGGAAGCAGTTTCCCTAGAAAACAACTGGACTTGAAAAAAGGAAAATCTAAGATTTACAATTATGAGTAAAGAATTACACATAAAATGAAAATTTACATATCACATTTTCTGAAAAAGCAGTTGAATTTAAAATGTGCAGATTAGGATATGGTTGCTGGCTTGTGAGCTATCAAAACTAAATTATTTCTCTGCTATTAACTGGCTAGAAGATAACCAGGTCATCCTCTAAGTGTTCTTCTCGAACATTTTTGTAAGTCATGTGTATACACTTTTTTCCCTTACTGTATATATACAAATAAAGAAATTATTTTCAATAGTGTTCGGTTTTTCTTTCTTAAAAATCAAGGTAGGAAAAAATAATGCCAAATTTCTTCACAGTCATGACGTGGGTGGTTTCTTTAATATGCTAATTATGCATAAAGGAAGGAAGACAGTTGCCTAGAGTACTCAAAATTTTTATTTGCCACAGACTTTCCAAAATAAGTATTTCACATGCTCTGGCGCCTCATCAGATTTTAGGAAAAACTCAGAAAATACACCTTAAATTGAAGAGGAGCTGGAAAGGTATTCACTCTTTGTGTCCAACTTCCACATTCATAAAAACTCCCTGCTCCCATCTCTGGGTCAAGTGTCCTCTCAAAAAGAAACAAACCACCAACCTATGACAAACATGCTTGGCAAAACTAAACTTGCCATATATGTTTGGCTAAATACATTTGCAAAAGAAATTGGCTGTGCTTATTCTTCACAATTCTCCCTCGCCAGAATAAATGACTAAATACTGGTGTTTTACATGCACCCCGCCCCCACTGGGCCACAGGGAAAAAATGAAAAGAAAAAAGAAAATGAGAAGCACCAAATAATGTCTTTGTAACCACTGCACTAAAGCACATGGGTAATGTGGAAATCAAGATTTTCCAGGAAACCACATGCAAGCCAGGTAGGAATACTGGGAAGCAACAGCTAATGAGCGCTTACTGCTTAACAGGTCCAGAACTACAACAAAAAAACATAGTAGAGCAATGGATCAATCCCGAAACTTCCCTGAGATGACCAGTGCTACTTTTTTAAATTATGTCATAGAATAATTTCTGTAGCTAGTTTACTGTAACATATATGCACCTCTGAGAAGGTAAAATAACAAACATATTGTAGAAGCAGTGCGATGCAACAGCTTGAGTATTTTAAAAAGTGACACATGGGAAAGGAAAGCCACATGTTGTTAAAGTGGTTTTTCTGTGGGGATGTCCTGTCATGAAAAGATGATTTGCATGCCACTGGTGTCTTGCAGAGAATTGGTGAGCACAAGGTAGTAGCAGCGTTTTACCGTTGAAGACCACACCACACCAGTTCTCTCCCAACCCCACCTCACACAAACCTCACGGTGCGGTTTACCCAAAAGGAAATCTCATATCACTCTGGGGGGATGGTCTGATGTCACAGTTATTTTCTGTATTAATAAAGATACTTTTTCTTCTTCTTCTTCTTCTTCTTCTTCTTCTTCTTGTCCAGAGTCAAAAGATAGAAATAGCAGCAATGGGATTAAGGACAGAATAGAGAGCTAATGGCATATACTTTACTAACATCATCAAGTAGAAACAAAACTTAGTATAAGGGTGTTTTCTAGAATTTCTGGATCAGTCTTCTAGGTGAAGCCAATGTATCAGAATTAATTTGTAGGTGACAAAAAAATACATCTAAAATTGGACTTCTGCAATAAAAAGAGATTTACTGGCTAACAGACCTAAATGTCCATAGTTGTGGGTATGGCTTAATTTAAGGGCTGATAGAGGGCCTCAGCTGATGTAACTAAAGCTGGATTTTTACCATTTTTGCAGCCATCTTCCATGGTATTAGTTTCAACTCAAAGGACCCGTGGGCTCTTTTTTTATGGCAGCAAAATGAAAGCAGCACTTCTAGACCTTAAACCTCCACAGTCAGTCCTCCAGAGAATTTCTTCAGAAACCTGGGACTTGGCTCTCATTGGGTCATACTGGCTCATTTTCCATCCCAACCCAAGGCCAGTGGAATCAGACATGCTGGTTGTCAATTATGGCCGGACCCTGATATTAGAGGCAGGGTGGGCACTGTGATAACCCTATGGACAAGAACTGGGGCAAGCGAATTTCGCAAAGGAAAAGCCTCACTTTTACTGCTGGGAAAACAGAGTCCAGAGGCTGAGGAGATAACCACCGTATTAGCACCACTGGTAGCAGGCAACCTTCTGTAAACAACCACTGTAAGATTCATGCATCTCAGTGGGCAGGTTTCATGTGTAATCTTAGATGATTATGATCTTTGTTTCTTGATTCTTATCACAGATGTTTCTTTTATAAAAAAACAAACAAACAAAAAATGCTTCAGAGTATTTCCGTATAGGTAGCTGAGTCAATTACGCATCAAAATGGAATCATGGTTTGTTAAAATATAAGAATTCCTATTAATGGGGGATTTTTAGTCATGGCCAAGAGCCACTTTTGAACACCTTTCTATTAGATTTCTGTAGTCCACATATTGCAAAGCAGCCAGTGGCATATCGTCTTCTAGCCACAGATGTATTTTCTTTTAATTGCTGCCTCAACAAATAAAAACATGGGGAAACAACTGGCTGCAGCTAAGGGCCCACTGGCCTCTCTTGGTGAGACAGAAGCTCTCAACTCACTATCATCCCCAGCTTCCCTTGTTTTCTATTGTTTCTTACAACTGTGTGTATCGTGTCTTCTTTTCCACCATAGGCACCTGAGTTTATGAGCCACCCTGGGCACCCTAAGCACTTGAGGACTTGCATGACAGCATTCTCTACAGAAGGACCTGGAAAATGTTCCCTGTTACCTAGGTGCACTCCAAAGCAGTTTCAGGGTTGGCAGAAAATATAAGAAGCTACTCCATTTCTATCTCTCCCACCTGCGAAGAAGTTGGAGTACAAGCATGAAAAGAGGTGTTACAGGCCCATCTCAACAACAATGAGAATATATGAAAAGTATTTTCAATGATAAAGACTACTTGATATTTTTTGAATGTGCTCATTGCATAAGTCTGACTTCTCTCATGGTCACAGTTAAGATCTCTGTGACCCATCTCAACCCAATTCCCAAACATTGTTACCTTCAGTGCTGTGGGGACCTAAAATATAAGACTCTGGACCCAGAATCATCTTGCTCTACTTTCAACCTCCAGATGTCACCAGCTCCAGTCCACATGGTGTCAGTACGTCAGGCGAAGCCCAGAGGTATACTACTTCCTGCTTCCCTCCCAAATCCCAGGTCACTGGTATAACTGCTAAATCTTCCCCCAAAGTGCATGATAAAGTCCTAAGGGCTTACTTTCCTATCAGTCCATCTCCCAACATAAAAGGCCACGGAAATGTGGCTCTCATCATCTCCATACAATACTTCACACTACTTAATTTGATAATCCCTAAAGATTCTCTACATTTAACTAGGAGTTTTTTCAAGCTGTTATTTACATTCTACTTTTTACACCATAGCTTTCTGAAGGAACACTAGCTCTCTCCAATATTTACTGACTAAAATGAGAAGTTAATCTTCATTTTGTTTGTAAATTAACCACCAATTTCAACTCCATATTAAATTCACTTTCTAGTTATTAAAAAAGAAAATGCCAGTACTAAAAAAAAAAAATTTCAATGCCATGACCAAACGTATTTTCTTATCTGGTTGATACTATGAAAGTAGTTAGGTAAATAAAAAGGAAAATGTTATTTTTTTAATAGGAAAACCAGGACTTCTACCAATGCTATTTAAAATAAGAGCTCCGGGGCGCCTGGGTGGCACAGTGGTTAAGCGTCTGCCTTCGGCTCAGGGCGTGATCCCGGCGTTCTGGGATCGAGCCCCACATCAGGCTCCTCCGCTATGAGCCTGCTTCTTCCTCTCCCACTCCCCCTGCTTGTGTTCCCTCTCTCGCTGGCTGTCTCTATCTCTGTTAAATAAATAAAATCTTTAAAAAATAAAATAAAATAAGAGCTCCTTAAGTGTTTATAAAGTTACATTCAGAATGCCGTCATTATTGCACAGCGAAAAAAATCATCAACAAAACCAAAGACAATCTACTGAACGGGAGAAGATTTTTGCAAACAATATAACCAAAAAGGAATTAGTACCCAAAATATATAAAGAGCTTATAAAACTCAAAGCTAGGAAAACAAAAATAGTATGATCCAAAAATGAGGAGAGGACTGAACAGACATTTTTCCAAAGAAGAACTACAGATGGCCAACAGACACATGCTCAACATGAGGAAAACATCATCAGGGAAATGCAAATCAAAACCACAATAACATATCACCCTACACCAGTCAGAATGGCTAGTGTCAAAAAGACAAGAAATAACAAGTGTTGGCAAAGACATGGAGAAAAAGGAACCCTCGTGCACTATTGGTGGCAACGTAAACTGGTGCAGCCAAACCGTGGAAAAAAGTACAGAAGTTCCTTAGAAAATTAAAAATAAAGAGAGGCACCTTCGTGGCTCAGTCGGTTAAGCGTCCAACTCTTCCTTTTGCCTCAGGTCATGATCTCAGGGTCATGGATTGAGTCCCACGCAAGACCCTCTCCCTCTAGCCCTCCCCCCATGCTCGCTCTCTCTCAAATAAATAAATCTTTAAAAAAAAGGAAAAACAGAAATACCATATGATCCAGTAATTCCAGTACTGGGCACTTACTCAAAGAAAATGAAAACACTAATTTGAAAAGGCATATGCACCCTATGTTTACTGCAGCATTACTTACAATAGCCAAGATATGAAAACAATTAAGTGTACATCCATAGATGAATGGATAAAGAAGAAGTGGTGCATATCTACAATGGAATATTACTCAGCCATAGAAAAGAATGAGATCTTGCCATTTGCAACACCATGTATGGATCTAGGGAGTATTAAGCTAAGTGAAATAAGTCAGACAAAAAGACAAATACCGTATGATCTCACTTATATATGGAATCCAAAAAACAAATGAATACACAAACAAAAGCAGAAGCAGAATGTCCTGATTATGCCTGACAAAGCACTAAGGAATATTTACTATTTAAAAGAGAAGGAATAAAATAAAAAGCAATCTATGCTTTATCAAATAATGAGGTAGCACTAAAAACATAGTAAGCCAATACTCAAACTCACCTTTCTACCGGTCAAACTGGATTCTCTCCTCAGACTTCTCTTGCCAGGACTGAAACTGAAGTCTATGCCCCTCCCAGCCGTAAATCATAGCCCCATATATACCATATTTCTGCAATGGTTCCCAGCACCCATCCTTTCCCATCTAATTTCAGCTCCTCATTGCTTCTCACTCAAAATGACCGCACCATAATATTCCCCCTACCTGGTTTCTTGTCTTCTGCTTTCTCCCCTAACACTACGGAATCCAACGTCCACAGATTTACTGAGTACTGAGCCCTCCAGGGTTAGTAAACCATCTAAGATTGACTTAAGTGATCTAAGATTTGGTCTCAGCCTTTTCTTCATGCAGATTCTGCTCAGATACTCCAAGCACCCAGACTGCCTGAGAATCACCAAACACTCCCCACATCTCAGTCATCTGCATCATCCCCCATACCTGACTCCATTCCCTCCCTCCACAGAAGCATCTCTTCACCGTACCTCAGCCAGAGGACTATACTTCCTGGATTTCCACCAGTTCTAACAGTGTCATTGCAGGGTCCACAGATCCCTTATCACCCCCTCTATACCGTAACCTTCTAAACATAGCAAAAATATTCTCTAGCATGGGAGCCAGGGGGACAGCCCCCAGTCAATACACATTTGTTAGAATTTTCCTTAAGTACTTGATCAAAAAACAAAGACTCACAACATGGCAAGGGATAGGGCGAATTTCTCCAGAGAACCTTCTCCTGGAAGATAACAACAGAGTTTGTAAAATGTATTCTGAGCTTTGAAAATGTGTTATTCACAACTTCTTAAGAAACAGGCCATAACCACTCAAGGGGGAAAAAATGAACTTCGGTGACTAAAAAGAAACAAGATAACCTTTAAAAGTTCTTTCTTAGGGATTTTCCCTTATTAATTATTTCATATCCACCAATCAAATAGCACATTCAGACCTCACAACTGAAAGGTAAAATGAACTGTATGTTGACCCAGTAACACTGTACAGTCAATAAAAAGGCAGAAAACCAAAAGGACAAGCAAGGGGAATGAATATACTCAGCCACTCTTATAATTGAGTTCACATTCCAAGAATATGCAAAACACTTTTGCCTTCAAAATATTTCCAACTTATACTCTCTGTTTCATTAAAAAGGGAAAACCGAGACAGTGTTTAAGTAAATGCAGAAACAGCAACACCCCGGAAGCCCTGTTGTCTGTCTATGCCTCACTTAAAAAGTACTCTTGCCTAATCACATCTGTCGCTCTCAGATTTGAAGCTGCCAATCTCAGTGAGAGTCAGGGGAAAAAGTCTTTGGACTAATCCAGGTGGGCAAGGGGATGACGTGCTTTAAAAAAATTTTCAAAATGTGAACCTAAAGCACAGTGGTTCCAGAGAGAAGGCAGACCGAGAGCCGCACACGCACTACGGCAGAAATGTCCTGATCACCAGCATTTCTTAACCAAGGAATAGCCTCCTACCCAAAGATCATAAAAAAGCTTCAGGATGCAAACTATTTTGAGTTGAGGGCATCCTGAGCAGCAAACTCCAGGAAAAGAGTGGGCACAGCAGCATACCATTCCCACCGCTCAGTGGTCCTGGAATTCAAACTAAGGGGGCAGGAGGGCAGGGGGTGGCTGCATGGACCTGCTGGCCTCCTTTGTAACCACTGTTTCCACCCAACATTTTCATTTTAAGAAGCATAATGAAGTGCTGGGTCACTGGAGTCTAACTGTGCAGCTTTGGACAAGGCCTGAGTTTCCCCATCTGTCAAGAGTGGGCTTTCCTAATGTATCATGGATTTTCTTAAAGAAAATTAAGTTCTCAGACCCATGTCTGGCTGTGGCAGTGGCTACCTACCCCAATATTCATTTTCCCATTCCTTGTTAGCTCCAAAGGACTACTATGCTACGTTTAGAAAACAAATTTTACAAATGTTAAACATAAAAATGACATTCCTACTGAAATACTGTTTGGTATTTGTGTTCAATAAAATCAAAAGCATGATTTGTGTGCATAACAGTAAGATTTTCTTTGACAATTCATGGGGCAATTTTGCTCTTTCAGTTTTTATTTAAAACAAAATATCCATTAAAGTAACTAGCACGTCATTTCTTAAAAAGTATTGCCATGACCAAGGTCAGGGAAAAATAACTTCACCTCACTTCTTCCCACTTGGGTTTCTAAAATACTGGGTTAGTGATGATATGTAAGTTCCCAGAACACTAACAAAATACACTCTGAAAAACATTCGTCCTTAATGAAACAGATAAAGAAGTGACTTCTGGAAATTTCAAATGGAACTTGTGTTAAAAACAAAACAGGGATGGTAGCCCCCAAAAAAGCATATTTCCACCTGAATAAACTTCCACAGAGTATCAGATTGCCTCAAGGTCATTCTCATAAGGAAGAACATGGTTTAGTTTCACTATTAAAAGATGGGTTTCTCACCATTCCAAAAAGGAAATGGAAAACTGAGAACTAGGGTCCTTCAGCTCTTTTCTATCTGGCAATCCAGACAAAAAAACTGTGGCTACAGACTTTTAAGAACAGTTGAATATACTTCTTAATTCTGTCTGGGTATAACCCCACCAAAGTGAACAGGGAAGTAAACATATAGATATGCCTACCTAAAAAAAGAAAAAAGAAACTTTACTACCCAAAATCTTTCGTTCCAGTTTTCCTGCATACCACGTTAGAACCACTCACCACTCCACCGACAGCCAGCTCTGTCTCACCAAATCCTCTGCATCCCAGCCTCTCTGTCCCCCACTGCATATAAACCCCGAGCATCACTGCTCACTTACTTGACAAGCTGCAAGCATGTCTTTTCTGAAGTGTATTTTTCATTGAGTCCTATTTCCAACAACGCACACAAATTCTTTCCTAGCACTGTTACGATGAGAGTTGACATTGGTTCTTAACCAAAAACCAAATACAAAGTTTAAGATTTGGGTTTTTCATCTAATTTGTAAGTGAATATATGTAAAAAGTCGTCTTCTGCAGCATGGTGATAATAATAGCATTAATAATTACTATTCATATTCACTATTGGTACTATTACTACATGAATTTGGGAGAACACCAGAATACGCGAAACAAATGGCCACTATCATCATAAGCATCCTTGCATTGTTTTGGGGGTTTTTTTTCCCTAAAGTTCCCTTAAACTCTCCCTAAATTCCCTTTAGCTTGACATCTCATTTAGTCTTTTGAGAGATTTTTCTTTTTAAAAGCGAATACCAAAAGGATTCATTTTGGATTCTCGAGAAGTTTTTTGTTGTTGTTATTGTTATTGTTGTTATTTTCATCGGGAAGATTGACTAAGAATTACTAAGAGAAAGGGACACAAAACCAAAGCACCTACCAAACCAATGAAGCAACACTAGAAATCAGACCCTAACTGACCAAGAAATGGTTTTGCACTTAACAAATCAATCTTGGACCAGCAGACTTAGGACTCCAGAAAATATGGTTGAGACATGAGTTCATATCCTCTTTTATAAAAGCTACACTTATTCAAGAAAGATAACCTAACAAGGCCAATCGACCACGTGGATGAGATACAGTGACTTTTTATTAGGTCCCTCACCATGCTGAGCTCCATTTAGACGCTCAGTAAACATGTGCTCACCACAGGCAGAATGATCATTTATCCCAACAATTTAAATACACAGGAGGGTCCCTTTACATACAATCTATTTATTACTAAATACCAGGCTCAGTTCATTAAGCTATTTGGGCCAAACTGACAAATGCTCATGGCAGGTCTATTCTTGTTAAGAGAAAGAGATCTGATATATCCTTGAAAGAAAAAATTACAACTATATAACAGTAAGTACAATATAACATTTTAAGTGGGTGTGCATATACATTGAAAAATTTTAAAATCTGTGCTGAAATTTGTGCCAATTTATGTACCAAAACCATTAACAATAATTTATCTCTGTGCATATAATTTTCCTCTTCTACTTCCAGATTTTTCCACAATGAACAAAAAAGAATAAAGATAAATAAAACATGAACTTTACCAGACTATGTTAAATAACATCTTTTTTTATTAATAGAGGTCTCAACAAAACCCAAACTGCAACAACTGTTTTAGTTATAACTTCAAAAGGCTGATGAGGTTAAATTATACTCTAATAGCATTTTGGATGTATACTAAAGAAATTTTGCTTAAAAACCTAATATATTTAACTCATAACCCCTTTCAAGGCATAAAAAGTGATGTTCTCTAAAATCATTATGATGGAAAACATATCTTGGATGCTTTAAAAAAAAATGCTAGGCACTACAACGGACAATAAAAATCTTTCCTCTAAAAGAATACAGAAACACACAAAAGAAAGCACACACCAAACTGAACCTCTCGGGGAGACTTTCAGACAGTTAAACTATTTACAAACCACAGTTTCATCTACGTCAATATGCAACACTTTAAAACCACACGAAAAGGAAAGGAAATTTTTAGTACAGCCAACCTTCGTGCGATGGAGCTGCTCGTGCTCCTGCTGAGGCCAGACGGCCAGCTCAAGCTTCTCTGAGGACCTGCAGCGAGCCCGCGGCGGCTCGGAGAATATACCCCCAGGTAGGCCTTTTTAAATACTTGATATACTCAAATATCTTTCCATCTAAGGGGAAGCTAGGATGTTCAATGTTTAAAACATGTTAAGTTGGAAATGCCAAGTGTAATAAGGCTGCTGTGTGTGAGGGCAACATTACTAAACTCTAAACAGATTCTCGCTATGAACTGCACTATAATTTTCTTCTGATGACCCCAAGCATTCCTCTCAAAAAAAAATTTTTAATTTATACAAGACTGAATACTTACTTACAGGTGAGCGTAACTATTCAGTAAACTCAATTTTATAACATGGATAAACGCCATGTTGTAGGTCTTTACAACAGGGCACAACAGATCTTGAAATGTCTTCCTCCACAAAAACTATGATAGGTAATTTCAAGAACATTCTATTGTGACTTTCATTTTTAAAAAAAATCTAATAAGTGTATTTATTTTCTAAGCAATGGGCACTCTACCCCAAACAAAGGAGACACTTGAAATCTCGTCTTGATTTCTGCCGTAGCACCTCAAATTTCCACAGGCTACATAATTGGTTGACAAAACATCTATCAAGCACTTGGTTTTCAAATTTGTGACAGAGAACACAAAATGCTATTAGAGTATAATTTAACCTCTAATCAACATACCAAAAATTTTAAATGAAGAGATTTGTTTTTCACTGCAATCTAGACTAAGGTTCATGAAAAGCCAGGGCAAGGCACTACAGGAATCTCGAGCATCAGATAGTTATGCTATAATTATTTTTAAATAAATTACCCATAAGTGGTATGTATGGCCAGTTCTAGTTAGAGAATATTAATTATTAATTGATCAAAACAATTTTCTAACCCTCTTTACCACATATCCCTCTATACAATGAGACTTTACTGTATGATTGTATGAGCAATAGGATCACTTTAAAAAACTTAGTACTATGTTAACAATTATCATATAGCGTTTGAAATACAAAAGCATAACCTAAAATCCTAGCACCTGGTAAAGAAACAATGCACTAAGGTGGGAGATGGAGATGAGGATCAATTTATACCAACACTAGTTTTTGACCTAGAGAAGAAAAGGGTGGTCAGAACGCCAAGGTTCAAATAAACGGTTACTATCCAAAAAACAGAGTCCTAAGAAGTCAGTGAAGCCTAGAGCAGACTTCAGACACGAAGAGCTTATTCTAGGCATTTTAAGATAGGAAGGATTTGGATGTAGGAAGGATAAGGGCAGAAAGTCTAGAAAACGATCAACAGGGTCCAATTCTTGCCTGCTCTTACAAGCTGGAAAACCTTGAGCAACATCCAAGTGCCAGACCTCAGTCTCCTCAACTGATCTGAGACTTGGACTAGATGCTATCAGTAAAGGCTACCTCCATCCATCCTTAAAGTCCTATGATTCCCCAAATTTTATCACCACCAAGAATACAAAGGCAGGAAGGAGCAGTTCACAGCAGAGTATAGATACAACCAATCTAGGGAACTGGGATAAAGAGAGTACGGACAGTTTGCAGCAACTAGGTCATGGGAACTTTGAAAGTAAGGGAGATTCAGATTTAAAAGACAGAACCTAGGTCTGGTTTTAAAAATATATATATGATAAAAGGAAACACCAAAATACTTGAAATCTGAACTTCTCTCATTAGTATTTAGGGGAAAAGTTAAGAACTAATATTTTCTTTCTGCTCTTTCACATGAAAATTGCCGAGAATATAGTTCCTGCCACATAGTAAGCACTTAGTAAGGCTGGCTGTTATAATAATAGTTATTATCATCGCCATCACCATGATTATTACTATTACTGAGACAGAGTTCTAGAGTGGTTTTGAACATAGCTTCTGAGATCAGACTGTCTGAGTTGGAATCTTGGCTCTATAATTTACAACTATATAACCTTGGGTGTTACTGAATCTCATTGTGCCACAGTTTTCTCATTTGTAAAGTAGGGATAATAACACCTATGGGATAGGAATGATGAAAGGTTAAATAAGTACATGTAAAGTACTTAGCACAGTGCCAGACACAAAGTAAGTACTCAATTATTTTCATTGAGTTTACTGCAGAATGAATTACGCATAAACCCTAAAGTCCCAACCTCAAATCAGGAAAGAGAAAGGATATGTACCCTTTTAAATGACACTTTATAAAGTTTTATGTAGATCTGCCTTATCAATCTGCTTATATTGTTTCATCCCAAGGTGTATATACTAAATAACCAGGAGAATTAAGGATCAGAAAGGCTTCAAAAGGTTTTTTTTTCCCCCTGTTGTTGTTTTACTTTTAAAGGGAGGTTTCAGAAAATGGGCTTATTCGGCCTTCTTAGTCACTATAATTAAGATTTGCTTTTTCTTTTTTTTTTTTTAAGATTTATTTATTTTGGAGAGATAGAGACGGGGGAACACAGGTGGGGAGAGGGGCAGAGACCCTAAGATCATGACCTGAGCCAAAAGCTCAACCGACTGAGCCACCCAGTCACCCAGATTCACTGTTTTTAAGAAGTTGTGTATCAGGTTTTTTCCTACTAAAACACAAAATCTTCTGGTCTTTAATACAAAAGGAAGGTGTTTAAGATGCGCGAGGAGGGTGCACACCAAGAAGCAGCACCAGGAAGATATATCTGTGGCCCTAAGTGCAAAGTTTGGACCAGGTCAAAGAGAGTAAATGAAGCCTAACTGGTTGAACTTACACTTACGTTCCAGATTTGGAGGGAACATGACAAGATTTTGTCATTATCAGTGTCAATAACAATGGTTCTATGGATATGTCTTATACTTTTGGGCTTAGCTGCCTCAAAACCTACAGTGAAAGGAAACAAGTAGTAGAGTTAGATGTTTTCATACTAACATACCTGAGCTTCTCTCTGAGAATTTTTTAACCAATGATCATATATTCTTGTTCTAGAAGCCTTTAAAATACATTTGTGGTCAAATTTCTCAAAAACACTGACACAGAAACATCTATACAAGCACTGTTTACCAGAAATAGAAAACAAACCACAGAGGTACTTTAAAATTATCCAGTAGCTGGATTTGAAAAAGCAGAAACAGGAGAAATTAATTTTAATCATATATTTAACCTAATATCAGAAATATCACTTCAACATATGCTGAATATAAAAAATATGGAGACATTTTACTAATTGTACTATTTGTACAAAATAGTGTACTTTTACTACTTGTATTATTTTTTATAATATTTCTGAGAAGATCTTTAAAAACTGGTGCGTATTTTGCATTTACAGCCTATGTCAGTTTGGGCTGGCCACATTTCAAGCGCTCAGTAGTCACATGTGGCCACATACTGGACATCACAGGCCTAGGTACTGGGGAATGGGAGTGAGGGAAAAGAAGGAATAAGCACCAATTCAAGCCAGATTCTAACCCTTCAACTCTTCCTGCTAAACAAAAAAATGAAATGCAGTGTGGATTGTGAACACGTTCTGGTAGATGACAAAATGAAGGGCCTACTTTTAAAATAACTCCCTCTAAATTTCAGGACAACTTCCTGTCACCCGTTACCTCCCCTCTCAGCCTAGGTTCCTCCAGAATGAGGAGCTGTTGTCAATCTATGAAAACAGCAAGCCAGGAAGCCTCACTGAAACCTCTTCACGCTCGGCCACAACCAAACCATTTTACCCTCATTTCCTCTCTGTCTGTTTCTCAGAATTTCAGTTCACTTATCCTCTGCAAACTAACTTCCAACCCAAGTGGTAACGAAAAAGCTATCAGAATGCTAAAGTGTGATGTCGAAAATATCCATTCTAGAAGCAAACCTGTATGGGATTTCCCAAAATCGTGAAATCAGACCATGGAAAACCCAGGCCTCCTCACAATCTATGATGTTCCCATCAGTTCCCACCATCTGTTCACCAATAAAATTCTAAGAATTAGAAAAATGTGACCCAGGCATTGTGAGTACAGATGTTTTTGAAGAAAATCATTTTTAATTTTAATTACTAACCTCCCTCCCCCACCCCCTTTTTTTAAACAGATTCTTTGGAGTTTTTTTTGGACAGAGTCATCCTTACTTTCCCTCAAGATGACAAACAGTTCAATCTTCTGCCCAGTTTACACAGATCTGGAGCCATTCACATATTTTTTTTATTTAGTTTTCCTTGTTGGAATTATTGGAAGTGGTTTTGCAACCTGGGCTTTCATACAGAGCAACACAAATCGCAGGTGCGTAAGCATATATTTAATTAATTTGCTTACGGCTGATTTCCTGCTGACTCTAGCATTACCAGTGAAAATCGTTGTGGACTTGGGCGTGGCACCCTGGAAGCTGAAGATATTCCACTGCCAAGTGACAGCCTGCCTCATCTACATCAATATGTACTTATCAATTATCTTCTTAGCATTTGTCAGCATTGATCGCTGTCTTCAGTTGACATACAGCTCCAAGATTTATCGGATACAAGAACCTGGATTTGCCAAAATGATATCGACCGTGGTGTGGCTAATGGTCCTTCTTATAACGGTGCCCAACATGATAATTCCCATCAAAGACATCGAGGAGAAGCCAAATGTGGGATGCATGGAATTCAAAAGGGAGTTTGGCAGAAATTGGCATTTGCTGACAAATTTCATATGTGTAGCAATATTTTTAAATTTCTCAGCCATCATTTTAATATCTAACTGCCTTGTAATTCGACAACTCTACAGAAACAAAGATAATGAAAATTATCCATATGTGAAAAAAGCCCTCATCAACATACTTTTAGTGACTACAGGCTACATCATATGTTTTGTTCCGTATCACATTGTCCGAATCCCATACACCCTGAGCCAGACAGAGGTAATATCTGATTGCCCGACCAGGATTTCACTCTTCAAAGCCAAAGAGGCTACACTGCTCCTTGCTGTGTCGAACCTGTGTTTTGATCCTATCTTGTACTATCATCTCTCAAAAGCATTCCGCTTAAAAGTCAACATGACTTTTGCTTCACAGAAGGAGACCAAGGCTCCAAAAGAAAAATCAAATGGTGAAAACAGTGCATAAAATATGGGATTTTTCATGCTATCACTTCCTCCCTCAATGGACAATAAGCACTGGGAAAAAGAGAAAAGAGACTAAGTAAAAGACAGCTAGCATATGTGGCCTGGTTTACTGAGAAACTGTTTCAAAATACTATAAGTACTCTTGTGGTTGTTAATGATCCTTTATCCAAATATTTGTACAAAAAAACTAAAAGATGCTGTTGGACCAACGTAAAACCTTGCATTATCCTTGAAATCTAAAGGAGTTTTATGACAGACTCAGAGGCATTCATGAAGTATTCATTTAAATACCAGGAACTGACTTCTTGATAGAAATATGCAAAATAATCTCCATGTAAGGTGCCAGAAAGCCCTTAAGCAACACAATTTAAATAAAACCATTTAGATCGTACCAAAAAAAGTCCAGCTGATTTTTAGGTGAAACCACCTGTGCCTGGTTTATTTTTAATCTATCATTTCAAAGATGGTAACCTTTTAGCTCACCACTCCGATTTTTAATATCTAATTGGTTTGTAACACAGGAACTAAGACTGTTTACTTCTAAAAAGGCTTGGAAATACATGGGTAGTTTTTAATGTCCTTTATACACTTCTATCAGTAGGTTATAAATAAAGACTTTCTACTCTAATGACAAATCCAGTGATGTCTTTTTTTGTAGTAACATGAAATAGACCCTACAACATTTTCAAGCAAGTTGTTAAACTATACTGACTGCTGAAACTACTGTTTTGGAACTAGAAACTCACATCAAAGGTATGGAAAAACAGGACTCGTCAAATGGCCTTAAAATAGACATGCCAGAAACACACATAGCAAGACCTTGTAGGGAACACAGCACATGCTGGGCTGGTTGGCGCCACGTCTGAGTCTGACCCCACAGGGGGCCCGCAGCTCTCAGGATCACAACCTTTCGATCAAATTCTCTCTACTGCCAGTAATGCAGAAAGGACTCAATAGATGGTATAAAATAAAAGACTTATTTAGGAAAAAGAAGATTCAAACGTTTAGATAACCATACCTGAGGCTTTGTGGGTTTTTTTTTTTTTTTTCATTTCAATAGCAAAAGCCTATATTACAACGATTGGTAATACATTTGCATTAGGGGCAGTGATTAAGAAATGGTGTTCCTGGCAGCTCTTTCGAGCACGAGCTCGCCCACTCTCACATCTCAAGAGTGCACTTTTCACTTTAATAAACTTTCCCGTGTTAGAAAGAAAGAAAGAAAGAAAGAAAGAAAGAAAGAAAGAAAGAAAGAAAGAAAAGAAAAGAAAAGAAAGGAAGAGGTGTTCCTGGAAACTAACAAAACAAGTTTGATTCCAGAGTCATTTTCAGTTCTGTATTGAAAATAATTATTTTCTGAAGCTTGAACCCAAGACAACTATGGTGTACAATTTCAGTATCCCCTGAGCTTGAAGAGAATAACAGATGAGAAAAATGCACCCCAAAAAGTACCTATCACACTTGCACCACAGTGAGTCCTGGACAAATTCTAGCTAGCTAGTGGTCATGACAGGAGCCCCCCTCAGCTTCCCGTATCTGCCCCAGGATGTAAAGGGCACAGCTAGGCTACAGGCTGCTGGAAGGGCAGCCCACTAGAACCCGTGCTTGCTGACGGTCTAACGTGTTTTTACTGGCCGACAGATCAAGACAGGATTCATATGAGCATACATGAAACCACTAGTTTCTTTTCCTGAGTCTTTTGGTCAAGTCCCCATTAGTCTTCTCTCCTTGGTCTTCACTCACTAGGGCTACATCTTCAAGATGGGGCGGTGGGGGGGGACAATTTTTTTTTTTTTTAAATCATAGTCTTATATGTTTCTCACATTCATGCATGATAGGTTAGTCAATTTTTCCCTCTTTATTAAGAAAGAGAACCAGACTCTCTACAGCATTCCCAATGTCAATGTTACATTAGTATATCCGTTCGTTTCCCCTTACTGATGTTTTATTCTAAATGACACTCACAGTAAAGGGAGGCCTAAGGCAACTGGTGATAGAAGACTATTAAAAACTTGTATCCTACAACATTAATTTTCTAGCAGTTGTTTTATGATTGTATTACAGTTATGTCAGAATCCATCATGAGAGACTTAAACAGTAGAAATCATTCACACTCCTTCCTCTAAGGTGGTGGACAGTCTTTAGAATGTTACATGCTGTGAATGACTGTGAAGCCAAGGATTACATGAACAACAGAATAAAGATGTCTATGCTTGGGTAGTGCCCTGCACACCAAGACACATGGAAGAGGGAGACCAGCAAAGCTCTACCTACCCAAGAGAGAAACAGAATCCTCAACCAATTTCGACCATATCCAACATTTTGCTGTATTTGCTTTATTACCCCTCTCCTTTTTATTTAAATTAACTTTTCATTTTGGAATACTTTAAGATTTACAGAAAAGGTACACAGATAGTACAGCAAGTTCCCATATACCTTTCATCCAGTCTGCCCTAATGTTAATGTCTTACATCACCATGATACATTGGCCAAAAGTAGGAAATTAACACTGGTGCATTAACAGTTAACTAAACTCCAGACTTCAATATCCTGCCTCCCCCCACTTTTGACACCAACTATTTTAAGACCAATCCCAGACATTATAATAGTTCATCCATAAATTCTTCAGAACACATCTCTAAAATATCAGGCTACCCTTTCTCTTGCTCTAAATGCACAGTGAGATTGTTCCGTTATGTTGGAAATCAGTGATGTGTACGGGTACAGCAAAAAATAAAAAATAAAAATGTATTTAGCCAGTGATGAGCAAGAAAGAACTGTCGCAACTTTTGACATAGCTCTGGACACAGAAAAACTGACACCAAAAAGAAGATTCTTAATTGTAATAAAAAGTACATGGCTGTAGTGATTTTGAAAGTTCCAAAACAACAAAAAAATTTTAAAAATTAAGAAAATATTTAGTTTGCAGAGCAAAACTCAAGATATCCAGGAGATAACACTATATGTACACCTCACAATTACACTGTTTAAATAGTAATAATAGTGTGCAAAAAAAAAAAAAAAAAAAAAAAAAAAAGCTCATTAAAATTTCTCTTAAAATTCCTGGAAAAAAAGTAAACCTAAAAATATAAACACATTTACAGATTTTGGCCCAATTTTCGTTAATATCAAAAAACCAATCTTGTTTCCCTTTAGTTAAAAAGCACGTCACTTGCTATGAGTTAAACACTAAATTTCCTGGTAAGTATTTCTCATATGCTGTTCAACTCTTAAATTCATCAGACTAATCCAAGTCCATGTCATATACAACTTCCTCTATGAAGCGTTAACCAACTTCTCAATCAGATCTCTCTCTCCCCTCCAATATTTATTCTTTGAGAGTGGAAGAGACCCAGGAATGTCAAACGGTTCACCTTCCAGTGGACACTTGGGTTTTTACTCAATTACTGCATGTATTTATTGCGTATCATTTCACATTTGTCACTCTCCTATCTTATTCACCTTTCCTGTGTCCCGAAATTCTCATTCATCTGTGTAATACCAAGCACCTACCACAGTACAGGGGACATAAAAGCTACTCAGTAAATGAGCTTCAAATGAAGTGGGAAAGCACATTTAGACGTCATTTGCAGTCATGCAAATGCTCTTGATAAACGGATACTAATCTAGAAAATTCCACTAATTCTAGTTAGCCAGTAGTATCACATCACAAATTTGAACTACAACTGTACATATGCGATCCTAAGTATCATAAAAGAAGCAGTAAATGGAAAAACTCACCTGTTTCCGTATTTATTACTCAGGCAAGTAGAACAGTCGACAGTTAATGATTCTATAATGAAACAATCAGGTTCTCAACTGATTGAAGCCGTGACTTACCAGAGGTATGGGAAAATGTGTTGCATACTGCAGATGTCGCAGGAGGTCATAATTAGATGGAAAAATTAGCTCCCTGGGTTTTTCTCTCTTAAGCAACTTCTCACCATTAACAGACATTCTTCTGCCCAAGGAAGGGTTGGCATTCTCACAGGACTCTCCAGGCATGGGAGAAAAAATCTAAGTCATGTAAAACAAATGTTGGAGATTGTAAATGAGAGAGAACAACACCAAAACACCGTGACATACCAGAACTCCAAACACACAAGACACTCCTACACTCTCTCTTCCTTCTTTAAACACTGAGAAAATATATAAAGAAAATAAAGAAATTGTGTTAATTTCCACAAAAGTCATATTCAGATTAGTAGGAAACTACCAACATTATCTCCCATTTTGAAGAGGAGAAAATGACAACCACACATGTAAGAACTGTACAAAGCTACACTTCCCAGAGGACCAGAGACAACATCAGACTCATAAGTTAAGTGTTTCCTCATAGGGCTACATTTCCCACTAAAACATACACACAGAAATAATTAATAAAACTAATGAGTAACAGAAAAGTTTTAGTACCCCAAACAGTATGTTTTTTATAAAGCACCTCACTGAGATCCATAAGGAAGAAAATACTATAATGACATGAAGATAAAGTAGAAGTAGTATAACAAGTCCAGAGGCAGGCTATAATTTACAAACTGAACACATACATAGCAAATCAACATGGACTGTCATGATGAAACTATACACGTATTCCTGAGATGAGGGTCTCAAAATGAACAAAAGAGTCACAGTTAACTAGGAGGACAGGAGTGTCCTAATCAACAAAGGAGGCAATGCAACCAAAACTAAGGATGAAATGAAATGAGACAATTGCACAAGATGAGTGACTGTACCCTAGAAAGAAATATGGTAGGATCACATTTACATCACAGGTACACAAGTCATTCCAGTATACAGGGCAAGGAACAGAAGGACGGAGACAAGCTGGGATAGGGGTGGGGAAGAGGGGTTAATAGGCAATAAGAATTTGAAGGTTGAACCTACTGGAAATTCCGAACCAAAGTCAGTTTTAAAGTCATTCTTGTCTACTTCATCAAAAATATTAGTTCCTGAGTCAATGCCCATATGTGCCATTATAGTCTGTTCCTGATAATTGCCAGAGAAAGAAAGTGACACTGTAAATTGTATAGTTCATTAAAAAACTGAAGCTAAAATATGACAGTGATGTTTTTAACCACCCCAGGTCTTTTCTCTCCCTAGTATCAATTTTTCCCAAAAAAAGAGAAGGAAGTTTTAAGACATGAACTTGCTTTGCAAAATCACATTCTTTATCTTCATGAGATTTAACTTTCATGATACTTAAAGGAAAGAGCCCACAAACTTAAAACATTAAAAACAAACTGGCCATAATGTCCCTCCTGCAGGCTATTCCCAGACACTTGCTCACCAAATTTTCGTAGAAAAATCTGAAACTATACCCAAGATTTAAGATACCTCGATATCCAAGAACAGAAAGGAAGAAACAGAAACATAAAAGAAGCATAAACAGGTAAAGTAACTTTAGTTTTTAGACTTTTATAACTTCTACTGTGGGCAAATTTGGAAACAACAGTATTTACATTAAGGAAATAATTTTTAAAATTCCTGTACCATTTGATTGCCAAATCTTAAGAATAGAAACTATGAACCCACACATGTAATTCTAATGCCAGGTCTTTTAATTACAAGGATAACCAGTGTTTTAAAAATATTATCACAGTGTATGCTTAAGCTCTCACAGAACCATCAGTAGGCTTGATTTTAAGGAACTGCCACAATCTCTCACCATTTTCCACTCTTTCCCTCTACCACCTCCATGCTTTCTGCCTTGAAAACTTCTTTAAGTATCTGGAACAATGTCCAAAACACCAGAAATTGGCAGAAAATTATAAAGTCATACTCACAGTATAAAATAATTTGTTGAAAACAATTCCACAACATTTGACCGTTTTTAATTAATTGAAATGAAAATATTATGTGTTATGATCAAAACAGGATTTCTCACTTCGTAGGAACGACAGAAGCAATGGATGAATTGGGGGAAAGATGTTCCTTAGAACAAGATTTTAGGCCAAAATCAGTCTGATTTTAAGGCACAGCATTAAAGAAAAACTGGAAATTAGAAATACATAAAATTGGAAGCATATAATTCCTATAGAGTAAAAAATGTTATGGGCTATCAAATCTTTTCATTAATTTTAGAGTGTCCAAAAGAAAATTCTGGAATGTATATATTCCATATATTTTTCATAAGTGAGGAGTAGAGATAAATGAGTTCTATAACAGGAGAATACAATTAAAATGTGATCACCCTTCCACCACCAAATAATCTGCTCCAAGTGGTTTCCCAGCTGAGTGTTGTTTCAGGGCTGGGGAACCACTCCCAGGGCCATACCTCCATTTTCATGTCATGGTCCTTTGGGTAGTGTTCATCCACATTTTCTCCAGCCGGCGACCGCGGTCGGGTTGAGGCGGTGACGGATAAGTCTCCTCGAGATATGAGGGTGCACATGTATGCATCATGAGAGAAGACATCATGTCGGATGAACTCACAGAAAAGCAGCACCAGATTCACAAATTCCACCTTCTCACATTCACTATTTGGATCCGCTGTGGAGAAACAAATCAACAATTCAGTCCCCTTAACATGGTAGGAAAAAAACACCAAATAGAAAGGTTTAACAAGGGGTGCCTGGGTGGCTCAGTGGGTTAAGTGTCCACCTTCAGCCCAGGTCATGCTCTCAGCATCCTGGGATCGAGCCCACATTGGGCTCCCTGCTCAGCGGGGGAAGCAGGGAGGGTCTGCTTCTTCCCTGCCCTCCCCCCCCCACCTCCCCACTCTCTCTCTCTTTCTCTCTCGAATAAATTTTTTTTAAAAGCAAATCTTAAGGAAAAAAAAAGAGGAAGGCTTAAGAACATTTTCATATATTTTTTTTACACAATATTTGTTATTGGAAAATGTACTATGAGATGCCAAGCATTTTGTGCAGAGCAGGCACAGAGGTTTTGACTGCCCCTCTGTACTTGAAAAATAGTATCCAGTATGCTAAGCACAATTTCAAGTTTAAAGATAGCAGTCCCCGGCAAATGAGTAACCCCTTAAGTAATAACAGAAACACACAAAATTTCAGGTAAGGGGGGGAAGAAAAAAGAGCCAAACTGCTCTCCTCTGGTTTTACTATTAAAACAGCTCGTGACTGTTTTCATAGCTTGAGAGTATCTGTGTATTTGTGACATATGTGTGTGTACCTTTCAAGGGACACGTCACAATAAAATAATTCCAGAAGTACTTGAAAAGACAAGTATATGGGATCCACTAAAAAGAGGGAAGCTGTAATTCAAAAAGGCACAAAGATGGAGCTCTCCAGTCTCTCTCAGTTCATGGCCAGTCTATTTAACTCACGTTACAATTTTTAACACTGCAGCTGCACTCTGAAACTTTGTACCCTTGAAAGAGGTTAAAAAAGAGCAACCCTTCAAAGCTGGGGCCCTGCTCCATCACGCTCACCAACGGCCACGGAGGCACACAGATGGATCCAGGGAACGGCAAGTGCGTTCCTTAACAGGTAAGCCTGAGCGTCTGCATCGTCCCCCACCGGAGTCAGGGGCCCACAGCATCTGCACAGCGGCCCAGCACAGCTCTCTCTGGCAGCAGGGAGTGGCAGCCAGAACAAGCAGGGGCATGGAGGAGGAAGAACAAACAGGAGTGGGGACGCGGGGAGGGAAACAAAGGGCTACTGCGTAGCCATCTCCCCCAGAAATACGAGAGAAGTGAGGGCAGCTAACGTCCACTCCTGATCATCTACTTTGGACTCTCTAGGATCTCGTCTGTCCTGCATTTTTCTGCTTCCTCCTCCATGTTTCGCTATAGCTGCCTACCTTGCAACCACCGGTGTGGCTCCGGCTCTTGCTCTCTCCCGAGCCCAGAACAGCCACCAAGTAACTTAAAGAACCTCACCCACAAGCATCATTCAACCCAAAACAAGGGTCTTCTCAGAGGAATCAGAAGCAGTACTATTTCCTGCTGCTTTGCCTCCTTCTTCACAACAAACCTGTCCCTCCTGCCCCCTCCATGCATTTTCTCCCCCTTTCTATCACTTTTCACTTTATGCCATTTTTCTGTTGTTTCAGCACTATCTACCTGAAGACTCACCCTGCTGTACTTTGTCACATGAAAGCCTCAGAATAAAGCCTCAAGACCACTGAGCACACACAAATGAAGTGTCCATTTACGGTATAAATCCACTGTGCTTATAATCCCCAAATCCTCCCCACAAACAACAGAATAAAAGACGACAAAATGGGAGATGACAGAACATCTCAGAGTGTAGGCAAGCAGCTAGCTATCTGCACAAATTATCTCCTTACATCAAGGACCTGGTTATAAAGTACTTTTATCTGACTTTTATCTGACTTTTCCCCCGTTTCTTATCAGGAGTTAGAAAATGAGAAATTTTGAAAACAGTGCAAAAAGAGAAAGTTCCTAATCACAATAGTGATTAGACAGTGAAACATCAGAGGACCTTGGCTCCTCTGTTTTGGTAAAAACAGTCTCTGCAGCTCACCTAATTTTAAAATTGCATAGAAATCTCCATTAAAAACATGCAACAAAACTTTGTTCAGTAAAATACACATTATATTCAACACCAAGAACTCTTGATTAAGATGCAAGTAAGAAAGAAAAAGAAGAAGAATTAGCTCCAATCTCTTATTTAAGATCTAGAAGGAAAGAACTTTACTTACATAATGAGGGGGCCTGTGTATCTAAAAACCTTAGTAGAACATTCTGGAAAACAGGCAAACTAGATCCAGCAAGAGAGGCTGAAGAAATGGACTCCTTCTCATCTAACACCTCTGATTCACCACATCTCTAAGATTAAAAATAAACAAGCACAGTTAATTACAGAGGGCAATGTAGCCACAATGGGTCATGAATTTGGTAGTTTTTTATTAACATTTAAATTCTCAGAAAAAAACATGCAAAATTAATTGAGATTTCTGTACTTATTTGAGGGCTATGCATCATAGGTAAATATAATTTCTGACTGTTCTGAATGTTAACTACCCCAGAACAATTCAAATGATTTCAAAGGACACCCATGAAAAACATTATTCAAGTGAATTATAAACTCTGTACCACATGGTATAACTATCCACTGAATATACCGCATAGTACAATAAACTACTCATTATCCCTATGCAAAAATTGCTAAAAAATAATTTCAAGTTGTCTTCATTTTTAAATAGCTCATGCTTAACTATATATACTTCCCCTGAGAAGCTTTCTGGCATTTTTTTTTTTTAAGATTTTATTTATTTATTTATTTGACAGAGAGAGAGAGGCAGCGAGAGAGGGAACACAAGCAGGGGGAGTGCGAGAGGGAGAAGCAGGCTTCCAGCTGAGCAGGGAGCCCGATGCGGCGCTCGGGTCCAGAACGCTGGGATCATGACCTGAGCCAAAGGCAGACACTTAACGACTGAGCCACCCAGGCGCCCCCGGACATATTATTATTGAGTTTGATTTTTCTGTGTTTGTTCTTGCTAGGTTAGTGTATTTACAAGTGTGAGCAGGGAGTGTTGGGAAGTGTGCTGTCAAATGAGAAAGCGAACATAATTCCTCTGATAAGATTCTTTCACTCATCACATTTCACCAGTTAAGATCTCTTAGAACCTGTGGCATCTGCACAGTTGATGAAACATAGATCTAGAGAAGCTGCTTACCTTCTGCATTTAAGACAGAACTTACTAGAAGACCAGAAAAGATATAGTTCAAAAGCAATCGGAACCCTGTTTTCTATTCTTTTTCATATCCCTTTGACCTTCCCATTTTTCAACATCTTTTCTTTCATAGTAATATATTCATTATTACATTAAGATACTACCTCCCTAATCCATCCTCTCTTTACAAAGGTCAAATTTTGAAAATGGTGACATTCGATAGCAATCAATTATCTTAACCACCTCTGAGAGAATATATTTTTTAGAAGTGGATACATTTGCACCTATTAAAATTACAAAGTCAGCTGTGTAAGCCTCTTCTGAAAGTGACTGTGTGTTTCTAGAACACACTGGAAGAAGGGATGCTCATGAGACACAACAACCCAGAAAGCGCAACTAAATTTGAGAAATTCAACTTCAGTTACGAAAGTCTAACCACGGCAATTCACAAAATAGTCTATCTATTCATAGGGGAAAAAAGCAATGAAACACCTTTCCTAATCTGCACATTGCAAAATGGGTCTTGTGTTTCACACCTTACTTAACCCAGTATCTTCATGCCCCAACTGGAACAATGTGACCCTTTTTATTTGGTGAATACTACTTTCCCAACGGGAGGAGAGAGATGTCTATGGATGTATTCTTCTTATTTCATTTTTTAAGAGCTTGACGGGAAAGAGTATTATCGGTAAGAGAACAGCTAAGTTCTCATCCACTCATACAACATTTTCTGAGCATCAACTATGAACTGAACACTATTCTGGTGCCAAAGACACAACATTGAACAGGGTGGGCAAGGTCCCCACTGTCAAGCTTACGTTCTAGAGGGCAGTAGGCAGGCATTAAGTAAGAAGCCAATGAGGACAGTAAAACAGACTGCTGTAAGGAAGAGCCTGCAGGGTGGGTGATGGAGCACCTTCCCGAGGAGGTGACACACGTTGAGCTAGGAATGCTAGAAAGCCACGCTTCCTAAACTGGGAATGGCAGAAAGGAACTGGTCGTGTGAAGACTGGGGAGCACTGTGCCAGCCAGAAGGAACAGCAAGCCCAAGGTCCCAAGGCAGAAGTTGGTTTGGTGTGCTAGAGGCACAGGAGGGCCACGGCGGCTGCGGCTGTGACCCAGGGGACAAATACTGAGACAAGGAGGGAAAGGCAGGCCAGGGAGGCCATACAGAGACTCTGGGGACACAGCAAAGAGCCATCAGGAGTCTGAGTAAGGGGACAACATGATCTGCTTCCAGTTTGAAAAGACTGCTGTGGCTGCTGTGAGGAGCAAGTGGCAGATGAGCGAGGGAGCAGAGGGGAGGGGGCCCTGCGCGGTCTGGCTGAGGGTGAGAGGGCGGGCCACTCACATCACACACAGCCTTCCTCCTGGCCAGCCCTCCGGATCTTACCGGCAGATAAGGGGGCTAGCTTAAAAATCTTCCCTTCAACAAATGTTCACGTTAATCAAGTTAGCTTTGTTTTTCTTTCCTTTAAAATCCATTTCTGAAGCTTTAAATGCTCTCTCTGGGGCCAGAATACAATCTCAAAACTAATACAAATTGGAATCTGTGATCTCAAAATCAGAACTGCCTCAAGAAAATATTTCCAGATCCACTAAAGTATTCTGTAGCTTTAAAATTCAAAAAGTTGGTGTATATTATATACATTTCCGTGTGTGTGTGTGTGTGTGTGTGTGTGTATATATATATATATACATACATACATAAAGGTACATAATACAAAACATATATATGTGCATGCCTGTCTCAACCTCATATAGGGAGAAGTCTTTGTTCTAAATCAGATGTTAGGGGCGCCTGGGTGGCTCAGTCAGTTAAGCGTCTGCCTCTGACTCAGGTCATGACCCCAGGGTCCTGGAATCGAGTACCGCATAGGGCTCCTTGCTCACCGGGGAGCCTGCTTCCCCCTTTACCTGCTGTTCCCTGCTGCTTGTGCTGTCAAGTAAATAAATAAAATATTTCTTTTAAAATAAAATTAAAATAAAATAAATAAATAATCCGCCGTTAAAGTTTTATTTTAAAAGATACAATTTTAAATTAGTCCAGAATATAAATTATTGGCTTCATCAACTGAGACAGATCCTGTATGTAGCCCTTATGTGAATTTGTACATGCTCCCTTTTTCCCTTGGAGGAAAAAAAAAAAAAAATAGCGTTAACAAGTAAAAAAAAAGAATCCTCTCCAAAACAGTTATTTTTAAATGATGGCGTTCCAATAGCAGAAAGAAAACTGATCCTACCTCTGCCTCGATTTCCGCCTGCCTCTTCTCCAGGAGCTTTGCCACAGCCATGGCCCTGTGCTTGCCCGACCGTTTGCAGCTCACTGCCCACTCACACAGCAGTGTCACCACGGCTTCGTCATTGGGGGCGACCTACAGTCAAGAGAAAGGGGGACCAGCCATGTCAAGTGAGGCATTCACCCAATGACAGGAAACAAACAATGGAACTTTAAGTGCTTTTAAAGCTTTCTTTAGTTAAGCTTTCTTACGTTTTATTATAGTCATTTTAGAAAACGCTACCAAATCCTTCCTAATTTAAGTATGAAGAGCAACATTTTAATGACAAGGAAGCAAATCACTTCCTAGAACAGCTCAATCTGTGACAATTTCAAGGGAATTAGAGTCTCCTTGCATATGCCTTCATTGACACAGAATCATCACCCAGCCCCACTGACCCTCCAGAATTCAACACCAAAAGCCACAAGAGAAGAGGAAACTGACCACTGAATATCCGGAAGAGCTATTACCAACCCCAAGCACTCACTCCACTGTTGACCCCCTCCCTCTCAGAGCCTCACTTACTACCTAATCCTAACATGCCAGGTCATCAGGTCACCCACTCCAACACGACCTGGAGGGGAGGCCGCAATGCCGACCAAAGACTCACTGCATTACAAACAACAAACATGAAAAATGACAACCAAGCATCAGAAAGAAACAAAAGTTAAAAGCAGACACAGTTAGCAGAGCACAGTATATCCTGGGTCTATGCAGGGCTCAGCACTGTCACCGGAACTATGCACTGTGGTTGCCATGGCCTAGAAATGGGCACCACAGGCTGAGGATCAGAGGGGTCAAAGAACGGTCACAGGAACCCAGTGACATGAATTAGGGACAGGTAGGAGTTAGGACATAAGAGGAATCATCCTTTTATGTAACCTCACCTTTTCCTTTAGAGGATCCAAGCCAACCAATGTAACATCAATTGCTAGCTTTTAATATTTGTCCAGTTGTATAAACACTAAGCCAGAACTGGATAATCACAGTATTGGCATTTATGTGAGGAGTCCTTAACTTTTTAGAATCCATAAGCTCAATGAAGATTATAGTAACTGTAAACACACTCCCAGGAAAAATATGCAGATATACACACATAAATCTAGCACAACTTCTCAGAAAGTACATGGACTCTGGGAAGACATCCAAGAATCCCTGGATAAGAATCCCTAATCAGCTTGTAGATAGTAGCAAACAATTTAGATCATGAAAATCAGTTTGTTCCAAGATTCTTAGTCATCCTGCCCTCAATTTGTTTAAACACATATTGACTCAAACAAAGAAATGTTATCTAGGGCAGATGTCAAAAGCTTTTGGTCTCTTAATTTAAATTAAGAGAAATAACTCAATTAAAATATATAAAGATCGAACATAACATTTAAAAAAGAAAGCAGACTAGAAGGAATGTTTGCCTGGATTCAATCTAATCCAGAGAAAAGTAAAAATACAGAAGTCAATTCAGTGAAGTACCACATGCTTCGACTTAGATGATAGAGAACAAAAGGAGTTACCCTAAAAATACTACCATTAGTTTTTAATAAATTAATGTAGTCAGTAATGTGCATCATATCCACATTTACGAAGTTTTTTGGATTTTCTTCTGCATCATTAAAATAAGATGAAAACAGCCTACAAAGGAATAAATAACTGACTCACTCAACTTAATAGGCTCTTCTTGACCTAAAGATGCACACAGAATAGCACATATAAGGGAAAACAGTTCTTTTTAACACATCCAGACAGGACTACTGGTTTGAAGTCATGTGCTAGAAAATAAGCCCCAGGAAGGAGTCAATTCACTTCCAAAACCACTTATTAAGTACCCCTGCTAGGCACTGAGGAAACAAAAATTTAAAAGACCTGGCCCCTGTTCTCTGAAAGTTCACCTTCAAGAAAGAAAAGCAGAAAAGACAGCTAATCATAAAGCCACAAGATGTGGGGTGCCTGGCTGGCTCAGTTGGAGAAGACTCTTGATCCTGGGGTCATAAGTTCAAGCCCCATGTTGGGCGTAGAGAGTACTTAAATAAATAAAGAAAATAAACAAACAAAATAAACGTTAAAAAAAAAAAAGCTACAAGACGTTTTGACAATATGGAGGAGGAAATAATTAAGTCTGGCTATCTGCACCTTGCATATCTCATAGGCAATGAGCGTCCATCAGTCCCAGCTTACAGACGTCTGAGATTTTAACCTGAAGACAGGAGGGCCTGCAGTCTGCCTGCTATAGCTGTGCTCTCAATTTGCAATTATTAGGAAATAAGTGTATTAAGAAAATCCAAGGAAAACGCTGAAAGATTAAATTTTTATTAAAATATAAAATTTTATTACAGCAATTTTCTTGTATGGGCATATAATTGAAATTATATGCCCATAATCTATTTTCAACCAACAAATATTTTCCAATACTGGCCAGATTCAAACAGTGCAAAGTCCACTCCTTTTGGAATATCAGATGGACTGTCAAATAATGCCAGTCCTTCCTTAGGCTATTGGAGTGCTGGGGATGCAGGAATAGATAAGTTCTGCTCTATTTTAAAAGAAACAGTAAGATATTACAAAAGATTTTTTATTACTAACTTCTCAGGAAATCATATTGGAAAATCAGGTCACATGATACCAACTTGAAAGCAAACTATCCCTGCAATATGAATAATTACATATTTATAAATTTGGGTCATAATATACTTCATCAGTTCTTTATTACTGAAAAATTATTTTTTAGTTATAATTTTATAATTTCAGCATATTTTTCAAGATGATTGTTCAACGAGAACTCCCCCTGCAACCCCTACTAGTTACTACAAAGTTTTGATTCACATCTTAAGCCATTTTTACCAAAAAGCCTCTTCTAGCTTCCACTATCAAACACGAGGATATCCCGCTTTTTTCACTCTAAGTACCAGTTCCAGGGCATATCCAATTAGACATGATCAACGTGCATACGAACAGACACCCATGGCTCCCACTCCCCCACATACAGATCCCTGCACCCCTCCCCCACTACTCTGCATCAATCAATGCTTGTAAAGTTAGAGGATAGTTCCCATTTGCCTACCAGATGCTATCTTACAAATTAATTCAAATAACTGTCAACACGACATCATAATTTCAAATATGTAAATTGAAATGCATTCTCACCCTATAAACAAATTTCTAAGAATATTAAGCTCCATTTCTTTAAAACAATAATTACTTGTTAAGTGAAATTTAGTAAATATGATTTTAACACATAATAACTTCAAAGCAAAAATTTCAGGAAATTTAGGAGTTCAAGATATAAACTATAGTCCTTGTCTTCAACAAGATGGTAATTAAGTGGGACAGACATACATGTATACAAATAATCTGGAAATGGAAAGAAAAGGAAATGAAGGAAATGAAATGGAAAGGAAAAAGGGAAATGAAATTATCTCAGAAAGTCAACATTTAACAGGAGCCGAGAGAGAAGCCTGAAGGAAACTACCAGATGCTTCCTTTTAGAAAGTGGCTTTTGGGAAAAATCTTGAAGAGTGAGTTAAATTTCAAGAGAGAGATGAACAAGAGGAGAGACGAATACGTAGGAAATAGAATAACGTCCCCACCCCTAAAAATGTCCACATGCTAAAGCCAGGACATGGGAATACATTACCTTAAATGACAAAAGGGACTTTGTGGCTGTGATTAAATTCAGGATGTGGACAGGGGGGAATTATCCCAGATTAGTAGGTGGAACCAATGCAATCACAGGGGTGGCTGAGAGTCAAAGAGATATGAGAGGAGAAGCAGGAGCCAGGGTCAGGGAGAGACTGGAAGATGCTGTGCTGACTTTGGAGATGGAGCAAGGGGACACAAGCTAAGGAATGCAGGCGCCTTCCAGAAGCTGGGAAACATGATGAAACGGATTCTCCCCTAGAACCCCCCTAAGAATGCAGCCCGAAATGATACCTTGATTAGAGCCCAGTAAGATCATAACCTCCAAAACTGCAAAGAGAATAAATCTGTGTTGTTTTTAAGCCATTAAATTTCTGGTAACTTGCTATGGCAGCAATAGGAAATTACTTCAAAGTAGTTTTAAACCAGCACATAAAGTGGTACACAGGAGTGCCTGGGTGGCTCAGTCTCCCTTTGGCTCAGGTCATGATCCTGGAGTCCTGGGATCAAGGCCCGCATGGGGCTTTCAGTGGGAAACCTGTTTCTCCCTCTCCCTGCTACTCCCCTTGCTTATGCTCTCTCACTCTGTCAAATAAGTAAACTCTTTTAAAAAAAAAAAAAAGTGGCAAACATGGGTGTGGTTCAAGGAATTAGAAGAGCAGAGGACTACTGGTCAGGTGGCAAATACGGGAAGGCTACATACAGTTAAAAATCTGGGGAAAAGGCTTAATGATACCACACTGAAAAAGAATACCATGAAGTAGACAGAAGCCTCATTAATTCATTTACTTAGTAATCAGTAAGTATATCTTGAATACCTACTTTGCCAGGCCCTCTTTTAGGCACTAGATAGAGAGTCTCACATACTATTTTGTAGGAATAAAAATTGGTAATTCTCTTCAGGATGTAATTCCTACTATCTAACAAGAGTCTTTTTTTTTTTTTTTTTAAAGACTTATTTATTTATTTGTCGGAGAGAGCACACAGGCAGGGGGAGCAGCAGGCAGAGGGAGAAGCAGGCTCCCCGGTGAGCAAGGAGCCCGATTGCAGGGCTTGATCCCAGGACCCTGGGATCAGGACCTGAGCCGAAGGCAGACGCTACCAACTTAGCCACCCAGGCATCCCTAACAAGAGTCTTAAAAATATTCATATTAGGGCACCTGGGTGGCTCAGTTGGTTGGGTGTCTGCCTTCAGTTCAGGTCATGATCCCGGGGTCCTGGGATAGAGCCCCATGTCAGGCTCCCTGTTCAGTGGAGAGTCTACTTTTCCCCTCTCCCTCTGTCTCCTTCTTCTTATTCATGCTAAAAAATAAAACCTATATATATGTGTATTTTCATATCATTTGTTCCAATAATTCAATCTCTGAAAACATAAACTAAGGAAATTATCTGAAAGTAAGAAGACAGGAGTGTTCAAGTCATCAGTGAAGCATGATACTAAAACACTCTCCCCTTTCTAGCCGGAGAAGCTGACAGATTCCCTCTGAAATGTGAAGGAGGTTCATAACGGACCAAATCAGAGAAAACAGGGTGAACTCACAGGAAGAGAAAGGTCCTTATGGACAGTTCACAGGCAGGAGCATTTGCCTGCAGCAATGAACTATAGGCATTTTTGTGGTGTTTTACTTTTATTTCTATTTTTCTGCAGACAAATGGTGATATTTCAGTATCTAATTAAAGATGTATAAATAAGGAAGGCAGACTGGAGAGGCCTGCCACTGAACAAAGGAAAAGGGAAGTCAAAGACGCGTGATTACCAGTAAGGCTCAAATCCCCTCCGACAGCATTCTCCCCTCTCAGACAAGGTCAGCTCCCTGCCAGCCCACCACTCCTCCCTTCTTCCAGAAGCTGCACCCCTACTTCTTCTAGGGATAATGCTCTTCCTCCTGCTCCAGGGGACTCACGGAGGGGAACCCCATCCTCTCAGCTTTAGTGCTACACTCTGGATTGGGGTCTTCGATAGGCAATGAAGACTTGAGGCAATTCTTTGGTCACAAGAAAAAAAAAAAATCACTCTATCAGGTACTCCTCAGGTATGCTGCTCCATGCTCAATCTTGTAAAACATTTAGGATACTAAGAGACTAGGCCTGACCAGATGAAACTGTTTCTATCTGACCAAAAATATTTTTCAGAATAGGTTTTCTGCAATAGGTATTGCTTATTCTAGTCATTAATAAAATCGTAGCATTTATTAACTCACAAATGCAGACACAACAAAAATTAGAAGCTCAAAGTTCTTGACCTTAAATGTAAATCTTTTCAGTCATTTTTTTTTAAGATTTATTTGAGAGCACAAGTGAGTGAGCATGTGCGTATGTAAGTCGGGGGGGGGGGGGGGGGGCAGAGGGAGAGGGACAGAATCCCAAGCAGACTCTGTGCTGACTGAAGAGCCCCGCATGGGGCTTGATCTCACAACCCTGAGATGATGATGTGAGCCAAAATCAAGAGTCAGATGTTTAACTGACTGAGCCACCCAGGTGCCCCTCTTTCCAGTCGTTTTTAATGAAAATTTAAAACATAAAATAACTTAGTATGGACTTATAATCACCCTCAAAATCACTAATAAAGATATGATGGCAAATTTGCAGGTGGTAATAAGGATAATTAACATTTATTGAGTGCTTACTCAATTTACAGTCCGACATTGCAATAAATGTGTTTCAGGAATTATTTTAGTCTTTACTACCTATGAGCGAGTTATCATTGCCATTTTACAATTAAGGAACCCAAGGCATAGAGATGTTAAATGGCTTGTCCAAGATCACTCAGCTAATTAATAAAACTCTTGCCACAACATAAATCTTGGGAAACAAACTAAGTACAACAACACTATGTGTTCAAAAGAACCCGGGGAGGTAATCTTGACCCTCCTCCTTGAGTATACCATGGCCTTTGTGTGAGCTCCAAGCCTCCCTGGGCTCTTCTGCCTCCACTCCTAATGCTTACAACATTGGAGTATTCTGCTCTCTTGTGCAGAATATTACTTCCATGTAATATGCATCTTTCACAACATGGCTTCCTGGTTACTCGATCTCCAGCTAGTGGTTTCAAATAATCCGTTAAGAAGTGGAGGCGCGACTCTGAGAACTAGGAAAGGAAAGCCCTTTATCATCTCAAACACTGTAATGGAGAGCTGGAGCCTTCAGGAGCAGTAACAGGCGGCTTTTCACATTGGTCCCTCATCACAGAAAGCCAGACTTTAATAGTCCACGGCATGCAGCCCAAGTCTGCAATCACATAGAGGCAACTAGGATACAGAAAAACGAAAGAGACAGACAGAAACAGAGATATTGAGCCATGGCCAGAGAAAAAGCACCAAACCAGGGGGTCAAGAATCTGAATTCTAGCCACGGCATAAATTAAAACATGTAATCATGGCAATAATAATATTAACACTTGTAAATTTCCAACCACAGGTAGTAGCAGAAGTAATAGTTAAAAATATTTGTCGAGCAGGCACTGGGTGTTTCACACCCATCATCTCTAATCTCCACAACAAACTCTGAAGGAGGTCTTGCTATTTCCATTTGACAGATAAGAAAACTGAGGTTCAGATGCTATGATGGCCAAGGGCACAGAGATTTAAAGTGGCAAAACTAGGAGACCTAATTCCTAATTCCAAAGCCCATTCTTTCTGCTGCTCCCAACATCACTGAATCAAGATCCCTGGAAGCACAAGGAGCATCACTGGTCCATGGAAATCTCTCAAGCAGCTCACACACACCCCAGGAAGCTGCTAAGCCCCACTCCCATCAGCCACTGCCACCCACTGTTCCAGCCAGACTTACAACCAAACGGACATGCGGAAAATGAATTACCAAAGACTTCGTTCCTCCTCTAATACCTGCTAGACCAGATGCCCGTGTAAGTCAAGGATTTGTCTTCTTCATGGTTTTATATACAGCATCTACCACAGTGTCTGGGACACAGGAGACTCAATAGATAGTTTTCATCATAGAATAAAAGCAACACTATAGTACATGAAACCAAACGCAAAAACAAGGTAAGATGGGGGGTAGTCAATGGTGGGAGGAGTTTACATTTCATTCCCCTCCCCCAAAACACACATGCACTGACTTAATAGGGAAAAGTATCTGACAATCTAACAGCTGATTAAGTGTGAAGTACTAGATGTATTCTCATTCCCAATTTGGTGAGTCAAGGATGCTGGTCCCAACACTATTACTTTGCATCATTCTGAAGGACTTAGCCAATGGGAAGAAAGAGTAAATATTTGAAAGGATATGGCAACATTACTAGAGCTTACATAAAATGATTATCTTCCTCCACCAACCCAGAGAACGAAAAGACTTTATTAGAATAAAAGAGCTGACCGCCATGAGTAGAACAAGAACAAGCAAAAAGTGATGGGCAATATTAAGCAGAGAGGGGGAAAAAAACCGTGCAGAATATTTTGTAGAATGCAGTCCATTTATGTCCTCCGACCTGTGTTCATACATAGGTACATAAATGCCCAGGAAAATATCGAAAGGCTATGTTCCGAAATGAACAGTGCTTACTGCTCATGTATGTAATGAGCATTTGCTCTACAGTATGCCCTGCTCTAATGCCTTCACTGCAGTGCTATGACTGTTGGGCAAACTGAGGCCTGAAGGTTAAGTAACTCACTAAATGTCTCAAAGCTACTAGGTCACTGACCTAGGAGTCCAATCCATGCTACGTGCTCCACAGGAGGAGCCCCCATTCCAGGCAGAAGAGTGGGAGAAGGGTCCAATTTGTGGCCTAAAGGGCACTTCATGATATCAAAAATGTATTCCACCCTAGGTGCATAAAAATCACAAGACACCTCAAACTAGTAACATTGTATAATGCTGCACTGTATTTTAGTAACATTGTACTACAACAAATATTTTTTTTTTAAATCACACAAAAAATAATTGCTATAATGAGAACAAGACAACGGACACAAAATTCAAACATCAGTAATGTCCTTCCAGTAACAGCATGGTTCATTTGCCCTCGTGAACTTTGGACACACCCACTGGTAAAATACTGAAATAATTGTTAACTCTGTCGCAAAGAATCATTAATGGTGCCATCTACATCTATAATAAAGATACCCCCAATGTGAAGGTCCTCATCATCAGGGAGATCTGTCACATTTTTCTTTCCTGGAAAGGGTGGGCTTACATCTGATAGATTAAGCCTAACTCAGTTCTTATTCAATCACTCAATAACTAATGGTCTATAAAACAAACCACACACCGTCTATAACAAACAAAGAAGGGAAAACAATTGACAACTACATCTGAGATCAGGCTTCCTCTAGAAATTAGAAGATACTTCATGACACTGTTCACTATTTTAAGAAATTTCTTAGTGTACTACCTATATTATAAAACAATACCATAAAAGGGAACGGGAAAAACCAATGACTCATTACTGTAAGCAACAGCAAACTAAAAGAACTTGAGATGAGATACTGAATAAGGCTCTTCAATAGCTTTTCAATCTGAGACTAACAGGACATGTTTATAAATGTAATTAATCACTCTTAGTCAACATTAAACAAAATGGTCACATCTGGATTAAAAGTCATATAACAGCACCAATAAATAACAAGGGATAATATATAGAGTAGTGTTATTAGCAAGTTATATGGCTTGCAACCTGAGGCACATTACGGAAATCTGGATGAATTTCAAGAACTGCATTAAGTTAAAACGTGGTCTAAACTGCTAAGAGAACATAAGCCTTTGTACATGATCAAAAATAGCACTTAACACACAGAAGCACCACGAAAGCAGTAAGACTAAGACTGTTAACCACAAACCCAGAAGACATGATATTTAAATATAAACAGTATTCACTTGTGAAAAATCTTTCTAAATATGAATGATCGATTCCTTATGTACACTTCCAAAAGATATTTAAGATGGCTGATTTTTGAAAAAGGGCAGGTTTTCTAGTCTCACATCTAGTCTTGGGACATCTAAGAAACAAAACATATGCCATAAGAGCAGAAAGGACTTTTTTTTTCCTAAGCTGCAGTTAAAAATAGCACAACTCTGAGTTCTGATAAGGTGGTAGATAAGAAAACAAAATTAAAACAACTCCTCTGACTATATAAATCAACTAATTGTCAGTAATTTGCACCGTGCCAAAAAATGAACTTGCTATTCTCCAGTTACATCAACATTTAAATAGTAATACAAATGCAAATAATAGAGTTTTGAGAATGACAGAATTGCATGATAACAGAAATCATACATGAGGCAGCACCTGGGTGCCTCAGTAGGTTAAGTGTTTGACTTGATTTCGGCTCCAGTTATGATCTCCAGCCTGGTGCCGGGATCCATGCTGGGTGTGGAGCCTGCTTAAGATTCTCTCTCTCCCTCTCCCTCTGCCCATCTCCACCCCCCAGACTGCACATGCACGCTCTCTCTCTTTCTTTTTATCTTAAAGAAATCATACATGAGATAAATTATCTCATGGAGATAAATAACTCCCTCCAAAAGTCCTTGAAAAGCGTCAGGTCTCTCTTATTGAAAATAGCAAAAACACCAGACTTAATATCCAAGAGTCATCACTGTATGGTACAGTAAGCTTTACTTACTTGCCTTTTATGAAAAATGAAAGGAACATACAGATGAGAAGGGAAACATAAATTTCTAAAACATTATCCAACCATGAACATAACAACTGGCATTTACTAGGTGTTTACTACACGGCACCAAGTGAAGTGAATTCTAGTACTAAGACACTGTACAGTGACAATGACTCTGAGGGAACTGGTAACTAGCTGGAATCCACCCAGCTACTTGACAGCAAAGCCAGGACTCACAGCCAGGTCTGAACTGGCCTCAGGTGTGTGATACTCTACAAGGGTCAGCTTGCCCAATGTGAAGATTTGGATTTTCTAACTTAAATATTGTTGTTGAAATTGTTACGCCTTTAAAAATCAGAGATTATTCCTGCAAATAAATATGCCAATATTAATATGGAAACTGTGGCAACTATAAAAGTTTTTCCCTTTTTCCAAAATTAGATCTAACACTTGTTTGTTCCACCATAGTTAACCTGCAATAAAATGATTTATTAAAGAAGTGGGACAAGGAATAGAATGTACTAGTCGAGAGTTGGGTCCTAGGGGCTCCTGAGTGGCTCAGGCAGTTGAGCACCCAGCTCTTGATCTCAGCTCAAGTCTCGATCTCAGGGTTGGGAGCGCAAGGCTCCATGTTGGGCTCTATGCTGGCTGTGAAGCCTACTTAAAAAAAATTTTTTTTTTAATTGTTTTTAAATAAAAATTTTTTTAAAGAGTTGGGTTCTAGAACCATTTAGGATTCCAATCCCTATTTTCCAACCAGTGAGTTGGGTACGAGCTTGGACAATTTACTCATCTCCTCTAACACCCTGGTTTCCCCATCTGCAAAGAAGGAGATTAAAAAAAAAAAAAAATTTAAACATGTTTCTCACTGGCCAGGGAAAAATTAAATGAGATGACATAACACATAACAGGGCCTAGGGCTTAAGATGTACTCATAAAAAGGCTGAAGAAAAAGACTTGTATCCCATGCTCAAAAACAATCTAAGAGGCCCACCACGATCTAAGTGGATTCATGACGGACCCTTATAATTACAGCAATGTCTAAATGTCTGCACAAGGCATTCCCCCCGCCCCCAATCACGTTAATATAATCACCCTTTCACAATAAATTTATTTGAAGAAAGAAGAAAATGGTAGCTGTAAGAGACTGGCACCTCCCCCTTTGGGCGTCTGCCGTACTGTGTACTCACGCAGGGCTGTGGTCAGCATGAACAATTCTAAAATTCAGCGCACGCATCTCAGTGGGAAGCCACTCAGGTGTGTTTTCCTTGTTTGCTTGACTTCTGCCTCATTTGACTTTGTTATCTTGAGTCTTAATTTTTAAAAGTGACTGTTTCTTACATTAAACATTAAAAATAACAACCACCACAGTAACACCATCCCAACAATACCCCTAAAGAGTGCAGCATGATCTCTGTCACCACATGGTAGTACTACAGTCCCTCACCAGGGGTGGGCCAGTCCCATCCGACTGCTTCTCTGCTGAGGGTAACGTCTTGGTGAAAATCAAAGAATGTAAAAGGCCTGACAGACCCTCGCTGTGCGTATGGTTTAATGGACTGTGTGATGGAGAGCTGTGTGTGTGTGTGTGTGTGTGTGTGTGTGCGCGTCCACAGTAGTCCCAAGGGACCATAGGACCCTATTCGTTCCATGTCCTAGAGTTTAACTGCCTCCCTAAATATGTCAGTTATAATAGTAGGTAGTGTTTACGGAGTACCCATTTACACGCTAGGTACTATAAACATAGGAATGTTTTCTCAATATCGTCTCAGGTCATTTTCACATCAGCAAGAGATAGAAATCCCATTTTACAAGTGGGGAAATGGAGACTCATGAAGAGTAAATGAATTGAATGCAATGCCACCCAAGAAATGCACTACTAACTGCTGATTTTACAGTTGAGAACTCTCCTGTCAGCCGCCCTTCTTCCTCTACCCGCACATGTTTTCTTGCACATCTGAGCCTGTCCTCTTGTTAAAGCCAACATACTCTATAGATTTTATTTCTGCACTCCCCCCTACCCTTCCAAACCCAATCCCATAGAGGGCTTTCCATTCAAGCTCACTGTCTCAGCAGCTTTTCTTTGAGTCCCCCAAAAACCAATTCAGTAAGTATTTCCTGAGGACATGTGGGCGCCAGGCATGGTGTTAGAGACAGGTTATGTGCTGGTGAGCCAAAGAAACACAGACCCTGACCTACAGGACTACAGGCTGGCAGGGAGAGAAACATGCAACAAGCCCAGCAATGACAGAAATGGAGGTTTTCCTTTGCATGGCGCTGAGAGTTCCTCAGCCACACGGATACCGACCCGCTCTGTCTGGAGGCCTGGGCCAGAGGGGAGTCAGACAGCTTCCTATGCCATTCAAAAAAAAGCAGTATGACCGCATCACACCTATTCAGAGAATGCTTCGTGAATAAGCAGAAAAGAAACAATAAATATGGAGATTTTCAGGTTTGGCTGTATGATGGTTTTGTTCGACGGCTGCAGCTGCTCTGGTCTTTCCATTACTCAGGAAAAAGTCGGCTTCCTTGGGCACCAAAGGGAGAAGTGAAAAGGCGGCTCTTCCTGCCATCTTTAGACTGTCCCTTCTATCCATGTCCTCGGGGACCCAAAGATGCAGCTACTTCTCCCTTCACGCCCAACACAAACAAGGAAAGAAGCCAAGAGGAAGGAAGCGGTCTGGGTACTCTGTAAGGCTGAGGGGCACCTCACCCTCAGACTTGAGGTCAGCAATGTGGCCCCCGCCTACAGGTCACAAGTGACAGACTCAGTCAGGACATGGAATCAAGAGGTGCCCCCCATTCCCAACAAGAGTCCCTTGTGTGGATATCAGGCTTCTCTGAGGCCAACATCCAGAGCAGAAATGGTTCCGGAACATTGAACAGGCAAATCAGTAAGGCAGTGTATAAAACAGGCACTGGGAGTTGCAAAATGACAGGCACCTGGGCAAACATGGCCAAGAGACACACTGCCTGGCCTGCAGAGTGTTTTAAGATTGGAAAAGTCTACATGTAAATCTTGACATCCAAGCTCTCTTGAAACACTGAATGATCAGACAAGAGTGGGTCTGCATTCCCAAGCGGAATCTGAGACACGCCACTCTACTCAGAAAGGGCATGCCCTCCCCGTCCCGGTCGCATCTCAGGGGCCCTGGACCCACCAGCCCACCGTTAACTTGTACCACCTGCCTGACCGTGGGACAACACAAGTCTCTGAGCCCTCTCCTAAGCATTACAAGTTTTGTATCTCACACTACACCGAATGGAAAACGAAGCAGCATAGATGTAGAGTAAGTAAACGTTAAGGGTTTTGAGATTTATATTTTCACCTCTCCTGCAATGGTAGCCAAGCCCCAACGCAGAAGCAGCTGCTGAGGATAAGGGGGGACAGCAGGGAGCAAGAGGGTCAAGGAATAACTACTCCATGGAGCAGGAGTGGAAGCACGCCACAGGCCTGACACACCCCATCGTGGGGCACACTCTCACTCTCATGACCGCAGTCCAACCACAGGGCAGGACGAAGGCCTCAAATGCCTTCATCCCATGCATTATGGTTTTCAATGGGCTTTGACCAAACACCGAGACTAATTACACACACAAATCTGAACTTCAGACTCCGCGTCCTATCTGTACAGCTGCTCTCCCACCTCCCTATAAGAAAGTGGAAAGAATTAGATTTCCTTTCAGCAGTTCCAGAGAAAAAGGAATCAAGAAGAGTGAAGTTCAGCTTGCCCAAACAGACATGAGGAAGCAGCTGAGCAATCTAGGGCCCAGGCCTACCCAAACACAACTTCAACAAAAGCAAACCTCAGGCTCACTGCGAGTGCAGAGGCCGGCCACTTTCTCTATTATCTTTCACATCGCCTAAGTCCTAACACAAATTATGAAACCCAAAAAGAGGAAACACATTTTAAAGAAGTGAGACGTGTTTCTGAAACCTAATCACGCCACTTTATACAACTCCTAATCAGAAAATTATAGTTTCATCATATTGGTTCTTCCAATATAATACTAATACTACTAATAATTATTGCTATTTATCATTAACATTTTTAAATATATGTATAGAGTGCTTCATAATTCTCAAAGTGCTCATGTCCCTTAGGGATAGGTAAGTTGGCACAGAGCACTTCCCTAACATATAAAAGCATGAAGGCACAGAGCCTGCAAGTCGCTCAAGGTCACACAGCTGATCGTAGTTAATACAACTCCACAGCTCATCCATGAATTCCAGAAATATATAAAGTGACTTGGTAGTCACCAAGTAGACCCTGGTGAAGAGTAAACACAAAGATGAAACACTTGTCATTTGCCTGCATATACATACACACCCTGATACACACACACACACACCAAAGCCAATTGTAAAACTTAAAATATAATGTTCAATAAAAATTAATTTAATGTTAAATATTTTAATGTTTAAAAATTATCCTAATGTTAAATTAACTGAATCTACCTAGTTATTCTTTGACAGATTATTAAAAGGTGACCACTCTGAATTACAAGTTTAAAATATAATTTTTGTTTTACTCATAAAAGAGCACTCTAACCACAAAGCAACCACTCACTCACATCAAATCTTTCCATAGTTGAGTCAACATTCAATATAATTACTCCTAAATGGGCAACACTGATGTTCCTTCCAATGAAGTATGTCACTAGAACATCCGGGCTCTCTATCCTGAGCTCATGTCGCCCTCTAGTGGCATCCACCTCCCCACGTCCTCCGTGAAGTCCCTCATTGGAGACAACTGTGCTTTGGAGAACTTAACAGTGTGATTTTATTCACAAATACAAAACCTGGGGCGCCTGGGTGGCTCAGTCCGTTAAGCGTCTGACTCTTAATCTCAGTTCAGGTCTTGATCTCAGGGACGTGAGTTCAAGCCTTGAGTTGGGCTCCAGGCTGGGCATGGAGCCTATTTCAATATTATATGTATTTATAATTTATATAATTATATATACATTTACATAATTACATATAATTAAATATTTTTATATACATATATATAAAACTTAATTTCCGCCCTTGGTAAGACACTCATCATTTTCTCTTAAGAGTGCTAGTGAATAACTTACGTCTCTGTGGGTGAACAGGGCATGTAATTGTGAAGCTGGCCAGTTCATTCCCTAGAAAGTTCTATAGTCAGGCTAAAACTCAAGTGGTTTTGGTGCACTTGATAAAACGCTCACAAGAGAACAACACAGTCTTTACTCAACACTTGGTGCAAGAAGCTTAGCAGTCCAAAAGGGCATCTTGAATTTTAGGTATCCCTACTTCCCTTCCAGGTATCTCACTTCTAGCTATTAAAAACCTTAGTAGTCTTGCAACCTTTTACCTAAGAAAGTCTTTATTACAAATGGACACCCCAAAAGAACACAGTAACACCGTCACTTGTGTCAATAAGCAGAGAATTATGCAGACTTATAATCGGTGTACTCTACGGAAGTACCAAAGCATTGCCAAGACTTCACAATGAACGACAAAATATGCTTAGTTTGTACCTCACTCAACATTCTGACATTCTACTTGGCAGCAGTGAACTTGAACCTTATCTTTGAGAAGCAGGGTGACAACACAAATCATTCCAGAAAGAGGAATAACCTAGAACAGGTTCACACCAGGTTCACATCAGGGTGGGATAAGGAAAGATTTTGGGTTATTGTTTCTGATATTCAATCTCTCCTCTCCCCACACACATTCCCAAAGGCTAGCACGAAAATCAAAGATAATAGTAATCAGTCAACTAAGGTGTTCCTTGAAGGCAGGTACCATGTCTTAAAACTTACCTCTTCATTCCTGGTGCCTAACAAACCCTGGATAAACCATGGGTGCTTCCCATGGTAAAAAGAAGACAAACTTGTTCATTCTCCCAAAATAAGGGTGAGGGAAAAACCTTTGTTTATAGGGCAGTCCAATAATGAAACAATCTAATCCAAGAAAGCATAATAATTTTCTGTGATGGTTAATTTTATATGTGAATTTGGTTAGGCCATGGTACCCAGTATTTTTGGTTAAATTCCAGTCTAGATGTGGCTGTGAAGGTATTTTTTTAAATGTGGATAATGTTTAAATCAGTAAACTTTGAGTAAAGCAGATTATCCTCCATAATGTCAGTGGGCCTCATCCAATTAGTTGAAGGCCTTAAGAGAAAAGACAGGTCCCTGAGGAAGAAGGAATTCTGCTTCCAGATGGACTTCAGACTCAAGACTGCAATATCAACTGTTCCCAGGGTCCCCAGGTTACTGGCCTGCCCTGCACATTTCAGATTTGCCTGCCCTCATAATCATGTAAGCCAATTCTCTAAAATAAATACTTCTTTCTCACTTATATGTATATGTGTGTACATATATATAAATATAAATATAAATATAAACATAAATATATAAATTTCCCTTTCCCCATACCAGTTCTGTTTCTCTGGAAAATCCTAATACATTGCATACAGATTTTCCAAAGACCGTGACCACAATATTCACTCACTGCTCTAAATATTAAAATACATTCCCCCTAAGTTAAAGCCAAACCATTATATAAAGTCCAATCACTAGACGAAAGATATTCTGCTAGAACTGAAATGATGAGGGGGAGGGATGATGATAAAAGGTCCAAGAGAAATCTTTCCAATAAATATACCTGGGTTGATCAGCACAATGGACATTTCGTTTTAATAATCTGGGGGTATTTTAGTCCAACAATAAAATGATTTCAGGGTGTAGACACCTTCATAAGCTATTATACTTCATAGAAAAGGCTTTGCCAGAATTTATTGAATGAAAAAAAAAAAGAAAAGAAAATACGCTGAGAAAATTTAAATGAAAAGGAGAAAAATATTAACTACCTCTTGGTTATCTTTGTTTTGGTTTGCCCAGAATATCTTATGATAAAGCGTCTCCATTGAATTGCTGGAATCGGTCCGATCAAAACAGTGTCGATCCAACACTTCCAACGTGTGCAAAACCCGACTAATGGTCACCCCTAGATGTGGAGATTAAGCAACCAGTTAAAGACGTCAAACAAAGCCACAACAGCATAGTACAAAATCATCATTACGTAGGGCAAAAGGAATTTTAAGAAAGCATCACTCTCGGCATGTTAGAACTGCCAACAAAATCAACCCTGACATTCTAGACACCCAGGAACTAAAATGCACAGAATGAAGAATGCCCTCAAAAGTCCCTAGTAGGTGGCTCCATCAAAAAGCATCCTTACTCACTATGTGGACGGATTTTTAAGAATCAGAAACACGGCATAAAGTCCAACACTCAAAAGCACTCCTTCGTCTCTCATGTTCTGTACCTGCTGTTGACTCTTGGCACTTGTCAAAAGACCACCGAACTTCCACTGCACGGCCTCTTTGTTTGATCTGCTGTTCCACCTCGTAAATCCTTGCCCGAACCTGAAAGATAATCGCCTCTAATTAACTTGTGCTTGGAGAGCCACAGTGGCTGTCTAAATCATGTCGGGTTTTCCACATGAGCATAGCATCCTCATGAACTATAATCCTGACTACATCACGGCAAATTTAGCCTGTTGCCCAAGAAGTGCATTTTAAAATTTACAAGTGGTGGTTCAATGCTAGTTTTCAGTAACAAATGCTCACAAAAAATAAATGCTTGCTTTACAAGTGAAAATTTTTTTAGGATATCGTATGGAAAGGTGAAAGCTCTAAAGTATCATTTTTGAGCCATTCTTCTATGTATGAAAACAACTAGGCGTGTTTTATTAATTTAAGAAAAATGCTTGGCAAAAAAACAGGGACCTTATGCTCAACATTACTCACAATCCTGTGGTTTAAGCTTCTTAAGTCTCTGAACCAAATAACCCAGGACTAATGAAACTAACTCATAAAAGCATAGTTACTAAATATCACAGGCTACCAGCTAGGAGCGCTGTGGTCATGCATCAGAACCACCACTGTTAGCTACTGTCTGGGTGGCAGAACTCTCTGCAAGAACTGCCCAGCAAGAAGGAAAGAAGAAAGGGAGCAACGTGATGAACTTCTGTGGTTCAGAGAGGCTAAAAACTTCCCCCAGGTCCCCCAGAGAGATGGCGAGCAGGGCTGGGAATGGCACCCAAGCACCTGAGATGCTAAAACCCACTATGCCGCCCCTCAAACCACCGTAACAGGAAGTCTACCTGCTGATTGAAAGCCGTGTTCCCACCCGGCATGGGGAGGCTGGAGGGGGCCACCTGCAGCAGATCCAGGGGTGAGCCTGGGTTCGCGCTCTTATTGTCGTTTGTGGAATAATTCCACACCAAGGCACTTGGGCAACAGAGAGTGACAGTCTGGAAATGAAGCAGGAGAATAGAGATATTTAAAGGAATGAGAAAAGTGCAACAGCTTAAAAGTACAAATGATGTCTTGTCAGAACTGTATTACAGTTTCCTACCAGTGAATTTAAAATATGGAATGCTTACCCCATTCTCAACTTTTCAAGTCCTAAGACAAAACTAAGAAGTATTAATTTGAGGGACGCCTGGGTGGCTCAGCCAGTTAAGGGTCTGACTTCAGCTCAGGTCATGACCTCAGCATCCTAGGCTCAAGCCCCGTGTCCGGCTCTACACTCCATGGGAATTTGGCTTCTCCCTCTGCCCCTGCCCCTGCTTGTGCGCTCTCTAATAAAATCTTTAAAAACAAACAAAAAAAGAATTATTAATCTGAAAGGCAGGAGTAGAGCTACTGAGAAATCAAGGAATATTATAATTCATAAACTAACGTTCCAGCACAGAAAACCTAGGAAAGTTAATAAAAACACAGTTATCATCCCTGAAAAACTGTCACTTAAAACAACTTCTTCATGCAATTAGAAAAATGAGATGGAATTAGAATATGTCATTTCTACGGTTATAAAATCTAAAAAGGCATTTTTTTTAAATGTACGAGATAATCTCTGAGATAATGCAGTAGGTAGCTTCCTAAATGTTGGACAGGCAGTAACCGTGGATGAGCAGGGGGCAAATTTTCTATAAAAAGCCAGACAGTAAATGCTTTAAACTTTGCGGGTCACCTCTAATTTTTGCCACATATCCTTGTTTTGTTTTACTAACTCACTGAAAATATAAAATATATTCTTCATTCCCAAGCTGGACTTGGCCTCCAGGTTGTGGTTTGTCTACCCCTATCTTAGAACCTTGAAGACATTTTACTGAACCAGCTTGCATGAAGCACTTTCTATGACCACCTCACTCATAGGTCACAACAACCCTATGACCCTACGAGGGAGGAAGCGCCATTCTCCAACGGGACCAAAGAGGAACATGAGCCCCGGGGGAGATTTCGTAAGCAGCCAAGCTGATTTCAGCACACGTGCTTGGAACCGCTATGCTAACCTTGCTGCTTCCTACACGTAGCCTAAATATCATGGCTCCAGCTTAATTAAGCACTTACTCCGTACCGTACACTGCCCTGGAAGCTTTCAGTCATCGCAACCCAAACTCTATGCGGTAATGAAGCAGGAAGTGTCACCATCCCCTTCACACCCAGGGAACAGAGGCTCAAGGTTCAAGTGAGTCAGTAGCAGAGCAGGGGCTAAAATCAGGTCTGCAGTGATTCTAAAAAATTGGTCTTAACCATCAGGCTGTGGTACCACTCAACAACAGACTCGTGAATGTATGAGAGAGGGAATGCGCTATTTCTTTTTTTCTAAAATGCAAAATTAAACATTAAGAAAACGAGATTCTGAGGTCTAGGGGACGTCTTTGAGGAAAGCAGATGGCAGACAAGAAGAACGTCAAGTCCCTGAGCCCCACATCCCCATCTCCCTCCTCTGTGTGGGAGAAGGGGGGAGTTCTCTTCCCCCCGATGGCACCCTTCCCAGTGTTCTGAATTCCAAAGCCTCCAATATCCGAGACGCTGATCTCTCAAAACACCCCGCTTCTCCTGTTCTCACTCTCCCTTTACTAGTTTACCCTCGCCTCAGAAAACAAGCAAAACCTTGTAAAAACCTCCACTCGCCTAGCAGCCATCTCTCTCTCTTCCCTTCACAGACAAGTTTCTCATAAGAACAGGTAGCATTGTTTCTCCCCATTCTTCATTGCTCCTCAACCTACCTTAATATGGCTTCTCACCCACCACTCAACCGATCATCAACGACCCGTCTTCCCAAAGATAATCCAGCCGTCTTCTTACCAGACTTCCCCAAGCCACTGGGCACTGCCCACTACTAACTCCTTTTGGAAACTTCCTGCAGTACCTAGAGAAGCAGCTTAGCACGGCGGTGTAGACTCTGGATCCAAACTGCTGGGTGTGAATTCCAGCTTTGCCACTTGCTTGCTGTGTGACCTACACCATTTCATCGCTAATGTTGCAGCAATAACACTGGTTCCAATCCCACAGAATGAGTCTGAGAACTAAATGACCCGATATAGGTTACAATTTACAACAGTGCTTAGAATACAATAAATGCTATTACTAGGATTATAACAGAATCATAACAATCCTGGGGTACCTGGGTGGCTCAGTCAGTTAAGTGTCTGCCTTTAGCTCAGGTCATGATTCCAGAGTCCTGGGATCGAGTCCCACGTTGAGCTCCCTGCTCAGTGGGGAGTCTGATTCCCCCTCTCCCTCTGCCCCTCCCCTATACTCATGCTCTATCTCTCAAATAGACAAAATCTTAAAAAAAAAAGAATCCTCATAATCCTATTTTTATTCTCACTGTCCTTGTCTAACAACACTCTCCACTTTCCGTTCTCTCCAGTCTGACCACACTTCCATAGTCACCTCCATGGACTTCCTTTCTACCACCTCTCAACCACTCAGGCCCCCCAGGGTCCACAGGTCACCTCTCACTGCTAACTCTTTGAGTAATCTCACCCCCTCTGGGGGTTTGGGTGAGCCTAGTGGCCTGAGTGATTTCAAATCCACATATCTGGCCGGTTGTCTCAACTTCAGAATGAGACATGTAACAACCTCTTGAACTTAACCATCTAGTGATGCTAAGGGATAAAATAATCCAACATAGTCCAAAAGTGAAATTACCTAGACCCTCCCAAACTGACCTCTTGGCCTTCTCTCTCTCTTCCCTCTACCACTCCCACAAATCTTCCCTCTCCTGTGGCCAAAACAATCTAACTAAACCGCACACCCGACCATGTCATTTCCCTGCCTAAAGCCCTGCAATGACATCCCAATCATTAGACACATAGGGGGTCTTCCACACCCTGACCCTCAGCAGGCTTTATACTTTATGTTCCATTAATACCAATCTGCACAAATAATGACTCATAGACCTTCTGGCCCTTTTGTCATGTTGTTCCCTCTGCCAACCGTTTTTAGCACCTTTGTTTTAAAAAAACAAACCAACAACAACAAAAAAGAACCTCATAAGCACTGGTCAGGACCACTTCCTTCAGAAAGCCTCTCTGACTTCTAGGTTGAACTGCAAGTTCCACTTCTCAACTCCCTTAGTCCCCGTGCATCCTTCCATCAGCCTTTGCCACAGTATATGGAAACTGTCCATTTACAAGCCTGTCTTCCCCACGAGACAGTAAACTCTACCAGAGTGGAGAACGTGTCTTTACGGCCAGCCCTGCACCAAAGCCCCTTAGTAAAGAGCAGGACTAAGAGCCCAAGAAATGTGATCTGAACACTAACCTGGGAGCTCCTGTAGGACAGGGCTGTAGCTCATTCCTGATAGTATGAGCCCAGTGGCCTACCTGCTACTGAATGTTCAAGGACTGCACAAGCAGGGATGCTTGGCCGATGAACAGAGCCTGATAAGTTACCTGAATTTTGAAGAAACAGACAGGGATGACAACCAACTTAAGATGTGGGCTGTGGAAGCTACGGAACGCTGCATGGAGGAACAGTCTTTCTAGAAGAGAAGTAATATAGCAAGCAGACTTATTCTCTGGGCTCCCTGAAGGTTTTTATCATTGAACTGCTGCATGGCGTAATATAGGACAACTACAATAACTTTCTTCTACACAGAAGCAACAGATCTTCCATAGAGAAATAAAAACATGAAATTTCACTCTGTCAATTACTTGGGTGAGGAAGAAACCAGAAAGTGACATGAAAGGTGAAAAGTGCAGTTCTCAACTCAGTTGTTTCCTGCACTGAATTGGGACATAAAATAGCAAGGGCCAGGAACTTACCTGCAACATACAACTAAGTCCGTAAACCAGGGGGCCATGCTGTGCACAGGAGAGGAAGTCTGAGAAGGCCAGCTGCACGGGGCTCATGACGGGGCCGGGCGGGCCAGGGCTGGGGGCCCCGATGCTTGAGTTGTTTGGTCCTATCATCATGTGGGGCGAGTGGGCAGCAAGGAGGCTGGGGCTATCGCTCAGCAGCAAGGCAAGACGCCGGGCACAGAAGTAGGCAAGACGACGAGACAGGTAAGCCGACTGAACAAATTCGTCCGAATACTGAGAAGCACAAGGACACCAGGCTTCAGTCACATCTGATGCTATTCAGTGAAACAACTATTTTAACACAGACTTTTTTCATTAAGGAAAAAAACAGAAAAACCCTTCAAAAGTACTGTCAAGACCAGTGCCATCCAACAGAAACAAAGCAAGCCACATACTTAAAGTTTTCTAATAGCCTTTAAATAAAGATAACAGGTGAAATTAAAAAGAGTAATGTCTTTTCTTTAGCCCATTATATCCAAAATGCTATCATTTCAATAGGTAATCAACACAAAAAGATTTAATGAGATATTATACACTTTTTTCCTGAACTAAATCTGAAATCTGGTTGCATTTTACACTAAGAATATATCTCACATTGCCCTTGTCGCATTTCGAGGGCTCAAAAGCCACATCTGGCTAGTGGCCACTCTAACGGACAGCATGGGCACAGACCATCACAGGGAGGATACACAGGATGCTGGCACAGTGTCGTCCCCAGGAGGGAGAGGAAGAGGATCACTTTTCACCACATACTCTTGCATAGCGCTTCAGTTATCAAGTTCACGTACTAGTGTTCCAAGAAAACTTTGTTTTTTCAAAATAAATTTTCTCCAAATAACCTAAATTTAATAGATCTAAGAGCAATCATTAAAATAGAAGTTCCGGGCCCCAGGGACGCAAAGAACATCAAAAGAATACAGAAGACCCTCTAATCCTTAAAAAAGAGGCGACTTGTTTTTATAGAAATCTGCGTGAATCGGGAAACAGTATTTAAAGAGCTGTCTGCTTAGCTCAGTGACGGGAGAAATCAGTAGAGGGACAGGTGGTTAAGAACTACAGGCATGGCCAACATAAATGAACGCCTCTTGATCACCTCATGTGTGCCAGCAGCAAGGCATCTCTCCCTCCCATTCCAAAAAGAATTTTGTTCCTCTTCCCATCTACATACTCAGTCATCCTTATCAGAGTCATTTCTTGCCCTTAAACCAGCGGGTCAGGGCCACGCATACTATACCTGCAGCATTAGTGGTAACAAGAGTTTAAGAAGATCGTCATCCATTGGTCTGATCTTCTCTAAAACATCCAAGATCCATGTCAAATATTCATGTTTCTCTAGCATTCCTTCCTTCAATGAACAAAGAAAAGTTACGCTGATAACATTAAAGCAAAACCAATTAGCATTCAAAAAAGGGCACTGTAACTCTTACTCTTATGCGTAAGTGTAATTTTACTATCATTATTTTTGTTGTTGTAGTAAAAATACGGTCTCTTGGATCACAGTCCAAATTCTAAACAAAACACAGACCCAGTGTGATTCTGTGTGGTTGGGTTGGGGAAGGTTTTTTTTGTTGTTTTTGCTTTTTTGGTAATCTGCTTCATTCTAAACTGAAAGAAATTAATTCCTACGAGAAAGGAAATTCAGAAGCTTTCAGCCTCCCAGGGCATGTGAAGCACCTGGCTAGACTTCAGGGGAGTATGAACTTACACTCACAGGAGAAAACTGGTCCACTTCATTCTCAACTGAAAGAAATTAATTCCTACGAGAAGGAAATTCAGAAGCTTTCAGCCTCCCAGGGCATGTGAAGCACCTGGCTAGACTTCAGGGGAGTATGAACTTACACTCACAGGAGAAAACTGGTCCAATGGTGCTAATTATGAAGAACCGAAGCCCCCATCGTACCACCAGCTCAGCAAGCAGCTGGAAATCCCATCAGGTCTAGTGCCCTCCTAATAACCCCTGCCTCTAATCCTAAAAAGAATTTCAGATACTATAACCTATGTATAAAATATAACCTTAAAAATCAATATAATGCCCTAATTAACTGTTAACAAAGAAATGGGAAAAAAATTAAAATAAAATAATGTATACATATTTCAACATAACTGCACTAAAAGTAACAACACACCTCAGATTTCCAAAATGCCCCACAGGGGTGGGACAGCCCCTCTTGACACAAGCACCATTAGCATTTTCATCTATTGCCTTCATATAAACACACATACATTCATATAAACACACAATTCTTCTATGACCGTCTATGCATGTATGTATGTAATGTCATGTCCTAGTGTTGTATTATGATGCACATCATGAAAGAATCTTCAAAACAGAAACAAAAAGATGTGTTTCCTGGGAAAGACACTTACATTTTTATGGTCACTGTGGCAACAACCTGGGTAGTTAATCTGAACTTCTACTTTGTTCCTAGCAACTTTTTCATGTCTATTTATCACCAGTGCTCCGCTGCCATGATTATCAACAATTTGTGTGAAAATACACTGATAAATTATAGCTTCAGTATTTAAAAGATTTCAGTGACACCACACTGACATGGTATCAAGGTATCTACTTACTGCTCATTTCTAACTTTTAAAAAGCTTAAAATCAAAGAGTTAAATAGAAGGTTAGTCACAGGAAAAGTACACTTTAAAATTTTAAGACCTGTGAAGTGAACTTTAAGTTAATAAAGAAATGAATAAAATGGAATTTTCTATTTAAGGAAGAAGAGATAGGAAATGCAAGGCTCCCAAGCACGACTTTGAGCGGCTATGTCACACCCGTCCTCAGGATGTGCCTGGGTATGGGCCTATACCCGTATCACTGCACACGTGTCTGCAGGGGTCTATACGAAGTTTCACATTTCAGAATGTGGCCAATTAAAATATAATAAACTTTCAAATTCAAACATCAATGTCCCAGTTAAAGTCATCTGTTTAGGACCTAACTGCTTCCTATAAAGGAGATACTGATTTCAGTGTTCCCAATACATGAAGTAATCCTTCTAAAAATAGTAAGCATGCTGAGAGACACTTTTTTCAAAGATGCGGGCTAAATCCTCGGCTCAGGGAAAGTCATAAAGGCTCAGAGAAGGTAACAAAGCAGTCCTCTGCTAAACGGAGCTAGGATTTGTAAGAGTGGTTTTAACGGACTTAAAACTAACAAGGCTACTTCCAAAGAACTGGGCTTTTTCCTACTTTGGGCTCTTAGAAAAAGTCACTTAAAACCTGGAAATTATAAAGTTCCAAGGGGAAAATTTAGAAGCCACACATCCTTTTTACCCTTTTCCTCCCTGGTCAAGATAGCAGGTAATAGAAGACTCTGCTAGTCATACAACTTGAGCAGAATACACTTCCCTCTCCTCCTTGCAAGACAGGCAAATAATAGCACAAGCGCCCTCTGCTGGTCGATATGATTTACATCAGCTTGTCCGAGGAGCGTTCAGTCCTTTGCTCCACGCCCTCACTCATCCTCCCAACTGTATTTTGTTTTTGTTTTTTTTAAAGATTTTATTTATTTATTTAACAGAGATAGAGACAGCCAGCGAGAGAGGGAACACAGCAGAGGGAGTGGGAGAGGAAGAAGCAGGCTCATAGTGGAGGAGCCTGATGTGGGGCTCGATCCCGGAACGCCGGGATCACGCCCTGAGCCGAAGGCAGACGCTTAACCGCTGTGCCACCCAGGCGCCCCTCCCAACTGTATTTTGAACTGCCGCTGAGCCAAATTAAGATGACCCTCCTATGGAGAAACTAAGCCCTAATGGAGCTCGAGGAGACAGGAAGCACCAATGCAAATATTTTTTTGAACAAACGTATCCAATTTTTGCAAAATAAAAGGTTTAGAAGGGATATTTAATAGAGAAATTACCGAAAAACTAACAGCATTGAAAGAGCTAAGATCATTGAAAGCTGGAGATCGATATATAGAAGCAGTAGCTGTCATCTCGAGGCAAAGGTGTTACCTTGAATACAACTCAAGGTGAGAAACGTCAGACTGCTTTCCCTGAATGCATTTGGTTCATATAAAGATATCACTTAACCCACTTGCCATAAGGAATTTGCTCTCTTTTTAAAAGCATGCTATGCAGCCTTGAGGTTCTTGACAAGGTTACCTGGAACATGTGAAACGCCAGCTTCTCGTTGTACTCCCACTGCTTCATGGCCTGCTCCACATCCGGAGGTACCGAGACAGGACCATCCCCCGTGCTGGAAGCCATGTGGTAGAAGTCGGAAATCTTGGCCAACTGCTCTCGGAGATATCTGGTAGATATCTGTGTCCACTCTGCATTAAAAAAAAAAAAATCCAAATGTCCAGACACGATGGATGGAAGAATTAATGTTTCTCCCGCCTTTCTGATTATCTTAAGTGTGTACATATAAAACAAACATCAATTACATAAAAGGGGTTTTGGCATGTGCAAGCACTGTACAAAAAAGCACACCCACTCCAGTAACGCAACATGGACGGCCCTATACACCCCGCAGGAATGTTGGCCAGCTGCTGGGTGGAAAAGGCAGCTCTCCCCTTGTGTCTCTGGGAGCCCTAACAGAGGAGGACAGATGCCCACACCGGAGTTACGTGCATCCGGTGGTGCTCCGTGTTATGCTAACAACAGCATAAAAAATTTCAAAGCCACAAGCAGGAAACAGGGGAAGTGAGCACCTCAAAAATTTCAATTCTACTCCAAAACAATTCAAAATCCTCCAAACGCAGCTCTCCAAGTTGGATTTCAAGCATGCCTAAGATTTGTTCCATGTTTGTCAGTCTGTGAGAGGATTGGCATTCGCCACTGGCTGGCCCATGACAGCATCCTGACCTGCACTCCCCTTCCCCACACCTGCTGAAAACACCAGCACAACTGCCTCTTGGGACAACCATCTGGACCTTCAATTATTCTACTCTCCTCAACCAACACAAGAAACCTCAGAACTCAATCGGAAAGAGTAGTGAGCAACAAAAGGTAGGAGACTGGAAAGGAAATAGAAAAAGTACCATTACAAAAAAAAAAAAAGAAAAATCACTAAAATTATTCAAAAATGTCTGCCAGAGGGGCACAAATTAAATCAGTGTGTTGCCTCTGGCAACCATGAGGGATGTGATGCCAACTTTAGCCCATTCTGTGGATAAAAATGTAATAATTGCATGCTCACAGCCAAATTTCCCCAAGGATTAGCGAAGCAGCATTTCAGAAGAAACCACCCTACTGAAACGTTACCACACAATGCTGTTTCCCCGTTATCCTGGCAACTGGCTCTCCCGCCTTATTTTTAAAGAAATCTATTTTGACAAAAGTAAGAGCAAAAACCTAACATCTGTTGGGGAGTCAGGGCTTTGTTTTTATTTTTTAAGTACTGTTAAAAGTACTTGACAACAGTACCCAGAGAGAACTACTGTTAAGACTCGGCCTAAACCACTTATTCTCATTAGGTCTTTTTTAAAATCAAAATTCAAATGCACATGTTAAACTCCAATAATAAGCCAATGCAAAAAGATGAACAGACACTTGGTCAACATTCTATTCCTAATATAATACTGTTCTTCAGAAAGCACCACCAATAACAGATATGATCATTAAAATTAATCTATTGCCATTAAAAACATGACAGTAAATTATCAGTGTCCTCATCTTCTGGTGCCCCCATTACAGACTAATAGTCTCATGACACTCGTTTAACAAAACAAAATGCCAACCATCAGATGGGACAAGTTTAGCTTAGCTATAATAAGCAAAAACAAAAATAACAAGGATCCAAATCCTAGCTTTTGTGTGCCAAGCCTTGCTATTAACTCACTCTCAGTATGGTACCATCCTCAATACCCCCACAGAATATTTTAGCCTCAAGAGCTAAAAATAACACACACATTCACACACCCCTACTTTGTCCAGGGTATATTTTCTTTTTAAGATTGTTTCTTAAAATATGGAAGAAATATATGTGCCCTACAGAAAATGTACAATGCAGATATGCAAAGAAAAACATCTGTAATCCCCTCACTCATAACATTTTAATATATATCTTTTCAGGTTTTTTTTTTCCTTTATATGTGCTGGAATGTTTATATAAACATATGCATTTCTTTAAAAAAAATATGCTGAATAGGATATTCCACAATCTGAACGTCTTCTGGGATTCAAATGGTATGCAAATGTAGCCCTCATAGTGTGTTTTAACTCTATTTAACGGGCATTAAATAATATCAATCAGAGAGATTCGGAGGTCTGGGACATAAGACAGTCTAGAGAGGATTAGCCTAAAAAATTAGGATGTGCACAAAATTTTTATTAAAAATTAAACACAGAAAATTGCAAACGGCCACCAGTACTCTACCGGATTCACTGACCCCCCTCTCTCCTGCTTAGTGAGAACCCAGAATGAAGCCGAGCCCTGAGGGCAGCAGAGGCAGGACAGGCAGTGGTTCTCAGCCCCTCACGCCAGATCCGGATTTAACTGGAGTGAGGAGCCCAGTTTCAGGTGATGACAAGAAAGTAGGAATGAATACAAATCATAGGGAAGATGGTGTGGGGGTGGGGGGGATATTCAAAGGTGGAAAAGGTGCAGACAGTGATCAAGGAGTCCACTTCTACAGTCAAGCAGCTCTAAGGATACAGCCACATCATTTGTAGTTCCCTGATACTGACAATTTCAGGGCCATGAAACCAGATGATGAGAAAGTTTATGCACATAAACATCACTGAGAGTGGTGCCGGGGCCGCGACTGGAAAGAAGGACCGGTCCCTCTGACAATACTTCCCATAGCCTCCCCGACTCCTACGGCGAGTATTGCTTCTTTGTCGATGTAACCCCCCCGAGACAGAAGGGGTTTCAGGAGTCATGCAGCTCACCCTAGCATTTTCTAGATCCAGGCACAGCAGGCTTACGCAAGGCCACACAGCTAGACCTGAAGGACGCCATCCGGCGTGAGATGCCCAGCTCTAGTACATGAAAACACATAAAGGTGAGGACAGAGATGTGCCAAGTTGCATTAAAGATGGTCCTCCTGGGCCTGAACACCTGCAGTATTAAAAAGAAAACTGGGAGCCCAGGAGAGGAGTCACATCCACCCTGGGGCAAACACAAAGCATGCCAAGTGCAGCCGGGCTCGAGAAGGTACCCTGGCAGGGGACACAAGTGCAGAACACCACAGGGCTGCATTTAGTGATTTCGGTAGAATGAACTTCGCAACAGGATGGCCCTGGTGCAAATTCTCATTCTGCTACTCAGCTGTGTGATGTGAAAACGGTATCTAACTTCTGCTAAGTCTCCATTTCCTCCTCTGCAATAGGAATCTCACACACACACACACACACACACACACACACACAGACGAGTTACTGTAAGGATGAGCTACTGAGCATGACGCATGCCACGCAGAAATTGATCAACATGTGGTACCATCATCACCATTACTGGGATGAAAAGTTTTTCTGAAAGTAAACTAAAGGTTAGATCTTGACTGTCACTGATGTTAAACCCTGCATCCGCTGCAGCAAGCTGCCAATGCCTAACATGATGCCCTGGGTAAGTGTTTATGAAATCAATCAGTGTCAGCTTCGTGGTTCCAAAACCTTCAATGGATGTGCAATCCTTCACAAATTAAGGCCAAACTCCTTAGTTAGGACTTACAATCATTTCAAATACCACCTACCGTTACATAGCTACAGTTGCTTTCTCTCGGACTCTTGGGCCTATAAGGCTCTTTATCTACAGTACCTTCTCTACTCACCTGTGTTCACTGCTGGGAATTTTTCTGGACCCAATTCAAATGTCAAATCGAATATATAGCCTTCTCTGGTGTTTGGACAACAACCCACCATCTAAAGGGGCTCTCCCTCTGTTCTCTGCTCTATCGGAATTTCCTCCTTCCTCTCCATAAAACTATGCCTTACATAGCCAACGTCTAAGTATTGACTTGAATCAATACACTATAAGGTGCTCCCAACATAACCACTAAATCAAGTCACTCCCCAATTATTCTGCCTCTCAAATCTTCCTACAAACAGCTTCACTTTCTAGTTTAAACTCATCACTGCATACCTAGCTTTCAAACACCATATAGGAAGGAAATGCCAAACTCCCTCTCAAGCGTGCTGTCATTATTAGAGCCAACGCAACTAGAAGCACCTGCTAGTCAATGCACTACAAAGGCCTGTACAAATACTGAACTCGTAATTCTCTTTGATAAACTTCCAGTAAATATATGTGTGTGTCCTTTAATTTTGTGAGGCTCACTTTCCTGGCCAAATTCTTTCCTGTGATATCGAAGCAAGCGGGAACTCACTCTGTAAAATAAATCCAACAGAGATTGTGTTTTAAAAACTTTGGCCAGCCCCAGAGAGTAAGGTGCACAGCTTTAAGGTGATCCACTTGATAAAGAACTTTAGTCAAAGAGGACACTTTCCTTGAAGGAGAAACCTATATCCTAGAAACTTCTCCCGAGCTACACCACTATAATAAAAGTTCTTGCCTCTCCAAAGGGGGAGCAGCCTGCTTCTCAGAGCTGTAGGACATAGAGGGTTTCATCAGCCTGGCTTCGGTGCAAACTGAAAGGTGGGGAGAAAAAACTTCAGTGCATGCAAGACACAAGCACATCCCACCTCTAAATATGCAGTAAGAATGACTGGAAGACTTTCCACCATTTTTCTCACATTTTTTTGTTAAAATGCTTTCTTGATCAAAGGATGCCATCAATAAAATGAAAAGACACCCTACAAATTAGGAGAAAATATTTGCAAATCATGTATTTGATAAGAGACTTGGACCTAGAATATGTATTGAACTATTACAACCGGTAATAAAAAAATGACAAAATGATCTGAACAGACATTTCTCCAAGAAAATAAACAAATGGCCAATAAGCAGATGAAAAGATGCTCAACATCATTAGCTACCAGGAAAATGCAAACCAAAACCACAATGAGATATCACTAAGGCAGCTGTAAACAAAAAGACAAATAGTAACAGGTAGTGTTAAGGGTGTATATAAATTAGAACCTTCGTGTGTAGCTGGTGGGAATGTAAAATGATATAGCCACTGTGGAAAGCAGTTTGGCATTTCCTCAAAAAGTTAAACATAGGGGCACCTGGGTGGCTCAGTCAGTTAAGCGTCTGCCTTCGGCTCAGGTCACTACCTCAGGGTTCTGGGATCGAGCCCCGTGTGGGGCTCCCTGCCCAGTAGGGAGTCTGCTTCTCCCTCTCCCTCTGTCCCTACCCCTGCTCGCGTTCTCTCTCTCAAATAAATAAATAAAATCATTGGGGAAAAAAGTTAAACATAGAGTTACCATAAAACCCATCAACTCCACAACTAGTTATATTTCCAAAAGAAATGAAAGCACATGTCCACACAAAGATTTATAAACCAATGTTCATAGCAGCGTGATTCACAATAGCCGAAAAGTGAAAGCAATCCAAACGTCCATCAACTGGTGAATGGATAAATAAAATACATTATACGTATACGAAGGAATACCATTTGGTCATGAGAAGGAATGAACGCAACTACTGACACATACTACACCAAGGATGAACCTTGAAAACACTGTGCTAACTCCAAGAGGGCAGCTTCAAAGGACCACATACTTTATGATTCCATTTACATGAAATGTTGAGAATAGGCAAATCTAGAGGGCTATTTAGATTACGTAAAGCAAAGGGGAAGTTAGGGTAAATGGAGTGACTGCTAATGGGTACAGGATTTCTTTTAAGGGTGATAAAAACGATCTAAAACGTGGCCATGGCAAGAATACACAATAGGAGGGGCGCCTGGGTGGCTCAGTTAGGCATCTGCCTTTGGCCCAGGTCATGATCCCAGGGTCCTGGGACCAAGCCCCACGTTGGGCTCCTTGCTCAGTGGGGAGCCTGCTTCTCCTTTTCCCTCTCCCCCTGCTTTGCGCACTCTTGTCAAATAAATAAAATCTTAAAAAAAAATACACGACAGGAAAAGGACAATCTCTTCGATAAATGGTCTGGTAAAACTGGACAGCTACATGCAAAAGAATGAAACTGGACGACTTCTTACACCACATACAAAAATAAGCTCAAAATGGATTAAAGGCCTAAATATGAGACCTAAAACCATAAAACTCTTAGAAGAGAACACAGGCAGTAATTTCTTTGACATCGGCTATAGCAACATTTTTTCAGATAGGTTCCCTGTAGCAAGGGAAACAAAAGCAAAAATAAACTATTGGGACTACATCAAAATAAAAAGCTTTTGCACAGCAAAGGAAACCATCAACAGGGGAGCCTGGGTAGCTCAGTCGTTAAGCGTCTGCCTTCGGCTCAGGGCGTGATCCCGGCGTTATGGGATCGAGCCCCACATCAGGCTCCTCCGCTATGAGCCTGCTTCTTCCTCTCCCACTCCCCCTGCTTGTGTTCCCTCTCTCACTGGCTGTCTCTCTCTCTCTGTCAAATAAATAAATAAAATCTTAAAAAAAAAAAAAAGAAGAAGGAAACCATCAACAAATTAAAAAGACAAACTACGGAATAAGAGAAGATATATGCAAATGACACATCTGATAAAGGGGTAGTATCCAAAAATTATAAAGTACTTACACAACTCAACAGCAAAAAACAAACAATCTGATTTAAAAATACAGACTATAAATAGACATTTCTCCAAAGAAGACACACATATGGCCAACAGACATGAAAAGATGCTCAACGTCACTCATCAGGAAAATGCGAATCAAAACAACAGGGTATCACCTCACACCTGTCGGAATGGCTAGAATCAAAAACACAAGAAACAACATGTGTCAGTCAGGATGTGGAGAAAAAGGAACTGTTGGTGGGAATGTAAATTGATGCAGCCACTCTGGAAAACAGTATGGAGGTTCCTCAAAAAATTAAAAATAGAATTACCATACGATCCAGTAATTCCACTACTGGGTATTTACCCAAAGAATACGAAAACACTGATTCAAAAAGATATATGCACCCCTATGTTTATTGCAGCATTATTTAACAGACAAATTATGGAAGCAACCCAAGTGTCCATCAAGAGATGAATGGATAAAGAAGATGTTGTGTAAACATATACAATGGGATATTACACAGCTGTAAAAATGGATGAGATCTTGCCATCTGTAACATGGATGGGCTTAGAGGGTATTATGAAGTAAGACTGAGACAAATACCGTACAATTTCACGCATGTGTGAAATCTTAAAAAAAAAAAAAAGGAATTAACAAACAAAAAGCAGAATCAGACCTATAAATGCAAAGAACAAACTGATAGCTGCCAGAGGGAAAGGGTGAGGGGATGGACAAAATGGGAGAAGGGGAGTGGAAGGTACAGGCTTCCAGGTATGGAATGAATGAGTCATTGGAATAAAAGGTACAGCACAGGGAATACAGTCAATGATATCATAGCAACATACAGTGACAGATGGTAGCTACACTTGTGGTGAGCCTAACATATACAGATGTTGAGCCACTATGTTGTACACCTGAAACTAATGTAATACTGTATGTCAACTATACTCAAATAAAAAAAAAAAATTAAGACTTTTTTAAGTAATCTCTACACCCAACATGGGACTCAAACTTACAACCCCAAGATCAAGAGTCTCATGCTCCACCGACTAAGCCAACCAAACACCCCCAAATAAAACTTTAATAAAAATTTTAAAATGAAATACAGCCATGGTTTCACAACTCTGTGAACACACTAAAAAAAAACCACTAAAATATACACTTTAAATGAATTGTGAAGTATATTAATATCGCAATATAGTTGTTATATAATTCTTTTAATGTTTTCTTGAAATACTTTACTATCAGTAAGAAATCATCCGCATTTCATGAAGTAAAAGACTATCCCACACTGACAAAAAGTAATCCACTGCGAGATGATATGATTTTGAGGGGGTGGGAGCAGAGAGGAGGAACAGGGGCAGAAATAAGAGTGTCCGTGAGTTAATGGTTAAACCTGGGTGAACAGCAATAGGGACTTTATTCTTCTGTATCTGTATGTGTTTGAAATTTCCATAATAAAAGGCTTTAAAAAGTTAATCAGTTGTAGCCTATAAAATGATTCACAGAAAACCTGAAATTTCCTATTCAGCCACTGTTCGCTTGGGGAAAGGAAGGGGGAAATCAGCATGCTGGTTGGCAGCCTGGATAAAGGAGAGTCCAAATGAAAACCGCTGTCTCAGTGCGACGTGAGACCAACAGTCAGCCCAATGGCTGGAATGTTGTGTTCTGCTGAATGGTCAGTTGGTGAAATCAGGCCCTCTGGCTGGAGAGCAGAGAAACGGGGGGCGGGGGACAGTAGAAATGCTGTGGTAATAAAGACTGACATTTGTTTCATGCTTTAAAAAAGTTTTCCTGTGACACAGAATTATCTGTAGAATACTGGTGTTTCACGGCAAATACCCAACACCTGTTTTTTTCAGGCTACTTCTCTCTGGTTTTGTTTACTGAGCAATGATACTAAGTACTCTTAACTTTAAGAACAAGGCGACTAGTCAAAATAGAATAAAACCATTTAGCAACAAACATTAAATGCCTACTATGGGCCAGAAGCTCCCCTGGGGTCTGAAGCTACAAAGCGTGAAGAGAAAGCAGCCCCTACCTAGGGCAATTCATCCTCAAGTCAGGGAGACACACAGGGACACAGAGATCGACAGCAGTGAGGTTAAGCACTCCAAAACGCCACGGGACACAGGAGAGGAAGCAAGCGGACTCTGTAGCTAAGTCTTGAAAGACAATACAAAGGAGTTCCACAGACACAAACAGCAGTATGCAACATGCCAGGTAATGAGGGCAGCAGAAAGACAGAGGGAGAAAGGGCCCGTGAGGCTAGGTAGATAGCCCGGGCCTGAAGTCCTCAAATGCTAGTGCATGAAATGACCACCAGAGGGCGCTGGTTAAACACACAGCTATAGCTCTGACTCCAGAGATTTCAACCCCAGAAGTCTGGACTGGGGTCCAGAAATCTGCATTAATAACCAGCAGCCCAGATAACTCTGACCCTGGCAGTGACAAGGTATGGAGTTTGGTCTTTGATCACAAATGATTAAAAGCCACTGAAGTATTTTAAGCAAAGGAATGAGAAGATCAGATATATAAATTAAGACCCTCTCAGATAGTCGTGGGGCAGACAAATTAAAAGAGGACTGTAAAGTCCCATGGGGGACGTAAGCAAGAAGGATCAAAGATGAGGCAGGTAAGATGGTAACCAACCTGATATTGGAGGGAAGGAAAGAGAAGGGCAAGGTAGCTTCCGGATTTCTTTCCTGGTGCCATCGACTGAGATGTGAAATTGGGAGATGGAGCAGGGGAAGCAGCTGAGTTCAGTCAGTTTTTATTAACTTTTTAATTAAACTCTGTACAGTTTTAACAAACATTACACACAGATCTGACATACCCTTTACCTACCTTCCCCAGATACTAACATCTTGCAAAACTACAGTCCAATATCACTACCAGGATACTGGCATTGACACAATCCATTGATCTTACAGGGGTTTCTGAGTTCAACACTTGAATTTGAGGTGTCAGAGAGGTGTTACGGAAAAACATGTCCAGAGGGAGTGGATACACAGGTCTGACACTCAGAAAAAGGCTCAGGGTAAAAACACAGGTATGGGGACCGTTATCTTATGTGATTTCAGTGCCTTAAAGGATGTGATTACGACAACAGAAGCACCCAGGAGACATAGTCCAGGGGTAGGTAGGTTTATTCTGCACAGTTGAAGTATTGGTTGTGCCCTCACTGGGTACCCAGCCCGCTCCGTCTAAGCTCCAGCATCTGTTAACTTGCTTGGTGGTGGTGACGAGCACAGGCTCTGGAGTAAGATTACACAGTTCCTGTACCGGCTCCAATCACTTGCCAGCTTTGGGATCCTGAGCAAGTCACTCAGCCTCTGGGGGCCTCAGTTACTTGTCTGTAACACAGGGCTGCTAAGTGTACTTAAGACTACAGGGTTATTTCGAGAATTAAGTGAGATATAAAACATGCTTAGAACTGTGGTGCATGCCCAAGAGGAAGCAGACACATGATTTTCAGGCCCGGGCAGGCAGGAGCCCACAACATGGGAAGGAAGTCACCTTAGGGGAAAGTAGGACCTCACTGGTGGAGGCAAAGGGAGGATTGGCTGCTGTGGAAAAGGCTGTATGAGTATCAGTCAGGGTGGGAGTGGGACAGAAGTTCCTTCCTCTCTGAAGTTCAAGGGAAGGAAGCCTGGAGGGAGAGGTGAAGGTTCGACCAACCGCTGTGAGCAGAGGGCAGCTCTCCAAGGAGTGAATCATATATTTATAGGAAGGACGGACAATACTCCAAAAAGGATAAGGACCATTACAAGGCAATATATAAATAACTGCACGGTTGTGTGACAGTTAATGCTTAAGGATTCCAGGGTAAAAAGAGACCAGACTGGCCAACAAAGGAAATGGGTGGCAAGGTCCTGGGGAGGGAAAGGAGGAAGAGGGGCTGACAGGGGAGGGCTGGTAGGAGCAAGAGTAGCATCCCTAGGAAGCAAGTCAACTCCTAACCTCAACTTTCTTCATGCTAGGTGGGGGGAGTATCTCACACCTGAGCAGAAGAGAATCGGACACTTTTCTTAGTTTGGCCCTCTGGCTGCCAGGTCTCCAGTTTTTGTTTCCACGCTGATGGATACAATGTTAACTGTTGAATTCAGGGATTTTTCCAGTGGTCCTTTTTCCCTATCAAGCCCATACAAGCATCTGAAGCCAAGGCTCTTGGCAACCACAGAATCCAATTTTAGCCCCTAGAACAAGACTTTCTGATTCAACACATCAATCACCCCACCAACTTCTCGGCACAAGGACAGCTTCAGGGGTCTCGTCCTCACAGACGGGCACATACAAAACATCTGCCACAATAGGCTCAGCCCCTTCTCAGGGGCCTGACAGAGTTGTCCGAAATTAACGCTATGATTATCATATGCTAAGTTTCGCAAAACCTTTCAGATTCCTGCATATATCTGAATAAGCAGCAGCCTTGGCCATGGTGAGATATTCCTAACATGGAATAACAGGCACATTATTTTTACAAGTATTAAACTGGTGCATTTAATTAACCCCTTAGGACAGGTCCCCACAGTCTCACACGTCTGAGCCCAAGCCTGGAGTTTTATTGCCCCAGGGGAGGAAGGCTACAGCAACACCACGGACTCAGTGAGGAAACCACAGCTGTGCTTCCCTATGTAGAGAACATACCTCCGCGCACAACTAAAGCCTCAGACATAAAGGGACGGCTCCCCGAGGACCTGGGTGGAAGGAGAGAGGGAGATGCAGCACTGGAGAAAGACATTTGCTGCCAGCTCCACGGAGGCATCAGAACTACTTAAATTATTACACTGGACGTTTCATTATCATCACTCCGCTCCCAGCTTCTGCTACCAAGGAAGTGGTGGAAAGCCCTGATCATTTACAGAGCAAGATAAACGACATTTTCTTTGTGCACTTTGCATTGGAATTTACTTCTATCATCAGCTTGGCTTGAGTCAAGCCTCCACAGTAAAAGCACTGTGTTGACTACTTAAGTCTTAAATGCAGTTGCTGTGAAGTTTGTACTTCAGAACAGGCTTTAGACAGGTAAGTCTTTCATTAGAACACAAATACAAATACTACAGACATCATATTGCCAAATAACCGTGTAAAGTAACTCTAGACCAAAAAGCTCTAAAACATAAAAATGCTTACACATGGCACAGACCAAGCAGACCCATCCCCATCATGCTCTCCACCAGAACTCACCTGGCTTTATTTTTCTGGAGACCAAAGACTGATGCATGATATATTCATTTAATGAAATCTATTCACTTTAGCTGGGTTACTCTCACAAAAACACTCCAACTGGTAATTTATTGACCCTGAACTTAATGTGTTTTCTATCCTGTCAATATATTCCAGGTATCCCTTCACTCCCAGATAATGGTGAGCTGAAACAAACTTTAGAGCCACTTGATTCCAGGGATTTCATTTAGAAGATTATATACACTTCATCTGAAAATGACTCTGAAACTTAATGTCTTAAAAAAAAGAGAGAGAGAGAAAGAAAGAAGGAAAGAAAAAGAAAGAAAGAAAGAAAAAGAAAACGTTTCTATTCATCATGGAATTAACATTCCAGTGCGGATTGCAAAACACAAAAGGATCTAGCTTTCCTAAGTCATTATAAAGTTAGTAGCCTGGAGCCCTTTAGAAGAACAGGGCCACTATATGCCCAGTGTGGAACAGGCACCAATTTTCTTAACGAAACATAAGACCATACATTAAAGACACACACACAAATATATTTCAGAAGATTCACAAGCAACTGGTAACAATTCCCTTGGAAGCCTGTGATGCGACGGCTGGGAAACAGCGTGAGGAACAACAGTGAGACTTGACTACCCTCTTCGAATACTGTGCCTTATGGATAAGCTACTTAAAAAAAAAAAAAAAATCATCTCACACAAGCTGTTTTTTCTTAAGATTCCATTATGCTTTAAGCAACTGACCTGCAAGATGCACAACAAATAAAAACTCATTAAACAATGAGCCTTCTGAAGCACCTTCACACCTCACCCCAACACTCCTCACCCCAGCTCCACAGTCACCCCTCAATCCATATAAGCAGCTTGGAAAGTCTGAAAACCAAACAAGACCCAGAACCAGAAGTCCACGATGGAATTCCTGGTTTTCCCACTTTCCCTAGATTTTCTTACCCTAATTTGTAAACCGGAGAGACCCAACTATCTGGGAAGGTTTCTGGAGGAGTGCCTCAAATGAAAATATAGGTTATCAGTCTGTAAACTAAAAACTTCTAACAGATATTTTTGTTGCATAATACATTCCAAGTGTAAATGTACATGCAGGTACCAATAGCCATGAAGAACAAAGACCTACAATATTCATTAAATTGGGATTCTGATTAGCATTTTCTCAAAGATAATTAGTTATTTCAAGCAGGAGTCAACATCAAAACTGACTAGAAAACAGAGAAACTGCTGAGTGGCAGTGGGTTCTTAACAGTAAATTCAAGACTAGGTATTTGCCCCAAACCAACAAAACCAGAAGAAATGACAGCAGTAAAGACCAAGCAAATACAGTACACAGATCTAGAAACCTAACTCATTTGCTCCCAACTTGCCAGGAAGGAACACAATTATCTAAGACCAAGAAATACTTTTGAAGTTGCAACGAAAAACAACAACAAAAACTTTCCTTTTACTTAAAGGCTAGACTGCTTTAAGGCCCAGCTCATATTTCACTCCTTCAGAAAACCTTCCCTAATTTTTCATCTCCCATCACTTCCTGTATGATTACAGGTAATTACGTACTGCCGACTGCTCCCTGCTTTAGGAATACGGCTTCTCTCCACAAAAACACGATAGCCCCTTAAAGGCACATAGCACAGCCTCCATTTGGTTAAAATTCTCCACAGCATCTACCCCAATGCACAAAATCTTAATAAACCTTTTTCTTAACTCACGACTTACTGAAGTGAAATATAAGTTCTCTGAGTGCCTTTTTCTAAAAGACTCAAAAGGATCCATGGGCAGACATTACCTTTGATTTCGTCAAAAACGTAATGATCATACACACACATACACATGCACACACACATACACACACAAAGCACCACGACCACTATCACACACTAGCATTCGAACTTGAAACAGGCTGTAACATTTTACTTTGGAAAAAGCTGACATGTTACCATACAGCAAGGAGGAGTAATGCAGAGTTACACTGCAGCACATTAACCCTGATTAGAACTTTTTTTTTTTTAAGATTTTATTTATCTGTCAGAGAGAGAGCACAAGCAGGGGAGCGGCAGGCAGAGGGAGAAGCAGACTCCCTGCTGAGCAAAGAGCCCAATGTGGGACTCGATCCCAGGGTCCTGGGATTGTAATCTAGGCCAAAGGTAGATGTTTAACCAACTGAGCCACCCAGGCATCCCTAGAATTTTTTTAAGTAAACATAAAATCAAACATTAATAAAAACATTTAATGTTAAATAAAAATGGTAAAGATAAATTGGAAGTAAGAATATAATCTCCAATACGTTTGCACGACATACACAGATACATGTGTCTCCATCCATCCACTGACACAGCCTGGATACCACACATCCTAGTACCAGTGCACACCCTCAGCATCCAGATCTTGCTTTCTAAACACTGTTCCCCACTAGAAAGAAGTGCAGATCTGAGGCAGAAAAAGTACAAGATGAGCCTGGGACGTCTTCTGTGCCAAAAAATAAGATAGTGTTCTAAGACAAAAAGGTGTCATGTCGAAAAGGATACAACAAAGCTTGAAACATCTTCCACTGGCTGATTTTTGGACAATCTGAACACTAAAATGAAGAATGAGCATAACTGGCTATAAAATACTGAACGAATAAAAATTCATGAGCCCATCACAATGACCAAAGATAATTTTTTTAAATAAGAAAAAAAAAAAGAGAAACTCATTTACCACCACTAACCATGTAATTACAGCAATTCTTACTCTGAAAATTGATGGTCAAAGGAAAGGAATTTAGCACTTACTCTGGCTTTTTTTTGAATGAGCATAACTGGCTATAAAATACTGAACGAATAAAAATTCATGAGCCCATCACAATGACCAAAGATAATTTTTTTAAATAAGAAAAAAAAAAAGAGAAACTCATTTACCACCACTAACCATGTAATTACAGCAATTCTTACTCTGAAAATTGATAGTCAAAGGAAAGGAATTTAGCACTTACTCTGGCTTTTTTTTTTTAAGATTTTTTTATAGTCAAAGGAAAGGAATTTAGCACTTACTCTGGCTTTTTTTTTTTTAAGATTTATTTTATTTATTTGACAGAGAGGCAGCGAGAGAGGGCACACAAGCAGGGGGAGCGGGAGAGGGGGAAGCAGGCTTCCCGCTGAGCAGGGAGACTGATGCAGGGCTCGATTCCAGAATGCTGGGATCATGACCTGAGCCAAAGGCAGATGCTCAGCAACTGAGCCATCCAAGGCGCCCCTACTCTGGCTTTTTTATAAAGAATTTATCACAGTTGATGAGAGAAAGCTCATTTTTATCGGAGAATGCCAACATCTAGCCATTCCCAATAATAATGATTTGAGGTTTGGTTTATCAATAGATGCTAAAACTTTTAGGTGAATTACTGAGGAATGGATAGTGGCAGGTGCCAAAGTCATAGCCCACATGCCCCAATCCTTCTATTACAGAATTTTTTATCCAGGTAGCCAGAGCTAACCCACCAATTAAAACCTACTTTTCAGGCCTAAGTACACCATGAATTTAAATTACATTTATACATGCACTTCTGACCAATCTTCAGGGTTATTGTCATAGTAAGCAAAGCAGATAGCTCTTTTATGACAAATGAGATAGCGAGGAACAGTGTGAAAATGTGGAGGTAATCTTGACTTGAAACTAAAAGCTTGTCCCTAGAGTCAAAAAAGTTAGTATTGCAATGTCTTCAAGAACCCAAACTGAAAGTAAGCTGGTTGGCTTAGATAAGAAACCAGACTGTCAATTATGTATTCAGCCGGGTTTATTTTTGCAGCCCAAATAGCTCAGTGAATATGTCACAAATTAATTATCCAGCGTGCGAGAAAGGTAGCTACTTCTTCCCTGTGTTTTGGGGACAATCAGGATAGTAGTTCTAAGAGAAGAGTCAACCAAGAAAAGTCTCTCCTCTGACATAAATGCCCGACCCAGCAAAACCTCAGGGGTACAGAGGAAACGACTGGGGGTAAACAGAGCAGCTCCCTGGGGAGTTGAACCACGAAGCATTTTTAAGCTTCTTCTAATCTATCTGTAGCCCCCAAAAAGAGTTCATGCTCACGATAGGTCTTGTCACTTTTCACCATATTGAACACCCAACAATTCCTAGCCAAAATTAGAGCTGTTCCTCTTGCAATATCAACTTTCTTGAGTTTCTACAGAACCCTGGACTTTGCTATGCTCTGCCTGTACCCCATGGAACCCATAAGAATAAGGGTTCTGATTCCTCTGATGCTGCCCACAACTCTGGAATCTTGCAGCCTGTTCCCTGCCAGCACCTTTCTTCCCACTTTCTTCCCAGCGACGCTTCTTGCCTCCAAGGGGCCCAGACCCACAACACCCACTCCCGCCTAGCAACCACCGAGTCACAGCAGGGAAGACCGAACACCCAGTGAGTCCAGCTCCATCTGTGTTAGCAGTTACTTAACTTTTCTTTTTTTAAGATTTATTTATTAGAGAGAGAGAGAGAGTGTGTGTGTGTGTGTGTGTGTGTGTGTGCATGAGCACAGGGCGGAGGGGCAGAAGGAGAGAAAGTCTCAAGCCGACTCTGCTGAGCGCAGAGCCCGATCTCTCCACCCAAGATGAAACCAAGAGTCGGACGCCCAACCAACTGCACCCCCAGGAGCCCCAGCAGTTACTTAACTACTGAGACTCAGGTCTCTCGTATACAATATGGAATAACAGAACCGACACTGCAAGATTATGATTACAAATAATGTCTGTAAACTTCTCAGCACAATACACAAAATAATACATACTGGCTAGCAATTGTAGCAACTAGTTATAGTCTACACTTCCTCCCCCATTTACTCTGTGCCAGGAACTGTTCTAAACCCTTTAAAAGCCTGACTCGTTTCCTCCCTAGAAGGTATTGTCAATTATAATTTTCCCCATGTTACAGACAAGAAACGGAGACGTGTTGTAACGATAACAGTACTAGGAAGTCCTTTCCTGGCTGCCCGCCATCCCCCAGACAGAACTCATGGACCCCTAGCACACGAGGCTCCTCACAGCCCTTTCTCCCCACCCCGCTGATAACTAACGCACGAGATGAAGAAAATCCCGGCAGTTCCACAAGTCCAGCTCTTTAATGACCCCTCTTCTCTGCAGACACCATCCCTCTGTGAGAAGTGCCCTTCCCTGCACAACATCCCCCAACTCTGTCGAAACGCCTCTTCTTTCAAAATGGTATTCAAACGTCACTGACGCTGGATCTACATGGGCTTTCAGTCCTTGGGACTCCCTCCGCATTTAATTCACTTCACAACTAGTTCTTCCTTCCTTTTCTAATACTTGGACTGTTTGGTTATATGCCCCACCCCCAACCGTGAACACCCGAGGGCAGTGACTACATTCTCTGTCCATCTGCGCTGACCAGCAGTGTCCAGCCCAGGCTTCTGAACCTACTTCGTACATGTAACCAGGGGGCTTTGTGCACCTGCCCACACATCCGTGCCCCTCTCTGGGAAATGGGAATAAAGTACCTCTCTCACAGAGTATCTGAATAAATCAGAAAACAGAACGTACATAGAACCTAGGAAACAGTTACTAAGAAATGGGGGATGCGGTATGACAGCACACCACAGGAACCCTGGCAGACGTGGGGACGAATGGACTGTTTGCACACGAGCCGACAGGAAACATAGCTGTAGGTCCACCAGCCAAGGGATGAGGTATGCCCAAGGCTGAAAGGCTCCCTCAAGGAACAGTCTGGAGCTGATTGAATCTAAGACTGGAAGAAGCACCATGTGCCTGCTCCCTACAGGGAGGGGCATTCCATGATTGCTCAAGAAACCAACGGCTACCGTGACAGCAAACACGGTAGTCAGCTCGGCAGTTCTGATCAGCTGGCTTAGCAACAACAGGACTCATCACAGGGAACACGCCTACAAAGAAATGTACAAAGTCTGCGCTACTTACTCTACGGTTGCATCTCCACTGCTGAAAACTTTCCTTAATTTTCTAACTCCAAGTTTTACTTTCTTATTTTTAAGTATTAGCCCATTTTAAATGCTTTTCTCTGGGGAGCTCAAAATATCTTAAGACACCTAAACAATCTTGTTTTATGCTAAGTGAAATAAGTCAAGCAGAGAAAGACAATTATCATATGATTTCACTCATTTATGGAACGTAAGAAATAGGAAGATCGGTACGAGAAGGAAGGGAAGAATGAAGGGGGGTAAACAGAAGGGGGAATGAGCCATGAGAGACTGTGGACTCTGGGAAACAAACTGAGGGCTTCAGAGGGGAGGGCGGTGGGGGACGGGGATAGGCCGGTGATGGGTAGTAAGGAGGGCACGTATTGCATGGTGCACTGGGTGTTATATGCAAATAATGAATCATGGAACATTGCATCAAAAACTGGGGAGGTACTGTATGGTGACTAATATAACTAAAAATTATAAAAATAATAAAAATTTAAAAAATAATAAAAATTTTAAAAATAAAAAAAAAGAAAGGGGAAATTGGACCTGATAGGGTTGGGGGGAAGAAAAAAAAAACCTTCACTCAACTCTAAAAACCAACTATACATTATGTCTGGGGTTCTTTCCCTTGAGTCTACAACACTAACCTATTTGATAGCATTTGCTAAACATGCTGTCTACCTATAACATATTATTGTTTAGGCCTCATAAGGACTGAGAATTATAACCTTTTCCCCTAAATTGCCCTAATTTCACCTCTACTTTAAAATCTCTGCCCTCATGTTACAGTTTGTCCAAGTATTTCTTTACCTGCCTTGAAATTACACATGAAACCTCACCCAGAAACCCAAGGCCCCTCTCACTTTTCTCACTTTTGGGTACACACTATACTGGGGAGGTCTTTGCCTGCTGCAAGCTCCCCAGGGCAACAACCCATTTAATCCACATTTTAGATCTGTAACTCTTTGCATAATGATAGTGACAATCGCTGTGTTGCTACATTTAAAGAATTTACACAACGGGGCCTGCTCCCTTGTTGCTGTTAGCCCACTTAACTTTAGGAAAAACTCTCTTCCAATAAAATCAAACAGCAGTGCTTTATAGCTCTGTTCCAACATTGAATGTGGGAACTGAAAATAAAACATATGTTTCTATTACAAAGGAATAAAGGCCATTTCTACTGAAAACACTTTACAAATCCTAAAAACAATCATCAAGACAACAGAAGTCATAAAACCACTGCCAGGAAAAGGTGACACTTGATAGTCAATCTTGCCCCAAATGTGCTGAATGATTCTTTTCACTATCAAAGCCAGAACATAGAACCTATTACTGCAAGTTAATCTTCTGAAGTGTATGCAATTTAATCCAATTCAACACATATATATGTGTGTAGTTGCTTGGCTGTATAGCTTGCTTGGAGTGTGAAACTTGCTACATTATGGCTAGGTCTACACAGCCAAATGCTTCCAATTGCACTGTGTAATTTGCTTAAAGAAGCTGAAGAAAGTGCTGAAGACAAAGCAGAGTGAATGCTATCAGGTGTAACAGGGTGCTAGAAACCCAAGATCAGATCACTGAAACCATGCGCTCTCTGCAGATAGTAAAAACAGTATGCTACGTGAGCGTTTTAAAACACATGTAAGAATACAGAAAAATGAACTAGATATCTACATAGTTAAATTAGCTATTAACTACAAAGGATAAAACAGTAGCTCTGTAGTGAAGAAACCTGGGAGGCACCACCTTACCCAAAGATCAAAGTTACCACCGCCAGTAGTATTGGGACAATGTAATATGATGTACGCTCCCATGGTATTCCTACCAAAAGTACATAACTGAATCTAATCACAAGGAATTGAACAAATGCAAACCAAGGGACATCTTACAAAATAGCTGGTCTGTGCCCTCTAAAAATATCAAGGAAAACAAAGGCTGAAGAACTGTTCTTGATTAAAAGAAGACTAAAAAGGCATGAAAATAAAGGCAACATGGATTGGACTGGATCAAGGCTGAGAAGACTGCTGTCTGGAGAGACTAAGGATTTTGCTTTAAGTCAGCACTTAGTGGCAGAGCTGGGATGAGTAAAGCCCAAAGCTCTTTCCAAGATGCTAGACCTAAGAGGTTAGGGGTCAACTCCCAAAATTCATGCATTTTTTAAAATATTCTTATTTTTAACTTCAAGCATTTTTTAGGTCAAAGTTTTCATACTCTACCATGAAAAATGGTTTATTAGGCACTTGATCTTCATGTATTTGACATTTGCACTTACAAATACACATGAAGAGGGACACCTAGGTGGCTCAGTCGGTTAAGCGACCAACTCCTGCTTTCGGCTCAGGTCATGATCTCAGGGTCATGGGATCAAGCCCTCCATACCCAGTGTTGAACCCGCTTAGTATTCTCTCTCCCCCTCTGCACCCCTCCCCAAGTCATGCTATTTAAAAAAAACAAACAAACAAAGACCAAGGAACTGTGATACTCTATAAACAGAGTCAAAAAACAGATTCACGTGTGTTACGTGTCTTATGGAAACACAGCTAGTAGGTGAACTTAACCATCTATCATGGGTGTACAAATAATAGAAATTTTAGCTCTGGGGGAAGAGTAGAATATAATCCTCCCGCCCTCCAAACAACTGGTTACACTAGTAAGAAAATTAATGGTAAAAGTAATGAATGCATGAAGTCTCTGATGTTCTTAGCTAGAAACTGGAGCTAGGCTTCCTCCCATTTGGCAGAGGAAATCATATGGGTCTGGTGATACATTCCTATCTGAGGTTCCTAAAAACTCTACCTACGTGTTCTTTGCAAATGATGAGGGTCTACCAGACTTTTATTTCTCCTAAAATTATATTTCAATGGGCAGAATCATTCCTGTATGAGCACCTCTTTCCCCTTCTTCTAACAGTTAAAATCAGATTAAACTGAACATCAAGGAAAATACTAACAGAACAAATGACAAAAACATGAAAAGAACCTAAGGAGGAGTGGTCTATATAGCTGGTGATGCTACAAGTTTCAAGGATTATAAACTGGGACAAATAAACACACACACACTTCGGTCCTAATTATTCATTTATCTTAAAAATTACTGAGCACCTTCTATATGTCGGGTACTCTCCTACGAGATTTAGTACGGAACAAATCTGACAAAGTTTCTCATGGAGAAATGTTATAGTCGGAACTGAGTGTACATTAAGTAATCAATAAATTAAAATATAACATGAGGTGGTACTAAGAGTTATGAAAAAAAAATAAGGCAGGACAAGAAGAGAGAGTGACGGAGAAGGGACATTTTGGCTGGAGTGATCAGAGAAGGCTTCTCGTAGGAAGTGCCATCTGAGCTAAGGTGCAGTGCATGGAGGTGGCAGGCCACATGGACGTCTCAAGGCTGGAAGGAGAGGCTACCCTGTGTGCCGGCCGCGCATGCTGGTGGAGTACACATCTGAGTGAGGCACGGCGGCCAGGTGAGGATTCTGAGCATAAGAGTGTGGCATGATTTATGTTCTAGCAGGAGCATTCTGGCTACAGAGCAGAAAGCTGTCAGGAGAGAAGAACAGAAACAAGATCAGCTGGAGGCCCTGCCCCAACCCACTC
>NW_024424453.1:13473921-13516068 GCF_017311325.1 Ursus maritimus
TCAGCAGTGGGAGGAGGAAGACATTCTCAGATCGGGATTAGATTTTCGAAGTAAAACTGACAGGACTGCTGAGGGGCTGAATGTAGAAATTTGAGAGAAAGATAAAAGCCCATAAGGACAATAGCACTTCTACCCTTACCCACCCCCGTGACTACATACAACATTTACTAAGAAGACTGAAGAAAGAAGGAGCAAGGTTGGGGTGGCAAGAAATCAAGACTGTACATACTAGGTTTCAGATACCCATTAGTCATCAAAGTAGAGGTAGCTGGTAAGCAACTAGATATCCAGATTCTAGAGAGAAGTATTATAAATGCTCTTGCTCTCTCACACTCTCATGGGCACGTGCACTCTCGCTCACTCTACATGTAAGTACACGAACTGCACATACTTGTTATTGTGTATGGATGAAGAAAAGTTCAAGAAGGAAAATATGAAGAAGAGAGAAGAGAAACGTGACCATTTATTCTATCTACTTTGGCACTAATATTATGAGAATGTAGAGCTTCAGTCATTTAAAAAGGGGGCATTTCTTTTGTCTCCCCCTATAAAATAATAAGCTGATGAGAACAATCTGAAGTACAGAGTTAACAAGACTGCTACGAAAGCAGCACTCAAGAGATAACCACTGTTCACTCTGTAGATTTTTTCCCTACACATTTAAATATATACACAGTACAGTTTTGTTTTGAAATACAGTTCACATTTGTGTTAGCAAACATGAACTCAAAAGGAGGCAGCCATGGAATCTAGCCATGTTTTCTGTTTTGTTCTGATTGACTTTCCATGCTTTGAGAGTGGGCTCCACTGCCCAGTTCGCCAGGACCACCCACCACTCCCAGCCACCGCACATCTGGACTCACTTATTTAGGACACTGCCTGGCATCTGAGGACATTTGCACTTTCGGACCCTGCTCCTCAGAGCTCTGTAGCCAGGGTCTTCCTTGTAATATCACAAGCATGTTTCCATTTCATAAGGAATTATTTGTAAACCTCATCTTTAAGTGGACATCTTTACATGTAATCCTCTGTGCATATTTCTGCTGGAGAATCCAATCTTTTACTAAGCACTGTTTTAGCACCACCTTAAGGCATCACTGTCTAGTCACCAAAAGAGTGAAGACTGACTAAAAACTGTTTATCTTCAGTTCTTTCTTTTTTTTTTTTTTTTTTAAGATTTTATTTATTTATTCGACAGAGATAGAGACAGCCAGCGCGAGAGAGAACACAAGCAGGGGGAGTGGGAGAGGAAGAAGCAGGCTCACAGCAGAGGAGCCTGATGTGGGGCTCGATCCCATAACGCCGGGATCACGCCCTGAGCCAAAGGCAGACGCTTAACCGCTGTGCCACCCAGGCGCCCCAATCTTCAGTTCTTTCAACATAACCTACCACGATCATAGGCCAGTGCATGTGGGAGGGAGGGGTGAGAGACACAGCACTTTCTAAAGATAATTTCAGATAGTGAAACATACTGTGAATAAAATAAGAATACCTGAAAGCATAAATGGGCAGAAGGGGGGAAAAAGGAATGTTATTTAGGTAGGTGGCCGAAGAACACCTCCTGAGGAAACGGCCTGAGCCAACAGCTCTAAGAAGAGGAGGTGTGGGAATACCAGAGATGAGCTGCCCAAGTATAGGAAAGAAGAAATGCAGAAGCCTTGAGAAAGGAAGGAGCGTGGCGTGTCAGAGGGGACAAGGAACGCAACGTGGGCAGAACATCGTAGAAAGAGAGAGCGAGGCATGGATGGCCTCGGTGGCCGCACGAGAGGATCTGGACCTTTATCCTAATTAAAGTAAAAAACTATTAACAGGTTATGAACAGGGACACGATGTGTGGGGCTCGGACTTAGTGATCAGAGTGGCAGTTTGGAGCCTACAATGTGAGGAGAGAAAGGAAAAGCAGGGAGACAGTTAGGAGACCGCCACTGTATCCAGCCAAGAGGTGACAGTGGCAGGAACCAGCACGTCGGCAGCTGCGGTGGTGAAAACTGTTTAGATGCAGGACGTGTTTTGGAGCTAGCAGCAGTATGACTTGCTGCTGGAATCAGGATTCTGGACCTGGGTGAACAGGGATCCATGTGTGCGCCACGAGCGCCTTGCAGCCTCCCCATGGACCTCCTCAGGCCTCACTCGCCGGGCTACGGCTAGAGCACGCGGGCAACAAGTCCTCGTACAATCAATGATGAAATGTAAAATGTACCGTACTGTCTCACTTACCCAAATTAGGATCAGTAGCCTGACGTTTCTTAATTTTAGCTTCAGAAATAGCAGAATAATAGGCACAGGTCATCTTGATCAGCCACGTTGCTCGAACCATTGGCACTGAATATTTAGCTAAATATGCAAAAACATCTTCTTTTTTACTAAGGATTGGAACCTAAAAAGAAATCACAAATTTATAAAAATCACACATTATTTTCATCATGAGGTCAACCTAAAGGAAGGGAAAGCAAAAGAAAGACACTAAGTCCCTGCTGCCTTTAAGAAAATAGGTCACTGATGGCTTTTCAAACACTACATTGAGCTTAAACACCAAAAACTTTAAGCAATTTTTCATTAAAAGAATCAAAACTATGTTTAGCAACTGACAACAGTTTTACCAGTTGTGCTTTCTTATTTATAAAAACAAATTACTTTCAAATTCTCAGATGCTGAAAGCTACTCGTCATCTCAACAAAATAGGGAAAATAATTTCATGACAGTACTCCAGGGACTTTATCTCAAAATTGGAAGGGATGATCAAGTGAAAAACTGTCCCCACTCCACATTTTTATCAAACACTTTTTTTTGTATAAAGCTTTCTGGCTGTAACATTCATAGTAACAATTTCTAGAAAGCTTCCAAAGTGCCTTTGGCCCAAAATTTAAAATAGAGGCTAAAATGATGGATCAGTGAATCTGCCTAATAAACACTGAGCTAGAAATAGCTGGTTAATTAATTCACTGGTTGAAAGTAGGCACTTGAGAAAGTTCATTACTTCTTCCACACCACGAAGGTATACTATTTAGCAAATTAGCATCCCTATGTACCACTGAATGTTTCCGAAGTTAACTCTTCTAGAATTCCTCCTAAATATCCTAGCAACAGGCCAGTCATCTATATATCATCTATTCAATTTACGAAGGTGGAGTACAACAGTGGACAGAGTATGTTGGCCATGGTGCACAGGATGGAGCAGTAAGCATCCACTACTCCCCCTACCACCTCCGTGCTCCGGTCCTGGCCCCCAGCCTGTATGGTTAAACCCATTACTCCCAGGCTCTTCATTTATCAACTGGATAATACCAACCCAACCCTGGCCACCCCACAGGGTGGTTAGAGGGTAAAGTAAAAGAATTATATGTATCAAAACCAGAAGCTTTTATTTTGTTACCAATTCCAAAGGTTTCTGGATGGCAACCAAAGTGTGTTTTGTGTTTCAAGTCATGATCCTGACCCGCTCCTAAAAGGATCCTGGACACTACAACCATGGCTATCAAGAGCCCTGGTCTCTATGTCCCATACTCTAGCTTGATTTTGCTTTGGATATCAAAAGACTTCAAACCAGCTGAGTGTTACAGCATGGCATTTTTCTTAGTCAAATCCTCCTTTAGACAGCAGATATTTTGTATCATTCATATGTTGCAAATTTGACTGTTCATGGGCTTGGAACCAAGCATAATCCAAAATTAAAAGAGAAGTATTTTTTGTACACAGCCCTTTAAAACAAGCTATTTCACCTGGTTCTTACCGAAGAAACATTCAAGCTGCCCCAATGCTGAAGGAAAAGCTTCCTGGCTGGACACTGAGATGCGGCTGTCCATACACTGTCTTTCACGGGCAATTCAATAGACTTTAGGTCATGTACGATTCCTGCCTTGGGTGCTGACCTTAAACCTAACCCCCATGACAGAGGCAGCTACACTGCACAAACATACCTAAAAGGGAGATGAAAGTCACCTAGGCCACACTGATACATTTTAACAAGAAAATTTCCTGAAAATTTTGTTTACAAGGCACATCTTTCATGGAGCACAAGACTCTGGGTTTACAGACTCTCGCTGAAGCCAGGGACAAGAAAAGCACAGGCTTCTATATTCAGGGCAAGACCTGAGTTGCTGCTTCTCACTAGAACAGACAGTATGAGAGAGTTAAATTTTAGTTGTCAAGGTCAGGTTGCCGCTCATTCAGATGGACCAAAAGAGTACAAGATCAAGGCCTAAAAAATAGGCAAATGCAAAAAAGTAAATGCAGCATCTCCAAAGAAACACTACTAATAGCATCTTTTATAGATGCCCAAAGGATTTCTTTTGAACAACAACTGACAGGAGGAAAATAAAAATCTGAACATGTGAAATGTTTAGATTAAATAGCAAACAAAACTGAGCCATAGGTCTTACCATCAACAAGGTAAGGCGTACCTCCAGCTCACTGCCCCTACTGGCAGAACACTGGAAGAAATGGTTGGCTCAAATCAAGGGATTCAAAATGCAGAAGAACTGATGTGAAGGTTATTTAATTAAGGAAGAAGACACATATTGACGGTGTTATCAAATTTACAGTTTGGACCAACTGAGGAAGGAAATTATGTTTATAGTGACTGAAGTATGACTTCCTTACAGTCACGGATTCCATTTTCAGCAAAGAAACCATCTGACTTTAACTTGTAACTGAACCTAGGCAATCACTGGGCAGCTGTTTCGTTTCTAAATCAAGCTAGAGCTGCATCTAAGTAGTAAAAGAAAACTAAGACACCTAGCATGGGATGGTTTTTCATCCACAAAAGGGCTGTATCACCTTGTAGCGCCTTTCCCCTTGGATGGATATCACTGTCAACACTCTGTTCACCAAGCAGAAGTGGAGGCACAAGGAAATTCCAGAGGCCACAGTAATCAACGTCACCTGAAGTGAGCATGTCATACCCAGTGAACTGTTCGAGAGCCAGAAGGATATCCAGAGGCTATAAGTCTGTTTTTCCAAATCTACCTATGACCGTGATTGAGTTAAAAGGCCCTTCACAGGCACTGTTGACGTTTCTGTGGTTAAATACTTGGGAGTGCTGTGGAGTTGTAAAATAATGGAGCACCAGGCCCAGGAACTTGACCTATCTCATACAGGAAACTATTCTGAACTCTAGAACAGAGCTGGAAGAGAACTCAAGATTTTAGCAGGAAAATTAAGGTCGTCTACATTAAGCCATCTCATAGATGAATGCCAGAAATTAAAGAAGTATTTGAACTTTCTAATATGAAGAACATGCAGATAATGCAATCTTTTACCCAACTCTAAAAGAGCTTTTGCCATCTCAAGAATATGATATGCTGAGGAGGGGAGGAGAGAAGAGAGGAACTCTTCAAATGCCCAAGAAATGACTACTTCAAGGTATAGTCAATGGTGTTACAAAAAGAAGAAAGAAAAAGAAAAAGAAAGAAAAGAAAGAACAGAAAGAAAGAACATTTAACTTTGCCCAGAATTAATGTCAGGGCTTACCTGAGGAACACCTGACTTGGCCAGAGGCAGCTCCTAATAAAGAGAAGAACAATGGCTAATACACTGCACTGTGATTCATCTCTGCCCTAAAAGATGAGCAACCACTACACCCCTAAAGCAAGGCCATCAATTCCTCACCAATATTTGCTTTCAGGGAAAAAAAAAAAAATATATATATATATATACACACACACACACACACACACACACACACAAAAGTGATTCTAAAAGCTTATAAAAAAAAAGAAAACCTAAAAAAAAAAGACATGAGGCTGGCTACATGGGAACTGAAGGTCCTAACCAACATGGAGGGTATGAACTATTGGTAGAAAGCCATCAAATATCAAAGGATGCCTTTTGACTTATGGGGCCTTTAGCTACAATTTACAGGTCATCATGGGTCCACATGGTAAATGTTCACTCCCAGGGAAGAAATGGTACACGGTTCAGCCTGTGTTGAGACAGGTACGAACCTGAGTAGCAAGAGGCAATTATGCTGATAGCCGTGCTTTTCAAGGATTTCAGCTGCCTTTCCTCACAAGGCAGCACGACGCTATGGCGGCACCAGAGCAAAAGAAAGCCAATGGGAACTACAGGCTTTAGAAAACTAACAAGGAAATACAAAAAGGAGCTCTCCTTTAAACCAGGCCTACACCACACTAGTTAATAACACTATCAAGAACAGAAGATGGACACCCTAAGACTAAAGGGTTTCAGGCCAGATGAGAAAGACACGTGGGATGATTTCAAAGGCATGCAAGAAGACAGAGATCGCGGGAAGCTATAAATAAACCTGCCCATTCTGTTCTAAAACTTTTTCAAAGAAGTTTTTCAAGCACACCCAGAACTACAATCTTACTTGTTAGGAAGGAGACTTAGCTTCAGCATTTGGACTGGTACTTTTCAAGACAAGGAGTAATATCAAAGCAAGAATTTCTGAATGATACATTTTGGACATCCTGGCCTAAGAAAACTGAAAATATAATGGAAATAAATGAAGTCCTATTGCCTACTCTCGATTTAAAAAACTCGTCACCTAAAGTCCACATGGGGGCACCTGAGTGGTTCAGCTGGTTAAGCATCTGCCTTCAGCTCAGGTCATGATCCCAGGGTCCTGGGATCGAGTCCCACATCGGGCTCCCTGCTCAGGAGGCAGTCTGCTTCTCCCTCCCCCTCTGCCTCTCCCCCAGCTTGTGCTTGCTCTCTTGCTCCCTCTCTCACTCTCTCAAATAAATAAAATCTTGAAATAAATAAATAAAGTCCACATACACTGCTTCCCATGTGGAATGTTTAGGTCAAGATGTGCTAGGAACCACATGCCATTCAAATAAAGGGAGAAACAGCATTACGTGCAGCACACACCTGGTACAGTGTACCTGCCACTGGTGCTTTGAGTTTTGGAAAAAACAGGGGGAAAGAAATATATACTCGAACACTTAGCTCAAACATGGTGATTTCTAGAAGACCATAATTAAAACAATGTAAGAAATACTTAATACCTTTTTTGCCAAAATAGCAAGTGGTTTATTTCCTGCTAAGTCGGAGAACCAACTATGAATTGCACTCTGGGATCGAGCAGTAACCAGCCAATAATTATCTTTAGCATTAACTTGTGGTTTCTTCTTTCCGGTGTCCTGGAAAGTGTTAAGCTTTAGTTTCTCAGCTAATATGCTGCTGAAATAAGCTCCAATCTGTGGAAATGAGAGAAAAAAAAGAAAAAAATTTGAAGACAGTATGTATGTTAGTAATGTACAGTATTTTATTTTTGTTTTAGGAGAATATCTTCAAGCAGCCAATCAGAAAATAAAGTGGCAATGTAAGTCCTTGAAGCCAAGAGTTGTGACTTCCTTATACTAACATAATGTAAAAACTCCCACAGCACTTTTGTTCCACTATTAACAAGTGGTTCAAGGAAAAAAGAAGAGCCTTTGAAAATCTCTGAGATGATGAAATTAATTACATCCTGAATAAATTTCCAGAGCATGGGTTCTGCTTTAATCTTCAGCTGAACTTCTTTTTCAGACTACACACACATTTGGAGAGAATATATGTCCTGAGAGGTGTTGCATGCAAGAGCAGAAAGTCTAGTAATCACACAGTAATCATTCTTTTTCTGGTTTCATCTTAACGGCATATATTTTTGGAAAAGAAAACTCTGTATTTACACTCAGTGCTTTTCAAAAAGAGTCTAGAAAAATGTATTTAAATGGAAAATTACAAAAGGTTCAATTAAACTAAGTATTCAACATTTTTAACTAGGCTGCCAATTTCAAGAGTACAAGCGTTTCAAGAGAAAGCTAGTGTTACCTGCTCTGAATGGAATAAAGTAGCAAAGGGAGTTCCTGTGAACGACTGTGGCATTTTCATATTAACCAAATTAGAAGAGGACAAAAGAGGAAGAAAGGCACAAGAAGGAAAGGGATAAATACATAAAAAGTAAGTGAATCCACAGAAAACTTGTTGGTATTTCCAAGAATCCTACTTCATTCCCTGGGAATCATTTAATATGATACAAGCAACAAGTAAGGTTAGCAGATAGTGGCAGCCGTGATTAAAATAAAAGACCTGCCCTGGTGAAGCAAAATAAGAATCACCACCTTAGTTAACGCTAACGAGTCAATAAACAATTAGTCTGTAGTTTGGAACACAGTTGTAAACAATTAGTCAAGTTTATCTACCAAGGTGAAAAGCTGGTACATTTTTTCTTAATGTGAATTGGCATTCCTTGACCCTTGTGATTTATGGACAAAAAAGTCTATTTTGGTGCATTAATATAATATGGTAATAAAAAATTAGAGTAATTAGAAAAAAGATCTGAGCTTTACTTTTTTTTTAAGCAAATGTTTGCAGAATGTTTAAACAGGAAATAAATTAAATGCAAATATTTAGCAAAACCAGTTGTTTAGGAAAAAGCAGCCAACGGCAAATTGTTTAATTTTAAATTTCTCAATCAATACTTGGTCTTAAAAGCCCTACTTACACCGATTGTTTAAATTTAAAAGGCCTCTTATTTGCAATTATGTAGGAGTATTTTAATCATAATAAAGGTATAAAACTTTTTTAAAAAGTAGTCAGCAATCTGTTTAACAATTATAATTTTTGTATTTAATAACAATGGAACATATGACTGTATGTGTAGTTTACATCCTAACAAAACTTGGGAACCACTGCACACTGTAAACTAAGTCAAATTCCCTAAAAGAGAGAAAGCAAAACAAAACAAAACATGACCATGCACTTAATATTATATTCACATTATTCCAAACCTAAAAAAAGTAAAGAGCCTCATTCCCAAGTTCTATTGCCTACCTCTCCAAGTAACCACATTGGCTAGTTTCTAATGTCTTTTCCAGGGTTTCTTCAGGTGAATACACATACACAAACATGAATATATTACTTTCTCTTTTTTACATGTATACCTCTTCGTGTACACTAAGTAAATGTCTAAGAGACTTCCACATCTGTATATGGAGAATTTCTTGTTCACTTTCACAAGTAATGTACTGTGTGGGTGTACCACATTGTATATAATCAGACCCCTGTTAACGGACATTTGGAGTGTTTTCCCCAAACTTGTACTACAAATCACATTAAAATGAAAAACCTCTCCTATTTGTTATCTCATACATGCACAGCTGAAGATTTCGGATAAATTTCCAGAATTCAGACTGTACGATTCTGTAATTTTAATCAGCATTGTTAAATTCCCCTCCATAAGCTTCATACCCATTTGAACTCCCTCCAACAAGGTATGAGAGATATAGTTTAATTTGAAACTCAGAATCCAAAGCTATTCTGAAAGTAATTCATTTTAGGGTTGCCTGGGTGGCTCAGTCATTAAGCGTCTGCCTTTGGCTCAAGTCATCCAGCCCCGCATTCCTGTGCCCCAAGTCGGGCTCCCTACTCAGAGGGAGGCCTGCTTCTTCCTCTCCCACTCCCCCTGCTTGTGTTCCCTCTCTCGCTGTCTCTGTCAAATAAATAAAAAGAAAGAAAGAAAGAAAGAAAGAAAGAAAGAAAGAAAGAAAGAAAGAAAGAAAGAAAGAAATTCATTCTATAAGAAACTGGAAAAAAGTTTAGGGACTACACTATAGTTCATGTATTCCATATTTATAAGCTCAATATAAGAAACTGGAAAAAAGTTTAAGGACTACACTATAGTTCATGTATTCCATATTTATAAGCTCAAATTCCCTTCAGAAGGTTTGAATCCTTGAGTAAATCTCACAGGAAGGGTTGGCAGCAGCAGAAGCTGTAATGGGTGTTATTTCCATTTATTCAGTTATTTAAATTGACATAAAACTTGATACAACAGAACAATTTGGCAGTTCATATCAAGAGACACACGCAGCATTCATACTTTCTGTTACGGGCTGAATTGTGTTCCCCCAAAATTCGGATGTTGAAGCCCTAATCCCCAATATGATTGTATTTGGAGATGAGGCCTTTAAAGAGGTTGAGGGCAAATGAAGTCATAAGAGCGGGGCATAATCCAATGGACTGATGTCCTTGTAAGAAGAAACACCTAATACACACACAGCACATGAAGAAAAGACCATGTGAGGACAGCACGAGAGAGGCCAGCCTTGTACAAGCTAAGGAGAGAGCCCTCAGAAGAAACCAGACCTGCCAACGCCTTGATCTTGGACTAAGAGCCCCCTCAACTGTGAGAAAATACATTTTTTCTCAGAAAATCAAATTTCTGTTGCGTAAGCCCCCTAGTTTGTGGTATGTTGTTATGGCGGCCCAAACAGACTACCTTTTACCCAAGTAAATATGCTTCCAGAAATTTATCCTCAAGAACAAAAGCTATACATTCAAATAGGACTACAGCCTCTTCATAAATAACCATAAGAAATTGGCAACAGGCTCCTTGCTATATGCTAGCAGGTTTAGGTCATTATAGCACATAAATGATGGAATGTTATCTGTCCATTAATTATTAATATGAATACTTCAGCCTCAAGGAAAAGTACATACAAAACAATGTTACTGTTTAAAAAAAAAATAAGACAAAAAATTCTGAAGATGGATGGTGGTGACAGTTACACAATAATGTGAATGCACGTCATGCCAAAGAACTGTACATTTTAAAATAGTAAGGGGTGCCTGGGTGGCTCAGTCAGGTCAGCATCTGACTCTTACACAGGTCTTGATCTCAGGGTCATGAGTTCAAGCCCTGTGTTAGGCTCCAATTAGTAAAATAAAATAAAAGCAAAATAAAATGGTAAAATGGTAAATTTTATGTTATGTACATTTTACCACAATTTAAAAAAAAGAAAACCAATTACAACATATATACAATTATAGTTGTGATGTTAAAAAGTATATGAAGACTGGAAATCAAGACAAAATTAAAAGCATTGTGTTTGGCTGATGAGACTACCTGTAGAAAATGCTTCTGTTTTCTTTCACATTGTTTACATATTTCAGTTGATTAGCAAATTGTCAAGTACATTTGTGTTTATGTGTACATGTGCACACACAGATCTTAAATGATACGCAAATCTCTGACAATGGTTATCTCTGGGGAAGAAGAAGGATGTATATTTGTATGTTTGATTTCATTTGTATAATGCTTTCAATTTAATGAAAGTATTTCAATATTCAGAAAATAAAAATAACTCAAAAAGGATGAGAAAAATCAAACCTTAAAAGAATACAAACAGACGCAAATAACTCTACCTATATATTAATTATTAACATAACCACACAGAGAAAGAGATTTAATTCAAGAAATTTTTTAACACAACATTCTGACTATATACCCTTATTGAAAATTAGTCTAAGGACAAAAAATATAACAGGAAAATTATAAATTTTCCACAGTAATTTTGTTGTTGAAGTAGCATTACCATAGTTCAGTTTATTCTGGAACTTTTTTATGTGCATTGTAAGACAGAGGAAATAAATAAATATATTGAATTTACTAAAGGCCAGGGTTCTCACTTTGGGAGAAATGAGATACAAAGATGGAACAAGAAAGAGGAAAAACCCTGGTATTGGGTAAGAACTGGTAGATGGATGCAAGGAAGGAAGAAAAAGGAGAGAAGACAAAGGAAGAAAAAACTCTCTGTGTTGTTTCCCATCTCTGTCCACTGAAAGGACCTAGAAGTTAGGACACTCTAGTAGCAACGAGCATGCCCAGCATCCCAATCTGGGCTGGGGCACAGAAAGAACATGAATCTGGAATAGGTTATTGTATCAAAGGTGAGGAAGTGCTCAAAGAAAGATGGGGGTGTCAAAAGCACCCAAGAAGTAGGTTAAAGGCGCCCCCTGGCCAAGCGAGAGACAATTTAAACATCAAAAAGAGAAAAGATGACACATCAAATTTTAAAGAGTTCTGGAGTTCAAAGTGATACTAAAAAATGGGATGTCAGGGCGCCTGGCTGGCTCAGTGGGTGGAGCATCCAACTCCTGATCTCGGGGTCCTGAGTTCAAGCCCCACACTGGGTGTGGAGATTACTTTTAAAAAAAAGAAAAATGGAAGTGTTTGGGGTACCTAGATGGCTCAGTAGGTAAAGCATGCAGTACTTAATCTCAGGGTGGTGAGTTCAAGCCCCACACTAGGCGTGGAGCCTACTTGAAACAATAAAATAATAATAAAAATAAATTTTAAAGTGTGGTGTCCTTTTACAAAAGAATGCCAATAAATGTATGAGAAATGACAACCGGAAAACCAGCATTTTGCAACCACCAGCAAAATAACTCATTCAGCAAGCATCATCAACTGATGATACAATCACAAGATAAAATTGTACTGAAGAACAGCATATTCATTTGGTCTCAAAGTATCACCCTACAGAGATTAAAAGGAAAAGATAACTACTTTTACAATGTAAAGTGACAGCAGACACCACCTTCGATGATCAAACGTACTTATAACCAATGACAGGGCAAACTGGCACTGCACATCTTCTGATATACAATGTGGCCTTCTTGCCAAAAATATTTAACCTGAATCTTGTCATGAAAAAACAATCAGACAAATCTAGAATGTAGGACTAGAATATAAGAAAATAACTGGGGACGCCTGGGTGGCTCAGTCGGTTGAGCATCTACCTTCAGCTTGGGTCCTAATCCCAGGGTCCTGGGATTGAGTCCCACATCCGGCTCCTTGCTCAGCAGGGAGTCTGCTTCTCCCTCTCCCTCTGCCCCTTCCCCTGCTTGTGCACTCTCTCTCTCTCAAATAAATAAATAAAATCTTAAAAAAAAAAAAAAAGACAAATAACTGGACAGCAGCTCTGAAAGCCCCTCCCCTACCAAAATTAACAACATGAACAAAGGTGGAGAACAGTACTGTGTACGGTACTGGATTACAATAGACGAAAGAAAAAGGACACCCAAATGCAATGCATGACCCCTGATTGGGCCCTAGGGCAGGACTTCATATAAGATATTCTGGAGAATTCTGAATATGTATCATGGTTTTAAATAACACTAATTATCAACATTCCCTATCAAGGGTGTCACAAACACTTTTTCAGAAGTTTTAGGAAATAGACAATTTGCATTACCTTTGATGGGTTAATTACAATATTTCTGGCGGAGCCATGTTCATCTCCAGTAAAGGCTGGCTGATTGTTGAAGCCTTGCTTTACATTCACAGCAGTAAGTTCATCCTGTTCAAGAAAAGGTATCAATTAATCAGAAAGACATAAAAGCTCTTAGTTTACCCAGCGTACTGCAGCCTGAGTAATGACTGACTACACTGTACTCTATAGAAGAGAACTGTTGAACACACACCAAAGAGAGAGCAGAAACTGAAGATTTAAAACCAATACACAGGGACGCCTGGGTGGCTCAGTCAGTTAAGCATCTGCCTTGAGCTTAGGTCATGATCTCAGGGTCCTGGGATCCAGTCCCGCATTGGGCTCCCTGCTCACGGGGGAGCCTGCTTCTCCCTCTCCCTGTGGCTCCCCCTGCTTGTGCTCTCTCTCTGATAGATAGATAGATAGATAGATAGACCAATATACAAATGTACAGAGAGAGGTAAAAATAAATGTGGCAAAATATTAACAACTGTTAACTTAAATATAGAGTATGTGGGTGTTCATTATACTATTCTCTCAATTATTCTGTAAGTTTAAAAATTTTTAACTAATAAGTTGGGAAAAGCAAAAATGAGCAAAAATCCCCCCCACACATGCAGAAACATAAAGTCATAGAATTTGTATACTAGAATTGTTTCCAGAGACCCCACAGTTGGACTCTCCCTTTCCTGCCAGGCCCTTATACACATCACTATTTTATTTATGTTCAAGAAAAATGGCTCACCCCACTTACCCAAGACCCCACAGCAAGTTAAAGACAGAAACAAAGGGCTCATAGGCACAAGCTTTGTGATAACCACAATACCAAGAACACAACAGCAACTGAAGGGAAGTTTAGGGCTTGCAAAATTCTTTCATACAGCTTGGCTCACTTGATCTTTACCAAATTCTAAGGTAAATGGTAAGCATGTAACTTCATGCCCATTTACAGACAGAAGAATGAGGCTCACTAAGCTAGCACAGTAACTGGACAGAGCCAGCTCTGAAATACCGTCTTCTCAACCCAAGACTTGGAAGAGAAATTTCCATGACTCCATGCCACCAAAGTACAAATGCCATATGAAAATGTAGTCTAAAAATACATAGTTACAACTCATACTCTCCTTAAAAACATCTCCTACTGGATAGATACAGAACTTTTCTTCCCAAGGTCACAACACATCAGAAATAGCCCAAGGCTTAAAAAAAAAAAAAAAAAAAAAAAAAAAGGACCTTGCCCTGCCCAAATCATTCAGCTATGGAACTAAATCAGAGTTCTTAAAATACAGACCTGAAAGAATAGAAAGGAAAGGTTTGAGTAAATGAAGCTACCTTCTGTTCCCCTCGCTCTAAGCCAAGAAAGGGTCTTAGTAACCGCTGGGGTAATGCTAGCCGCAGCACGAGAATGAAAATATATACTCGGTCTTCGAAAGTAATTGCTGCAAGTGTAAAATGAAGGGGGGGAAAAAAAAAGCCCAACTGATCAAAATCACTGCTGTGATTCAGCAGGAAGCCTTAGGACAAAATAGTTTATGACATATAAGCACCTGAAAGGTCAGCCTGGCTGAGAGCCAAGGTCTCCTGGAGACGTGCCATGTAACTTTACTTAATTGTGTGTGTACTCTACCTAACATCTTGGCAAGCCACTGTTCTGGCAAGCTTTCAAAAGACCCCGCCACAGGAAGTTTAGCTCTATGATAATCAAGTCTCCTCCAAGCACGAAGGTCACTGAAATCGTGACCTGCACAGAAAATGAGTTGCATACACCTATCGACACAACTCAGACTGCTCCCACATTTTCAAATTAACTATTTGAAAATCTAGGGCAAAACTACATAATGCATATTTTAAGTCAGAAAGGTGTCAGTCAACTTAAATAAAGCGAGGGCGCTAACAAAATTTCTGTATTCTTGGAGTCCAAGAAAGAAGAGGGACGAATGGGATGGGAAAGGGAATGGGATGAGAAAATTGAATTTTTATCTTTGATTCACCATCAAGAAACATTAATTGAGTAACAACATATGTTTTTACTAAAAATACGTTCTGGCTTAATCAAGAGGAAACGTGTGAGGCTTTCGGGACTGGTGAGTTCCACTTACTGCTGCAGCACTTTCTGTTCTAAAGGTACTCCAACTCGGTGGCTCGGCCTATCGGACAGCTAACCACGAGCTGGAGAGATGTGCCCTGCAAACACAGGAACGCCTGCATGCAACGCACACACACCCTCCTTGGAAGGAAAACATGGAACCATGGTCACCTATTTGTCGACCACATCAGATTTTCCTCATGCTAAGATCCACGCAGGTACTGCTTTAGAAGCCTTGAGTTGTGGCAACTTTTTATTTTGCCTTCTAAATTGCATGAAAATACACCCAGAATCCGACCCCCTTCTCACCACCACCAATGCCCTTTGCAGGTCAGCCCCCCCCCATCTTCTCACGCTTGGACACGGCAAGGGCTCCTAACTGGTTTTCTTGCTTCTACCGTCACCCCCTGAAAGCCATTTTCAACACGGCAGCCACAGGGAGCTTTTTAAAACTTAAGTAAGATCATATTACTCCTGCTCAAAACCTGCATTAACTTCCCAACTCAGAGTAAAAAGCAAGGCCCTATGATGTCCTACAAGGCACTGTGTGATCTGGCCCCTATTACCTTTCTGACCTCATTCCTAACCACACTCGCCTTAGCAGACTCCACTCCAGCCACACTGGTCTCCTTGCAGTTCCTCAAGCAGGCCTGCTGGATGGCCTCAAGCCTCAGGGCCTTTGTACGGTCTGCTCCCTCAGCCTGGATTGCCTTCCTTTGGTATCCATGGCCAACTACATATCCACCTGAAGGCTTTGCTCAAATTTCATATTCTCAATGAGAAATCTGAAGACCTTATTTAAAAGTGGAACTGCTCACCCTGTTCTCTTCACCCCAGCATTCCTCATCCTCTAATAATCCATAGCACTTGTCACCTAAAATGCCCTGTAATTTACTTACAACATGTACTGTTTCCCCCACTAGAAGGTAAGGCCCATGAAACCAAGGATCTTTATTTTGTTCATAGACACATGCCAAGGACATATTCAATAAATATCTGTTGAAAGAATAAGTTTGGAGTGCCTGGCTGACTCAGTCATACAGCGTGTGACTCTTGATCCCAGGGTCGTGAGTCCAAGCCCCACACTGGGCATAGAGCCTACTTGGGGGGGGGGGGGGGGGAAAGAATAAATAAGTGAATGATAACCGGTTTTGAACAATTTACACAATAAGCATATCCTGAATTATTCTCCTTGACTTTGGGGTCTATAATTCCATTTGTACTTAAGATAAATCTTCCTAATCACTCAGAGCAGTGTCTCTTACCCCAACTAACCCAATATACCATCCTGAAAAAAAAAAAAATTTATAATACCTTTTCCTGAGTCTGAAATGATATTCATACACAGTAACTATCCAATACCAATATTTTCTTTAAAAAAATCAATATAATGCCCTTACTCTAAAATTTTTTTCTAAAGTAAGTTATAATAACATAGGTACTTGAATATGCTTAGGCATATAACACTAGACCCTCGCTACTCAAAGCTCAGTCCATAGGCCAGTAGCCAGCAGCAGTGGCATCACCTATGGCTTATTAAAAATGCAAAATTTCAATCACAATGCAAATCCCCCAATCACAATCTGCAGTGCAACAAATTCCCAGGTAATTCATGGGCACTTTAAACTTCAAGAAGTGGGGCCTTAGGAGACGTGAAGAAATTGTTGTGTCTCTAACCACCATACTATACGAAAATAGCCAGCAATTAGTATTACTGCTATCGTTTTTGTCCTGTTTCTGGTTCAGGAAAGGGATAACCTGAAGCTCCAGTAAGCACTCAGATGTACAAAGTGTCCACTTCAGAAACTAAAAGGACCCTGGCCTTAGGAGGAGCTTTTTACACGTTTGCATGCATCAGAATCCCCTGAAGCCTTTGTTAAAACACAGCTTCCTGGGCACCACCCCCAGAATTTCCAATTCAGTAGGTCTGGGGTGGGGCCTGAAAATTTGAATTTCTAACAACTTACCAAGTATGCAGATCTACCGACCACACACTGAGAACCACTGACAGAAAGATCAGGAGTTAGTGGCTTTCTAGAAAACCAGGGCTTCCAAGCCCAGCATCAATGCTGCACTCACCATCAGGAGGAAACTCTATGTCCTAAAAAAGACTGGTCAGAATTCTCTGCCACATCTCACTTCCCCCACTGCAAAGGCACAAATACAAAGCTCTACCTACAACACGCACACACACATCTGTATCCTGGAAGGAAACCAGTGTATGAAGTTTTCTCTTTCACTCCTTCAGCTTCTCACAGACCCACAATGAATAAAAAAAAAAAAACCACCAAGGCCACCGTCAATTATGTCAGGAAGCACACAAGAGCCAGAACAGAAGCTTCGAAGTCAGTTGTATTTGAGGTTTACTTATAGAAAACTTTAGGTCAGCTTCCTAGAGAAACTAAGGGAAAGGGAATAAACTCAAAGCATCACAACCAAAATATGCACCCTGATGGTTTATTTCCAAAAGTTTCGGAAAAGGGTGAAAGCCAATGGCAAGAATTTAAACAATGAGTTAAAAGTAAGATTCAAATTCCAGGGTGTTTACTACTTTCTGGCCAGTATTTCTCAAATTCTGCTAATGCACCACCAACAGACCCCTTTTAAAGAAAAAATATTCTCTCTGACCTGAGGATGTCTGTAGTCCCCAATGAGGGGAAATGGGCTAGGATGGGGATCTTTAATGGCATTCGGCAGCACTAAGAGACCCAGAACAAGAAGTAACGTGTGTTACATGAACTCAAACAACAAACTTTTATGACGCTTTGCTCTGAAGGCCTTTGCCAAATCTAATCAGGCAAAAATAGAAGAGAGAGAGTCCAGATTTTGGAACAGCATGCCTCTAAAATCCCCAAGCCAGAATCTGTATAGGACACAAATAGATTCCTCTTGCACTAGCCTTGAACCTCTTCAAAGATTTTTCTAAATAAGAGGATAACCACCAAAATTTCTAACAATGGTCCTCAGAGATTTAAACTGGCTCTGCCACCCCGAGTCAATGATTTTTACAAAAGAAACATCAGCGGCTACTTTGCCCATTTGCAAAGGTGAGACAACTAAAACCCCAAAACCTTGGGGGCGCACCCAACCATTAATCGGGGTCTCATTCTTAGGCCTGTGTTCTGGGCACTAGATCCGCAAAGGACTCCTTAGTAAAAGGTTGATGAATTTCACATTGTACAAGGTGGCTTAGGCCTTTGTTCTGGGCACTAGATCCGCAGTCAAAGGACTCCTTAGTAAAAGGTTGATGAATTTCACATTGTACAAGGTGGGGAATAAAAAAAGAAGTAACCGTTGGAGGAAAGGGGGACACCCATGAATTTAGGGAGTTTTAAATGTATGTATTTATCATCAACACCATAAGGGCATATCATCAACACCATAAGGGCAAAATATTGCATACGCATGGGTGAGACCTAATAATTACTCAGCCAGGAGACAATGCTGGCTAAGAATGTAAATTCACAGTCCTCACCTGGGGCCTTCGGCAGCAGCACACCTGACCAGGTTAAACCAGAACCGATCCCAAAGTAACCTCCACATGGAGAAAGAAGGACTCTCACACCTCTTGTCATTGGTTTCTACTAAAATAGTAAGCCTTAAAGCAATTTTCGGGAGACAGATACCCAGAGACAAACAAACGAAATCCTAGAAATTGTCCCATGTTCATACAGAAGGCCCGGGTTCACTCTGCATTTTTGTATCCTATACTGACACGAAACTTGGATCTTCAGGGCCTTGGGTGAACTCCAAATGATTCCATAAATCTCACACATTTACCTTGAACTTCACAGGATAATCTTATTTTTTGGATCACTTTCAAACGTTCAATAAAATGTTTCACTGGGAAAGTGAACACATTTTGATGCTAGTTCGGAAACTGGTTAAGCTCTTTCTCACTCAAGAAAAAAATTACAAGAGTCACCTGAGTTGCTCAGTTAGTTGAGCAACCCGACTCCAGGTTTCAGCTCAGGTCATGAACTCAGGGCCCTAAGATGGAGCCCCTAGTTGGGCTCTGCTCTCAGGTGGACTCTGCTTGAAGATTCCCCCCTCTGCTCCTCCCCCCACTTGTGCCTGTGCTTTCAAATAAATAGGAAGAAAGGGAGGGAGGGAGGGAAGAAAGGGGTGCCTTGGTGGCTCAGTAGGTTAAGTGTCCAACTCACGTTGTGAGATCGAGCCCCACGTGGGGGCTCCAAGCTCAGCACAAGATTTTCTCTCCCTCTGACCCTTCCCCCTGCTCGGGCTCGTGCTCTCTCTCTCCCTCTCTCTCTCTAAATGAATGAATGAATGAATGAACAGTAAAATCTTAGAAAGGTAGGTAGGTAGGACAGTGGGTCTGTCGGTCAGTCGGTCAGTCAGGACAATTTCCAACGACCTTTCCAAAGGCAGATAATAAACGCATGCAAACACACACAGACGCACACATACGCAAGCACACGCATACGCAACCTCCCCCACTTCTCCTCTAACCCACAGAACATGTGCAGACAAGCCCTATCTCTTTAGTCACCTACTCGTGTCTAACACACTAACTCAATGACTGTTCAGTGAATTGGACAGAAATGTCCACCAGGAATGATAATGCCACAGAAATAGAAAAATGTCCCCCTATGTGCTAGTCAGGCAGACAAGTTAGCTATGGTCTTACCCAAACAAACAAAAATTTTAAAAACAGCTTTATAACTATTTTTCCTAGCCTTGCCCAACTTCCTGAAAAGAGCATTCTCCCAGACCCCTGAGGATGTCTACAGATCCCAGTTTGAGAAATGAAGCTGTGATAATCCCCAGCATGGATATATTTAATGGTCTTTAGGTACCACCTAGAGATGGCAGATATAAATGACCCAGAAGATAGGGGAATAATCTTTTTTTTTTTAACTTTTTTTTTTTTTAAAGATTTATGTATTTATTTGACAGAGAGAGAGACAGCCAGCGAGAGAGGGAACACAGCAGGGGAGTGGGAGAGGAAGAAGCAGGCTCCCAGCAGAGGAGCCCGATGTGGGGCTCGATCCCAGAACGCCGGGATCACACCCTGAGCCGAAGGCAGACACTCAATGACTGAGCCACCCAGGCGCCCCGATAGGGGAATAATCTTTCTCTCCTCATCCCTAACCAATTCTATCTACACTTCTCTCAAAACATGTCTCACATTTATTCCTTTAAAATTCGACAGTCACCTCTCTAAACTGTGGCTGCTATCACAGTGGGCCCTGGCACTACTCCTCATGTATTTCCCTTCCTGTTTAGATTTTTACCTGAATCCAACCTGACCCCAGGCCCTGATGAATCTTCCTCAAACAAGTGTTCTTTTCTGCCCTCCCTTATTCACAAGCCTCAGAGGTTTTTCATGTTTTCCCTTCTTTTCCCCAGAAGGCGCTAAAGAATGGAAGCATCTAACACTACCCCCTCCTAACCCTTAGTGACATCTGCGGGCTTTCTCTCCACCTCCAAATCAAAACACAATTGCCTCGGACAGGCATTAAATGCCTTGAACAATCAAGTTCCACCTCTCAGTCTCCCTTCCATCCTAAGTGTTAAAATCACACAGATTTGAGTTTGAATGCAGAGCCCTTACCTGTGATGGGGAACAAGGTAACTGACCTCTCTGAACCTCAGTTGCTTCCTTTGAAATCAGTCAAGAATACCTCACAGGGTTGAGGTTATGTAAGATAGAATGTACAAAGAGTTTAGCACAGTGCCTGGCCCGTATTAACTGCTCTATAAATGGTGGCTACGGTTATAAAAACTTAGAGCTATATTTTATTTTTATATTTTAACTCATTTAATCTACTTGACTATTATATTCTTTCCAACATAAATCATCTTTTCAGCCTCTAAAGCTTACATAATGCCTTTCCCATCCCCTGGAGTACATTATCATGAAATCTTTTGCTTTCTTCAAACCACAACTCAGGGCTCCCCTTCATTCAGTCAACAAATAAATAAATATACAACATTGTGCTAAGTACTGGGGGTTCCATAGCAAGCAAATTACAAGTGATAAATGCCCCCAAAGAGAAATAATACCACCTGCTCAGGGTGCACATAATAGGGGCTTAACAGTTTCAGAAATCAGACAAGAATTCCCGAAGAAGTGGCCTTTGAGTTGAGCTCTGTCTGAGAAGTAGGAGTTAACTAAGTTAAGAGGAGGAACTTATAATGGTAAGGTTGACATTCTGCATAAAATGGTACAATATTAACTCTAAGATGGTGAAAAGTTAGGGATATATATTGTACTTCCTAGAACAATGACCAAAAGCAAAACAAAAAACCCACAACATGAAGAGGTATAAATAAAATATCAATAGTAAATTAAAATTATAAAAAATAATTTACTAATCCAAAAGAAAGAGACACAGAAAAAAATAGTAAAATGTTATACCTAAATCCAATCATATCAAATTATTAATGAAACGATAATTGAATGTTAATGGACTAAGATTACAAGGGAAGGACAGGGATTGTCAGAATGCATAAAAAGCAAAACCCCATGGAAACAGCCCAAGTGTCCATTGACTGATGAATGGATAAAGATGATGTGAGATGGATGGATGGATGAATGGATGGATGGATAGATATAGAATGAAATATTACTCAGCCATAAAAAAGAATGAAATCTTGCCACCTGCAATGACACAGATGGCACTAGAAAGTATTATGCTAAGCAAAGTAAGTCAGAGAAAGACAAATACCATTTGATTTCATTCATAAGTGGAATTTAAGTTATAAAGCAAATAAGCAAAGGGAAAAAGAGAGAGAGAGAGGAAAACCGAGAAACAGACTCTTAACTACAGAGAACTGATGGTCACCAGAGGGGAGGAGGGTGGCAGGATGTGAGAAGCAGACTCTTAACTATAGAGAACTGATGGTCACCAGAGGGGAGGAGGGTGGCAGGATGGATGAAATAGGTGATGGATCAAGGAGTGCACTTGTGCTGAGCGCCGGGTGTTGTATATAAGTGTTGAATCACTATATTGTACAACTGAAACTAATACTACAGTATATGTTAACTACCTGGAATGTAAAATCCTTAAACGACAAAGCAAAACCTAGCTATCTGCTGCACTTTAAATATAAAGACAGGCACCAGGCTGGTTCTGTCATGACAACATGTGATGCTTAATGTTGGGGTTGTAAGCTGGAGCCCCATGTTGGGCATAGAGTTTACTAAAAATAATAAAATTAAAAAAAAACAAAAAGTAATTTTTAAATAAATAAATTTAAAGGTGATAAGTTGACAGTAAATGGATGGAAAAAAATATCATGCAAACAATGAGCCTAAGAGGGCTAGAGTGGCAATATTAATATTGGACAAAGTAGAATTCAAGATAAAAAGCATTATCGAAGATAAAGTAGGGCAAATCATAATGATAAAAGGGTCAATGCAGCAGAAAGGCACAGCAATCACGGGCATACGTGTGCCTAACAAGAGGGACAGGAATAGCATGTATAAAGCCTGTAGGGTTGGGAAAATGAAAGAAAGAATGCTGTCATGCAGAAGCAGAAGGGACTCAGGTGTGACCAGAAGCTGAGCTATGGGTGGGGACAGATCACACAGGGTATTATGAACCAAGTGAAGGACCTCTGTCTTTATCATAAGAACAGTAAAGGGTTTTATGCAGCGGGGACATCATCCCATCTGAAGGTCTGCAATGTAGACAACCCGACTGGAGTTGGGTGAGAATAAATGGGAGACTTCAGGGCAAAGGGATTGGAACTAGTTACCAGACTCTCATAAGAGTCAGGACATCAGGGGGCGCCTGGGTGGCACAGTCATTAAGCATCTGCCTTCGGCTCAGGGCGTGATCCCGACATTCTGGGATCGAGCTCCACATCAGGCTCCTCTGCTGGGAGCCTGCTTCTTCCTCTCCCACTCCCCCTGCTTGTGTTCCCTCTCTCGCTGGCTGTCTCAGTCAAATAAATAAATAAAATCTTTAAAAAAAAAAAAAAAAGAGTCAGGACATCAGATGATGGTAGCTAGGACCAAGATGGTGGTGACAGGGATAGAGAGGAGAGAAATATAAAGGGCTACTTAAGGGGGTGCCTGGGTGGCTCAGTTGATTAAGCGTCTGCCTTAGGCTCAGGTCATGATCCCAGGATCCTGGGATCAAGCCCCATGTCGGGCTCCCTGCTCAACGGAAAGCCTGTTTCTCCTTCTCCCTCTGCCTGCCACTCCCCCTGCTGTGTTCTCTGTCAAATACATAAAATCTAAGAAAGAAAAGAAGAAATAAAAGAAAAGAAAAGAAAAGAAAAGAAAAGAAAAGAAAAGAAAAGAAAAGAAAAGGCGGGCTACTTAGGAGGGCTACTCAACTGGACTTCTTGAAGTGTTGGATGAAATGACAAAGAGTGAGATTGTCAAGAAAGAAAATCCCCCAGATTTCTGGGATCGTAATGTCTCTTAAGATAGGGTAAGCAGGGCTGGAGGATGGTGGGGAGGGGGTTGGAAGGAAGAGGAGCAGATTACAAGTTCAGTTTTAAACATAAGTTTGAGGTAGCAAAAGAGACAAAATAGTTTTACAGGCATTTAAAATACACAAGTCTAGATATGCAGAGAAGTCTAGGCTGGCCCTGTAAAGTTGTGAGTTGTCTGCATAAAGGTAGTAACTGAGGCCTGGGGTGGCAGCTGAAAGCACCTAAGCAACGGGTGAAGTGAGAAGAGACAAGGACCTAGGACAGACCCCACGGAACATGCAGTACTGATTTAATGGCCAGGGAGGGGAGGAAAAGCCTTCAAGGAGACATGGCATGGCCAGAGAAAAGAGAAGGAAACCAGCGGTTTTAGCTCAGAAGCTGAGAGAAGACATTGCTTCACCAACAAAGAGATCAATATGAGTAAGAGCTGCTGGGAATGTGGCTGTCACTTGTGACCTCAGTGAGGGGTGTGTTTGTGGAATGACGAAGGCAGAAGCCAGACTGGAAGGAGCAGAGGAAGAAGTGGGAGGTGAGGGAGACAGAGAGCACACAAGATGCTTTTGGAAAAGTTTGGAGAAAGAGGAGAGAAATGGGAAAATGGGGCCATAGGGTAGAGGGAGATCTAAGATGGGAGGGCCTTGTGCATGTTTTAATGGCACCAGAAAAAATCCAGTAAAGGATATGATGGAAGACAACAGGAGAAAAGGGAGATGGTTGCTACCTTGAAGTTTCTGAGAAAACCAAAAGGGACACCTAGGACTTCCTGAGCCAGACCAACCAGGGATGTGCATAGGAGGACCCAGAGACAGGCCCTGCAGACCTAGGACCTCCTGAGCCAGGACTCAGAAGACAAAATCTAGTCCCAGACCAACCAGGGATGTGCATAGGAGGACCCAGAGACAGGCCCTGCAGGCACGCTGTTATAGGTGGACTTGTGTACCCCAAAAGATATGTCAGTCCTAACGCCTGTAACTGTGCATATGGCATTTTTTGGAAACAGGGTCTTTGCAGCTATAACTAAGTTCCGTTGAGCGTACTGAATGAGGGTGGGTTCTAGTGCAATATGGCCGGTGTCCTGACAGGAGAAAAGATGAGGGAAGAAAGAGGCAGGATGGGAGCTGTGCTGCCAGAAGCCCAGGAATATCTGGGGCTACCAGAAGCTGGAGGAAGCGAGGAGGGATCCTCCCCTAGAGGCTTCTGGGTGCAGCCCTGCCCTAAAGAGGACTTGGAGCCTCCAGAGCAGTGAGAGAATAAATTGCCATTGTTTGAAGACATCTAGTTCGTGGCATTTTGTTACGGCAGTCCTAGGAAACTAAAACACACATCCCCGTAGGGAAAGCAGGAGGGGAAGCACTGCTCTATCCCTCACGGCAAGACTACCCTCCGACATCACCACCCAAGCCATTTGGCAGCATCAAGAGGACCACCACTGCGAAAAGTCTACAGAAGCTGAGAAAATTCTACAACAGTATCACTAGGCTCTACGTAACTGGACACCCCGGTCAGCTTCCCACACCACAGAAACAGGAACGGATTAATTTGGATCTCTTCTAATTAAGGGGTCACATAATGCCTGAGAAGTTTAAAAAAAAAAAAAAAGGAGAGGAAGGTCCCCCATTGCTGCCAAGATGCCACCGGCCTTCTGAAGAGGGCCAAGGGAGGAGCCAAACTGACTGAAGGGAACAAGAGTCCCCTATAAGGCAACCTAGCACTTCCCCCACCCCCACCAGCATCTCCAACACCAGGGCCACATTTGTATCAAAGCCACATCTGAAACTCAGCTCTTTACATCCACCCTCATCTACATTGCTATTAATATTCACCCCATGCAAACCACACCTGCAGGCCATCAATCAAAACTGGGGGGACCTAGGGGAAACCAGAGGATATGAGCTCAACAGAAAACAGCTAGTCCTTCACACCTGTACAGAGGAGCAGGCAAAAAGAGAAGACAAGAAAATCACAGCAAGAATACTACCACTCGCTGGCCATTAAGCAGCACATTCATGTTCCTCTTCATAACCAAGTGGCTTAAACAGGATGGGTCCTCATTTTACAAGGTGAGAAACAGGCTGAGAGGTAGGTTGAGGATCAGGCCTCCAGTAGACACAATGTGTTCCCCCAAGAAAATGAGATCTTTGGGGAGACCAACAAACCTACATCGGAATCCTGGCTCCCATTCCCGTGAAATGGACGTACCTGCACCACTCACGTGCCCATTTTAAAGAAAAGGTGAAAACCACGTGAGGCACTCAGCACAGTAACAGGTACACACTACATTTCCTTTTTAAGATTTCATTATTTTTAAGTAATCTCTACCCTTAACATGGGGCTCGAACAACCCCAAGACCAAGAGTCGCACACCCCAACGACTGAGCCAGCCAGACACCCCTCACACTAAGTATTTTAAAAATGGAATCATCATCATTATAATTATAGATCTTTTGTATGACCAGCACATTTAGGCCCAAATCATACACATGACCAGGTACTCAGTAACCCTCCAATGAAGTGGATGGAAATGTCCACCAAGGAGTTCAACACATGCAGCTTTTAGAGCCGTCAATTCCTCAAAACAACCCTCACCCTGCCCCTAAGTGGCCTGGTGAGACAGGCAGTCCCTCCTCATTTTAAAGTGGGAGGGAAGGGAGAAAGAAAGAGAGAAAGAGAGGGAAAGAAAGAAAGGAAAAAAGAAAGCAGGAGAGTAGGGGCACCTGGGTGGCTCAGTCAGTTAAGTGTCTGCCTTTGGCTCAGGTCATGATCCTGGAGTTCCAGGATCAAGCCCCTGCTGACCAGGGAGCCTGTTCCTCCCTCTCCCTCTGCCCCTCCCCCTGCTCCATCCTTCTCACTCTCTCAAATAAATAAGTAAAATCCTTAAAAAAAAGGGGGGGGGAGTTTTTGATTCAAATTATATCTAAATATACTTAACATTTATTCCCCTTATCTAAATAATTGTATCCATTAATTCATATTCAAATCAAATTCAAATGCATGTCATCTTCCAATATCAAACACCTGGATGTAGCTCTCAGAAAAACTAAGAAAACTGCCAGAGAAAAATACTTGAACTTTTGGATTTGCATGATTATAAAGGAGGAAAAGTAATGCATCCCGTAGTCTAATCCACCCAGAATTGTATTTAAGGCAGCCTCCAAAGACAGCTTTCTCTTTAGAGCCCCCACTGCTCAGGTAAGTCACAGTCCCACACGATTCTTGCATTGCGATCACATCTCAGGTAAACTCTTGCTGTAAATCATATTTTTCACTTAGTGCTGGAATCTGCCTCCCACTGTGCTAGGTGACTTGAGGGCAGAGAATATAAACACAAGCCGTGGTTTCTGTTCTCTGAAGTTAACTGTCCAGTGAAGTGACTCACACTTACCCCCTAACCTGACTTCTTTTGTTTATCCTTCTACCTCACACCTAATTACATCCCGGACCCCATGCTAGGCACACACCTGGAGGAAGGATCGTTGTGCAATTTCTACCAAAGGAATTGCAAATGCGTAAAAAGGAACACTTATTGGGTGAGAGGGAAAAATCCGGTGAAACTGTAGATCATCCTTCCTGCCTGGAAGAGAAGGAAGAGAGACTGGAAGTTTCTCTTTTCTGTTGGTAATGGTGGCAATTTTGTTCCTTTGTTTGAGGTCAATTACTGGGAAACAGGCTACAGCTTTGAGCCAAGAAAACAAAAGTCCACCTTAGAAAATGCTGTCTGAAAGCTAACGTCTGTTAACATCTCTCAGACTCCACCCTTTTTATTTTCAGGAGGCTTGCTCATTCCCACCTCTTCCAAGGAGCTTAGCCAACCATCCAAGCAATTCTGGTGATGACCCACGACCAAAGTAGCCCGGGAGGAGGTGAAAACAGGTACCGACGGCAAGACCTAAAAGTATGGGACAAGCAGTATAAATTGAAGCTCCACAAAGACCTTCTGGCCACTTTGGGCCAGAAGCCACAGGGTCAATGTGGAGGGGGAGTCTTAATATTCACTTTCCTTGGCAATAAAGTCAGTCAGGATACCCATGATATCACTAAAGACAGCACAAAAATGTTACTTGAAGGTCCTCAAGCAACAGGACCCAGCATCCTAGCTGAACAGTGTCCAAGAAATCTGAGCATTTTCCACAGTCCTCTCACTGCCTTTGACCAATTTGTCACCAACTGCCAATTCTTCTCCAGTCCTATTTAAAGCCCTGATCGGTCGCGCTCTTTTTACTTCAAGCTTTGGTTACGAGAGCCACCTCCCTCGCAGCCTCCCCGACTCCACTCTCTCCCCCACCAGATTTATTAGGCATGAGCTAGTGAGATAAATCTGACAGCAGGACCACGTGAGCTCCTCACCACCCCCCGCAGCCCAATCTGCTGGCACTCCAAACCTGATCTTCGGAAGCACTACACCCCTCCCTACCCCTGCGCCTCACCACTCATCCTACCTTCAGCTTTTTCTTATGAAAGGGTGCAACCTGTCCCCATTCACTCAGCTCCGGCCCCTCCCACCCTGCTCCCTCCAGTGAAACCTCCAAGCATTCCAATCCTCTCTTTTCTGAACTCATGCAGCATTTTTAGCCTCACTATATATAGAAGATAGTTAAAACACAGGCTCAGAAGTCCAACTCCAACTCCATCATTACGCAGCCAACTGACCTCGAACAAGTTAAGTAAGTCCACCCCCCACCCCATGCCTCAGTTTCTCCCCCTGTAAAAAGGAGATAACAGTACCCACCTTAGAGGTGCTCGTGAGGCTGCCGGGAAACCAAGCCTGCAAAGCACTCAGGATGACCAACACAAACAACACTGGCTCTTGTGACATAATGCAGCACTCTACACACTGTACTCAATGTATGGATTAGTCCTCGACTTTCAAATAAATTAATACACCAGTCATTTTCTAAATGCTTTGTGTGTGTCAGTGAACCAGATGTTACTTTCTTGAGCAATGCCTGAGAGTGTGGTCCACCACTGTTACTGGCCCTCATAAAGAAAGTTGCAAAAACTGATAGTAGGAGGTTGGAAACTTACAGCAATTTGACATCACCACTACATTCAAGCTGTATTTTTCTAGTAAGTCATTTTAATCATATTTCTATCAGTCTGCAACAGATTGAAAATTAATTAGAAAAAAAAAAAACTTGTCCCTCACCACAGATATTTTGAGAAGCACTGTTCTAGAGGGGACAGAAGCAGACTTCTATTTCTTTTCTACACCCCCACATCACCTAGCACCATGGGCGGTATATATCAAGTACTAAGTAAATGAAAATATAACTTCAAAAACATTTTGATTACTTAATAACTTAAAAGCAAATCTCATGTGAGTAGTCAAAATGTAAATAGTATCTCCAATTCATAAAGAATCTTTTTTTTTTTTTTTTTAAGACAGAGCTGCCATTTAGTCTAACACTGACCAAGGAGTAAAAACGGCTCTGACCCCAAAAAATATTTTCCACACTGCCTACTAACACACCACTGTGTGAAGCTTTAAAAACAAAACAAAACAAAACAAAAAAAACAAGAAACAAAAAACTGAGCAACGTCAATATTAACCTTCCTCACAGAACTCAGGAGAGAGGTAAATTATTTAGCAATGCCTTGGACATAATTTTGAGAGCACAGCCCCCCAATACCTTTATGTAAACCAGAGTTTTAGCAAAAAATCCCAATGACACTTAAGACAAAAGACATTTTTATTAGTTCTTCACTGCTGCCAATGCCTTAAATGGTCCTAATCCCAACCACCTCATTAGATTAATCCATGAATGAAATGGCTGGAAAAGGAAAGCAGCGAATTCTACCAAATTTTAATTGACAACAGGCAGCATTTGCATAGCTGTGGCACACTGGATGTGGGCTGAAGGCTAAGTTTGTTCCTGCCGAGGAAAAATCTCTGCACATTAAAACTGACTCTGAAAATGCCTGTAGAAAACTCAAGATAAACAGGGAGCCCCATGTAAATCCTGCCTCCCCTCCTCTCTCAGAGGCAGTAATCTAGAACACTATGCATAAGGTGTCACTCCCCTGGGGATCTCAATCCCCTGGCCCCAGGGCCAAGTCAGGTCTTGCTCAGCAGATATCCCCACTCTCTCCAGCAGTTTTAAGCTCTACTTCTCTAAGCCCCCCAAAATCTACAGACATGTTCAAGTTTATAGATTCAATGTACTCTCACTTTACTGAACTATAGACAATTCACCGGAAGATCATGTCCTATTTCCCATCTTTGTACCTTTGCTCATACCATCTGCCCAGAAGGCCTTGTCACCTGGAAACACCCCCATTCCTGAAGACTTTTCTAATCTCACAAAAAAACTGACCCCTCCCTCATTTGTTCCCAACACCCCACTGAAACTTGCAATGACTTCACCGCCCAGTGAACAGGTGTGTCATCCCTCCAGTCAAAGTCCCTCAAGGGCAGGAACCACATCTTATACATCCTGGCATTCCCATGCCCCATACCAGGCTTCTAATAATCACTGGCTAATAATGACCGTGTGGTTACCAGATCCTGTCAACATATATTTAACTTTTACCATTTACCAGACTCTCTCCTGACATCTGGTGATCAGTGGGAAATAAAAGGGACATAGTCCCTGCTTCATGGAACTTATACTAGTTGGGAGACAGAGCAGATAAGAAACAAACACAAACCGCATTGAGTGCTGAGGAGAAAACAGGCACTTCGCAGTGATAGAATAAGGCAACCAAGCAGTAGGAAGCACATGTGCAAAAGTCCTGGGGAAAGAAAATGCTCAACTAAGAGGCCACCAAAGTAGCTGGAACCTCACCCGATGTTACCTCTCCCCTTGGACCACTCATCATCCTATACCCATCTCCCTAACAAGTGCCCTCCTCAGAGCTCCTGCTGACAGGGTCCAGGATGTGCAAGCCCTGAACAGTTCCATCCTCAGTCTGCCTGCTTCTCCATCTCTCTGCACACTCAACAGGTAATCACAGCCATGATCTGAAATACCTATGCACATATCACACCCAAATCCAGATTTCCAGCTTCCACTACTATACACTCTGATCTTGAATCCTGACAGGCATCTCAGATCAAACACATTCAGAAAGGATCTTGTTCTCTCCATCCCCACCTTCACCACCCTTGGAAAAAAATTAAACAAGTTATTTTGTTCCCTACAGCATGTTGGCTTTGGGACCACCATCAATCTTCCCACCCAATTGTGTGAGCCAGTGGCTCTCCAGGTACAAGTCCTCTGTGGTTCCCAAGAACTTCCCAACAATAGGTCTGTGTGAGGCCAAATTTTCTCGAGATCTTTCAACCAAAATAATATATCGTAACAGACTGAATGTAGAACTAGATGTGAGAATCTAGACATTAAAGAGATTTGCAAAAAAAGTAAAACAATGCCACTGTTTTCACTAAATTTTTTTGTTTGTAAGAAGTTATTGTTCATAAGAAGATTTTTTTTTTTTTTTTTTTTTTTTTTTTTTTTTGTCAGAGAGAGCACAAGTAGGGGCAATGGCAGGCAGAGGGAGAAGCAGGCTCCCCATTGAGCAGGGAGCCTAATGCAGGACTTGATCTCAGGACTCTGAGAGGAACACAGACGCTTAGCCGACTGAGTCCCCAAGCGCCCCTAAGAAAACATTTTAACAAGAAACTGGTTTATTACCGTTAAATGGATATATATTTCTAAAGTTTTTCAGTTTTAATTTCTAATAAAGTAAATATCAAGATATAACCGACAAAAACAAAAGCTCTACGGGATCCTCAATAATGTTTAAGATTGTGAAGAGGCCCTAAGATCAGAAAGTTTGGGAACCGCTGGCCTCATCTAAAAATGTTGGTATATTCTTGTACTCCTCTCTCTTACCTCACACATCCACTTTATCAATTCTGCCGCCCAAATAATCTATTAAATCCTCTCCTCTTTCTTCCCAAGCCCTCTTGGCCAAAGAACAGGCTCCTGAAAGATATCCACACCAAATCTCAGAACCTGTAAATGTTACCTTATTTTGGAAAAGGTTCTTTGCAGATGTAATTAAGTTAAAGATCTTGAGATGAGATGATCCTGGACTACCCAGGTAGGCCCTAAATCCAGTAACAAGTGTCCGTATAAGGCACACCCCAGGAAGAGACACACAGAGAAGGTCAGGTGAAGACAGAGGCAGAAATCCAACTGAGGGGGCCCCAAAGAAGCCGAGGAACACCTGGAGCCAAAAGAGGCTGGAAGAGGAAGGAGGGGGTTCTCCCCTAGAGCCTCCAGAGTGAGTGCAACCCTACCAACACTGCCTTTGGACTTGAGGCCTCCGGAGCTGTGAGAAAATAAACGGCCATTGTTTTAAGCCATGTGGTTTGTGGAAACTTGTTATGGCAGCTGCAAGAAACTAATACATCCACCCTCAGGCACGGAATGTCAGGGACCGAGCTGGGCAGTCTCTCTACCTCAATATGGCCCACAGAGCCACTGTCGCCTCAAACTGCAAATATGAGTCACCTTAAATCTCACTCCTTGAACTTCACACCCTGGAATGGCACCTCATCAGCTCCACTATAATATCCAAATGCCTCAACACAGCCTACGAAGGCCCCATAACTAGATCCCACCTTTCCTTCCTGCTCCAGCCCAGCTCCCCCCTGCGTATCCCACACCATGCCTCAGGCCCACAGCCCAGAGCACATCCCACATTCCTTCTGGCCTTTTGCACAAGCTGCTCCCTCTTCCCCAAAATTAATTTTCTTCCACATCCTCAGCCCCATCCACTCCTACACATCCTTCAAGTCCCTGACTCAAAAATCTCCTCTATCAGGTCCTGTCAAAAAAATGGGTCACCCCCTCCTGTTTCCACAGCACTTTGTACATTCCTCTCAAAGAATATCTGAAACATTGTATTCCTTATTTACAAGTCTATCATTTCCTCTAGACCAGGGTTTCTCAACCTTGGAATTACTGACATTTGAGGTCAGATAATCCTTTGGGGGGGGGGGGGGGGGGGGGTGCCCGTTCAGAGTACTGAAGAATGTCAGAAACATTCCTGGCTTCTATCTACTAGATGCCAGGATGGGCGTGCATATGCGCATACACACAGTCCAACAACCCAAATTCCTGAAACTATTGCCAGTGTCCCTAAGGGGAAGGGGAATCACCCCAAAATGAAAACCGCTTTTCTATATTGAAGTCTTTGGGGGCCCAGGACCAACGTTCCCACCGTTTGTTTATTGTTACATTTACTCACATAAGAAATCTTGAGTCCTAGATTTGGGCCAGGTGCTGTACTCAAAGCCAGGGACACAGAACATAAAAGTTCTAAAAGAAAAAAAAAAAAAATTCTTTTTTAAGGGGAACATGGGTGGCTCAGTCAGTTAAGCATCTGCCTTCGGCCCAGATCATGATCCCAGAGTCCTGGGATCGAGCCTCACATGGGGCTCCCTGCTCATTGGGGAGCCTGCTTCTCCCTCTCCCTCTGCTACTCCCCATTTGTGCTTGTGTGTGCTTGCCCTCTGTCAAATAAATAAATTTTAAAAATATAAATAAAGTTTCAGGCCCTATCCTCATGAAGCCACAGCTGGCAAAGGGCCTACAAGGTGCTCAATAATACTGGCTGAATGACTGAATTTGTTTGGCGTGTGTGTGTATGTGTGTGTGTGTGTGTGTGTATAGTAATATTTCCCTCAAAACACGGAAAATAAAACCCAGCGGCTAAAATTCTTCTCCTCAGGGCCATAGCATTTCATAACCGGCGAGGGGGGGGGGGGCGGCGTCCATTTGTATAGAACACAACATGTAAGTGTCGCTCCCCGGAAGTAAGCAACTGGTACCACTTGTCTATTTGTATCTCCAAGAGAGCTATGCATAAATAAAGGAGCATCTCAACCAAGGAAATTAAAACTAGGTGGGATTGATCCCCAACACACAGAGCCCACAAAGGCCAAGGCCAGAGCTAGCTACACCAGAGGCCATAGATAGAGCTGGGAACCTTCCACCAAAAAACACAAAGACAAGAACGCCTGAGCTTCCAGAGTATTCTTTCCTCTGCCCAGGAGACCCCATTCAAGATTCTGGCAAGCTCAAAGATCAAATGGTGAGCTAAACAGTCCCCAGCTCTCACAGAGACACTGGGTGCCCCAAAATGCAGAGAAATCCTCACCACCAGGACAACGCAAGGGTGTTTACCAGAAGCACAGGCTGTGTACAGAAGGGAGGCCAAGTAAAGTTCCAAGAACAAATCAGGGCACACAAGTGCTTGGCCCAGATCTGCCTAACAAGTCACTTTAACCTCTCTGGGACTCCATTGCCTTTTGTATTAAATGAGAACAACACATCTTTAAGTTCCCTTCCAGCTCTAAACATTCCTGGTTTCCCCCAAAACTGGTACAGACCCATAGAATCTTCCTCTCCAAATAGAACAGGTCAGGGCTCTTCCTTCCTTCCCACCTAAACCTTTTATGACAGAAATGGAAATAAAGCCATTTCCATTTCCTTTAAGCTTCTTTTTTTTTTAATTTTAAAGATTTTATCTATTTATTTGACAGAGAAAGAGAGAACACAAGCTGGGGGAGGGGCAGAGGAAGAGGGAGAAGCAGACTCCCCACTGAGCAGGGAGCCCAATGAGGGGCTCCATCTCAGGACCCTGGGTTCACGACCTGAGCCAAAGGCAGACAGATGCTTAAGCAACTGAGCCAGGTCCCCTCCTCTAAGCTTCTGATAGGCACTGGGCAGAATTTACTGCCTAACATACAAGATAAAGGTGCTGTCTCTTGCTATATACCCATTAATCCAGAGAGTAAGAGAGTTCTGGAATGTGCACTCTCTGGAAAGAGGAGGGGGGAAAAAAAAAAAGGAAGGGCTTACACTGTAATGATTTCAGGTGCCAATATATAAATGAAAAGTACCATAACGGGGGCACCTGGGTGGCTCAGTCAGTTAAGCACCTGCCTTTGGCTCAGGTCATGATCCCAGGGTCCTGTTGAGCTCCTTGATCGGCTCCTCCCTCTCCCTCTGCCCTTCCCCCGGCTCGTGTTCTCTCTTTCTGTCAAATAAATAGAATGTTAAAAAAAAGAAAAGAAAAGAAAAGAAAGAAAACAAAACAAAAAAGAAAAGCACCATGACAACATCAGAATGCTTTCAGCTACAGGAAATCACAACTCGTCCAAAATGGCTTCAACCACGTGGACATCTACTGTTTACTTCGTGAGTCCAGGAGAAGTGGTCCTAAGGTCAGTTTAGTAGCTTAATTTTCATAAAGCCACTCACTTGCCTCCTCTTGTGTTTGCTTTTCATTCATAGACTTGTTGCCTCATGGGCACAAGATAGATGCCCTAGCTCAGACTAACATATCCTCTAATTACTTTTCCAAGGATAGAAAACTAAGGAGCTATCAGAGCATTAAGAGAGGGCATTCTCCCCCCCACCCCCGCCCCCGTGCCAGCACTTTTTTCAGTGAGAAAAAGTTCTTCAGAAGTCCTAACGTAGATTTCCACTAAATCTCTTTAGCCAGAATGAAGTCATATGCTCACTGCAAGAGGCAAGAGGGGTTAGGTAAGTGAGAGTCTGGCTTTGAAAAAAAATGTTTGTGGGAAGCTGGTAAGGGAATACTGGGATAAGAATGATAGTCAAGTAGTTAACAAAGTGCCGCATACAACTATATCCGGGAGTGTGCTGGTAAGTGTTTAACGACTACCTTTAAAAAAAAAAAACAACAACCTAATTTGTAGCATTTGCCCATTTTGTCATTGTAAATATGCTAGACTTCAAGATACCAAAATGATATGAACCAGTGGACAAAATTCTCGAAATCTGAATAATCAGTTGGTACAAACCTGCCGTAGCACACCAGTGAATTTACACCTCACGTCTGGTAACAATTTACGTTTACGATGCTCCTTTACACTCAAAGCAATCTAGATGATTAGGGATCCTTCCCAACTCATAGGTGAGGAAAAGGACACAGCAGCCCAAATCACACAGTGCAAGTGGCAGAGCTGGAAGGCTCACATAACAGCCCTAACCCCAACCTCACCACACTTCCCGCAGCATCAGGTGCATACGTGTCTATCCCCACACTCTACCAGACCCCTCCGTCTACTCATCAGCTAAAGGGGTTCTAGCTTAGTTTGGAACGAACAACAAAGACCCATTCCTGCACACTCAACCAAAATTACCTAATAATTATTCCTTAAATCATTTCCTCCAATAACAAGAGTAGTGCACAAGTATTTTTACAGCTTGAAATAAAGATTAGTACAAAAGGAAAGCAATCAGCCCTAATCCCATCCTTTAAAGATAACAATGGTTTGCATGTGGTTGATAAGCCCTCCAGATTATGTAGACATATATATATATATATATTCAGGTAAAAATCATGCTCTTTTGTAATATAATGATATTTTCATTATGTAGATTTCCCTAAACAGAGAAATCGAAATCCAGAGGACAGTTAATGAACTTTCTTGTCACCATCACCAGCTTCAGACATTATCTGAAGACAATTAAAAGTGTTTCCATGTTCCCTTCTCTGCAAGGAATGTGTAGGAGGTAGACACCTCCCTCTACATTGCCCTTAGACTTCTTCCCTCCACGTCGCTTGCCCCACTCAGACTGAGGTCAGCTCTTCCCCAGGCTAAGTCCGCCTGCTCCTTTCACTCTGCTCAGAGCACACTGCTGAAGAGAACTTTTAATCGTGTTCATTCTTAGGGACCCCTCCAACTTCTCTACTCCCTGCCTAGCCAGTCAAGAAGCCTCAAAAGTGGGGTTCAGAACTTCAGTAAAGGACAACTTTAGAATACACCGCAATTCTCGGAGTTTCACTTGCACTTACTCCACCCTACTTCCGCTTCATTCTCACATGTATGTGCACACACCCGCAAGGGGCACGGGCTGAACTAACATCCTAGGATTCTGTTCACCCTCTCCTACCTAGTGCTCACCCAACACAGTTTGCCTTCCAGACTTCACTCTGTGGTCCTCTAACTTCCTAAAGGATCACATTTCATCATCACAGTTGCCAGCCTAAGTGAAAAACCCAACAGGCTAACGGACAGCGGCTGTACCCGAAATTAATGGCTTTACATGAGTCCCCAAAGAGCCCAGTTGAGAGCCCAGGCCCACAGTCAAACAGAAAACCCCACTGCCCTGAACAAGTCCAAAAACATCCTCACGGGACAAAGCAAGAACTGCTCCCCAAAGCCCCATTTTAGCCAAGTGCACACAGAAGGGATATGTGGATATTTCAAGGGCAAGGCAAGGCATTCTACTCTGCTATAAACCATGAACAGCTGATAGAAAACAAGCCTATTCTGGGAACCATGGTTATTAGAACAGAACTTCATGGGGAAAAGTAGCTAAATTCATTTGCACTATTTTGTACCAAAAGGTACTAATACTTCAGATGGTATATTTGTCTAAAAATTTTAATACATCAAATAGTGGGAAGCAGGTAGCAAATAAGGGGGAGTCTGGTTTACATTTTCTAAAGATAAAGACAAACCGAAGCCATTTTTCTCAAACTTCATATATTTAGGAATCACCTGAAAAGCTTGTTTAAAACGCAAATTACTCAGCCTCCTTCCCAGAAATTTTGACTCAGCAAGTCTGAGATGGGCCAGTATATGTGCAGGTTTAACAAGCATCTTTGACGATTCTGCTGCAGGTGTTAGCAGATGCTGAGAAATGACAGCCACTTGGGTTTCTACTCATTGGCCACAAAGTTTGGGTAGCAACACTTCTGTGAGCAGCAGGAAGAAGCAGGGCCTCTGACCCAGTGTTTCCTACACTGATTCTGGCCTAAGAGTCTCATGAGACAAAAGTTAAACATACAGATGTTCCTCCCAGAACACTGGTATTCAAGGAGGTCTACGATAGGCCCAGGAGCCACCCAATTAATCTCAGGAGGAAGCTTTTTCCCTTTCTCTTATGGTCCCCCAGGCAACTGGTCAACCCGTCCTCTCTTCCCAGGCAACTTTATCAACACCCTCCCTCTCAAAGATTATAAAGAAACAAATTTTCACCTCCCCTCACCCCACCTCCCCAGCTGTCTCTAAAATAACTGTTTACTGTGTTTTAAGAGTTTTACATGCTAACAAGAAAATTAACAGGAGTTGCCAAAATAAAACAAGCACTGGGGCAGTTAAATGTTATAAATATGACTGCTCATTAAGAGTTCTACATTTTATTAATTTCTACAAGAACTATTTAGTGAGCACCTAGTCTAATCCCAGGCACTAGGCAGCTCAAAAACTGTGACCACCACAGACAAGCCCCTGCTCTCATGCAGTTTACATTCTAGTGTGGAAAACCATGGGGAAAATCAGCAACCATATTTCAGTGACCAGCACTGCAAAAACCCATTAACACAAGATAATGAGCTAGCAAGGATGAGGAAGGATGGGTTACAAGGAAGGCTTCCTTGACAGGGAGTCTCTAAGAGCCAAACAACAGGAAACACGACTACAGGGGCAGTCAGAAACAGGAACGTAGACACAAAAGAGCTGAGCCTGTTGGAAAGAGAGAGAAGTGGCCACTGGTCCTACCACACAGCCAAGAAGAGGAATGAGCAAGTCTGAAAGGGATGACTCAAAGCCCAGAGGCCAAATCTCAAAAAGTCTTATGGATATTATAAATACAATGGGAAATCCTGGGACCCTTAGTGCCAGACATGGTTCAAATTTCATTTTATCTCTCCAGCAACCCCATGTGGTAGGAACAAATATGAACCCCATTCCACAAGTGAGATCTGAGTCCAACAGGCAGTAAGTGATGAAGCCAGAACTCAAAGCCAGGCGGTCTGGCTACAGGTGGTGGCTGTGGATGTGAACAAGGGCCAGATGGTAGGGGCGTGAAGGCCTAGGTAAGGAATCAGTTATTCCAAGTGTAATACAAAGCCATTAGAGGGGGACTGAGACTGCCTGACTCATTCCCTTTTATATAAGCTAAGAGAAGGCACAACTGGGAAAAGCCCACCACAGCCTGGCTGAGTTGGCTGCTAAACCAAACTACAGCCATACAGGGATGCCCAGACCTGCCCTACCTGGATCAGGCAGAACTCTCTAGCCTCTGCAGAACTTGATGCCTTTTCTCTAGGTCAGGGTCCTTAAAGTGGAGCCCTGGACCAGCAGCCATCAGATCTAATAAGGCATCTTGTTAGAAATGCAAATTATGGGGCCCTGGCTCATAACTACTAAATCTGAAAAACCATTTGTTTTTAACAAGCTCTACAGGTGATTCAGGTAGGTCAAGTTTGAGAACACCTGTTGTGGGTTATCCACATGCAGACACAACCACCACCACCACTGACCCACCCACCTTCTCCAACCCCCCCCCCACTCCTTCCCCTACCCTCCCCACTTTTTACTGGACTTGTCCTTGGGCAGCCTCTGGGCTGCACACCCAGCCATCCAACCCCTTTACTGGTGGGACTCTCTAGAGCTCTTGATGCCTGGAAATCTCACTATTGGCCCAAACTATTTTTCTCACTAATTTGACTTCCTGAAAATACTTATCATTCAGCTGTTTAGGCCTCTTCTAGCCTAGGGTAAACTCCTCTTCCTTCCTATTTCTAGGGTTTAACTTTCAGCCTTGTCACCTCCAAGGTTGAATGTCAAGGATAATCTCTGCCTTAACCTAGACCTTCCCTAACACCTCTCAGTCACCAGATTTCCTCTTTTTATTCATCCATTCCCACTTTCCTTCATACATTCCAACAAGTATTCATGCCCTCAGCATCCCAGGAACTAACTACACTAGGTGGCAGGTACTTTAGTGATGCCTAGAAACAGTGCTCATCCCCGCTCTCACAAAACTGACCCTTTAGTGGGGGATGGCAGCAAGCAAATAAATACAAAATTACAAATTATATGCTTATACTAGAAAGGCCTCTGAAAAGTCGCTGGGCTGAGACCTGAAGGATGAAGAGACAGGCCTTGACAATATTTGGGTATTGAATCCATGCCAGACTCTAGTCCGTCTAAACGCTTTCCATGCATTACTCATGTAATGTTCCAATAGCTCAGTGGAGCTACAAGAGGGGAGACCGAGGGATGTGGAGAATAAAGAGTATGTAAAGAGGAGAGCCAAGTTTCAAACCCAGGCAGACTGGCTCCAGAGCTACCTTCCTCACCACAAGCTAAGGTGAGAAGAGTGGGTGGAATGGTGGGGGTAGGGCTAGATAGGCACACAAGTGTCCAGGCAGACAGATCAGCATGTATACAAGCCCAGGGGCAGAGAAAAGTCAGCCTGAAGCAGAAAGGAAATCGAGCATACTAGGGAAACTGGGGACCCGTGGATGGATTGGAAATATATGTGGGAACTGGACCAGACAAGATATCCTGAAACATGTATTATGGAGTATAAGGAAGAAGGGGAAATCAAGGGTGACTCTCAGTTTTCTGATTCTGTTTTTAAGGCTTAAGGACAGTCAGAAGACAAAATATTATAACACAATATATTTTTAAAAATAAATAAAGTCCTGTGGAGTGCTGATGCACAGGCAAGCGCTCAAAAGAATATAGTCAATCGATCAGGCAGGTTAAATCTTCCAGCTCACCCCACCCTCCCCTCCTCCTCCATAGGGGATCTTCATTCAAGGGTTCCAGGCTATCTACCAGGAGCTGTTTTCCAGAACGCTACTAGCACTGGTTAACAATAATAAAAGTCACAGCTATAGTAATAAGAATAGCTTCCACCAGGAGGAGGGTTTTTCTCACACAAATGTAATGCATTTCAAACCAGGATTCTCAAAATTTTCTGAATAGAACAATTATACTAATTTACAAATGAGAAGTTATGCAACTTGCCCAAGGCCACACAACTGCAAAGAGGCTGAGCCAGAATCCAAATTCAGGTCTGCCCAATTTCAAAGCCCATACTTCCTCCGTTAAATCAGCATTTCCCATAATGTGGGTGGGACAAAGATCTCTGATGGAACACAACAATGGTTTTAAATGCACAGATAAACTTTCTAAAGTTTTAATAGTTATAGCCTGGTTTTATTACATATAATCCTATGTGCGTGTAATATCAGCTAGATAAAAATTTAATATATACATACACACAATTGGATTCTAACTTTTGCATTACATACGTATATATGACTCCATGACTTCATAGGTATTGCTGCCTAAGAAACAAACTTTCTTAAACGTTAAAGAAAACATTAGAATAAAAATACAGGTGATAACAGGGATAGGGTAGAACTCTTGAGGCAGTACATAAATAACTGAAGCTTGTGAAACACTGCTCACCACACCACCACCCAAGAACAGCCAAGCACCTGTTCCATATTGTACTCAAATTTGGCTACAGTCACACATAACTCTGACTCTGCTCCAGACGGACGAAATACTGGCTGCCTTGGGGGAAAGGGAGTAATAGCAGAACAACACAATTTAGCATAAATCCTTAACACAGTATTGGTCTTGACTTAAATACTGGTTTGGTGGTCCAAATCCTCTGCTTCTTTATCACATACCTTAAGTCGGGTAAAGCTTTCTTGGGCCTCAGTTTCCCTTTGTCAAAAGGAAGTTATACAAAATAGGCTCTAAGGTCACTTCCAGTTTTAGAATTCCACAGAACGTTGCAAAATCCTAAAATCCAAAAGTATTTTTTCCGATCGGAGAGGCCCCACTCCTGAATGAGTGTTGACCTGAGGAATAAACACTAAATAAGCCCAAATGGCATTCTCGAAGACCGTCCCGTAAGCACAGAGATGCTATTAATTACACTTCCTTCTGGAAAATGCAGCAACACATTAAAAGATGAGAAAGATGAGGCAAGCAGTATCCTTGTCCCCACCCCCCCAAACTTTTAAAAATTTCCTGACACTAATTTTTAAGTCACTACCTTTGTTACAGCTGGTCCTTAGCATCTGTTATTTCTAGTCCTTAGCAATTCACTTTAATCTGGGTGGGAGTAGCCCAGGGAGAGATAGGTGGGAAAGAAATCTGCAAGATCTCCTCAATCCATCCTCACGCTAAGCCTCAACTGAGAACCACCTGTAAAACCTTCCCAGCTTCAATCTGGATTACTCCACGGATGCTCAAGCATGTTTATGTGCTTAAGTCTCTAAAAGGAATTGCCACTCCTTAATTTTTAGAAACATTAACAGAAGTTTAACCAGAACAAGCATTCTTCCTCTATTACTGAAACAGATACCTTTATCAAAAGAGAAGTTTTAAGGACCCCTCCTGCCTTCTTTACAAAGCCCTTTCTGTGATGTCCGTGGGCCTCCAAACTTTTAATAGTGTTTTTAGATTCTCAGAAAGAAGTTGTGCAATGCGCTCACTTCGTTTTTTTGCTGAAGAAAACAGAGGATGGGTGGGCTGCAGCTGGCAAACTCAGAAAGCACAGCTGGGTAGCAGGTGATCTTAAAAAAAAAAAAAAAGGCAAATCCCTGGGCAAATTGTGTAGCCAAGGGTGATCATTATAACTGGAGAGTTGTTACATAATTACTTCTTAACTACTGACAAACACATAAATGGCTATAAAATGCCATGGTTACTCTAGACATTGAAGCTAGTGTACCTAAGGCAAGAGTCAAGGTTTCTCCAATTTCATTCAAAGAAATAAGCAATCTCGGGACTTATTTCCCTTCCAAGGTAACCTGTCTGCTTTTACATATACAAAACAGCCTCCAGCAATTAAACCAATCGCCTCTAGGGACGAAAATCAGGCTCCCCTTAATATTGATTTTTTTTTT
>NW_024424453.1:13516078-13627376 GCF_017311325.1 Ursus maritimus
TTTTTTTTTTAAAAGAGAAAGGGGGATACAGAAAGAAGTACCTTCAAAGAGCTAAATATTTATCACCTCGATAAAAACGACTTCCACTCCAAACTGGAAAATTTGAACAGAAAAGGTCTCCCCCTCACCCCATCCTCTCGTCCCTGCTCAGCTGGCGCAAAAGGTAAGACCTGTGTCGTCTGCACTGCATTCCAACATTTTTCAAAAAGTTTACGAGGATTTACCGAAGCAGCGGGGAGAAAAATAAAGCAGGCAGAAGCGGGGGAGAGGGAGCAAGAGGATTTCGGCAAAGAAGCACCCGGTGAAGCACCCAGCGGCTCCGTGCAAGGCCCGATAACGGGAAGCGACCCGGCACCCGGATAGCGAGCACCCCAGTGGAGCACAGAGACTGACAGCCGCTGGGCCTCCGCCGCCGGGGGTCCCCTAGCCCCCCAGCCCGGTCACCTCCGCCTGGCCCCCTCCCGAACCCTCCCCCCGCAGCGTCGGCGATGCCCGCTGGGCCAACTTGGCCCCGGGTCAGCGCTGCGGAGCGCGGCCCCAGTTGCGGAGGAGGCCGCCGGCGCCCTTACCTCCTTCTGCTTGGGGTCCTGCGGGTAGACGTCGGGCGGCCCGAGCCGGGGGCGTTTCAGCGGTCTCTGCTCATAGCTGAGAAGCCCGAAGGCGGCCATGATCTCTCATGTTAACCGGCGAAATGAATGAGAGTTGGAGCTGGAGCAGCCGCCTCTGAGCACCAGGGAGCAGCACTTTGCAGACAGACTCCCTCTCTCCCCCTCCTCGCTCGCTCACTGTGGCGCTGCAGGCAGGAATAAAGCAGGTTGGATGCTGCCGCTGCCCGGCACGCAGACACGCACTGATGGGGGCAGTCTTCGGCGGGCACCCGGCTGCGCTTCAGCCTCGGGACGCGTCGCTCCTGTGGCGGCGGAGGTCCGCCTGGGTCTCCCGCGGAGCCAGCCTCCCGTTCCAACCCCCCCCAACCCTGTCCCCAGGGGGAGGAGCAGCTGATGGGAACGTGTGACTTTTTTCACCAATGGACCCAAACCCACCCCAGCCGGACAGGGGGTAGGGGTTGGGGGAGGGGCACGGGGGGGGAAAAAAACTTTTCTTGGCGCCTAGGCGGGTGGCTCAAGTGCTCACCCAAGGTGAGTGGTGGCCCTCCAGCCCCGGGAAGAGACTGCGGAGAAGCCCGCCCCCGCCCCTCTTCCGCGGCAGGGATCCTTCCCGCGCCGCCACGCGCCCCGCAGACCCCGCCACCTGGGCGCGGACCCGGCCGGAGCGGAGGGAGAGAGGCCTGGAGGGGTGGGGGAGGCAGGGATGCGGACGGGGTGAAGCGGCCGGTGCCTCCTAGACGCCTGCCGGGCTCCGGTGGCGCATCCGAGGCTCTGGTCCCCTCGGCGGCTCCGGGCAGGCGCCGAGGCGCGCTGCTGGCGGTCGCGGCGGCTGGAGGGGGCCGTGCTCACGGTGGCGCGGGGCCGATTTAACCCTTTGCTGCCCCTCCAGGGGCTGGGGAAAAGGGGGAGGAGGACTGGCAGTGAGCGCCGACGGGGGCAGCCAGCCCGCGGACGTCTCGGACTCCTCCAGCCCGCCGCCTCCCCGCGGCCGCAGCTCCTCCTCCCACCCCCCCCCCCAACAGTTTACCTGTTGGTCCCCGGCTAGTGGGCAGGGGCCGCCGCCGGCAGCGGCACTCGGGCGGCCACAGCCTCCATGATTCGGGCTGGGATGGGGGGGGATTAGATTGGATTTTATTTGTGAGGTAGCAGTCTCGTCCAGGCGAGCTCCAGGGACACCGCGAAGTTTGCCACTGTCTGGGGGCGGCGGGCGACGCCGGCTCGCCGCCGCCGGCGTTCTCGCCCCCACGGCCCGGGAGCGCGAGCTTCCGAGTTGGCGGACGGCGGCGCAGCGGCCGCACTGAGCATGCCCAGCTCGGCGGCCGGACCGCGGAGGAGTTGGCTGCGAGCGCGCTCCGATCCGCCTCTCCGGGTTTTCGCAGCCGCAGAGCGCGCAGCCCGCGGGCCCCGGCGCCGGGGTTGGTCCTGGGGTGAAACGGGGCTAGGGAGGAGGCGCCCGCAGAACCCTCACTCCCGGCCGCGGGCCGCGCTGTCCGCCTCAACCTCTTCTCAGGGTCGTTGTCCCCGCGCCTGGGCCGGAAACCTCACCTGCGCCGGGCGTGTGGCGGGAGGGAGGCGATCCTCCAGGGGAGACCTTGGTCATCCAACCGGCCCGTGCTCCCCGCTCGCTTCGGGGCGTGGGCACAGAGATGCTAGGCCACCTGCCGCGAGCACTGCGAGACCGGAGCCGCGGGGGCGGGCCCGGCTTGTCCCGAGGGACCCGGCGGGAGGCGCGCCCGGGAGGATGTGCCGGCACTTGTCCAAGAATGATGGCTGCCATTTATGGAGCCCTCCCTTCGTGCCAGGATCTTGACAGTTTAAAGGTCTCTGATCCTTAAAAAATAAATAAGTAAACCTTACACGGTTTTACTGTACCCTTTTTATAGATGGAGAAATTGAGTCAGCTCAGTGAGGCCCGGTGACTTGTTCAAAGCCACAAAGCTACCTCTGCCTGATCCCAAGCTGCAGACCTATTTTCCAAGATTTGGGGTTGGAAGGGCTGAGTTCCCCAACTGCCCTTGTCTGCTTGTGTCACGCCCCCCACACCTTGAGGAATTTCCAGACTCCCGGTTCGGTCTTCTATAAAATGGTGTAAGCAGAATCTAACCCAAAGGCCTTTGTACAGCACCTGGCATATAGTAGGTGCTCAGATGTTGCCCAAAATCTAAATACCTACTTACCTCAGCTGACTTGAAGCAAAAGGGAAGGAAGAAGAGGTAGATAAGGGGATGGAATGTGTAGAGGCCAGTTTCTCACTCTTGACCCTGATCTGTTAGCCCTTCTCAAAAAACCTAAGGCCAAGTCAGACCCGTAGTTTTTGGTTTCTTTACTCAATGTGAGCCCGTAGAACAGTTCAGAGAACAGTTACCCTCCCCCAGGAGGCATTTCCCAAACACTTTCTGCACCCTGCCCCAAGGGTTTTTCTTCCTAATACCCTGGGTGTCACTTGAAAGCTGAACTTGCCCTTGTGATAAAGGCATCTATCAAATCTAATTTTCTCTCTTGAGAAAAAGGAGTGTTATCTAACTTTATTAGGGAAATTATCAAAGGCAACAAAAAGCAGGAGAAACGGTATAATGAACTCCCAAGTACTCATCTCCCAGCTGTGGCGATTATCAAAGTTTTGCCTTTCTTTCAACTCCCCTACCCCAACACATTGACCTGCACTAGAGAGGACACTGTTATTCATCGTTGCAACTTAGGCACACAGCCTGCAACACTACCAGGTGGGCACTCAGTGGTTGGACGGGTAGGTATGTGGGGTCACAGATCACTGGGGGGTACTTTGGGGATACCTCGTGCTGACATTCGAGTCTGATAGGAGATGTAACCTCAATTCCTCCCTGGGAATACCCAGGCAAGAGTCTCTAACTGGCCTCCGCAAAGGAAAGTTTTGAAGCGCTCAAAATCATATCTAACCATAAAGATTTTATTTGAAAATCAAAATGTATTAGTACATTAGCTCCTCAAAGATCCCTCACCATCAGGAATTCCCTTAGCTGCTAATGTTCCCTCTGCAAGCCCTGGTTTTCAGAATTCTGCAAGGGGTCCCTCATAGCAGGGACGGCTTTTGTAGTCCTGGGCAAAGTCTCTTTAAGATGGCTCAGGCTGGCTTTCTCTCTCTACATTTGGGCTGCACGAAATACACAGATGTCTTTGTCTGCACATATTCTAGCGCAAGCATTTTCTCACCAGCTTTCTCTCCTTGTCCACCATGGACACATTCTGCAAGCCACACAGTTCTTCACCTTGAATGTTCTCCAGTCTGGGTCACAGATCAGTCCCTCAAGTTCATGCAAACTGCAGTGGACAAATGTCAAGTGAGGAATAAAATTTCTCTGGCAAAAGGCAGAGACACAATCCTCTTTCAGAGCAAGTTTCCAAAGAAGAAGAGTGGAAAATGGGTAGGAGCAGAGATAGGCTGTTGACCCACCAGAAGCCATAGTCCTATTATTCCTATTTGTATCCACAAAGCCAGAATCAAACCTAGATCCCCCTGACTCCCACCTACACTCATTATTGTCAGTGTGCTCCATGTATTAATTATCGTCTACATAACACATATAAAAGTGAGCCTCGGAAGACAGGTCTGGTATAAGAGAAGCCAAACTCCTGACAGCTTGCTCTGGCATAGACCATGCTTCCACTCAAGTGGAAAGAAGCAATTCTCAGTATAGTGCCTGTAGGTGAAGTAATTAAAGTTGCTGGGTTTCCCCGTGGGACTGATGCTTGTCCAGGTGTATGTATTACTGTGTTTTGTTAACAGATTGTCTACAGGCAGTCTTGCTTACTTTCAGTTTTTCTTATATCCCCATTACATTTAAATGCATTTGTGGTGTGTCTACTTCTGACTCAAAGAAGAAAAATCCCCCCTTCTCTTAGCCTCTTACAGAAAAGGAAAAATGAGAATGACTTTGAGAAGGTGGGTGGGCATAGAGAAAAGAGAAATGGAGTGTGATTTTTGGGACATTCCAACCAAATGGAATTTTTAATATAGTCTTTAGGCCACCTGTAAAGACGTAGAGAATACAGACATTAAGACTCCCTAAAGCAGCACTGACAACAGAATTATATTGCCAGTCAAATATATACTTTTACATTTTTTTAGTAGCCACATTAAAGTAAAAAGAAACAGATGAAGTTAATTTTAATAATACATTTGTTTTAACCCTATATAGCCAAAATATTGTCATTTCCACATGTGATCATTTTTTAATGTGTTAATGAGACATTTTCATTCTTTACGATAAGTCTTAGAAATCTGGTGCGCATTTTATACTTAAAGCACATCTCATTTCATTTATTTATTTTTAGTAATTTCTACACCCAGTGTGGGGCTCAAACTCACAAGCCTGAGATCAAGAGTTTCATACTCGTCCGACTGAGCCAGCCGAGCACCTCAACCACATCTCATTTCAGACCAGCTGATTTCACATGTTCAAAAGTCACATGTCGCTAGTGACTACTATATTGGTCAGCCCTGCTCTAGAGGGATGTTTCAGTACTAGTGAACCTATAACATATAGGATCTTCAGAAGATCACTGAGGAGGCAGGTGAGTTTCCAAATTAGAAGACCAAAAAGTCGTAAAAGACAAAAAACAGGAGGAAGGTGAAGAAAAATGAAAGTAAAGACAACTTGGGACAACAATGGATACCCCAACAGCACTTAGTTGCTAGAGAAATGGATGCATCAGAGGGGCAAGGACATAGAAAAAAAGAAGTCTGGGGACTGAAAAATCAAAGGATGAGATAAGAGAGTTTTGAATTTCAAAACTGAGCCCATGGCTTCATTCACTCACAAATTGTTGCCACTGAATTTACGAAAAGAAGGCCTACTGGTTGATTTCCGGAGTGGGGGCAGTAACAGGCAAACTCAGGTCACTGATGATCAAGGTCGCACACTCAGCGCCTCAGCACCAGAATCTTATTCTCTTATTTTGTTAGCTTACTCAGAGCTGTGTAAGGCTTCGATAAATACTAAGCAAATTCAAGAAAGAGTTCAGTAGAAAAGCAGAATGCTAATTTATTGATACACAGGAATAGGCCTTTCCAGAACTAAAGTAGGTCTATTCCCTTACTCAGATCACCCCCTTGCTAGGAGGTTTTTGTTTTGTTAGTAATCTCACACCCAAAGGGGGGGTCGAACTCACAACCTCCTAGATCAAAAGTCACACGCTCTACCGACTGAGTCAGCCAGTCCCTTGCTAGCTTTAAAGTTTGCTGTAAAACTGAAATAGTAAGTAGAAGTTTATTTGGTGAGCATAAAATTAAAGCAAAGAATTGGATAATTTCTGAGGATTGTTTACTCAGACTGACCCATGGTGGAAGTCACCTTCCTTGTGACAGAAGTAGGACAGAAGCCACACCTTGGCCTACTCGTCCCTTTGGTGGCTATATAGACAGGTTGTTACTGTCCAAAGCATTTACTATGTATTATACCAGAGGTTCCTGGTAGTCGACAAATGTGTCTTTTAGGTTCCTTTGTTTTATTTTGGACTTACACAGTCACTTCTGGAGTCTAGAAAAATCTGGCCACACTGGGTCCACATTCTCAAATGACATCGGTCTGTTAGAGCTGAGACAGACCTGCCCCTCTATGTGCTATTACCACAGACCATCTGACCAGTTCCCCTCAGAGAACTGTTTCACCTGACTGGCTCCTATGGCTCATGAGAGTGAGATTCCTGTTATATGAAGACCTGCTAACCAGGCCTGGCTTCAGATTTTCCTGCTCAGAGAGAGAGAGAGCGTGTAGGAGATGGATTCATGTTCAGTTACCTGATTATCAGGTTACTGCTTTCTTATTGTTAACTAGTCAAGAATCCATCTCCATCATTTGTTAGTTACAAATTATAAATCATCTGTTAGGATGGGTTACATCTGATGAAAGCTGATCTTGTAATCTTATATTTGTTAATTATGAAATATTTCAGTTTTGAGAGGAATATTTCTTTTCCCAGTTCTAGGAACATCCTCTTTTTTTTTTTTTAAACTTTTTTTTTTTTTTTTTTTTTTTTAGATTTTATTTATTTATTCGACAGAGATAGAGACAGCCAGCGAGAGAGGGAACATAAGCAGGGGGAGTGGGAGAGGAAGAAGCAGGCTCATAGTGGAGGAGCCTGATGTGGGGCTCGATCCCATAACGCCGGGATCACGCCCTGAGCCGAAGGCAGACGCTTAACCGCTGTGCCACCCAGGCGCCCCTCTAGGAACATCCTCTTATACTTCCTTATATACCTGCTACAGTCACACAGCAAGAAAGCATTAAAAATACATTGGATGGCAGAATCTGGATATCGCATAAAATATACTGACAGATTGAAATGATAAACTAAATGTAACAGGATCAAATTTTACATAAGAATAAACTCTTTTCCCTCCATCTACTGGATACATTGACATTTCGGGATCTACTGTTTGTTAAATCTAAAGTTTAAATTCTAAGCAATAAAAAAATGAATGCTGCCAACTCTTTGGTCTCAGTAGCACTTGGGGAATAGCACTACACCAATCAATTATGTGATTCTTTTATATAATAGCCTTTTTCATTAGTATTTTTAAATGATTATCCAACATTCTCACCACTGCACCTCTTCTCAGAGCTGTTAACAAATGGTAAAATTTACCAATTTGATTTTCATCTTCCTTCAGTTTCTTCTGCTCCCCCCTCTGGCAGAGCTGCTGTCAGTCAGCCAAAATGGTCAGCAAGAGAATGGAAGAAAAGAGAAGCAGAATTCCTGCTGTCTTCAAACAGGAAAATCAGGGCTGGACAAATCTCAAATTGACCACAGATGACTTGATGAAGGCAATGGCTCAGACCTCTCCTGCTGCCTCCTGCCCCGTGTAATGACACTCGGTCCTCACTCCCCTTCCTCTCTGCTCTCAGCCCTAGCCAGCCAGTCTGCTCCAGGGCAGGCCACTCACAGCTGCTGCAGCCTCCATTTACTGCCACTCAAAGCAGACTCCTTTGTCTCAAGATGCCCCAACTTCAACTTTATGCCTTCCTTGCTGTCACTGCACCCCCAGCTGGCCCCTATTTCCTGCTGGCAGGACAGGACCAGGTGGCTGAGGTTCCAGGGGTCAGGAGAGAAGGAAGAACACCTCTTGGCCACAGCTGTGGTGTGTGGAAGTGCAGAGTGAATATACAAATTATGTCTCAGCGAGAATGTTGCAAATGAAGATGGAAAAGTATGTCAGATAAGCAAGGGAGCCTGGAGGAGGTGGGAGCTGTCAGTCCAGGTGAATGGGAAGTGCTTGTGATAATTGTGGAAGACAATGGCATTTGGGGACTCTTAGTGCGTATGCATGCCAGAGCAAATAGAGAGCAGCCATCTCCCAACTTTTCAGTAGAGAATCTTATCTCTGTCCACACTTCAAGCCTGTTGATTCTTTCTTGCCCAAATATTTCCGATTCACCCGGTCTTTAGTAACCCGTCAGCTCAGCTACGGCTGCAGGGCTGGCCCTCAACACTTCTTGCCTTGGATTATCTTTATCCCCCAGCTTGTCTCCTTGCCCCCGTTACTTCCCTTTTTGGAATCCAATGCACAAGGTTTTCAGATTAATTTTTCAAAAACCCTCATAGCACCACACCATCCCTTGCTAAAAACTCTGCGAAATCCCTGCTACTTTAATTTTTTTTTTTAAGTTTTATTTTTTAAGTAACCTCTACACCCAACATGGGGCTTGAATTCATGACCCTGAGATCAAGTGTCCCATGCTCTTCTGGCTGAGCTAGCCTGGTACCCCCTCCCCCTGCTACTTTAAATATAAAGTTTGAATTACTCAGTCTTAAAAATCGAGGTTTTCTCCTAATGTGCTGGAGGGATCCCGGCTCATGTGGGCTAAGTTTCAGAAGTCAGTTAAGTCATCATCTGGGGGTACTTTTACCTCCTCTTCTTTAAAGTCAGAGAGGATTCCATTCCCCAGCAAGGGGAGCACCAGAGGGGCAGGCACAAACATGGAGCTCCTTAAACCTGTCTGACCAAGAAGTGAGTCAGTCTCAACTCCACCACCTCTTATGCTTAAGTAAGATTGTAGGTGCCCCAGAGATGGAGGCTTCGGAAGTTCTGATTCACTCTGGGGTAAACCGATAGGTAGAGAGGAGCAGGAATGGATGGGCAAAGCCAGCAGCCTCTATTACCAGCAGGCTGTGGAACTTCTAAGGGAAAGACGTAATGGAACAAAGAAGTAGTCATATCTGCCACGGTGGGCCCATAATTGCTCCCCCCTAATAATGAAAGAAGGAAGCAGGTGTCTCTTTCCCAACAGCCCCAGTAACCCATTCAGAACAAACCACATCCAGCCAGGTCCAGTCAGCAAGAAGGTATGGCCTTGTAGCCCCCGTGATGCTTTGACTCTAATTCAATGAGAAGATCAATTAAGTAGGCTTGGCTGCTGGGATCAGTGATCTGGGCCAGTTCATTCCTTTCTGGATCTAGATCTGGAACTCAGAGCATTTCAGCATCCTGGGCAAGCAGGTGGAATCTAATCACATAGTGGCCCGTCATCCCCACCAGGCCAACCCAGTAGACCCTTAGCTGCATCCACTGGGGAAGAGTTGTGGTCAAGAAACTCCATCTGTAATACATGTTTATTGAGCATATAATATGCGCCAAGTATTTGTACTGGGGATACAACAGTGTTATGATGCTGAGTTGATAACTTATAGAATACAGAAGAGATAGGCAATCAAATAATCACACAAACTAATACAAAATTGCAACTGTGACAAGAGCTCAAGGAGAAGGACATGAGTCTCTGAGGGTCCAGAAGGGGGATTTCTCATGGAAGCAATGTTTGTGCTAAGATCTAAAATTGAATAGGAATTAACTAGACAGGGCACCTGGGTGGTTCAGTCATTAAGCGTCTGCCTTGGGCTCAGGGCATGATCCCAGAGTCCTGGGATGAGCCCCATATCGGGCTTCTCCGCTGGGAGCCTGCTTCTTCTTCTCCCACTCCCCCTGCTTGTGTTCCCTCTCATGCTGGCTGTCTCTCTCTGTGTGTCAAATAAATAAACAAAATCTTTAAAAAAAAAAAAAGGAATTAACTAGACAAAAAGAGGGAAGAATGTTTTATTAGGAACAGCATATACAAATACACTGTGGCTAGTAGGACTGAAAGAAAGCCAGCATGCCTGGAGAGAAGAGAGTAAAAGGGGAGTCCAGTGTAAGGTGAGGCTGGGAGGTGGAGAGGGGACAGACCATGTAAGATAGTATAGGCTTTGAGGAATTTTGTCTTTATCCAATAGGAAATGGGAAGCCATTTAATGGTTTTAAACCAAAGGTGTCACAATCAGATTTATATCATGAAAAGATCACTTTGTCTGCATCATGGAACATAGATTAGAAGGGAAGAACAGTTAGCAGGTCATTGCAAGTCTAAGCAGGAAATGATGGTTGCTTCTATTAGGCTGATAGTGGTAATGGCAGAGATAAGTGAACAGATTTGAGTGGTATTTGAGGAATAAATGGACAGAATTTGGTGGCGATCAGATGGGGGAGTGCAGGTAAGATAAAAGAGATAGTTCAGAATGACTCCTAGGTTTCTGGGTTGCAGAACAGGATTGATGGAGGTGTCAGTTACTGAAAAAAAGAAACCAAAGGACAGCCACATTTCTGGTGCTGGGGTGCTGTGGGAGGCACAGCAAGAGTGCAGTTCTGGACCCAATGATGAGTAGGAGGTCATGTGGTAGGCAGCCTCTAAAATACTCCCAGGGGCCCCAGACTCCTGCTATTCACATCCCTATCTAATCCTTTTCCTTTGTATGCAGCTGGATTTAGTGTCCTTTGTTTTGTTTTGACTAATCTCTGTGCCCAATGTGAGACTCGAACTCACAACCCTGAGATCAAAAGTTGCATGCTCCACTGACTGAACCAGCCAGGCGCCCCTGGATTTAGTGTTTTGCTTCTAATGAATAGAACAGAAGTGATGGGAAGTCACTTCTGAGATTTGGTTACAAAGAGACTGTAACTTCCACCTTCCTCACCCCTCTCCATCCCACCGCACCCATTCCCCTATACCCCCACCCCCACCCAAATCCTTGCTCTGGGAAACTAAGCTGCCACGCAGCAAGTAGCCCTATGGAGAGGCCCTGTGGTAAGGAACTGATGTCTCCGAGCAACAGCCAGCCTCACCTGAGACCCATGATCAGCCACATGAGTGGGCTTCAAAGTGAGTCCTCCCCCATTTGAGTCCTGAGATGACTGCCATCTGGCCACACCTTGATTGACTGGCACTCAGCCTCCCGACTGAGCCAGAGGATCTTACCATGCCACAACTGGATTGCTAGCCCACAGAAACTATAAGATAATAAATGTTTGTTTGTTTTTTTATTTATTTGTTATTAAGTAAGTTCTAAACCCAATGTGGGGCTTGAACTCACAACCCCAAGATCGGGAGTCACACGCTCTATCAACCAAGCCAGACTGGTGCCCCTGTTTATGGTTTTAAGTGCAAAGTTTTGGGCTACTTTGTTACACAGCAATAGATAATGAATATAGGTGACTTTGATAATGTCAGATATTTTATGTAAGAAAACATGCTAAGTTGGGGTGCCTGGCTGGCTCAGTTGGTGGAATATGCGACTCTTGATCTCGGGATTATAGGTTTGAGCCCCACGTTGGGTGTTGATACTACTTAAAAATATTTTTTTGAAAGATTTATTTATTTATTTGAGAGAGAGAGAGAGAAAGGGAGCAGAAGGAGAGAGAGTCACAAGCAGACTCTACACTGAGCTTGGAGCCTGATTCGGGGCTTGATCCCACAGCCCTGAGATCACGACCTGAGTCGAAACCAAGAGTCAGACACCTAACCAACTCTACCACCCAGGTGCCTGTAATAATAAAATCTTTTTCTAAAAAAGAAAGAAAACATACTAAGTTGAAAATTAGATGTTATAGGTCAAAAGCTCGGAAAAGTCTGAAGTGAAGATACAAACTTGAGATTCATACCCACTTAGAGAGAAAGTGTGAGGCAAAGGAGGAGAGATTGTTGAAAAGTCTTGAAAATCTCCATAATTGATTGAACAAGTAGAGCTGGATGAGTTTGCAAAGGAGATAGAAAAGGAACAGCTGGAGAGGTGGGAAAAAAGCCAGGAGAAATTCGAATCATGTAAGTCAGTACAAGAGTGTTTCAAAGAAGCAGGGAACGACCAAGTAAGAGAAATACTGAAATGCTGGTTTTAGTATAAGAATAAGTCATAACTCCAGCAAAAGCTGCTGGTTATGGTTGGACTACAAGCCGGACTTGTGCGGCTTGAGGTTGGCAGACACAGAAATGAAGACAGAAAATACAGAGTTCTCTACAGGATTTGACTTATGAAGGTGAAGAGATCAGGTAGGGGCTGGCAGTAGACGATGATTGTTTTGTTTTTTAATGAGAATGGGAAAGATTCAGTTGAGAGAAAAGGTTGACTATACAAGAAAGAAAGAAGACATAATGATAGTGTAAGATTCCTGGAAGGCAAGGTGGATACTCCTAGATGGAAGGTGGGACAGTGCTGGTATTAGACCCGGAAGAAAAGAACCCACAGGATAGGTGCAGAGGTTGAGAGAGTTCCTGTGTGAGAGTTCCTATTTTCTCACTAACATAGTACAAGGTCATCTGCTCAGAGAAGAAAAGAAGAAAGGAGATTGGAGGCTTGAGGAAAGGAGGAAGGTTTCCATAGTCACGGTGGAAAATGGGAAAATGAGAGACCGAGGTCCGTAATAAGTTTTTTGTGTAGTGTGAGGATCTGTTTGAAGTCAATGACCTTGAACTTACAGTGAAATCAATCTGCCCCATTGGGTAATGCTCAGCTGCTTGGACTAAGGCACAGAAAAACAGGTAGCTGGGTTCATCCAGGTTTAGAGCTGAAACAAATGGAGGCAACAGAGGGACAAGGAAATCTAGGGGAGTAGAGATGAGAGTAGAGAAATGTAGGGCATAGAAGGAAGTATAGAAATACTACTCATAGGGCGCCTGGGTGGCTCAGTCAGTTAAGCGTCTGCCTTCAGCTCAGGTCATGATCTCAGGGTCCTGGGATTGAGCCCCACATCGGGATCCCTGCTCCGTGGGGAGTCTGCTTCTCCCTGTGCTCTTGCGCCACCCTGCACTCTTGCTCTCCCTCTAATAAACAAATAAAAATTTTAAAAAATTCTATTATAGAAATACTACTCATGAAATCTGTGCTGGATAGAAAGGGCAAGGTTGGTGGACTGGGAGGTGGAGAACAGACAATGCCAATGACAGTGAAGAAAAGATATGAGAGCGGTTGAATAGACACCTGGAGGAAGGGCTAGTTACAGTCAAGCAGTGGAGTGGTTGACTTAGTCATTTTGGAGGAGTAGCCTTACAGGTGGTGACAAAACCTGGGGAGTTTGCATGGAAGGAAATGGCTGAAATGGAGAGGAAATCACCGAAGATGAACAGAAGGTGAGCTCCTACGTGGCCATGATGGACAGGCTACCCACCTGGGTGTCATCCAGGCTGATCAAGACTTGGGTGTAGGGGGCAAGCAACTGGCTTGTCCTGTGGAGCGATGGGATTTTCGCTCATGTCAACGTACACGATGAATGGGAGGATGAAGTAGATGGCCAGTTCAAACAAAGCAACAACAGGGGGTAGGGCAGAATATCTAAACGGTGTGAGTACAAAGAAACAGAGTTTTTTTTTTTTTTAAGATTTTATTTATTTATTTGAGAGAGAGAGAGAGAGCACAAGCAGGGGGAGCAGCAGAGGGAGAGGGAGAAGCAGGCTTCCCGCTGAACAGGGAGCCCGATGCAGAACTCGATCCTAGGACCCTGGGATCATGACCCGAGCTGAAGGCAGATGCTCAACTGACTGAGCCACCCAGGTGCCCCAAAGAAACAGGGTTTTAAAGCAGAGAGTGGAAATATTCTATGAGGGAGTGAGAAAGACACTGGCGCAGACACTGCTTGCTCTCTGCCTGATATCTTTATCCCTTTTCCTCCTTACTAACAAAATCCTGACTTTGTTCTGGGGTGCAGTACGCCAACTAAATACTCCTAGATCCATTCCCTTGCATTAAGGCCATGTGGCACACTTCTACCCAATGAGACATAAACTTAATTTTCTTAGGGAATTTGAGAATGTTTCTGCTTCCCTGATGAAAGCATCACCCCCTCTTGCCTGGAATTCAGACATGACGGCTGGGCTGCAGCAGCCATACTGGGACGAAGCAGTTATAAATATGAGAAAAAGGCACAGATAATCACAGAGATGTGAGTCCTCATTTTGACTGGCCACCAAGCCAATACCAGCAGCCATCCACACCTATAGGAACACTACTTCATTAAGCCAGCGTTGGCTGACTTTTCCATTATTTGTAACTAATTATATTCCCCACAGAGATATCAAGTCACCTTGTTGTTCTGAAATACAAGGGATATGAGAAAACAGTTACCACAAGAGAGGGCTGCAAAAGCAATCATGCCCTCAGGGAAGAGGCCAGCTTGGGCAAGGTAGGAGGCAGGGGGTGTGGGAGTGCTTTGAAGACTCTTTGCGGGCAAGGCAACTTGCTAGTTATGGAGAAAGGATTTGAGGGCCAGAGGAGGATGGAAGGGAATGAGAAGGAGAGGAGGGGTGGAAGGCTGGGACAGAAGAATGCACGGAGGTTCAGGAGAATGATTGTGGAAGTAGATGAAATGCCCACATGAGCCCTTGGAGGCAGAGGTAACGCTTTGGACCTTGACCAGTGCAAACAGAAATGAGACACATGATGGATTTGATCTCCAAGTCTCCTTGGGGGTAGAAACTTGTGTCACCTCCCCAGAGGGATTACCAGGCTGCGTGAGTGGGACCATCAGCTATCCACATCCTGAGTTAGCAAGACAAGAGAAATGTCATCCTTTTAGCCTCTCTAGAGAATCAACGTGCAGGTTCAAAGCTGCATAATGAAACCTGGCAATTTCTCTGGATTCCCTCCAAATATCCCCAGGGGGCAGAAATAGAAGCAGCCCTAGGGAGAAGGAGGGACTGCAGGCCACAGGGCCTGCTAGGGCAGAGTGAGGGAGGCATTTTGCCCTCTCCTCTGGTAAGTGGCCCACAAGGGTTGTTATCTCCCTCAGGAGGCTGGTGTTCCCCCTCCCTGAGCCCTCGTAGTCCCAAAGCAGAGTGACAGCGTGTGCTTGGTAGATCATCCTGTTGCCATAGCAACAGGCTTGCCCCTGGAGCCGTGGGTTCATGGCTAAATGATCAAGTCTCTCTTAAAGGTTGCTGATGTGGGTTTGACCAGGATGCAGGCCATGTGGACATGAAGGCTTGGAGCTGAGAATATTCAGAATAGGAATTTTACTCCAAATGGTCAAAAACCTAAAGAGTCCACGAATGAATACAAACTAAATCCAACGGAGAGCCAGGAGTTACAACAGAAGGAGCAGAACTCAGTTATCACGTCCGAGGGACATACCTGTGACACACTTGCGGGGAGAAGGGGTTGGTGATGGGAATAAAGGAAGAAGTCAGAGCAAACGGGGCAGGAGTGTCTGTGATTCCTTTTTGTTGGCGGCTGGCTACGCAATGTGGTGGCTAAGCTGCATTCATATTCAGGGACTCTGTGTGGACCCTGGCTGCCCCAACCCTGCTCAGCAAGGGATTAGCTTGCCTTTCCGCCTCTCTGCAGATTATACCCCGTTCTTGCTCTGTGGCACAGAGTCTGTCATGTAGTAGCATCTTGATAAATATTCACTCAATGAACCTTCATTGACAACCCTTTCAGTCCTTGCCTCCACTCCAGGTTACTGGACTCTTCTATGGGCGCCTGCCATTGGCATGGTCCTTCTTTCAGGATAGAGTCTCTTAGAACCAACATCTTCCGCCCACTGGTCACCGAGAAGAGCTGTGATCAGAGATTCCTGGTGTTATTCACCTGGGTAGATCTATAGACACTAGTCCCAGCCTGAGCTAGGACGAGATTCCAAATGTCCCTTTAGCCATAGTAGTGGTAGCTTTTGTATCGTCTCCTTGGTGACGGCAGCATCAGCCCCTTGACCCAGTCCTGCTCCATCTCAGCCCACTTCCTCCTCTCTGTCAACCGAGAGGACTTGTCACCCTTCACAGTCAAGGGCTGAGGAGTCTAGGAGCGTTGTGGTAACATTGCAGATGGCCTTGAAGCTCTCCGGCTGCAATAGTCTCTGAATACAACTCAGGATAATATAATGTCGTTCTATTCTGATTCACAATTGAAGAATGTAATGTCTCTCTCTTCATACACTATCCGGAATTACACACACGCACACCGTTATTATATATTTATTAAATTGGGGTGGTTTTTCCCTCTCTCCCATTGGAATGAAAGCTTCATGATGTCAGGAACTATACAGGTGTCCTCTACCTATTCAGTGGATGAACACATTACTTCTGACTGATCTCAGAGCAGGCCCTCTGTGCAGCTAGGAACCCAACCCAGTTCATCCACTGCCTTGTGGAATGCCCATTTCCCCCTTACCTGCTCTATCTTTCCATGGGCGTGTGTACGGCCATAGCCCCTGATGTTCACCACCACTGCCCAGACACCAGTGCTCCTTTGTTATCAAAGCCCCCAGTGCTGTCTCCCGCCCATATCTGCCAACACCACACTGCACCAAGGCTGCTCAGCTGGGTCCAAGCCCGCGCTACTACTGACTTTGATAACATGCCAGTGTGAAGATGCCCACCTGGGTTCCCCACTGAAGAGGAGGCAATCTCTTTCCCCACCTTTTATATCACCCACATCCCAAAACAAGGCTGCCTTGAGCTTTCAGATATTTTTTGTAAAAATAATTTTTTAAAAAAATATTTTATTTATTTATTTCAGACAGAGAGAGCAAACACAAGCAGAGGGGAGGGGCAGGGGGAGAGGGAGAAGCAGGCTCCCCGGTGAGCAGGGTTCCTGACGTGGGGCTCAATCCCAGGACCCTGGGATCATGACCTGAGCTGAAGGCAGACACTTAACCTCCATGCCTCATTCCACATGTGGACATGCCACCCAGGAACCCCTAAAAACAATTATTTTTAGTCTTTGCAGTAAGCCCCCTTGCCTAGGAATCTGGCATAAGCCTACCTCGGTGACAGGTATGGTACTGGACCCACGCATTGGTATCAGACCAAGCTGTATTCATTGTCTCTTCTCCCTTTTACCTACTGAACTCCCTCAATTTCTCTTCTTACAGCTCCTAGGAAGGTCTCTGCCACCACTAGGCCCCTTAGCATGACCTGACATGTGTGAATCCTCCTGTGGGCACAGACAGAGAAGCAATTGGAATGGACGCAACACAAGAATTTGGATTTTATCCTGGGAGTTATGAGGAGCAAATGAGGCTTTGAATTTGGACATTATCTTGAAGAAGCAATACCTTAGAGATAGGTATTGATTGTCCGTGTGTGGAAAGAGGCATGGAGGAAGACTCTGGGATACCTTTAGTCATTGTAATTCACTCCCCAAAGGTCCTGACTGAACAGAATTCCACTCTCCTCCTGCATCTTATCTCTGTGGGAGTCAGTGTTTCTCTCCCAATATTTCTGGCTTTCTGGGCACACAGTAGGATATCCATTCATGGCCCTCTGTGGTAAGGTGGTGTCTTAGAACCAGCTGTAGCCAAGGAATTGTGGCGAGAAGTGATAAGTGTCACCTTAATTGCAGCAATCCCCTGCTGGTGTGATGAGTGAATGGGGGAGCAAACTATATGACTGAGGACACAGTGGTGCAGGTAGCGGATGCGATCACACGGGGGCCATGGCTGTAACTATCCCCCACACCTGGCAGCCCTGAGGTGGCAACCACACTGTCAGCCTGGACCTGGAGAGGCCTTGAGGAGCGCAGCCCTCACCTCTCCTCTGTGAAGGACAAGGAGAGTGACCAGGCTCCAAATCTAGTTTAAGTCACTTAGGTTTGGGGTTGGGGCCAGAGCCTAGCCTTGCCCAATGGATATACCTCCCCTCCTTCCTTCTCTGTTTTTCTTAACAAGTAACTTCCAGGACGCTCTGAAACCTTCCTTGCTGGCCAGGAGCCTGGTGGGGCTCCAGAGCCAGGAAAAATTCTGAACCAAATCTGAAGGGTGGCACTCCAAATCAGGTGTAGTCTTGTGATTACATCCTTACCAGTATAAGCACTGGAGGCTGGACTCCTGCAACTATCCATTTAAACAGTCCTGGTTTCCTATAAAGCAGAAGAATACCTCTAGAAACATCTTAGTGTGGTGGGGAAGGGGACACCAGGCTTCTCTCCTCACCAGCCCAGCTTACCAGGTCTTCTCGCAGGGAGGGCATCAACGATCCTGTCAGCATGACCGACAAGGCATATGCACACGTTCCCCCTCCCTCTGGCTTGTATTTCTTAACATCTCTTCTCAGGATGGTAAGCAGGGTTGAACAAGGTCTGGCCCTTCCAGTGCCTACCAGTCTTCTCCTCCACTTCCCTGGGACTGACTGGGTCTGTGCACTCGTGGCCTGTCCTACTCCCTCTTATTCTCTGTCTTTGGCTTTTCTTCTTAGCGTTCCAGCACTTGGATTTAGAAGTACACTGTGAGGAGACAGAAAGCCCCGTTTAGAGGTCGGTGGGGGATGGGCTAGATGGGGGATGGGTATTACTGAGGGCACTTGTTGGGATGAGCACTGGATGTTGTATGTAAGTGATGAATCACTGAATTCCACTCCAGAAACCAATATTGCACTGCATGTTAACTAACTAGAATTTAAATTAAAAATAAATTCAGGCCACTGGCTTTTACCTGAGCTCATTTTGACGTTGTCAGCAAATGTGGCAATTTAAACTGGAACTTAGTTAAAACTGGAGCTGTGCTGCCCAGATTTCCCTTCACTGCGTACTTCTGAGTCTACACGGACCTAAAGAGACAGTTTGTGCATGATTCGGATGGTGGAGGTGAAGCAGTCAGTATATCCTCTTCATTCTTTACAGTCTCAGAAGGTCAGTGAGCGCCGGTTTTGGTGGTGAGATTTGCGGGCTCCCCTTGCTAGTGTAGTGAGGCAGCCAGGCCCACAGCCACTCCAGCTGCCCCCAGCTCCTCCTTTAGTTTCTCTGACTCCTGAGCCAGGTGCTCGTTTAGCTCTGCGATCGGCACCAGCTTCTCCTGCAGGACCGCCATCATCAAAGTTTGCGGGCAGTGGGTCTGGTTCCAGACCATCCTGTGGGTTCCAGCTCATCGTCACAGCATGGAGGAGAGGGAAAATGAGCAAGCAGGCCAGGTGTTCCTGGGTTCTCCTACTATAACCTCATCCAAATTTATTCAGGTACCCCTTGCACATCAATAAAAATAGAAATATGGAAGTCCTTGACATGGCTGAAATATCTGATAGTAACTCAGTACCCCCAGGATCTACAAGGTCCAAAGCACCACATTAACACTTCAGGAAATAAGGACAGTAAAGAACACAGAGGCTAATCAAATAGCTGAGAAGACCATCTTCCTGCACATGTGATTCATCCCTCATTTATTAAATACTTAATATGTGTTAGGAAGTCTGCTATTAAATGAGATAATAAAATTAGCTGACATTGAGATTTATTGTATATTATGCAGTTTTCTAAAGGCAAAGCACTTAGAACGATGCTTGGTTCAAGCACTCAAAACGTTATTATTGTGCTTTATATGTAATATCATAGTTTAACCCTCCCAGTGACCGTGCAAGGTGGCGGTTGTAGTAAATGCGGTGGGTACCTCCAGCCCTTTTACAGGCAGGCACACCCACCTCCCAGCCGCTGTTGGGTGTGGGTTGCTAAAGGTTTACAGCTCTCCCTTTTCCCCAGGGAACTGCCTTCTGTCCAACAGGGGCCACTGGGATATTACACTACATACCTACCGTGGGTGACTTTCAGTGGACTATGACTAAGGAATATGAATCAGGAGTTAGTTGGACAGTTAGGTGGTCACACCAGGGTCCCCAACAAGGAAACATGGAGTCAGGACAGCTAAAATAAAACAGCACTGACGTCCAGTTTTGAGCTTAGACAGGACCGCACTAGCATTATCCTCTGCAGCTGTTGCAGAAATGACTTCTGCAAAACAACCTAAAATAAGGCAATTAACCACAAAGCATTTGTCAAATTCACAGGCTAGGGGCAGTTAAGACATAAGCCCCCAGATGTCAGCAAAAAAAGACCATCAGGACATTGACATTAACCTAATAGGTAGACAGATACGTGACCAAAGCTCTGATTGGCACAACTCAGCACACCCTGATTGCTTAAGATAGTTCCGCAAAAGAGCTCATAAAAACCCCTAAACTTAGAAATTCCTGGGTCAACCCTCTCCCCCCCACCCCGGGAGCCTTATACTATTGCTCAATAAACTTTGCCTTAAGGTGGGACTAACTTTGTGGTCCAATTCATGAGCTTCCTTTGAATCAGACTGTAGCTAGACCCCAGCTGAGACCACATCCTGACTTAGTCCTGCCCCATCCCACTTCTCTCCCTTCTCGTCTCCTGAGTACTCCCTCAATAAATCACATGCTCCCCAAACCCTTTCTCCAGTTCTGCTGCAAGGGAACCTGACCAGGAGGGTACTGACAATATCTCCATTTACAATGAGGAAACAGAGCTGTGCAAGTAGCATTTGAACCTGAGTAGTCTGAGCCTATGCAATTTGTCACTGCCCTTCATTTATAACGAACTTGTTATGTGCCAATAACTGTTCTGTCTCAACAAACATTAGTTCTTTGCTCAGATGCTCAGAAATGAAAGTCAATCATATAGGATCCTTGTGCTTCCAGAGGCTTATAAGCTCTTGGAAGAGACAGTCACCAGTAGAAAGCAGTGGTTATAAGCATAAACACACATCTACACACATGCACACACATACACACATATACACATACACCCGTGCAAGGCCCTTACACTAAATTCCCTACAGCTGCTAAAAAAAGTCATAGACTCTATGCTCTAAAAACATATAGTTTAAATGGAAAACTAATTTAAAAAACCTTACATGTTAAATATTTTAACCATATATGTGCATTTCTTTTTTCAATATGAGCAGGATTATTTCTGCTTGTTTCCTTCTTTATGTTTCTATATAATAGGAGGTTTAAAAACACACAAATACACAAAAACAGATGCATATTCACATGTCCAAAAGGATATTTAGGTATCTCAGAAAATAATAATAATGGTGCCTGGGTGAGGCTAACTGTAGTCTGATGAACAGAAAACAATACAAAACTGTGGGTTATTTGAGGAAGTAATAATATGAACATTAAATCTTCAGATATTCATTTGTTCCCACATTATGAAGTTACGTTTTCTAATTACTGAATTCCCACAGAGGCTGCGTTCTCAGGCTCTGCCTTCTGACCTCGCAGGGCCGCTGTGTCTGCCTTGGACTCTGCAGCGGTGGCTGGGCGGGCCGGGGTGGGGGGGGCATGAGGCCTGCACCAAGGTGAAATGCTCCCCGGACCTGGAGTCCTGGGGGTGAGGTTCTGCTTTATAAAGCACTGGCAGTGACCTCAGGCAAGTCGCCGAACCTCTTTGAACTCCCGTTCTCAGCTGTGTGAATGGAGACAATGATAACGGCTTCACAGGATTTTTGCGAAGATGAAAGAGGGCAACCTTGGGATGGCAGCTCAGCCTAGCACCCGAGCAGATGACAATAAAGGAAACGGAGAATAAGCAGAGCTAAGAAACAGCAAGGGGTGTAGAGTGACTGCGAGAGCCCCTGACTCTTAATGTGGCTCAGCAACCACACAGTGTGGTCGGCAGCTGGGGAGAAGGAACAGCGGGCGCTCCGTCGCCTGGATGGACCAATGAGCATTTTGCCACAGCTTTTGTACTGATTATTATTATTTTTTAAAAGATTTTATTTATTTATTCGACAGAGATAGAGACAGCCAGCGAGAGAGGGAACACAAGCAGGGGGAGTGGGAGAGGAAGAAGCAGGCTCATAGCGGAGGAGCCTGATGTGGGGCTCGATCCCATAACGCCGGGATCATGCTCTGAGCCGAAGGCAGACGCTTAACCGCTGTGCCACCCAGGCGCCCCTTTATACTGATTATTACCATGAATGGTGGTGGTGACCGTAGTAGTAGCAGCGTCGGTAGGAAGCTTTGAAGCAAATTGCAGACTCCGGGACCCCTGACCCCTTCAAATCATTGGTATCTGTCTCCTAATGGCAAAGACGTTCTTTCCATAGTGAAATGACCAAATTCTGGGAAGTTAACAGTGATACAATATTATTTCCTAATACACACTCTATATTCAAATTTGTCAATTGTCCCCAATTATGTCCTCTATAGCATTTCTTTTTTCCAGTCAAGGATCACAGACACTTGTCATTGGGTTTTTATGTCCACTATGAGAAATCTTTGTTTTATTCCGATATCACAAAGATTTTCTTCTAAAGGTTTTCTTTTGATAGTTGTAGCTCTTATTTTTTAGTCTGTAAGTGGATTGTTTCATGGTGATATAACTTATTAACATCAATGTTTACTTGATGCTCAGATTGTCCCAATTTGACCTGTGCAAGCCCCTCCAAGCCAGTTTCCATGTCCTTTTGATAGATAGCCACAATTTGGGGGGGCATATCCTTATTTTCTGGCATAAGATGACTCTGACTCACCTTTGTATTTTAACTGCTCTAGCCCTGGAATCAGCCATTTTTCCAAGGGACCCTGGTTCCTTTCAGTATAGTGATATTTAAAAACCATGATCTGGGCACTAGGTTGCTCATTGCTTTTGAGGCATGATTGCTTCTGCCTGTGTCTCTTTTTCTCTCTCTCTACCTACTTACCTATCTATCTGGATTCCTTCCGATATTCCAAAGCAACAGATATTTTGGTGTTCTTGTAAGTCTTCTCCCAGTTCATATTTATATCTGTGTTCTCCCACGGTAAGAACCCTGGCTCCTAACACATCAATGTATGTACTTATTTGCTTAATTAGACAATACCTCAAAATAGTTTCAGAATTGCTGTAACCGTGATCTATTAAAAAAAAAAAAAAAACCCTATTAAGCAGAATTTAAGATTTCTTTTTCACCATTTTTTTTGGACGGAGAGTATTTAAAGTATGGGTTCAAATGTTATTTGAATTAATTCTTTTCTTTTTCCTCCATGTGGTCATCCTATTACTTTCAAATATTGTTAATTAGTTTCTGTTTGCATTCAATTTTTTTTTTCTCATACTTGTTTTAATTTAATTTTGAATATGTAAAACATTAAGGTTTTTTAAAAATCAAAACTATACAAAAAGCAAATGCAGAGAAGTGTTGATTCCTCTCTGGTTCCTTTCACTCTATTCCAACCCACCATCTGTAGGTAACTGATGTTATTAATTTCTGCCTTATCCTTTCCATGTTTCTTTTTTAAGAAATAAGCTTTCTTACTCATATGGCACACTTTATATACTTTTATGAGCTTTTTTCCCCCACTTAATAACATACCGAAAGTCACTCCATACTCATTCACAGAGATGTCCTACTTTGTTTCCATGGCTTTGGAGCCCTCCGCTGCATGCATGGCATAGTTAATCAAACCAGTCTCCATGTTAGGGCATTTGGGTTAGTCTTTGTTTCTGTTTTTTTGTTTTGTTTTGTTTTTTGCAATTACAAGTAATACTGCAATAAATACCTTGTGCACAGGTATTTTTACATTGTTAGAGGTAGTGTCAGTCTGGAGACAGAAACCCATCATGACTTAAATAGGAGAAGTTTAACATTAAAAAGTATTAAGCAATGAGAGAAGAGTAACAAAGATGTAAAGAGAACTCTAAAGTAGAGTTGGCCCCTGTTACTTAACATAGCACTGGAAGTCCTAGTCTCAGCAATCAGACAACCAAAAGAAACAAAAGGCGTCCAAATCAGCAAGGAAGAAGTCAAACTTTCACTATTTGCAAATGCAATGTCTATGTAGAAAACCCGAAAAGACTCCACCAACAAACTGCTAGAACTGATACACGAATTCTGTAGTCTCAAGACACAAAATCAATGCACAGAAATCTGTTGCATTTCTATACACCAATAATGAAGCAGCAGAAAGAGAAATCAAGGAATCGATCCCATTTACGATTGCACCAAGACCCATAAAAGACCTAGGAATAAACCTAACCAAAGAGGTAAAAGATCTGTACTCTGAAAACTACAAAACGCTTATGAAAAAAATTGAAGATGACACAAAAAAATGGAAAAATATTCCATGGTCATGGATTGGAAGAAAAAATATTGTTAAAATATCTATATTACCCAAAGCAATCTATACATTCAATGCAATCCCTATCAAAATATCAACAGCATTTTGCACAGAACTAGAACAAACAATCCTAAAATTTGTAGGGAACCACAAATGACTCCAAATAGCCAAAGAAAAGCAAAGCTGGAGGCATCACAATTCTGGACTTGAAGTTATATTACAAAGCTGTTGATCGAGACAGTATGTACTGGCTCAAAAACAGACACATAGATCAATGGAACAGAAGAGAGAACCCAGAAATGGATTCTAAACTCTATGGTCAACTAATCTTCGACAAAGCAAGAGAGAATACCCAATGGAAAAAAGACAGTCTCTTCAATAAATGGTGCTGGGAAAATTGGACCCCCACATGAATGAAAGTGGACCATTTTCTTACACCATACACAAAGATAAACTCAAATGGATGGAAGACCTAAATGTGTAACAGGAATCCATCAAAATCCTAGAGGAAAATACAGGCAATAACCTCTTTGTCCTGGGCTGTAGCAACTTCTTACTAGATATGTCTCTGGAGGCGAGGGAAACAAGGGCAAAAATCAACTATTGGGACTTCATCAAGATAAAAAACTTTTGCATAGTGAAGAAAACAATCAACAAAACTAAAAGGCAACCCTCGGAATGGGAGAAGATATTTGCAAATGACATATCTGATAAAGGGTTAGTCTCTAAAATCTGTAAAGAACTTATTAAACTCAACACCCAAAAACAAATAATCTAGTTAAAAAATGGGCAGAAAATATGAAGAGACATTTTTCCAAAGAAGACTTCAGATGGCTAACAGACACATGAAAAAATGCTCAATATCACTCATCATCAGGGAAATACAAATCAAAACTGCAATGAGATATCACCTCGCACCTGTCAGAATGGCTAAAATTAACAACACAGGAAACAACAGATGTTGGTGAGGATGTGGAGAAAGGGGAACCCTCTTACACTGTTGGTAGGAGTACAAACTGGTGCAGCTACTCTGGAAAACAGTATGGAGGCTCCTTAAAAAGTTAAAAATGAAATACCCTATGACCCAGCAATTGTACTACTAGGTATTTACCCAGAGGATACAAAAATACAGATTCAAAGGGATGCATGCCCCCCAATGTTTATAGCAGCACTATCAATAATAGCCAAATTATGGAAAGAGCCCAAATGTCCATCGATGAATGAATGGATAAAGAATAAGTGGTATATACATACAATGGAATATTACTTAGTCATAAAAAAGAATGAAATCTTGCCATTTGCGATAACATGGATGGAGCTAGAGAGTATCATGCTAACTGAAATAAGTCAGTCAAATACCACATGATTTCACTCATATGTGGAACTTAAGAAACAAAACAGATAAACAGGGGGAAAAAAGAGGCAAACCATAACAGACTCTTGACTACAGACAACAAACTGAGGGCTGCTGCAGGGGAGGTGGGGGATGGGCTAAATGGGTGATGGGTATTAAGGGGCGTACTTGTTGTGTTGAGCATTGGGTGTCGTACTTCAATGATGAATCACAAAATTCTACACCTGAAACTAATTTTACACTGTATGTTAACTAACTGGAATTTAAATAAAAAACTTGAAACAAACAAACAAAAAGTAGGGTTGGCAAATTTTTCCTATAAAGGGACAGACAGTAACTATTTTAGGCTTTGTAGGCTGTACTGTCTCTGTCACAACCATTCAACACTGTATAGACACTACATAAACAAATGGACATGGCTGTGTTCCAGTAAAATTTTATTTACAAACAGATGATGAGCTGTATTTGGCCAACAGACCATAGTTTACCAACTCATGTTCTTAAGTATGCCCTAGGGCTAAGGGAGAGGACCCAAGGAAGGACAAAATTGGCAGGGGAACCCTTCCAATGAGGTTAAAAACCTTGTTGGAGAAAGTATGTATGGTTGCAGCCTATTGAATGGCAGGGAGTTTGCTGAGTTCCCTGGGCCAAAGTTTTCCATAGTGGCCAGGCAAGCAGCAAATAACCCGCTGGCACAGGAGCACAGAGGGATAGTCAGGGCCCTACTTGGCGCACTTGGCGTCCCAGGTCACAAGGCCTTGGCTGGAGCCAGGAGGTCAACCAAGGAACTGGCTATGATGGCACTACCTGATTCCATCACTTTCACCCCTTTGTACAGCACTGATGGACTATACAGCAGGAGCAAATAAAAACAAACGCAGCACCCCAGAACCACAGCACCCCCTTCCCCTGCAATGTCCTTCTAGCGCCCTCTACCGACAAAGCTTAACGTCATGCTCACTGTTAACAGGGAAATGCTTGAGTCCTGGCATCATCACAGAGCAGGTACTAAAGCGTACCTACCACGGAAGCTGGGGGGCTCCTAAGGTAAATTCTTAAAAGTTGGGCTTATGAGTCAAAGGCCAAAGGCAACTAAATATTCTCCTAGATTCTGATGAATTTTTTTCCATAGGGGTTTATAATTTTGCCTTTCCACCAACAATATATTAGAGTACCCTGTCATCCTACAACCTCATCAAAAGAGTGTGTTGCCAAGCTTTTTACTTTTTGACAAAAGGCTAATTGTGAAATTTTATCTCATTGTCATTTTAATTTACATTTATTTTACTGTAAGTAAAGTTGAACATCTTTTCATATATGCTGAATCATTTTTATCCCCCCCCCTTTTTTTTTTGGTACATTGTTCTTCTTTGGTCCATTTTCCTGTAGCAGTATAAAATAAGTTCTTAACTACCTTAAGGAAAAAAATCAGGGCAGCTTCAACTGCAAATTACTTGTGAAGGACCAGTTTTATAGGGCTTTTTGTTGTTGTTGTTTTCCCTTAACTTAGAGACTGACGTTCAAATCTAAGTTTGGTTTATTTCAATATTTACTGAGTCCTCCCTGTGATAGAGTAAGACATGGTCCTTGCTATTAAGGAGCTTATATTTTAGTGGGAAAACAGATGTGTGAAATTACTTGGGAGGCAGAACTGTGATTAAAATATGAATTAGGAGATATGTGGGCTTGGGTTCAAATTCTGTCATTGCCCTTTCAACAATTAGCTGTGTAATACTGGGCAGGTGAATATCTTTCTGCCTCAGTGTCTTAAGATGGAAAATAATAATGAGCACCTCACAGAGGTCTTATAATAACTATGTTAGTTATTATATGGAAACAACTAATATACTGCCTGGCACATAGTAGACGAACAAAAAATGGTAGTTAATAATAATAAAAAATACAAATGATTATAATAATAGTAACAAAAGTGATAGAGGAATTTACAGAGCACTAGGGTAGCATAATATATATGCTCATTAAATTTTAATTGAATTTGAAAGTGTATTATGACTAAGCCATCAAGAATTTTTAAGCCATATGCAGTATATTTCATTTAATAAGAGAATGTATTACATTTTCTTCATAAAATTTTCTTAAGTATTGGTGAAATAAAAGTAAATGCTTAAGAAATAGTAAAGTCACAAATATAAAAACCACAAATCTGGTATTCTGAATTGTTAATGATATAAATAAAGTATTAGCTTAAAATGTAAGACAGTAGAGGGGCGCCTGGGTGGCACAGCGGTTAAGCGTCTGCCTTCGGCTCGGGGCGTGATCCCGGCGTTCTGGGATCGAGCCCCACATCAGGCTCCTCCGCTATGAGCCTGCTTCTTCCTCTCCCACTCCCCCTGCTTGTGTTCCCTCTCTCGCTGGCTGTCTCTATCTCTGTCGAATAAATAAATAAAATCTTTAAAAAAAAAAATGTAAGACAGTAGAATTCACACACTGTTGTCACCCATTGATGGTTTTAAAGACTTAGTTCAAGCAAAGAACTACAGTTCAATTGACTGATTCATTTACTAATTTTCTCTCAGTCTCTGTTTATCACATATATACTATGAAATAAAACATGAACTTCAAGCTCATGTCTAGTTAAAATAGAAAATATTTCAATATATTTAATAAAGATGCTTAGTTCATTATGTAACCTACCTCCTCTAGTTCATAGAAGTTAGCAAAGAATGTCCTAGAAACCATGACCTGAAGCACAGTTATAAGAAAACACCTTTGTTGGGGTGCCTGGGTGATGCCGTCGGTTAGGTGACCGACTCTTGGTTTCAGCTCAGGTTGTGATCTCAGAGTTGGGGATTGAGCCCTGAGTCCAGCTCAAGCTCAGTAAGGGTTCTGCTTGAGATTCTCTCTCCTTCTCTTTCTGCCCCTCCCCTGCTTACATGCTCTGTCTCTCTCAAATAATAAATCTTTTTTTTAATTTAAAAAAAATTTTTTAAAGATTTTATTTATTTATCTGAGAGAGAGAGAGTGCATATGAGTGGGGTGGGGAGGGGGAGGAGGAGAGGGAGAGGAACAAGCAGATTCCCTGCTGAGCGTGGAGCAGGATCTCACAACCCTGAGATCATGACCTGAGCTGAAATCAAGAGTCCGGTGCTCAACCGACTGAGTCACCCAGGTGCCCCTGCCCGGTCTAGTTTTAAACACCCAGACTGCTTGTGTTCCAGGAGGCAGGAAACAACTCTGCATTTTTTGTCTCTACCCTCCTGAAAGAATGATAGCCCTGGGTTCAAGACATGACCTGCGAGATCTACTTCAGAACGTGAGCTATGTTACACATGAAATAAGCATGTGTGCGATGTTCTGGGGACCTGGATGAGACTGTGCGTAGCACTATTTAGAACACAGACTACAAATTCTAAGAATACTCATGCAAATATCGCTTTTTTCAATGGTTTTCATCTTTGCTTGAGCAAGGAAGGCTAAAAGTTATGGACCTTTTGATAGAACTTAAAGCCCTGCTTTAAGAAATCTGAAATACAAAACCACTCTCAAAACATGAATTATCAGGTGATTATTCTTATTGAAAAAGAAATCATCTTTACTAAAGGATTTGCTGCAATCACTTTTTAATTTTATTACATTAACTGAATGGGGGCTACCATGAGTTATTTTTATCTGAGTTCCACAGTGCATTTCAATTTCAATTTAATTTACCAGAGATTTATTTGAAGTGTGAATTTTTGAGACCATATTAACTGTATACGCTTCTAAATATCTCAAATTTCAGCTCTTGCCTGGGACCGTGGAAGAATCCAGCTCAGTAATGTGGCTATGTGTTGTCTCTGCTAACATTAGTTCCATTAGAATGCAACTCAATGGATGGGGCTGCAAAACTTCTCCGAAATTGCACTGGTTTGCGGAATAGCTACAGTTGTGTTAAGATTCATATCTTCCATAATAGCTTCTAATACTAAACTTTAAAGATCCTAAATTGATTTAGATTTCTTGATAGGTTCTTAAATGGGTCTTGTCCTTGTCATCCTTTCTCCTGTGCCCCCATGTCATTATTGGTATCAAAACCATCTCAGGAACTTCTTCAAAAATCAAAATACAAGAACATACAAGTCTAAAATGTGTCTGTCACCTTGCAGGCTCATTCTCCAAGGACATTTTCTTCTGCTATATATATAATTAAATAAAAGGCATAGTCCTCAGCAATTGCCATTTTGACATATTCTATTTAAGGATTGATTGCTTTTTCTACCATTTGTGAATGATATTAATATTCAAAAAGGAATCACAAGGGACCATCTGGAGTTGGACAGAAAGCAAGTATTCAATGAATGACTCTCAGAAAGACTGCCCAACAGTTTTATACGTTGCTGGCGAGAGTATAAATTGGTAGAACCTTTCTAAAAAGCAGTTTTGCATTCCATGATTTATTAATTCCATCTGGGAATTTATCACAAGGAAATAATAAGGGATATAAAGATGCTATGGTGAAAGATATAAAGATATAATGGTGAAACCTGAGGGAAAAAGCTAAATACTCCTCCATAGGAAACTGGTTAGCTAAAACATGGCGCCCATATGATGCTGTGGTAGCGACAGCTGGTCGCCCAATTTTCATTCTCCTCTTCTTTGTTATTAACAAGACCCTATATTATTGTGGCCAGCAATGTACTTAGCTAAAAATACTATATTTTACAGCCTTCCTTGCAGATAAGGGTGGCCAATAAGATAGAAGCAGAAATCCTTGGGTGAGACTTCCAAGTGCCTGGATGGCTGCCTGGACCCAGCTGTCTTGATCACTGATATGATGGCTCAAGCTCCAATAGCCATTTGGGGACCATGACAGAAAAGCCAAGAGAATTGTAGTGACTGCAATACTGACATCCTTGAACCACTGTAACAAAGCCAGCGACTGCCTCCTTCCAGATGTCTCATTATATGAGAAAAATAAACACTTCTATGTTTATGCTAGTCAAACTCTGTTCAGAGCAGCCAAACACAATTCCTAACTGACACAGATGAAACATTTTGCAACCATTTAAAAATATCTTTCTGAAAAATGGAATAAAATATTAAATGAGAAAGCCAGAATACAGAATCTTATATATAGTATGTCCTATTTTTTTTTAAAGATTTTATTTATTCATTTGACAGAGATAGAGACAGTCAGCGAGAGATGGAACACAAGCAGGGGGAGTGGGTTAGGAAGAAGCAGGCTCCCAGCGGAGGAGCCTGATGTGGGGCTCGATCCCAGAACACCAGGATAACGCCCTGAGCCGAAGGCAGACGCTTAACCTCTGTGCCACCCAGGCGCCCCAGTATGTCCTATTTTGTTCTTAAATTATATGTATACATTTTATATGAATGGAAAAGACTACCAAATATATTAAAATGTTATAAGTGGCTGTCTTAGGATTGTAGGTTATTTAGTATTACTATGAGTTACACTTCCCTATGCTTTCTAAATTTTCAACACTGAGATTAAAAAAAAGAAAGCCGTTTGTAAGATTGCCCAGTGCACACACATGACTGGTAAGATTGTAAATTTGTTTTGGAAAGTAATGGGTCAACACGGATCAAAAGCTTTTATAGTTTTCATGCTCTTTAACTCTGTTTCTACTTTGACCTCTCTTGGTATAATCATATTAGACTCAGACAAGGGATTATGCACAATGACGTTTGCTACAACATTATCTTTGATACTGAAAGAATGAAAACATACCAAATGTCCAACATTAGGAAAGTTTATAACTAAATAAATGACAGTAGATCCATCCTATATTATAAATACTTACAAATCATGATTAAGGCAAGAAAAACAACACTTTGGAACTTGTTTTAGAGTTATTTTCATGTTCCTAAGTCCCCCACCACTGAAGCAATGAATGGCATCAGTGGAATAGGAAGGTACCCCTGATCTCGAAGATATTTTTAGCTTCAACTGAAATTAGATTTTTGTCTGAGCCCACAGCAAAAAAAAAAAAATAGCTTTGTTGAGAAAGACTGAAGATTTTTCTGTTATGTTTCTGTGTCAAGAGCCAAACCTTGAAGAGTCATTTCTTCAGGGTCTAGCTGTCTGCCATGGCAGCAAGACCATAAGACAGGCTGCCCGGGTAGGAGGAAGACATGTACTAGATGGAGAACATTCCCGCTCAGAGGAAGCAACAGCTGGCTTCTGTGCTCTGCATCACATGCCCCTGGCTGACTCGTGTTCAACAGAGGCTACATGGAGGCTTCAAGCCTGACACCCACATCTAGGTGCCCACCTGTTTCTCCCCATTTTTCTGCAGCCAGGTGGGGAGGTGCTCTGGACATGCTCAACCAACAAAGGATGGAAGTTGGTAGATAAATGTTCCAGCCTCCCATCTTTTGGAGAGACCATTCTGAGGGCATTCTACCTGTTTCCCCAGAGGTTCTCCAGTAAGACTGAGCCCTGGTTGCCCAGAGCAACAAATAGCTCTATAACACACCTTCTTTTGCCCTTTCCTTCTTCTCAGTTCTGTACTATTTCCTGAAATCACTTCCTAAGTAAGTAACCTGCATCCTAACCCTTACTTCAGGCTCTACTTCTAGGGAAAACCAACTGAGACAGATGGAGCGTGGGATGGAAGAGGAGAAAGAGAAGTACCAGCCCTCGTTTATCCAACTTGGGGAGCCTACGAACATTAATAGCAGCAACCCATTTCCCCTGGTATATTAGACCAACAGTTTCTGGAAAAAAAAAAAGGCATTAAATGCAATAAAAAAGAATATATCAGAGTGCATAGTGTGCAGTAAGGGTAAATACTGTTTCATGCAACTTCTGTTTCAGAGGTTGTGTGTGTGTGTGTGTGTGTGTGTGTGAGAGAGAGAGAGAGAGAGAGAGAGAGAACAGGGTCACAATGTATAATGTACTTCTTCCTGTGGCTTGCAGTCCAAAAAGCTGGAAAACCACTGATCAAGAGGATACCACATGAGTTTAAGGAGTCCCTGCTCAGCTACACCAGAATTACCCAAACATTTATGAAAGAATTTTATTGACATGGACAATGGCTTATGTTGGGGTCTGAGCATGGTGAGGGGAAAATGACAAACTGTGGAATACAGTATGACCTCAACTATGTCAGAGAAAAACTATGAAGTAAAAGACCAGAGTCATTCATTCATTTCCAGCTTTATCCAATGTGGTACATTCCTAAAACACCATGAGTGATAAAAAAGCACTTAATTTAAAATGAGTGTGCTCCCATGAAATAAGGGAAAACAGGAGACCCAGGGCAGGGACTCTGTGGGTCTTGTTCCATAGTGCCTAGAGTCCTATTCGCCACACAGAAGACAAGAGTGATCTGCTGGATGAAAGAGTGGAAGTTAAGGGGGCACATGTTCACAAATCCTGATCTTAGACGCACACAGCCTTGCCTGGCCCCAGGGAGGAGGGGGAGGCTGACTGATGGCCCTGCTTTATGCAGCTACAACAGCTGTATACCTTCCAACATTTGCTGTGGCCTCCCGGGCGCTTCCGACCTTGCAGTTGCCACAGATCCTGCTGTCATCATCCATTTAAGAGACAATTCTGTGTGTCTGTTTTGAAAAAGGTGTTAATTTTTTTCACTGCGTAATTGAAAAAGCAGTGTACATTAATTGTCAATAAGGTGAAGGGAAGGCATATATGACAACATGTTAATCACAGTTTCTTCTGGATAATGGGGCTATAGGGGGCACCAAGATTAGCAGGGATTTAGAAGCCAAGCCCTGTGTTAAACTATTTATTAGACCTGTATTTTATTCTCATGACCACCCAGCAAAATGGGTACTGTTATCTTTCTACGACAGAGGAGGACAATGCTTAATATTAATAATAGCTAATAGTTATTGAGCAATAACTATGTACCAAAAATTAATGCTGAAAACTTTATGAATATAATCTCATTTAATTCTCACAACAATCCTATGAAGGAATTACATTTATTTTCCCATTTTGCAGATGAGGAAAAGTAAGGCTTTAGGGAGATTACTTGTGAAGAAAGAGTGAATGAACACAGCAAATATGGTCACTTGCTCTTCACTGTCTGTAAGGGAATCATGATGGACCCTGGGCCAGCCCCTGGGAATGTGGCCCTTGGTGAGTTTTTTGCATTGGTAATTAGTGGTTTTGCTATACACCTGAAGCAATGAACCATGTCCTCCTGGCTTGTCAGGTTGTTTTGAATTAGTTTCGAGACTGATGATATGCACCTGGTTTCATTGTTGGGCCCTGAGTTTTGGTAGCCATGAGAGATGGTACAGTGGGATCTGCCTATGCTATCAGCCCCCATGTAAAGGCCTTGGACGCTGAGACTCAAAGAGATTTCCTGGGGCAGGGACATTCCGTACACGTCCCTATGCCTCTCTGCCAGAGGGAAAACACATCCTGTGTGTCCTTAGATGAGGAAGAGCTTTGGAAGCCGGTGCCTGATCTCTTTGAACTTCAAATATGCACACCTTCTTCCTGATGCTTTTGCTTTGTATCCTTTGCTACCAAGAACCCTACCAAACTGCTATTGGATCTTGTAAGTTTTCACTAAGTGAAATATGACCCAAGACCATGCAACTGAAAGTGGCAGAAAGAATTCCAGCCCCGACAGCCTGATTTCAGGCTTGCTCTCCCAACTATCGTATTCCACTATCATATGGCTAGCACACGGTAGGTCCTGCACTGAAAACTGCTGCTATTATATTGTGATTATTGTACTTCCTTTGTTTTCTAAATTTTCTTTGATGAATAAACATTATTTGATAATCAAAGAGAGAGAAAGCTTGGAAATGTCCTTGGTTAGGAAATAGAAAGGAGTCAGAAAGGAAATAGACTACAAGGAAGTTAGCATGGTACAATATAACCAAGGGAAGGAACAGTAAGCTTAAGTGTAAGGCAGTTTTACAGGAGAAAATCTTCTCGGTCTTGGTGGTTAGGCAAAAATATATTGGAGAGGACACACAAAATACAAATCATAAAAAGAAAAACTGATAAATTGGGCCTCATCATTAAAAATTTCTGCTCTGGGGCACCGGGGTGGCTTAGTCGGTTAAACACCCTGCCTTCAGCTCAGGTCGTGATCCCAGGGTCCGGGATCGAGCCCCATGCCCGGCTCCTTGCTCAGCGGGGAGCCTGCTTCTCCCTCTCCCTCTGCCTGCAGCTCTGCCTGCCTGTGGGCACTCTCTCTCTCTGTCAAATAAATACGTAAGTCCTTAAAAATAAATAAACAAATAAATAAATAAATAAAATTGAAATTTCTGCTCTGTTAAGACATTAAGTAAATGAGCAGGCAGCTCACACATTGGGAGAAAATATTTGTAATAAATATACCTGACAAAGAACTGGTATTCAGTATACATAAAGAATTCCTACAACTTAATATTAAGAAAATATTAGAGACGGGAAAATATTTTAATAGATACTTCCCAAAAGAAGATATGAGAGGTAAGAATGGAAAATAAGCACAAAAAAGAATCTCAGTATGACCAATCACTAGAGAGATGCAAATTAAAATCACAATGAGACGTGTGTATGCATCCACTACCGTGGCTGGAGCTAAAGCCTGACAATGCAGAACAGCTAGAACTCGGATACATCGCTATGGAGGACGCAACCAGTCTGGAAAAACAGCTTGGCGGTTTCTTGAACATGTACATACTATCTAATGCAGCACTTCCCCTCCTAAACATGTACTCCCCCCAAATGATAACATATGTCCACCCAAATATTTGTATATTAGTGTTCACAGAAGCTTTATTCATAACAGCTAAACCCTGACAACAACCCAAATCCATCAGCAGATAAACGGACAACAGAACTTGTGGCTCCCCAGTTCAGTGGAATACTACTCAGCGGGATACAAAACAACCACAGGGATAGATCTCAAGGACATCATGTCGAGCAAAAGAAGCTGACGCAAAAGAACGCCTACTGTATGACTGATTACATTTATATGAAACCCTGTGGTTGCCTTAGGATCTTTTGGAATGATGGAAATGTCCTATAGCTTAATTGTGGTGGTAGTTATGAGTATACACATTTGTCGAAACTCAACAAACTACATGCTTTTTATCAAGTATAAGTTATACCTCAATATTATTGATTTAAAAATATGTAGGGCAGGGTGCCTGGGTGTCTCAGGTCATGATCCCAAGGTCCTGGGATCGAGCCCCACGTCGGGCTCCCTGCTCTGTGGGGAGTCTGCTTCTCCCTCTTTCTCGGCCCCTTCCCCTGCTTGTGCTCTGTCTCTCTCTCTCAAATGAATAAATAAAAAAATCTTAAAAAAAATATATATATATATAAGGCAGCTCTTCCAACCAGCAGCTGTGGCACCTGTTCTGACTCTGCCTCTCCACCCCCAGCCTCACACTGGTATCGGATGCAAAAGCCTGTGCTTAAGCAAGAAATCAGGCCTCGCTGGAGACATCCAAGCAAAGGCTGGGCAACTACTTTTCCAAAGCAAACTCATGCATCAGAAAAGGTGACTAATAGACATACCACAAGGATGTGGTCGCACACATACCAGAACCTGGTCAGATAAAACACGTGAAGGAATTTCTTGGAACCTCCAATAAACTTACAGAAACCTGCTTTTTGGATTAGGTTAAAGACTTCACGACAACAGAAGTAAAACCTGAAGAGAACACCTGTTCAGAACATCGCTGACAGAAATATTTTTAAATGACACAAAGAATATCCAGGAGATTCCAGGAAAATCAGATTCAGTGGCACGAAGCCTTAGCAGCCAAAGCAGGACTCCTTGGCCAACCCCAACACAGAAGTCCCAATGGTTGGACTCTTGGTGAAAGATCGCCAGCAGCTGTTACTCTAGAAGTGAGGATTTGTCTGACAGAATCCCCTGAAAGCAGTAGCCACCATGTGAAACTGTCTGTCATGACTGTTTGGAAACTTGAAACCACCAGAGAAACAAAACTGCTATTTACCAGAAATAATCAAAGGAAGATCTGATTCTTCAATGAAAATAAGAAGATGCAACATTTGATGAGACCTTAAGATTCAGCAGCTTGGTCATTTGATTAGAAAAATTATTTCTAGGGGCACCTGGGTGGCTCAGTGGATTGACTGTCCAGCTCTTGATTTTGGCTCAGGTCATGGTCTCAAGGTCACGAGATCGAGCCCCATGTTGGCTCCTGCTCAGTGGGGAGTCTGCTTGAGATGTTCTCCCTCTCCCTCTGCCCCTCCCCTACTCACTCACGCATGCTCTCTCTCTCTCTAATAAATCAATCAATCTTTTAAAAAAAAAACCAATAATTTCTAACAGCTTCTTCAACGAATTGTATATGTCAGTTTTATTGAAAGAGGAGCGGTTAATTTTTTTCAAATGTTGCAGAAAGGGAGAAGATAACTGGAAAAGGACCACTGGATCTATCAATTGGTGGTGACTAGGAGTTTCAAGATTACAAATTCAATGGACCTGGGGGTCAGAAATCAAACCGTCGAATGCGAGAAGGGAACACTTGACACGTAGAGCAAACCGGGATGCTTTTGGTCCATGGAACACAAGATGCTAAGCTCACACACGGCATATGCTACCCACACAGCAATAGCTCCCAAGCCGCTGAAATCCAAAACCCAGCAATCTAATCGAGTAACCGATCATCCTGTTTGGTGAAGATATTTTGTGACCTCAAGTAGAGGAATGTAAAGATTCTCTTCATCACTGTAAGAGGTTTTTGTTTGTTTGTTTGTTTGCTTTAAAAAACAAAGCATTATTTATCTGTTCAGCCTCCTTTGGGTTCTTCTCTCCATTCTCAGCAGAAGGCTTCCCCTCCCACTGGCCTGAGAAGACTTCCTCTCACATTGGGATAAGGTTCCTCATTTCTCTTTTCATCCTCCACAGTCCCTCTCCGCCGTACCAGGAACACGGAGCCTCATCCAGTTAGAAGCTCTCCCCTACCTGTCCTGGGAATTCTACCACCGCCCAGCCCTGAAAGCACTCTTCTTCTGCCTGCGTTTTCACTCTCTTACCACTGCCTTCCCTTTGCCTGTACCAGGTGCTCCTAACTCTCACAATGATGTCTCCGATCGCTTTTCAACGCCAAAGCTGCCAAACTTCTCAAGTTAGTCAAACCCTTCAGTCACTCTTTCTAGATCATACTTCCCCACAATCTGGCTTCCTCCTCTGCTCCAAGAAACTCTCTTGTGCCAAATCCAGTAGGATTTTACAGACATACCCTCCCTAAGCTTTCTACAATATTTGACATGGGGGTATAACCCTATCCTTATTAAATGTCCCTTTTTGGCTTCTGAGAAACCTTTCTTCCCAATTTCCATGATAGTGTTCTGCCCTTCCTCTCCTTCCTCCACTAAATCTTCTGACCAGTTTATGTTTGTTTATTTTTTTAGAGAGGAAGAAGGTGGGGGGATGGGCAGAAGGTGAGGGAGAGAGAGAATGTTTATGCCTAATGTAACGCAGGGCTCGGATCTTACAACCCTGAGATCACGACCTGAGCTGAAATCAAGAGTCTGACGCTTAACCAACCGAGCCACCCAGGCGCCCCTCTGACCAATCAGTTTAGACGGTCCCTCAAGCTTTTTGCAATATTCCTTCCTCCCCACCTTTCCTCTCAGGCAGCACTTCCCAGACTCTAACGGGCATAGGACTTACCTGGGACTCCTGCTCAAAAGCAGATGCTGATTCGGCAGGTACGTGGTGGAGCCTGGGATCCTGCAAGTCTAACAAGCTCCCATGGGAGCCTGAAGTTGCTGGTCCAGGGACACGCTGAGTATCAAGAGCTCAGAGAACAGGGCCTGCATCCAGATTCAAACACTTTCAAACACAACAACTCGCAATGTGTTTAGTCCAACAGGAAGCGCTCTGAGTCACAATTTCAGTGCCACAAAAATGAGTATTCAATGAGGATTACCCATAATTTAATCATTCAATTTTTTAAGAAAAAGCAGTTTCTCTCAATATAGTAAAGACTGGTAGGGAGTGAAAGCCCCACATGTTGCAGATAATTAGAGTCAGTTTTCCATTAGCCAAGGTGCAATGAGAAGGTCAAATTAGGTGAGGAGGGAGGGGAGAGAGAGTTCTACCTAATCCTCAGCCTGGAAGGCACCTGGAACGCCATCATTTTTTCTAGAATATGCATTGATCACGGGTGACAAGGAGATTCAGTCACTCTCACTTCTGAACAAACCAAACTTATATCCCCTCACATGATTGTTCAATTGCATCCACTGCCATTCTTCAGAGATTGTGCTCTTCAACTGGCATTTGATTTTAGATTCATCCTCCCAGACCCATTCAGCTAAGCCAGTAATTCAACCTTGATGGGATGTCAATGATCACCCAGGAAGATAACAGTCGCGGTCCTTCCATGGTACAAAGCTTTGAAAGGCTGGCTTCTTTCATCTCCTTTCCTCCTGTGTATTAGAAAGATTTCTGCCACAGTTGGAGAATTCATTCACTAGCATGATTTGGGCTTGGTGATTAAGAGATGCCTCAGCTGCACTTTGTTATTTAATCACCTACAAAAAAAAAGGGCCATTTTTTGCTCCTGGTACTTTAGTAGTAGACAGACATTGGGTTTCAAATCTTCCACGAGTTCACAAGAATTATGCTCTGAAGAAAATAAGGTGGCATTAGAACACAGAATATCTGGGAGCAATTTCTTGATGAAAGGCCTTACCTACTGAGGATATTATTTCAGGCAACCGAAAAATAAAGACTGAATTATAAAGTAATTTGTGTCAAGATGCAAGTAATAGCTACTGGAATAGCAAATGAATGTAGTATTATCACTGCTATTGAAACAAGTCAAAATTAATTCACAGTGAACTATTTTTCTAAAGATGGAAAGAATTTGTGGGTTTACTATCATGAACACCCAACAGTAGATGTTAGCATTTGTCAAATGCTAAATGCAAATATTCAGGTAATTAAATAAGGTCAGAAGAGGATAGGGAACAGAAATTTTCCTTTTAAGTTCATCAAGCAAAACCTGACACCTCTTGGAGTTATCTGATTGAGAATAATTAATTGTAGACAGAGATGAAGTCAGACTTGATCTCACAGTAACAGAACATTTCTCTCTCTGTTCCTGGGTTCCGAGCAATTCATCCGAGGAGAGACCCCAGGCTTGGGAGAGGTACTATTTAAAGCATACCACGAGAGGAAGTATATCTCTTTTCATCAATAAATCTCCGCTTGATTCGCACAATGACAAATCTGCATTTTGATATTCAGAGACCTAAGTGTAAGAGCGCAAATGGTCCAAGCACTGTCCTGTTCATGCTTCCTGTCATCACCAGAGTCCCCCGAGGGAGCCCTGCGGCTAGAGGAGGCATGGGAATTGCAGTAAAACACGCTAGGGTTCAAGTCTTGGTGAAGCCATCTGCTGACTCTGCGATTCCAAGTAATTTCCTCAGCCTCTGGGAGATACAGTCAACACAAATGGAGTTACTATCACCAGTCCTTAGAATGATGAGGGTTAAACAAGTGAACAAACACAAAGCACTTAGTCTGGTCAATAAAGGGTGGCTGCTGTTGTCATCGGGATCACTTCAACACTTCATAATTACCGTGCTGAACATCTACCACGCTCCTCCATTGTCTGCCCAATAAAATCCAGTGTAGACAGGCAGGCAACAACCTCCAGATTAGTTCCACTTCCACCCCAAACTAGTTAACTCACTGACCCCTGAGTATCTTCTGGGCTTTCCTCTTTGTTTATTCACTCATTCAATTTTACCTTAATGTATTTATCACATATTATGGAGGAACCGTTATGCAACAGATACTGGGAGAAGTGTTGAGATTCCAAACACTAGTAAGACACAGTCCTTACTCCCAAAGTGGGTCCAATAGAAGAGACGGCTATCTGTAGAAGTATTTATCATGCAAAGGGAAAGCTGGTGTAAAAGACAGAGTGCTGTGAGAGGGCAGAGAAGGAAGCATTTAATTCAGGTCTTGTTTTTTTCCTTATTCTCAATGTCCTCCTCTATCTCTATTGTGTAAATCTTACTCAACTTTCATAACAAAACAATTCCGAACATGGATCTCTTCGGCACTTACCATGTGCTTACTGAATGCTGAGTCCCATGCTTCGGGCTGAGCAGCACTTAGAAAGGGTGTCTTACATCCCTGAATTGCTGCTGCTTGATTATCTGTCATCTATTCTCTTGTATTCTCAATCATGCCATCCTGTGTCTCTGCCTTCCAATGTGTTGTGTTCCTTAAAATTGAGGATTGGGTCTTCTCGGCTGAGTGCCCACAGCGGCTAACAAAGCTGAAGCGGATAGTAGATGATCAATAAGTGTTTGTTTGTTGCTCCAAAGTCTAAATACCAAATAAAGTTAAAGTTTAAACTAAATTCCAGAGAATATTTAAAAGAACTAAACTGATTAAAAATGACACGTAACATAAGCTATTGGTAGTGGATACCTGAACAAAAGAGATGGAATGAGGGGCGCCTGGGTAGCGCAGTCGTTAAGTGTCTGCCTTTCGCTCAGGGCGTGATCCCAGCGTTGCGGGATCGAGCCCCACATCGGGCTCCTCCGCTATGAGCCTGCTTCTTCCTCTCCCACTCCCCCTGCTGTGTTCCCTCTCTCGCTGGCTGTCTCTCTGTCAAATAAATAAATAAAATCTTAAAAAAAAAAAAAAAAGAGATGGAGTGGATTCTGGGTAGGTACCAACAAACTCAGCCATATCTCTACCATGGCGCTTTTAACATAGGATGATTGGCTCCACTGTTTGACACTGAGCATGTTTTGTCCTCGTATGTATGAATAAGATATTGTCACCAGGATGACATTCACATTAATGAATTTGCAGCTTCAAAGAACTGATCCACATTTTGCACATTTGATTTGTCTTTTTAGAAAGTAAAACAAAGAAGGTAAAGGTGAAAATTTCCTAAAGAGAAATTATAGCCATGTCATTCTTTTCTATAATGTAGAGTACCTTACATATCCTCTTAAAGTTGGTCTTGAGAAGTCTAATTATGATCATACCAAAAAAAATGGACTTATGGCAAATGCCCTTAGGATCATATAAATCCTTGACACATTTTCTATATACTTTAGTGAAACCACTTCCAATTTTGTTTTATACTCCCATTTTTTTTAAAGATTTTATTTATTTATTTGACAGAGAGAGAGAGGCAGCCAGTGAGAGAGGGAACACAAGCAGGGGGAGTGGGAGAGGAAGAGGCAGGCTCCCAGCAGAGGAGCCCGATGTGGGGCTCGATCCCAGGACTCTGGGATCACGCCCTGAGCCGAAGGCAGATGCTTAACGACTAAGCCACCCAGGCGCCCCTATACTCTCATTTTTGACTTACTGAAGTTATTTTCATTGGGATCAGTTCTCCTTTATGTAAAATTTCCAACAGAGGTTTGATTCACCTCTCAAAGTTTTGTCCATATCAAACTTTACTGATGATATTTTTGCCACTTTGGGTTTTCTTTTGTTGCCCTCATTTTTACTAATTCCAATTTTATCTGGGTCAAACTGGACAGATCTAAATGTTATTAAGAAGATCTAATGTCTAGAGCTTTATTTCCTGTTGATAATTTCTATGAGTCTAATTTTCCATGTCAAGTTTTAGCTTTCTGTATCACCAAGACGATATCACTCCTCAGCAAGCTTTGTGCTTTTTGTAATAACTTTTATTTGTGAGCAGCATCAGCCATTGTCAGCTGATTATTCCTCACAAGTCCAATGTTTGCTGGTGATCTAGTCGAACTGTCCTTAGGGTGTAAACAGCAGAGTCCAAATGTACTGTCAGTGGAGAAGGATCATAATTTCCTGCTTCAGAGGTCGCACGTTAGGGATGCAATAGTTTCCCCTTTCTACTCTTATAATACAAACACCCTCTGGAAGAATCAGATGTTAAAATATCAGTTGGGGAGGGGCGCCTGGGTGGCACAGCAGTTAAGCGTCTGCCTTCGGCTCAGGGCATGATCCCGGCGTTCTGGGATCGAGCCCCACGTCAGGCTCCTCTGCTATGAGCCTGCTTCTTCCTCTCCCACTCCCCCTGCTTGTGTTCCCTCTCTCGCTGGCTGTCTCTATCTCTGTTGAATAAATAAATAAAATCTTAAAAAAAAAAAATCAGTTGGGGAGAGGAAAGTAACTGAGAGCATCTACTCTGCAAGACTGCCAGGATTCAAACCCCATTTCTATCCTTTACTAGCTATGTGACTTTTGACAGGTTACTTACTAATTTATGCCTCAGTTTCCTCATTTTTAAATTAGAATTGTGAGATTTTTTTTTTTTTTTTGAGCAAGTAATCATGAGAGAGTGGGGCAGAGGGAGAGGGGGAGAGACAGACTCTTAAGCAGGCTTAACGCCCAGTGTGGAGCCCAGCACAGGGCTCCAACTCACGACTCTGAGATCATGATCTGAGCTGAAATCAAGAGTTGGGCGCTCCACCAAATGAGCCACCCAGGCGCCCCTAGAACTGCGAGCATGAACTGAATTAATAGGCTCAGAACAACTCCTGGCACAAGGAAAATCTGACACAAGTACAATTTAAAATAATGACACAAGTAAAAATTAAGTTCCATTATTATTATCATTCAGAATGATTGCTTCAAAGTCCTCCAAATATATTGCTTCATATCTTTGTTCGACTGTGCCTCAATTTCCTCTCCTAACAACTGGGGCTATTACTAGTATCTACCTCACAGGGTTGTTGTGCAAACTGAATGTATAATACAGGGTTTAGAACAAGTGCTTCACCCTGGCCCAGGCTGAAGGGCTATATAAGTGCTTTGTTGCTGCTATTGTGTTGTGGTTTTTTTTGTTTTTTGTTTTTTGTTTTTACCTTCAAGTGAGTTTACAGCATCCCAAGAACCCAAGAGCTAGTTTCCATAGAGAATATTATAAAGACCATATAAGTTGCCTAGGGCCCCAAGGTGTGAAAGGGTGCCACCAAATAAGTACAAAAATATATTAAAAGCAAAAGAGAATGCTGCAGCTATTTAAAATGATAATCTACAATAATGCAAGCCTCATAAGGGTAGGGGTTTTCATCCTTATGGTTCCTTGCTATGTATCCAGCATCTAGAACAGTGCCTGGCGCGTCTCAGGCAGTCAATAAATATTTGCTGAATGACTGAATAAATGAATATGAAGACTGTGTAGCAACACTGAAAATGTTTCTCATATGGTATTAAGTAAATAAAGCAAGATATAAAATTACGTTTCCCTATGATCACGATTTGCAGAAATATACATGCATATGGTGACCACTAGACAGTACTGTGTAGAACTGAAAATAGTTGTGTTGTTACACATTCTGTGATTTGCCTTTTTAGAAGGTAAAACAAAGAAGGTAAAGGCAAAAAAGTTCCTAAAGAGAAATTATAGCCATGTCATTCTTTTCTATAATGTAGAGTACCATACCTCTATCCTCTTAAAGTTGGTCTTGAGAAGTCTAATTATGATCATACCAAAAAAAAATGGACTTAAACCAATGAATTGGGACCCCTGAGTATTTTTTTACTTTCTGATTTCAAGAGAAAAGCACAAAGGTACACAGACATAAACGGAATACATGTGATGTATATCCGACACAGACACTCAAATACTCTTTCAGATTATATCTTGAGCTGATTATCCATTCAACTCCATCTCCTAGACCATCTACACCCACCATACAGTACAATGAGTTCTTATGTTCATAATGATCTTTCTGGGGCACTACAAGGACTTCAATCATCAAACAAAGATTCAATTACACTTACCACCCTACACTTCCTAAGGCATTAAAGACGCTAATGCATTTTAGAAAGATTTTTCTATGGAAAGATGTGAACAAAGGGTGTCGGGTTAATTTTTAGTTAACCAGAAAATTTAATTAACCGGAATGACGGCATCCCCTGAATATTCCCATTAAATGAGGTTTTACTGTCCTTTGATTTCTGAAATCTTTGTCCAGCTTCTTCCTATTAATACTGGCTGGTGAAAAGATATAGTTCTTGAGTCAAACTGCTTAGGGAAGATTAGATTGCTCTCAGTCTTAAAAACAAAAAGACAGCAGGTAAAAAAAATCCACATCCTCTTCTTGAATGGTTCTCTGACTATATGCTTGACTTTGACCCTTAGATAGGCTGCAAGAAAGAATCAGCCTCAGTAAGAGAGAAAACAGGAGTTTGGGGTCTTATAGTTTCTATTTAAAGTTATATTGGTGTTATAAGTCTCATTTTGAAAAAAAATGTACATTAGCCATTAAAAATTAATTTATTTTTATTTGTTTTCCAGATTAATGGCCCTTCTAAAATAGAAAATTGAATGAGGACTTAGTTATTTCATTTGCAAAAGCTAATTGAAGCTCATATTTATGAAATTAGACATGGAGACGTGAACCACTACCACCCACTCAACCACAACGAGAATGATTTTTTTACTTATGAGACAGGATAAAAGAAGAGAAATTAATATGCATGCGGTAATTCCTTCCCCCTCCTCCATCCTGCCAGTGCCTCTTAAGGCGTCTGGGTCTTTTGTGATGATAATGGAGATAATGGGCAGAGTTGAAAATCTCAGAGTTGGGAGCCAGATGAGAGCAGAGGCCCCATGCACTGGATTTGGTGCTTTTTAAAATATTAACTTTTAAATTTAGCAATGTTTGCATGCATGCAAATAGATTAGGACAATTATTTTTAAAGGCTTTATAATAAATCTGCCACCCCTCAGGCTTCCCCTTCCCCCCATTCCCAGCAACAGGCATCCTCACAGGGTGTCGACAGCGTTCCAAAGAATCAAATCAAACACAAGTGCTTATCAAGACTGCCTGTATCATGTTTGCTGATCTATCACTGGCCAAATCAGCTCACATGGCCAAGCCCACAGCTAATGTGGGGAGGGATACACAGGGCAGGCATAACGACAAGGGTCCTTTCATTACCGTAATACTCTCCAACAACACTTGCTGAAACGGGACTCTCCTTTTTGGTAATAATTTCTACCCTCCTAACTCGAAGCTGAAATTCACAGAGCTGAGTATTTCTATGGCCCATTTCATGTTGAGTGAAATCTTCTCAGGAATGCCTGAGGGCTTCCCCATTCACAAGGCACAAGGAAAGTTCCTGTCCCATTCCCCATCTTTCCCTCTGCTGCTCACACGCACTGAAGTAGTCTCCCGGTATTTGTTTTCTATTGTTGCTGTAACAAACGACCACAAATAGTATGACTTTTTAAAGCCACCACTGATTATCTGTAGGTAAGAAGTCCAGGGGGCTTGGCTGGGAGCTCTGCTGGGTGCCAAGCTTCAACCAGAGTGTCAGAGGCCTGGGCTCTTATTGGGAAGATCTGGGGGAGAATCTGGTTCTGGCCTATTCAGGTTGGTGGAGCATTTGGTGCCCGGGTTGTAGGAGGGACCAGGGTTTGTTCTCAGCTTCCAGAGGCTAATCACATTCCTTGGCTCATGGTCCCCTGTCTTCAAAACCAACTATTGCAGATGAAGCCCTTCTCAACCTTCACATCTCTCGGACCTCTCCTTCCATGTGATCTTTCCTGCTTCCCTTCTGCCTTCTTCTCAGTTTAAGGGCCAAGTGATTACATTGGGCCCACTTCGAAAATCCAAGATCATCTCCCTCTTAGTAGCCTGAATTCCATTTGCAAAGTTCTTCATAGCAATTCTCAAATTAGTGTTTGACTGAATAAACAGGACCAGAATTTTGGGAGGAAACCTTGATAATTTTGCCTACCATACCCCCAAAGTCTCTTTCCTTTCTTATAATCCTCATAAAAATTTCTCTACAATCCAGTGCTAGGTGGTGAAATAAAGATGTTTCTCCTTTTCCTCTTTAAAAATATTCCCAAACCACAAAAACAATAATAAGCTAAAACAAACTCTGTTTTTTATTATTCTAGAAAACACTTTCCTATCACAATATATGGATCGAGAGAGCAGATGGAAGCATTGTAAATCACTTAACAGAGAGGACAAAATGCAAACTTAGTGCTGATGAGAAACAAGCCAATTTGCCTCACAGAAGTCTCAGAAAGGGTCATGAATTCAAGGTACCTGAGGGTGAAAGAGTTACTAGAGTTACTGATATTTGGGGTTCCCCAGTGAAAATTCCAGTTCACCTCCTGACCCATCTATAGGAAGCCTGCCAGTGGTCATAGGCCACTCCTGCACCCAGAAGTTCCAGCCAGCTTTCTACTGTCTGACCTTTCAATATAAACAGAGAGCCAAGGATCATCAGACAGTTGTAAGGACAAAGGCCAAATCAAACCAAGCAAAACAAAAACCAAAATGAAACAAAAGAAAAAACCCAGAGGAAACTCAAGGAAACAGAAGAAAACTCAAAAGTAAATTTAATTAATATTCTTTGAGAGATACATGAAATAACTTCCATAAAATTAGAAGAGCAGACCATAAGAGGAAGAATCAGAAAATAAGACCCTCTGATAAATTAAAAATATATTTAATAGAAATGAGAAAGTTAATATATGTCTTGAAAGAGAAAGTCTAGGAAATCTCCCAGAAAATGACTACATCGAATAGAAAAATAAAACAGAGAAGATAAGCATATTCAAAGATCATTATAAATAAACATAAAATATTTGAACAATAGGGGTTCCAGAAAGGGAGAAAAGAAAAAAGGAATGGGGGAGGGAAGGATGTTATCAAGAGGCGAGAACAAGTTTCCCAGATTTAAAGACTAGGAAAGACCCACCCATGTGTTCAGCAAAACGAATGAAAAAAGACCTACCTGATAGGCATTATTGTGAAATTTCAGTGAACCAGGATAAAGAAAAGATTCTAAAAAAATTAGGCCACATTCAAAGGTCAGGAATCAGGGCATTATTGGTCCTCTCAACAGCAAAAGGAGAAACTCACAAAGAGTAGAGCAATTCCTTCAAAATAATTTCCCACCTCAAATTCTGCACCCAGACCATCAATCAAATATAAGGATAAAATAAAGACATTTTTAGACTTACAGGGTTTTAAAAACAACAATCTCTTTGTTCACCTTTTCTCAGAGTATTATTGGAGTAACACGCCGTCCCCTCCCCATATACCCGCCCCTGCGCAATAAGGAAATAAACTAAGAAGGAGTGATTCAGGAAACAGGAAATGCAACAGAGAAGCAAAGATAATTCCCAAGATTCTGGCATGGGAGGCCCCAAGCCTGCAGCTGGGAAAAGACCTAAAGAGTAATCATTGCGACCTAGAGCACTACAGAGGGCTTCTGGAAGAGTTTTCTTCAATAAAACCCCAAACCAAAACAAAATGGAAGAGGAGGAATGACACATTTTCCGACAGATTTGACTGTGTAGAAAACAGTTACTGAGGGGTAGGTTATAAAGCAGAGTTACAGTGTGTAGGAAGACATCAACTATTTAAAAAAAAAAAAAACTCAAGTAATTTTAAAAGAATTTTTAAATTTCAGGAAAAAATAGTTTAAAGAAGGTAAGTGCAATCGAGTACAATACTTGGCTTAGGCTTAGGAGCTAATGATACAAATAAAAACCCTGCCGTAGTCTTTAATAAAAGGCAGAGATCCAATTATATTTGGGGCTGGTGGGGGGGGGCAAGAGGAGGTAGAAGTGATAAAACCGATAAAAGGCGGAAGTGTTAAAAACTGAGGGGACCACACCTCATGGCTAACAAAGTGGAAAGTACTAGAGGAAATTGCCTCCAGGCAGCTGGATGGTCATGGTGGGTGGTGGATGGGGGAGGGAGGGCTGTGGGGCCACAGGCTTATTATAAACTTTTCAGAAATAATTATCTTTTTATTGTTTTATTTTATTTTTCATTTTTAAGCGTTTTTATTTATTTGAGAGAGTGACAGAGCATGGGTGGGGCAGGGAGGAGGGAGGAGTGGACTCCCCGCTGAGCAGGGAGCCCAGTGTTGGGCTGGATCACAGGATCCGGAGATCAGGACCTGAGCCGAAGGCAGACGCTTAACCAACTGAGCCACCCAGGTGCTACAGAAATAATTATCTTTTTAAATCTATTTCTGTAAAAACACTGGTGAACTTAAAATTATTATTTTGTTTTACTTTTTTAATTACTATTTAAAAAACCACAAAATCTAGTACACAGGGTCTTTCCTCTCATCAACCTCCTAATTCTGAGATTTGCAATTTCTGCCATGAAGAAGAGAACTAGCTGACACTTCCTGCGGCACTCAGCCTCATGAATGGCCTGGGTGGAACACAGAAATGCCCAGCCAACCCACAGAACCGTGTGATGTGTGTTACTGCTTTAGGCCGCTGGGCTTTGGGCTGACTGGTGAGTAGCACAACACGTAACTAAAGCCAGTAGATCTGCCCTCCACATGTACGGTATCCGTCCCCGGGAAGCAGAATACTGGTTAAGTGCATAGGTTCTGGAACCAGACATTGACTAGCCATTTTCTACCTGGAGGCCTTGGGTGAATTACTTACTTGTTTCTCATTCTTCTCATCTGTGAAACAGGGATAATAAGAACAAACTACTTCCCTGGGGTTGCTGTCAGGATTAAATGGGTCCATACTTGCAAGACAGGGCATGCCGAAGACCATCTACATTCTCATTGTTAGCTATTATTTCACTGTTATTCTTAAAGCTGATAAAAATGCTTAAAATCCAACTACTTTGTTTATAAATATAAATCTGGGCAACAGTAAGATCTAGAGGCTAGAGCCTTGGGAACAAAATGAGACTCCAGTCCAGACTTTCAGAATAACCGACTGGTCAGGCTGGCTTTTGTTTGTTTGTTTAACTTTTTATGATGGAAAAATTTAAACATATACAGAAGTAGAGAAAATAGTTTAATAAACTCCTATGTACTCAGCTTCAGCAGTTACCAACTCATGGCCAAACTTGTTTCATCTAAATTTCCCCTTCTTGGGCCATATCTACCCCAATGTTCACAGCAGCAATGTCCACAATAGCTAAATCGTGGAAGGAGCCGAGATGCCCTTCAACAGATGAATGGATTAAGAAGTTGTGGTCCATATATACAATGGAATATTACTCAGCTATCAGAAAGAACGAATTCTCAACATTTGCAGCAACATGGACGGCACTGGAGGAGATAATGCTAAGTAAAATAAGTCAAGCAGAGGAAGACAACTATCATATGATTTCTCTCATCTATGGAACATAAGAACTAGGAAGATCGGTAGGGGAAGAAAGGGATAAAGAAAGGGGGGGTAATCAGAAGGGGGAATGAAACATGAGAGACTATGGACTCTGAGAAACAAACTGAGGGCCTCAGAGGGGAGGGGGTGGGGGAATTAGATAGACCGGTGATGGGTAGTAAGGAGGGCACGTATTGCATGGTGCACTGGGTGTTATACGCAACTAATGAATCATCGAGCTTTACATCAGAAACCGGAGATGTACTGTATGGTGACTAACATAATATAATAAAAAATCATTAATTAAAAATAAATAAATAAATAAATAAATAAATAAATAAATAAATAAATTTCCCCTTCTTGTCCCACACTGGATCATTCGAAGCAAATATCAGATAGCATTATCATTTCGTCTTTAAATGTTTTTGTATGTATCTTGAAGAGATGAGACTCTTTCTTGTAAACATAAACATAAATGAGTATCACTCCAAAAATTTTTAATAATTCTTTAATACTAGCAAATATCAAGGTCAGACTCAAATTGCCCTGATTTTTTTCTTTATACTTTGTTCAAATGAGCATCTAAATAATCAATATCTATATATTGCAATTGGTTGATAGATATGCCTGAAGTATGGTTTGTATAGTAAAAGCAAGATAAAGGCTTGATTCTCTCTTCTTATTTACCACTTTTCAGCATCACATGTGGAATCCCAGATCCTCAAAAGTTGAACAATCTCTTCAAAAGCTGAGCAATCTTTTCATCCTCTCTAGTCCTCATGTAAAATCAGAGGGTGGGATTAGGTAATAAACTCCTTTTATCTCTATGATTCTGATACTGTGTCTCCAACATCCCTCAGAAGTGTGTAAACTTCTACATGGAGGTAGCCTTTTCTTGAATCCTTCCTGCTCTCTGAGTGCTGTCTTCTCTGCCCAGCCAACTCCTATTCAACCTGTAAAGCCCAGCTAGGATGTCACTTCGTAACAGAATACATTACATGGAACGAATGTTAGCTGGATGCTCACCGTGTTCCATCTCCTGCCTCTCTACTCACATTGCTTACTCCTCTGTCTACCCTTCTCCTGTAGCACCTTGCCTTCACCTCTCTTGGAGTCCTTATTAGAGTGTATGGTAATTATTTCTCAACATATCTGTTCCCTATGATCATATGTTAGTTCCTTGAGTCAGTGAGACCACAAATAAAATGTGGGTCTTATTGGAGTGATCCAATATCGGCTTTAGGCCTTAGAGATAATAACGGATTTCCAGCACTGTGTTGGTCAACTCTCAAAGGCCTCTTGACTTTTGTTATTTCCATTCAACTTCCTACATATAGGGTACTAAATATGCTCAGGTTCATTTTTCAATTGCCTGTAGGAATGGTCTTTATCTGAGTCTATGCATCTTGGGGTAAATGGTAGCCATAATCTCCTAGCAGTTTTCATCAGTCTCTAAAAGAGGTGCAGCTTAAAATATGGCAGCTGGAGATGACTGGTAACACAACATTTTGGGAGATTTAGCAACAGTGAACCCAAGAGAAGTGGGATTAGTTTTCCTCCTGTGTGTGCATGCGTGTGTGTGCTTCTGTCATTTGCTCTCAGCTCATTCGATTGCAGAGCATAGGCTGCCAGTCAAATAACAAAAATAAGAATCAACTGATAGCTTATTTTGCAAACACACTTTGCATAGAGTTCCAGGGTGGGAACCACCAAGGATGGGTTCCAGTGCTCTCCTAATAGAATGAAGCTAGTCCTCTTTGACTTTTAGTTTGCTCTGTGAGAAACACTGATAAAGGCTCAAAGTGGCTTGGCCAGAATGTGTGTGATGTTTTAAGCAGATCTGTGCTTTTATGTAAAAAAAGAAAAATGCAGTGAAAGATGGGCCCAGATACATGTTACAGTGTTCCTTAAAATCTTGGAAAGTATCTTAGAAATTACTTTGGCAACAGTTTAAAACAATAGCATTCCTATGACCCATGGAGAGCTAGATACTTTATGGTGCTATAAATATTATAATATCAAGATGCTCGGGAAAAAAATATGGTATTAACCAAAGAAAGAAGTCTTGGTTTCTTTACTTGGGGCAGTTCTTAACTATCATCTTTTCATATACTCCAGTAGTTCCAAGAGATGGATGACACTAAAGTGACATCACTGTTGATGGGACATTGATGTTTCTTGTCGTTAGGAACCACATAAACATTACGATTCCAGGAGTATTTTTGCCCAGGATCCTTAAATATGTTCTAGATCCTTTGGGAAATTATTTCCAACTTAAAAGAGTGCTCCCTAGGACCAGTGGAAAGTAGGCAGGCAGAGGCGGCAGCCACTAAAGCTTCAGGTTAGGAATCAGGGACCGCTGAAGGACTTCTCTGTTCTCTTTGTCCTTTCCCGAAAAACAAACCAATACAGCCACACCAAGTATACTTTTTTAAACCAATGCTTTAAAAAATGCATTAAAGATGACTTAAAATTCATGTAACACATTGGTGTAAATCTAGTCCTGTTCCCCCAACCCCATCTCTTCCCCAAAGGACATTTTAGCATAAGGTGGGGGCTCTGATGGCTCCACATCATACCTACTGAGATTATTTTAGGCATAATAGACACTCTGCAAACATTATTTTGTTTAATCCTTCTAATAGCAGGCAATATAGTTATCACCATCCACAGGTGGTGAAGCCTTCAGGGTTATACTCACATTGTCTAAATTCTCAAGAGACTCTTTCTTTCTTTCTTTCTTTTTTTTTAAAGATTTTATTTATTTATTTGACAGAGAGAGACAGCCAGCGAGAAAGGGAACACAAGCAGAGGGAGTAGGAGAGGAAGAAGCAGGCTCCCAGCAGAGGAGCCTGATGTAGGGCTCGATCCCAGAACGCCGGGATCACGCCCTGAGCTGAAGGCAGACGCTTAACGACTGAACCACATAGGCACCCCCCTCCCTCCCTCCCTCCCTCCCTTCCTCCCTTCCTCCCTTCGTTTGTTAATTTGACTGAAAACTAAAACTCTTGGGAGGCTGAGTCGGTCAGCACGTCGTCTCCCTCTTGAAGCAAAGCCCCTGGGGAAAGCCAAGTCACTCACGGATGGCTACATGGTATATTCACAGCCAGAACCAAAGGCCCTTCCTGGGGAGAGTCAGGAAGCTAGCAAGCCAGGTGCCTATACCCCACCAGGCCTGTGGGCCAGTACCCAGGGGAGAGGTGCCCACTCTCCAGCATTCTCACACTTTGGTTATTCCTGCTCTAGAATCATCTCATTCAACTAAAAAGCAGTGAATGATGACAAATACCTTCTGGGTCCTGAGAACGGAAGGTAACTTAAATTGTCTAGCAGCTTCAGGTTCAGTAAATGACCATGAGTGCAAATAACCATTGGGTAAGTTAGCAAATCAATCCGTTGGTTATAGAAGTGCCACTCAAAGTAGAATCCATGGGTACGTTCTCTGTGATAAGATATTTCCCTATGAAGACTTTTTCATGTGTGTTTTCATTTCTATGGTAATCTAAAATAAAAGGGAATATGAGCATATGCTGTTTCATCTGGAGGCCACCTTATAAATGAGAGTTCCAGAAGAACCACATGCAAGATAGCCAAGGCAGGCCAACATGAAGCTGTTCTGTAGCAGGCAGGAGGCTAGCATGTGGTAGGAAGCAACCTAGTTTCACCCACCACTTCAAATTAATGCTGTTAACGTGAATTTTATTGGTTTTACAATTTTGTTTGCTTGGTTTATAATGATACAAGATCTTTAAGTATAAGGCATTTATATGTAGTTTTGCATACATTCAAGAAACATTATAATAAAAATAATAGAGATCAATCTGGGGTCCATCAAAAAGTTTTCATTTTTTAAAGGACTCTACACATTACTCAAATGTGAGAGTAATAGCTGACTTCAATTAATTACCTTGATTAGATTCTCAACTAGCAACACATGAGTTACCCACGCAGATGGATATACTATCTCTCTTGTACTGAATTTTACTAACTGAACTCCAAGAAGCTATACACAAACTCAGTAAGTTGCCTATACTACAGAAGCCATGCTCATTTCATACATCATTCCCTCTCTCCCTCTTGTCTTTCTGTCAGCACACACAGGGATTGTACTAGGGCCTACATTCACTGGCTACGAATATGAAAGGAATAGGAATGATCCCTGACCTCATGGAGCTTACAGGTCTCAGCAGTGTTTTCCAGATGCTCTGGATGATAAGCAGTATATGGAGGACTGTTAAGACACACATTTTCAGAAGTCCCTTGGGAAGAGGATCCTAATCTCACCTCATCCCCTGGATACAACTAGGTAACATCCACATCAATGTAAGTAACCCAGAAAACAACCAGAAGACTGGCAGGACGGACTCTCCACAGCTAAATGTAGAGAAGAGGGTAGGAAGGGGGGAGAGGTGATGGGGAGCTAAACAGACCCTCACCGAATGGTAACCACAAATCAAAAGCTAGTAATAAATACACAAAAAAATAAAGAGAAAGGATTCCAAGAATATCACTAAAGAAATTCAACAAACCATGACGGGGAGCAAGAGAAGAAAGAATCAGAGAAAATATATAGAAACAACTGTGAAACAAGTAACAAAATGGTAATAAATGCATAATCTATCAATAATTACTTTGAATGTAAATGGACTAAATGCTCCAATCAAAAGAAATAGGGTGACAGAATGGATAAAAAGCAAGACCCATCTATATGCTGTCTATAAGACACTCATTTCAGACTAACAGGCACATGCAGATTGAAAGTGAGGGGATGGAAAGCATTTATCATGCAAATGGAAGTGAAAAAAAAGCCAGGGTAGCAATACTTACATTAGAGAACATAGACATTAAGACAAAAACTGAGACAAAGAAGAACACTATATAACCATAAAGGGAACAATCTAATAAGAAGATATAACAATTGTAAATATTTATGCACCCAACAGGGGAGCACCCAAATACATAAAGCAGCTGATAACAAACATGAAGGAAGTAATCAATAGTATACAATAATAGTAGGGAACTATAACACCCCACTGACATCAATGGATAGATTATCTAAACCAAAAATCAAGGAGGAAATGGTGACTTTGAATGACACATTGGACAGATAGACCTAACAGATATATTCAGAACATTTCTACCCTAAAACAGTATACACATTCTTTTTCCCTTAACCTTTTTTTGTTTTTTTAAAGTAAATTTTACCCCCAACATGGGGCTCAAACTCATAACTCCAAGATCAAGAGTCACATGCTCTAACGACAGAGCCAACCAGGCACCCCCACATTCTTTTTCAAGTGCACATCAAACATTCTCCAGAATAGATCACATACGAGGCCACAAAACAAGTCTCAACAAATTCAAAAAGACTGAAGTCATACCATGCATCTTTCCCAACTACAATGCTGTGAAACTAGAAACCAACCACAAGAAAAAACCTGAAAAGAACACAAATACATGAAGGCTAAGTAACTCATTATACACAATGAATGGGTGAACCAAGAACTCAAAGAGGAAATAAAAAAAATACATGGAGATAAATGAAAATGTAAACAATGGCCCCAAATTTTTGGAATACAGCAAAAGCTGTTCTAAGAGAAAAGTTTATAGCAAGAAAAAAGAAAAATCTCAAATAAACAACTTAACTTACACCTAAAAAAGCTAGAAAAAGAACAACAACAACAACAACAACAACAAACCCCAAAATGTACAGAAGGAAGGGAATAACAAAGATTGGAGAAGAAACTCATTCTATGAGACTAGTATTGCCCTGATATCAAAACCAAATAAAGATGCTCCATAAAAAGAGAATTACAGGCCAATGTCTCTGATAAATGTAGATGTAAAAATCCTTAACAAAATATTAGCAAACTGAATCCAACAATACATTAAAAAAATCACGCACCATGATCAAGTGGGATTTATTTCTGGGATGCAAGAGTGGTTCAATATTCACAAATCACATCAATAAGAGAAACAATAAAAAACATGATCATTTCAATAGAGGCAGAAAAAGCATTTGACAAAAGTGCAGCATCCATTCATGATATAAACCTTCAACAAAATAGCTTTGGAGGGAACATACTTTAACAGAATAAAGGCCATATAAGAAAAACCAACAGCAAGCATCATACTCAATGGTGAAAAACTGAGAGCTTTTCCCCTAAGGACAGGAATAAGACAAGGATATCCACTCTCACCACCTTTATTCAACATAGTATTGGAAGTCCTAGCCACAGCAATCAGACAAGAAAAAGAAATAAAAGGCATCCAAATTGGTAAGGAAGAAGTAAAACTCTCACTATTTGCAGGTGACATGACACTATATACAGAACACCCTAAAGACTACATCAAAAAATTACTAGAACTGATAAATGAATTCAGTAAGGTCACAGGATACACAATCAATATACAGAAATTTGTTGCATCTCTATACATCAATAATAAAGTAACAGAATGAGAAATTAAGAAAATAATCACACTAACAATTACACCCCCCAAAAAATAAAATACCTAGGAATAAACTTAACCAAGGAGGTGAAAAACCTGTTCTCTGAAAACTATAGAACACTAATGAAAGAAATTTGAGATGACAAACAAAGTGAAAGCTATCCCCTGTTCATGGACTGGGAGAACAAATATTGTTAAAATGTCCATACTACCCAAAGCAATCTACAGATTTAATGCAATTCCTATCAAACTACCAACAGCATTTTTCTTAAAACTAGAATAAATAATCCTAAAATTTGAATGGAACCACAAATGACCCTGAATAGCTAAAGAAATCTTGAAGAAGAAAATGCTGGAGGTATCACAAGTCCAGATTTCAAGTTATAGTACAAAGCTGTTGCAATCAAAACAGTATGGTGCTGAAACAAAAATAGACACATAGATCAATGGAACAGAAAAGAAAACCCAGAAATAAACCCACAGTTATATGGTCAATTCATCTTCAACAAAGGAGGAAAGAATATGCAATGGCAAAAAGACAGTCACTTCAACAAATGGTGTTGGGAAAACTGGACAGCTACATGCAAAAGAATGACACTGGACCACTTTCTTCCATCATATACAAAAATCAACTCAGAATGGTTTAAAGACCTAAATGTCAGACCTGAAACCATAAAAATCCTAGAAGAGAGAACAGGCGGAAATTTCTCTTACATTACCCATTGCAACATTTTTCTAGATATATCTACCGAGGCAAGGCAAATAGAAAAAAGAAAGTATTGGGACTATGTCAAAATAAAAAGCTTCCTTTTTTTTTTTTTTTTTTTTTTTTTTTTAGTTTCAGAGGTAGAATTTAGTGATTCATCAGTTGCATATAACACCTGGTGCTCATTATATCAAGTGCCCTCCTTAATGCCCATCACCCAATTATCCCATTCCTCCCACCCACTTCCCCTCCAGTGACCCTCAGTTTGTTTCCTAGAGTTCAGAGTCTCTTATGGTTTGCCTACCTCTCAATTTTTATCTTATTTAAAAATGGGCAGAAGATATGAATAGATACTTTTCCACAAAAGACATCCAGATGGCTAACAGACACAAGAATAGATGCTCAACACCACTGATCATCAGGGAAATACAGATCAAAACTATAATAAGATATGACCTCACAACTGTCAGAATGGCTAAAATAAAAAACACAAGAAACAACAGATGTTGGTGAGGACATGAAAAAAGGGGAACCCTCTTACACTGTTGGTGGGAATGCAAACTGGTGCAGCCACTGTGGAAAACAGTATGGAGGTTCTTCAAAAAGTTAAAAATAGAGCTACCCTACGGTGCAGGAATTATACTACTGGGTATTTGCCCAAAGAATACAAAAATACTAATTCAAAGGGATACATGCACCCCTATGTTTTTTGCAGCATTATTTACAATGGCCAAATTATGGAAGAGCCTAAGTGTCCATCGAATGATGAATGGATAAAGAAGAGGTGGAATATAAATACAATGACATATTATTCAGCCATAAACAAGAATGAAATCTTCCCATTTGCAACAACATGAATAGAACTAGAAAATATAATGCTAATCAAAGTAAGTCGGTCAGAGAAAGACAAATACCATATGATTTCACCCATATGTGGAATTGAAGAAACAAAACAAACGAACAAAGAAAAATAAAAGAGAGACAAACCAAGAAATAGACTCTTAACTATAGAGAACAAAGTGAGGGTTACTGGAGGGGAGTTGGATGGAGTGGGGTGGGCGAAATAGGTAAAGTTGATTAAGAGTACACATATCTTGATGAACACTGAGTAACGTATAGAATTGTCAAATCACTACACTGTACTCCTGAAACTAATATAAACACTGTATGTTAACTATACTGGAATTAAAACCAAATACCAAAAAACAAAAAGAGCACATAGTTCCAGGACCCCTCTCAAGGTCACTAAACTAGATACTTCAGGTGAGGGAGTCCAAGAAGTGGTAAATTTAGCAAGCACTCCAGGTAAAGTGTTAACATAAAATTTTTATGAATTTTTCGGGTAGATTCCACTTCCATATATTTGGATGTGGTCTAAGAACTATGTTCCTAAGGGAAGGAGGATATCAACAAAATATTTTAAGTAGGGATAGGAGATAATTCTGTTCACCTTTGAGACAGGGATCACTCTATCCATGTAGATAGTGGATTAATAAGTAAGGGAAAAAACGAGAGCCCCAAGGCTAGTTAGAAAGTTCCTGGGCTCTTCAGGACAAGACATAATGGTGACCCAGACTAGAGTAGTGGCAGTGGGAGTTGAAATAGGTGAACAGACCCAAGAGGCATTTAAGTGGAGAATCTATAAAACCTGATGGATTGATATGGGGGTTGAAGTACAGAAAAGGGTCACAGTTGTTTCCTGAATTTCCGGACTCAGGCTCCTGAGTGCTAGAAAAGGCTTTTGCTAGGATAGACACAGCAAAAGAAAGGCTTTGGAGCATGGAAAGGGTAGATAATGAATTCAGCTTTGGAAAATCTGAGGTTAAAGAGCCATAGAAACGTCTAAGTGGAGAAAGATGTTCACTATGAAGTTTTATATATGAATCCTGCTATAGACTGAGTGTTCCTCCAGAGCTCATATGTTGGAATCCTAACCCCCAATGTGATGGTATTTGGAAATGAAGTCTTTGGGAGGTAATTAGTTCATGAGGGCAAAGCCCTCATAAATGGGATGGTCCTCTTATAAAAATGACCCCAGAGAGTTCCCTTGCCCGTACTGCCATGTGAGGACACAGTGAGAAGATGGCTGTCTATGAACCAGGAAGTGGGTGCTCACCAGACAGAGTCCACTGGTGCCTTGATTTCGGACTTCCTGCCTCCAGAACTATGAGAAATAAGTGTTTGTCAGTAAGCCTCCCAGTTTATGGTATTTTTGTCATAGTAGCTGGAATGGACAAGGACAATTCCCTAGTTAAGAGAATCAAGGATAGATATTTTCACTTGGGAACCATCAGATAAAAGAATCATTAAAGATAAGGCAGTAGGGGCGCCTGGGTAGCGCAGTCGTTAAAGCGTCTGCCTTCGGCTCAGGGCGTGATCCTGGCGATCCGGGATCGAGTCCCACATCAGGCTCCTCCGCTGGGAGCCTGCTTCTTCCTCTCCCACTCCCCCTGCTGTGTTCCCTCTCTCGCTGGCTGTCTCTCTGTCACATAAATAAATAAAATCTTAAAAAAAAAAAAAAATAAAAATAAAGATAAGGCAGTGGCTAAGAATGCCCAGGGAGTGTGTATATAGAGACACGAGAATGCCTAAGGCAAAAAGAACTCTGAGAAACATTTAAGGAAAGAAGATGCTAAATGGAGGCATAAGCAGAAAAGGTATAGCCAGGGAAGTAGAAGGAAACCTAGAAAGAAGTCACTGAAACCAAGGGAAGAGATTGTTTCAAAGGGAGGAAATGGCTAGTGCTATGGGATGCTGCTGAGGGGTCAAATAAGGTAAAAATTGAAAGGTGTCCACTGGACTTAACACATGGTCACTGGTGATCTCAATGAGAACAGTCTCACTGATACAGTGAAGGCAGATGTCAGCGGGCAGAGGTGTGGGAGGTGAGGAAGGGCAGGTATAAGGGATGGCACTCTTTCAGGAAGTTTATCTGTGAAGGGACGGAGAGAGCGAAGCGGAAATGGTAGGACCACGAGCGAGACTGGGAGAGTGTGCTCAGTCTAACAGGGAGGAACACATGGAGTAGGAATCCTTGTAGCTACAGAAAAGGGATGGTGTCTGGAAGGCTGGAGGGTAAAGGAAAGAGAGCATCAGTGGTGGGACTGGCCTGAGATGGGGGCTGGTGAGGTGAAGCTGAGGGGGAAGGAGAGATGGGAGGAAGATGCTGTGTGAGCTTGGTAGGGCACTGGTGGCGTGGGGTGGGGCCTCAGTCAGAGCTTTGAGGAGGGCAGAGTACAGGAGAGGTGACTAAGAAAACAAAGCAGGACCCCAGTGGACTACTGCCCATGAAACGAGGGGCATAGTAGGATGGTTTCCTTCAGCTGCACCAGCGCTCCAGGTAGAGAGGTAGAAAAGGTGGATAACTAGACTCAAACAGGGTAGAGGATTTTCCAGATGAGTCTGGTGGAAGAAAAACATAAAAGGAACTGAAGATACTGGTAAGAGAGTGGTTAAGGCAAAGAGGAACACATGCGATTTGTGACCGTGGGAGTGGGTGGCTAATGAGGAGTCAAGAGGTTATGTGAGGTGAGGGATATTAGCTAAGGCTGTAACAAACTCCAAAATCCCAGTAGCTTCGCACAGCGACAGTTTACTTTTACTCACATGATGGGCTGATGTGGGCATTCCTCACAGGGCAGCTCTTTCCAAGTGGTGACTCAAGAACCCACCCTGTTTGCACCTGTGCGTCTGACATCTTCTACCAGTGGGGCCCAAGGCCACCCTCACATTCTCCACTCTAGTCAGCAAAAGGGGGAAAAGGCCTGGGTATCATGTGTGAAAAGTTTCTGTGGACCATGCCAGAAAGTGGCACACACACTTCTGCCCCGTTTGCATCGGCTAGAACTCCATCACATGGCCACACCCCTGTGTCTGGGAGGATGGGAGAGGAATGCCCAAGAAGAAGAGGAAACAGAGTTGGTGATCAACAGGAGACTTTGTGAAAGAGATCAGAGTGTTCCATAGTCATCTATTTGGATATGAAGCCACCCAGGTTGAATGGAGGCTGAGGGGTGGAAATAGAACCCTCTTGGTGAAGCTTTCTTCAGTGAGAGAGAGAGTGATTAGGCGGCTGGTGAAGCCACTAAAGTGGGGCCAGAGGGTGAATGGCAAGAGTCTCAAAGGGATAGGGTGGGCCCATCTTCCCTGAGAGTGGAGTGAATGATGTGGAGACTCTGGGGACTTGGAGGATGCACGGCCCCCATTAGTAGGGCTACAGCCTCAGGGACAAGTAACATCCTTTAAAATGAGGCTAGTCTCAAGGATAAAGATGAAGTCTGTAGGGAAGCAGCTGAGGATGGGGGGGGGGTGTTACCTGGAACAGGGTTGCAGAGGGAGGCAGAAAGGAAGTGTAAGGAAGAAGTCTAGAGCAGGATGGACAGAACAGAGATGACCAGAAGAAATGACAGCTGCATGCTGAGCAAGGATTATAGCGGTATGTGGAAAGGGGGATTTAGCTGACCCCAAAGTTGCCTGGAAGCTCTTGAGTCTCCTGGTTTCAACCTGGTCAGGTTACTCTTCCCATAGAATTTAAGTCTCTGGTGTGTGGAAGACTCTAGTAAGAAGAGATGTGGCTTTGAGTGTAAAGACACAGAAGAGAGGCTCCATCAGGGCTCAAGGCTGGGCAATAGGAATGGGGCTTTGAAAGAGGGATAGAGGCCCAGGCCCGGGGTGGGAAAGCTCTTGCACTCTGCTCAGAGGGCTCCGTGTGAACACCTGGCACAGAGCAGGTGTGTTGGTTGACTTGAATTCCAATATAACATCTGATTATTTGAGTTTATTTATTTTTATTAGTAATCTGTATACCCAGCATGGGGCTTGAACTCACAACCCCGAGATCAAGAGTCACATGCTCTTCCAACTGAGCCAGCCAGGCCCCTCACACTATCTGAAAATATGAAAGAAAGAGAAAGTCACCGAGCAATTGCTCTCTTTTAATTGTTTCAGAAGTGGGAGGGCTCTGAGAGTAGAATTAAAATATGGCCCCGCATGCTCACATCATACAAGCATAGTAGCAAGTGTATCACACTGGCTATGATGCATGATGAGATAGTTCAGTACGAGAAAAACATCTTGTGGGTTTTAGAGCCAAAAAATCAAAGCTGTAAAGACCATATGATCTGTGGCAGCAGTTTCTCTTCAAAGATAGGTTTATAAGTAATCAGAGTAGGAGGCCTTGCTGGGTAAGGCATGAATCTTTCCAAATGCTGTTCACTGGCACAGAAGGATGCCAACTTTATTCTACTTTAACTCTTATTCTTTACCCTAATATGAAGGGAAGGATTACGATAAGTTACAGTTCGTGGAATACTTCAAGATACCTACACCCCAATGAAGTATTTCCTTTTCTTGTAATCCTCTGAGATATTTTCTGATCTACTCCAGATATTCAATGGAATGCATGTGAGCTAGAAACCGAAGTAAGAAGAGAGTTCAAGAGGCAAGAAGAAAGGAGGGACAACAATATGAGTAACGTCACCACGTTTCTCTTTTCTTTAACAACAGGAAGTACTATAGTATTATAGTGCATTGAGATGGACGGAGTATGTTGAGAGATTAGTATGTTAAGAGAGACGTAACTCGTGCTTCCGTGTCAGTGGTGCTAGTATCTCTGATAGAGTTTGATCTGAAAGTACTTTTACTGTTTTGCATTTATATATAAGCCTCAGGCGGATTGGATTTCAGGGGTGCCTGACTGGTTCAGTCAGTGCAGCATGTGACTCTTGATCTCAGGGTCATGAGTTCAAGCCCCACACTGTGTGTAGAGATTACTTAAAAATAAAATCTTAAAAAAAAAAAATGAGGGATGGGTTTCACATGCAACTTTGTCTTTATAAATTAAAGGGGGTAAAAGAGCTATGGCATACCTCACTACTTTTGAGCTACTCTATATAAATAACTCCCTGCCCTTTATAGTGAAAGTGGATTTGACCTTTAGGGAAAGACCTTTTTTACAAGGCAATCAATTTTTGCCATTCCCTGGAGCGTTTACTTAAAAAAGATTTTCCTGTGATCAACCTTCCCTGGAAAAGACATTATTTCTAACAAACACCACTTCCTATATCAAAATTGGATGGTCTAAAATCCATGCTTAGAATGTGCTGTGATGTTCTCTTATGGTAGAGAGGCATCACGACTTGAATGGATAATTTCAGATTAGGCTACAGAGATACTGTATGGAGACACTGTGCTCTAAAAAGGAGTTTTTTTCTATCACAAATTGTTTTGACAGTTTTGCCATCCATCACGGACCTCTTGATATCGCAAAAGGGAATTTATGAGAAAGAACATGGGCTTCTTCTTTCTGACTCAATGCTAGACTGGAGATGTTTTAGGGAAGAAAGACCTTAACAAGTCTTGGAAGAAAGGCATCAATAGGATATTTATTATTCTCTCCACTTCCTTTCTTTAAAGTACTGTAATTGAGGTCATTATAAATCTTTGAAAGCAGCACTTTTGTCCTATATGCTATACCCACTACCAGCAGATATTTATAGAAATAAAATAGTATCTTGCATCCCTTCAGTAAAGTCCCATGAAGCTGGTTCCAAATAAAAATGAATAAATAATGTTTATCTAGGCCTTGCAGATAATGTTAAAAAGCAAAAAATTGATTAGCCCATCAGTTCTGTTATGTGCTGACACTAACACCCTAGCATTTGGGAAGTTGGCTTATTTTAAGAGAAAATGGTTTAGAAGATGCAAGGAAAACCAAACAAAAAACTCCATTAATAGATATCGATTTTGTTGCAACATCAATTTGATAACTTTGCAAATGCATCTTAACAGTGGTGAACTAATTGAGTTAGTATGACTTGGTGAAAAAATTATTTATATATGTAAAATACAACCTGTATTACACACACACACACACACACACGCACACACACACACACACACACACACATATATACATATATGCATGTATGTCAACTTTATCATTTCTATTTTGGGGTCAGAGAAAAGATTTGAGATTTGAAAATCAACTGCAATGATGTCGACGTGCATTAGAAATCAATTCTCGACCACGACAATTCAGACTCCTTATTCATGATAGCCAAAGAGTAAATATGAAGCTTGACCAAATTGTAAGAATCACCTTTCCTTCCTGCATTTCAAAAGCGGAGAGCCCTCTAAATTGAAGATATATATATTTGAACAATAAAGTTCTCATTGTCATATTTCCTTTAAGTACCTGCGTTAACACATCACATTTAAGCTTAGATTACTCCGAAGATTTCTTTACTTTTTTTTTTTAAGAGAAAGAAGAAGAGCAGAGGGAGCAGCAGAAGGAGAGACAGAAGGAGAGAGACTCTCAAGCAGGCTCCACACTGAGTGCAGAGCCCCACATGGGCCTTGGTCTCAGGACCCTGAGATCATGACCTGAGCTGAAATCAAGAGTTGGACACTTAACCAACTGAGCCACCCTGGCACCCCACTCCTAAAATTTCTTTAAAATGTATACATGTCAAAAGGCCAGAAAGCTGTCAACTTACATTTCTTCAATTCCTGAGTTTTGAGGGAACAATCTGATTGTATTCATCTCTACGTCCTTGGTTCTATGCATGACATCATACACAGAGTGGGTCTTCTATAAATGCCTGTTGGATGAAAGAGTAGATGAATGGATGAGGCTTTAGGGTGAGGGAAAACTGTAAAAAAGTCACTTCCCTTCCATTGTGATTCAACCTGAAGCATTCTGCAGCCTATTTCAATTGATTTTCACATTCATATTCTGGTACAGATGCAGCCCTGGGCTCTTAAATGTCCTCCACGGGAGGGATATTAGCACACAGCACATCATAATATGGTTTGTTGTATGTGTTCCTCTCTCTTAGAAGATTCTGAAGCCTATACCTTTTCCAGTTTTATATTCTTGGTGCCTAGCATGGTATGTGCTGCATGATAGGTTTTCAGTAAATAGTCAGTGAATGAACTGGAAGACTTCTGGAATAGCATCCCAGTGTTCTAGGATGTCTTGACTTTAGTCGAGTCACTGCAGCCTGGGGATCAAAGTTTCCTCGGCCATAAAACAGATGCTTTTATCTTTCTATGACTCCTGCTACAGACTAGAAATACTTGGCTGTAGAGTCGTACCAAAGATTGGGGAACTTGTGAGACATTTTCCCCCACACAGAATTTCTTAGAAAGGAAAAGGGGGGAAGGAACTAGCATTTATTATATGACTTAAATAATCAACTTTGCAGCCACCTGTGAGATAGAATGTTATTATTCCAATTTTATAGATAAGAAAAATTAGCTTCAGAGAGGTATGTAATATGCTCAAGGTCACACAGTCAGCCAGTGGTTTGGTCAGGATTCAAATCTAGTTCCACTCACTTTAAATACAGCCCATTTATTTTCCTTTATGCACAATTCCACCTGCATAAATTCTGATAAGAAAGAGAACCAGTTTTCCCTGAAGGTAGGATACACTATTTTCATTTTGTGCTCCTTTCTTTTATAATTTGAATCAAGGAAAAATATGGGAGATTCTTGCTGGGAACATATCTCCTAATTGTCTTTCATTTGCTTAAACTCAATGAAGTAAGTAGAAACTGAGAGCATGCTGAAATAAGGAAAAGAGACTGTTTGCCAAATCATAAGCAAGATCGCTCTACCAACTGGACAATAACATGAGAGGGACTGGTGGAAAAATGAGAAAGTGACAGGGGCCCGGTCAGGTGGAAAGAGAGCTAAAGCTGTTTGCCTGATTGGAGCAAAAGGAGGAGGTTATGGTGATTGACATAGAAATGACAAGTGGGCAGAGGTTACATAGGAAAAGTCCCATATGCTCCTCTGCACCCTGTGATATGTTAGATGGCAAGATGCCATGGCATACACCATGATAGGCACAGGCCACTGCAATAGAACTTATATTTCTTTTATTTTTCTTTCTTTTTAGATATTTTATTTTTGCAGCCCCTGGGTGGGTGGCACAGTCAGTTTAGTGTCTGTCTTCAGTTCAGGTCATGATCCCAGGGTCCTGAGATCCAGCCCCATGTCGGGCTCCCTGGTCAGCAGGGAGTCTGCTTCTCCCTTGCCTCTGTCCTTTCCCCCTGCTCATTCTCTCTCTCTCTCTCTCTCTCTCTCTCTCCTCCAAAAAAATAAATCAATAAAATCTTAAAAAAAAGAAGATTTTATTTTTAAGTAATCTCTATACCCAACATGGGGCTCAAACTCATAACCCTGAGATCAAGAGTCACATGCTCCACTGACTGAGCCAGCCGGGCACCTCTAGAACTTATATTTCTAATCTAATTTTGGATCTCTCATAGTTTTAAGAACTATCCTTAAAAAGTTAAAAATTGAGCTACCCTATGACCTAGCCATTGCACTACTGGGTGTTTACCCCAAAGATACAGACGTAGTGAAGAGAAGGGCCATATGCACCCCAATGTTCATAGCAGCATTGTCCACAATAGCTAAATCGTGGAAGGAGCCGAGATGCCCTTCAACAGATGACTGGATTAAGAAGTTGTGGTCCATATATACAATGGAATATTACTCAGCTATCAGAAAGAACGAGTTCTCAACATTTGCAGCAACATGGACGGCACTGGAGGAGATAATGCTAAGTGAAATAAGTCAAGCAGAGAAAGACAACTATCATATGATTTCTCTCATCTATGGAACATAAGAACTAGGAAGATCGGTAGGGGAAGAAAGGGATAAAGAAAGGGGGGTAATCAGAAGGGGGAATGAAGCATGAGAGACTATGGACTATGAGAAACAAACTGAGGGCTTCAGAGGGGAGGGGGGTGGGGGAATGGGATAGACCGGTGATGGGTAGTAAGGAGGGCACGTATTGCATGGTGCACTGGGTGTTATACACAACTAATGAATCATCGAGCTTTACATCAGAAACCGGGGATGTACTGTATGGTGACTAACATAATATAATAAAAAAAAATTAAAATAAAAAATAAAACAAACAAACAAAAAAAAACACAAAATAAATAAATTAAAAAAAAGAACTATTCTTTAGGCCTTTTACTGCTTGATTCCGTTTTAACAGGTTAACTTTCAACATAACATTTTTAGGTGTTATAAACTGAATAATTCTAGGGATCTGTATGTTAATGAGGTCAAACTGCCCCCACACAATCACAGGAGCAGTGTAGGATGGATTTATATCTGCTTTCTATAGGAAATCTAAAGCAATTTGATGATATATTTGACAGAAAATGTAAATGGTTTCTGTAATGCCCAATTTTCTTCCTGTTGCCTTAAGTTTCCTCAAAAGTTACACATTAATTCACTATACTCAGGTAACCTCCTAAACTTTTAAAATAACTTTTCTTCAAATAGAAGTTTTAAAAATATAAATTTTATGGGAAGAAAGGGAGAGGAGAAGCTCCCATAAATGTTATATGTGTAAGAAGCCAGGTGACTGAGGGTCAGCTAACTGACATTGGTCAGCGGCGTTGGCTCAGCCTGGGATAAACCAAATTGAGCAGGGGAATCTTCCTTTGCACTTTAGAAAAGAATACTCATCATCAAAATCTTTGTTTCTAACACCACTCTACAATAAAAGGAACCAGGGCTACTGAGAGAAATGGGTAATTCTAAGACTGGGATAGGAAATACGCAAGATGAGCCTGGAGCATCCTGAAGTGCCAGAAAGTAAGGAAGTACTCAAAGAAACAAAATAGAACCATTGTTGGGGGCATTTCAAAGGAATACAGGAGCCAAGGACAAGAGCTCCCAATGGGCAAAGCCAGAACAATTGGAGCAAATAAAGTAGTATTGGATTAGAACCCAAAGCACAAAATAAATATCCATGACTCCATACTGATATAAATAAATGATTTAATAAATAAATAAAGGGAGAGAAGGGACAAATCTCTTATGCAGAAGAATTCCAAATTATTTATGTAACACTCTGCTATCTAGGAGATGGAACATAACTCCCCTCCCCTAAGTGTAGGCAACACAGAGTAACTTCCTTCCAAAGGGCACAGTATGGAAAGGGAGGCGGGAGAAGAGTCACTTCACAGTGGAGAAACCTGACAAGCACTACCTTGGCCAGGTGATCAAGGTCAACATCAATAACGACAGTCATGTTTATATAGTAGGTACACTTTTGCAACTTAAGGAAAATGGCTTTTACTTCTCTGGTTTTCCTCCTTAAAACCCATACCCAATATAATCATGAGAAAAATATCAGACAAATCCCAGTACGGAGCATCTTACAAAATTCCTTACCAAAAAAAGTTGTCAAGATCATCAAAATCAAAGAACATCTGAGAAATTGTCATGGTCCAGAGGAGCCAAAGGAGGCATAACACCTAAATATAATGTACTATCCTGGATGGGATTCTAGAACAGGAAAAAACTTACATAAAAATTAAGGAAAACAGAGTAAACTACAGACTTTAATTGAAAGTAACACATTAATATTGGTTCATTAATTATAACAAATGTACTATATTAATATAAGATGTTAACAATCGGGGAAACTGCATGTAATGTAAATGGGGAAAAACAGGGTATTTGTGAGTGTTTTTTTCTAAGATCCAGTGGTAGATTATGGGATAAATAATAGGATAAGGAGAAAATGGATGCTAAAAGGATCTCTCACCTTTTATTCAGCATTAGTCATTCTATTCAAAAGTTCTTACATCAAAAAGGTTTATCATTTGTGTAATTAAGAAAATAAATCAAAAAATTTTTTTGAGATTTTTTTGAGAAGTATTTGATAGCTGATAATCTGAATGTGTGGGATATTTCCTAGAACATAAGGAAGCAAGGCACTTTTACAATGAATTGAAACCAAAACTGTGACATCACCAATGTAGGGTATTTATGGAAATGTCTACAGAGTCTCACTGCCTTGTACGGGTGTGGTGGCTCTTCCACAAATATGGCCGCCCCTAATTCTTCCCCTCATACACGTGCATGCTGCTTCTCACATCAAGGGGTAGAAATCATTTGCCTTCCCCTTGAATCTAGGCTGCCTTTTTCACTGACTTTAACCCATGAATACAGTAGAAATGACCTTCTGAAACTTTTAAACCTGGGCTTTAGAAAGAACAGCTGATTCCACTTCCCATCTCTTGAAACCAGACTTAAAGCTATGAGAAACCTAAGCCATGTAGAGAGCCTATCTGCCTTCTTGCCTTCCTTCCCTCTTCCTTTTTTCTATTTTATTTAATAATGTTCACTGTTAGGTGCCTGGGTGGCTCAATCGGATAGGTGTCTGACTCTTAGTTTTGGCTTGGGTCATGACCTCAAGGTCATTAGATCAAGCCCTGTGTTGGGCTCCGTGCTCAGTGGGAAGTCTGCTTGAGATTCTCTGTCTCCTCTCCCTCTGCCTTTCCCTTCCCACCACTCTCTCTCAAATAAATAAATAAATAAATAAATAAATAAATAAATAAATAGATAGATAAATAAATAAATCTTTAAAAAAATGTTCACTGTAAAACTTTTAAGAATATTAAAGTATTTTAAGCAAAAAGAGAAGAAATCTGCCCCTCTCATCCTTTCCACATATCCATTCCAACCCTTTTAGAAGTAACAGTTTGATACATATTTAGATGCATATATGTGTGTGTTTATAAAACATTTTGGAATCCTTGTGTGGTAACTGTTAGGCCTCTAATAGCATTCTTTTCTTTGAGAATGACTCAAGACATGGAAAGGTAGGTTTGTGGAATATTCTACACATTTTCCACCCTTCCTGGACACAGCTAATTGATCCAGCAATGGATATGTGAACGAAGCCATGACAGTGACATTATCTCTGTCCCAGAGACTATCAGGGAGACTGGGAATTGGGTGCTGGGAGCTGGGCTGCTTCGATGGTAGGCAGGTCTCTAAAGAGATCTGTATACTGAAGACGAGATGTTGTCCTGGTTCATTTCTTTCCCATTCCTGAATCTTGATGGTCCAACATTTGCCACCAATTCATTAGTTATCTCAGTACTCATCCAAAAAAACAATTTCATTGTATCTTTTGTTCAAGCTAAACAAAACTAGTTTTTGTTACTTGCAACCATAAAGCCTTAGTGTATATACGTACATATGGAGTATTTCTAAAACGGGATCATTGAATTCATTATGTCCTGAAGCTTCTTTTTTCCCTTTGCACTATGCATTATGAACATTATTTTGTATATTCATTTTAGAGACTGTATAGCATTTTACGTATGGATGTACTGTAATCTATTTAGTCATCCTCCTTTTGGTAGGTTATTTTGAGTATTTTTGCCATGAACAACATGGCAAAGATGAGCGTGGAGGGGATTATGAGAAGCTGAAGGAAGAGGACATGGCTCCTTTCTTCTCTACTCCTAGCTGCAATCTGTCTGCCTCTCCTGAGACAATAGCTTTATGAGGCTGTAGGCTCTGTAAAAATTCCAGCAAAAAGAATTTTGTATTCTGTGGACTGGAGAAGCCAGCTGGAGAATCCTTTCTGCCCACAGTCCCTCTCCCTGGGAACTTTGTGCAAAACAAGGAATCCTGTGAAATCTTTGGCCTCAGAGATCTATGGCCCTTGGGGGCAGTGACTTCAGTCCTACATAAGTGTGTTACATTTCCTTGGTTCCCAAGAGACCTAGAGGAAATTGACCCAGTAGGCAAAGTCCTCCTTGCTCTGGAGGCTGGGAGAGTGCAGGACTCTGGCAAGCAAGCCAGCTTCCTCCAGGTGACCCACGAAGGGCCTTCAATACTGTAGCCTCATGGGAGAAAAGACTGCTTTATCTTCCACCGCTTGCAGGGGTGCTGCCTTGAAGCTCACTCCAGCAATCAGACATGAGCTGCAGGGAGGAGACAAGAGCAACAAACACACCTCCAAGGTGGTCTAGCAGTCAGAGAGAGGAATGCCACTCAGGTCAACCAGAACACACACCCAGTAAAGTCAAACTTCTGGAAGAGACAGCTGGAAAACCGACCAAAGAAAGAGCACTTAAAGAGATGCAAGAAATCGCGCGTGTGAATATGAACACACACACTCACACACACACTCACAGACACACACACAGACTTTCTAGGGCTAAAAACATGATTTCCCACCTAAACACTTTGCTAGACAAATTGAAGGAGAGTTACTGATGGTCTGGTAAATCGAATTGAAAAGTCATCTCAAAACACAGAGCAAAAATTAGAGAGCAATCATTAGGGAAAAGGTAAGAGACCCATCAAGGGTACCTAACCAGCAAATAATAATAATAGGAGTTCCAGAGGAGCTAAAGGAACAGACGGAGGAGTGGCAATAATTAAACAAATCAGAAGACTTTTTCCCTGCACTGAGTGAAAATCTGAGTCTGCAAATTGAAAGGACTCACCAAGTTCCAGGAATGATTGATGAGAAAACATACACATTTAGGCATATCCTGCTAAAATTCCTGAATCTTGAGGATTAAATAAAAAATCTTACGTGCTTCTAGAACAGACAAAAAAAGTTATCTACAAAAGAAAAAGAGTAAGACTCTCATAGTACTTCTCATTGACCATGTAGACAGCTAGGAGGAAAAACAGCAGCCCAAGAATCCTATCTCACCAAGTTCTCATTCACCTGACTAGGTGGGCAAGGGTGTTTCCGGACAACAGAATTCAGAGCATTTAGATCTCACGTAATTCACAAACCCCCACTACGGCAAAGAGCAGCACTTCTCAACTTTAATGTAAATCACCCGAGGATCTTGTTAAAATGCAGATTCCAGCTCAGCAGGTCTGGGGGAGAGATCAGAGATTCTGTCTTTCTTTTTTTTTTTTTTAATAATATTTTTTAAATTATATTATGTCAGTCACCATACAGTACATCCCTAGCTTTTTATGTAAAGTTCCATGATTCATTACTTGCGTATAACACCCAGTGCACCAGGCAATACGTGCCCTCCTTACTACCCAACACCAGCCTATCCCATCTGTCTTTCTAACCAATTCCCAGGTGGCGCCCATGCTGCTGGTGCCTGGACCACAGGCATAAACTCTCAAGTTGACCCTTTGGGTTTGAATCCTTGGCTCTACCTCTTTCTGGCTGTGTGAAATTATTCTTTAACTTCTCTATGCTTCAATTTCTTCATCTGGAAAGTAGGGATAATGATAGTACCTGCCTCGTAGAGCTGTAAAAATTAAGTGATCTAATACATGTAAACTTCTCAGACTGTGCCTGGCACATAGTAAGTATTCAATAAATATTGGCTATTAACATAATGAAACACTGTCTGGGAATATGTAGTAGGAGTGTGAAACGAGAGGGTTTAGAACAGAAGCAGCATGCTGCAAAGGCCATGTTATTATTGTAACTGAAAGTACTGAATGAGCTCAGCAAGTCCCGGACACTGGGTGGCGAGGGGAAGTACTAGCGCTGCCAAGGTCTCATCTGGGGAAGCCAGAGGGGAGAGGAGGAAACATGTGCATTCAGAACTATTTTAGAATTTATCCTGTGGGGATAATTGCTAGCTTGTTTTCAGATAGTAGAGAAAATGTCTTACCATGAGCATAGGAGTAGAGAAGGTGTCGGTTACCAGGATATAAATATCAAAATTTCCATATTAACACAGGAAAATGAATTGGGCCGAGCAGAACATTTATCAGGCCAGCAACAAAAAGAAAATAAAGTCGAGTATTCGTCTTAAGAATCTTGCAAGAAAATCTAAGCAATTGAAAGTATAATCTAGGGGTAAGGGAGTCCTTCTTGATCACGCCTGATAACACAGACACTTGTCCCACCCCAACAGATCTCTTTGAGTAAAAAATGGCAAATTTAGAAAAATATTCTCTTTAAGAGAGACTGGCTAGTTCACCAAACTGGTTTCTTTTCTTCAAGGGATGGCTTGAAGAATTTTTTTATATTTTTATATAAAAAAATCTATTCTTAATATATTTTTACAGCTTTATTTATTGAGGTACAATTGAGGTATAATAAACCACACTTATTTATAATGTACAATTTAATGAGTCTTATGTATAAGACCTGTGAAATCATTGCCATAATCTAGGTAAAGAAATATTTGTCATTCCCAAAGGTTTCTTGGTGCCTCTTTGTAACTTATCCCTCATTCCCCACTCTGCTTCATAGGCTTCCATGCACACTGCATTTCTCAATCTTCCTATAGGGTATGGCCAAGTGCCTAGGTGCTAGCCAGCGAGATACGAGCCAAAGTGAGAGCACTCCTCCAGGCCTAGCCTCCCATGTGTGAGCCTTTCTCTCCTCCCCTGTGTCCTGGCAAGATAGCCAAGGTGACCTTGGAAACCACAGTTGGAGATGGCAGAGCCCTCCGCAGCCTGGATCTCTGAATGACTGTGTAGAGCAGAGTGCCCCATTCATTGCCAATAAATCCCTCTTGTGTTAAACCACTATTTGAGTGTTTGCTGCAGCAACTAGTATTACCTTAGCTAATACGATAATATTCTCAGAGCTCTTACAAGTTGCCAAGAAATAACCTGGTGGAAAAGTGTTAAGAAGAGTCAATTCACAGAAGAGCAAATCCAAATTACCAACATACAAAACGAATGGAAAGATGTTTATATACTACTTAAGTATGGAAATTTAAGTTAAAGTAACTCGTTGGACGAGCAACCACTAAAGATTAGACTAATCATACGTACTGTCAGGGACGAAGTGCAACGGATACTCAGACACTGGTGGTAAAAATGTGAGTTGTTACAGACTCTTCAGAAAATTAATCTGGCAACATACGCTAAAATAATAAATACAAATAGTTTTTGCTTTATTTAGTACTTCCACTCCTGGGGACCTATCTTAGGCAATGACAGAACCAGGCTAGGAGGATATCGAGGTAAAAGGATGTTTATTGCAGATTGTGTGCATGACAAAAACAGAAACAATTAAAACACAACTGGAAAAAAGGAGTAACTATCAATAAAAGAATGGTTGAATAATTGATAGAATAACCGTTACACGGGAAGTTATACTGAAAATTTGAAAAGAAAATAAATTAGAGCTAAATCAGATAACGTGTAGGGACTTTCATGAGGTTTCGTTGAGAAAAGAAAAATGAAGAAAAGTGTATATAACAGATAATTTTCATTAAAAAAGAACCCAAATCTTCCAGTATATGTATGTTTGGAAAACTAGAGATAATATAAGACATTAAACATGGATTATAAGTATGGTTTAGAGGGGAGGTATGGTAGGCTAAGGCCCCCCCATGATGTCTGTGCCCTAATCCTCAGAACCTGTGAATATTACCTTATATGGCAAAAGGAACTTCACAGATGTGATTAAATTAGGGACCTCAAGGTGGGAAAATTATCCTAGATTATCACCACAATGTCACCCAATGTCACCACAGGAGTCCTTATAAGAGGGAGGCGGGAAATCAGAAGGGTAGAAGAGGAAAAGACATTTGCATTGGCAATGACATTGCAGTGATGCAGCCACAAGGCGGGGAAATTTGGCAGCTACCAAAAGCTGGACAGTGCAAGGAATAAGATTCTCTGCTGGAGCCTCCAAAAGGAGTCAGCTCTGCTCATCCCTTGACTTTAGCCACGTAAGACTCATTTTGACCTCTGGTCTCTAGAACTGTAAGAGAAAAAAATTCTGTTTTAAGCCACTCCATTTGTGGCAATACGTTACAGCAGCAATAGGAAATAGGGTGAGGTTGGTGACGGTGTGTTTGGCTGTAATGACTTTTCCCCTGTATAATCCCCTCCCCTTGAGTGTGGGCAGTCCTACGAATCTGGTGGGATATCACTCCCATGATTATGCTATGTGCCAAAGTGAAGGGATTTTTGAAGGTGTAATTAGGTTTGAGTTCATCAAAAAGGATATTATCCTGGATGAGCCTGATTTAATCAAGCAAACTCTTTAAAAGAGGGCTTCGGGCTTCCCTGAGATCACGGAAGTGAGAAGTAGCAGAGACTCTTTCTCCTGCCGGTCTTGTAGAAACTGGTCACCATGAGTTCCACAGCCAGAGGAAGGGAGCTCTGCCAGCAATCACACGGGCTTGGGGGGGACCCTGAGTCTCAGATGAGACTGTGAACCCCAAAGACACCTTGACTGCAGCCTTCTCAGAGCCTGAGCCGAGGATCCTAAGCCATGCCCAGACTCCCGACCCAAGGAAACTGGAAGATAATAGTGGGTGTTATTTTAAGCTCCTGAGTTTGTGATCATTTCTTACACAATAGAAAACTAATGCAAAGGGTGAAAATACAGAACAAAGACCAAGGGGAAGAAAGAAATCACTGCTCTAATAAATAATAGTGATTATATTTTTGCAATCATATAAAACTGAATAGATGTGTATAAAGTAAAAATGAATATTTTAAAAGTAAAAAACAAGCCTCATACACATTTGGAATTTTTAAAGAAGATTTATTTGAGAGGGAGAGTGCGAGGGGGTAGGGGAGAAGGGCAGAGGGAGATAAGCAGACTTATCAATCCCAGGACTCTGAGGTCATGACCTGAGCCAAAGTCAAGAGCCAGACACTTAACCAACTGAGCCACCCAGGCTCCCCCACATTTGGGATTTTTAATTGTAGAATGAATGTAGAAGACTATGGGGGAGTTGTGTGAGAAAGAGAGGGAAAGCGTGGAGGTATTATGCCCCTGTGAGTTGAGATATAAGAAAGACACAGAGGGAAAGGATTTTAAGAAGTGTAGCTGTGTGTTACAAGTGGCGTTCCTTTGGGTGCCTGTTTGGTAGGTTTCAGTCGAGGTTTTCAACGTAGTCAACAATTTGGGCATGTCAATGATACTTCTCTTGGATATAAGCGCTAAAGCTGTCTAGAAGGTGACTCTTCTTTTTATAGATTATGCTCCCTAAAACTCCTTATGGGCTCCCCATAGCCCTCAGGCAAAAGCCCACACTTCTTAACAGGACTTCTAAGGCTCTTATCTTTGGCCCAACATGTATGTACAGAACTCCTCACATTTACATCACAAAGTCACAAGACTACCCTTAAAAAAAAGTTGCAACACTATTGTTACACACATACGAAGCTATCTTACGTGGGTGTGTAGGTAGGATGGATTCTTACAGTGGATTGCTGGATGACAGAAGATAAAATCTTTGTATTTTCAAAGTTGGTCTCCATGAAAAGCCTATACCAATCTATAGTCCGCTCCACATAGGGTATGAGAGGGCCTATTTCCCCGTATCTTGTTGTAACATTATAAATATTTATAATATCATTTATCAGAAATCTTTTAAATTTTTGCCCTTCAGGCAAAAAATGGTAGGAGCACATTTTTCTGATCTGCATCTTCCATTTGTATGATTTCTCTGCATTGCCGGTCCCTACCCTTCCAGTCTGAAATGATTTTTGCCAAATGAAAGGCAAACTATCTTCTGCGGGACGGAATGGCAGAAGAACTTTCCCCTCCCAGCAGTATCACCATGGAGCAGTGACGGACTGAGGATCACACCATCTAAGCTATTCTGTTACTCTCAAAAAGCTGCTTTGGGAAAACACTCTGATGAGTAAAACAGTAAAAATATTCCTGCCTACCAAGGTATGTGATGCAACACAAATGAATCATTAAAATCACTGTAAGAATAGCTCTCATTTAAGTGTATAAAAGTCAGCAGGGAAAAGGTTTGCAGGGTTTGCTACAATAATCTACACTGTCATAATGTCTTCCCTCTTACGAGCTTCGACAGCATTGCCAAATTTATCTTGTTCACCTGCCTCGCTCTACTAACTTTCAAAGGAGCTGGATCTACTTATGAAACTCTACTGGGTAAATTGTAGTTACCCTTTTCTTCAAGATCCCTAGCTAAGCCAGCAAGCATAGCTCACCTCATTCATTCATTCCATCATTCATTCACTCATTCAAAAAACTAGGGAGCATGGATTTTGCGCTAGGCATCCTGTAAAACCGAGGATACAGTGATAAATATACTGACACTTGCCCTCTCTTCATGGATTTGCAGTTTAGTGAGAGAAGTCAGTTCAATAAATAAACCATTATTATATAGTACGGTGTTTGAGGAAGTTTGGGTATTTGGAAGTGGCTGGCTTGGGGTGGGCATAAAAGAGTTGCTCCAAGCCAAGGAAAACAGTACGTTTTGTCAAAGAACTATCATCATCATCGCATGACATTACCTAAGTATGCACACCTAGGCACGGAGTCACAACAAATTCTTGTGACTTTTAAAAAACAAAATTTCAGGAATGTGTTAGAGAGTCCTTTCTTTTTTTTTTTTTTTCTTTCTTTTTGAGAGACAGAGAGAGAGCATGTGCACACGAGCGCCCACGTGCAGGGAAAGGGGCAGGGACAGAAGGACAGAGAGAGACTCTCAAGCAGGCTCCCCGCTGAGCATGGAGCCTGACGCTGGGACTGATCTCAGGACCCCGAGATCACGCCCTGAGCTGAAACCAAGAGCTGGACGCTTAACTGACTGAGCCATCCAGGCACCCCTCAGCTTTCTATTTCACTAGAGTCTCTGTCCCTGCCAGCCAGGTTAGAGTTTTACTAGGGTCGCTGGAAGCTCTTGCCTGTGCTACGACCACCCAGTTGACATTTGTAGAGTATCTTCACCATGCCTGGTGTGTGCTGGGCATTGTGAACACCTAGCTGAATAAGACACTATTGCAAGCCCCAAGGATCAAGAGCCTCATGGAGATGGGAGAGGAGATAGACAAATAACTATAATTATAATGCATCATGATAAGCACAGTAGAAAAGGAAGTATGTGTATTATAAGGTGATCAAAAAGGAGGGAACGAATTCACTCCACCAGGGAGCTGGGGAAGGAGTCCCAGATCTTGATGAGTAGATGTCTGCCAGGAAGTCAAATTGGGGAGGGTTTTAGGATTTTGTTTGTTTGTTTGTTTGGTTTGATTTTTTGGTTTTCACAGAAGGAACACAAAGGCTGAAAAGGAATAATATTTGCAGGAAAAATTAAGAATGTGGTTATGGCCGGAGAATAGGATACATGGTAGGTGGTAGAGAGAAAGGGAAAGATGAACAGCATCCAGTTGGTGAGGGCTTGGCCTGGGTGGTTAAGTCTGGCAGTGATGTCTGGGGTAACGGTGTTACAGGAAATTTCACAATCACTGGTTATGTAGGTAATGGGGGATTGCAGAGCCTACTCCAAAGACAAAGCAATCCTTCACACCAAAAGCTGTTGAAGTCACTCTTTCCTACCTCCTCCCCCATTACGGCTCCAAATAATGCAATCTCGCAAGGGTACTGACTAGCCCGGAAGGTCCAAAGACAGATTTGCCCAAGACCAACCATTCCTGAGGCTAAAGTCCAGAAGCCAGCAATGATCTGCCAACGTGAGAACCACCTTAGGTAGCAAGTGGGCATGCCAGCACGGGCACCCCAGGAATCAAACAGTGAGAAGCACGCAGAGGAATACTGTTAAAGGTTATGACCAGTTTCTTAGTGAGGAGCAACTAGAGACAAATAAAACAACCCGCTGCCGATCCCCTTTGCAGGTAGCTGAACGTAACTCTGTATAATAAGCTTTCTGGAGTTCTCATTTCAGAGCATGGCTCCCGTCAGCATGTTTTGCCACTTTCATCAATTCCTAACTTAAAGAGCCCCCCCCCACTCCTAGATATGATTTTGTGTGTAGATATCTCTACTGAGCGGCCAGTGAAGAGTTCAGTGTCCAGAATGAACAAAGCCAGACCACGAGGCCCCCAGCCAGACGGCTGTCCGGATATGTTACCTGCCACACCAGCCTTAGGGGTTTGGACTTCATTCTCCAGGCCAGAGATTCCAGTGAATAACCATGAATGGGCTACGTAGATCCTCTTGGACCTTAAGATAACTAGGCAGGACCTGGGACAATCATGGTCCTGGGCCCTTCGCTTCAGCTATAGATAATCTCTTCCATTAGGTCGATGTGAACCTAAAAATATTACTATTTCCTACGTGTTGACAGGTGAAAAAGCACTCTTGCCATGGGGAGCAGCGATGAACTCTGGTCATCACCCCTCTTCACCCTGAAATGTGGTCACCTCCAACTCAAAGCTTTGCATGCTTCTCTGGCATCTTCTGGATACCTAAAAAAATATGCTCATAGTATAGAAGACCTGGGACCTTCACATTGGGATAATGAAGATGGATTAGCAGGCAGGATTGAGAGCAAAGAGGTGAAGTCATCGTTAAATTACCCTTTGAGATGCAATTACATGAAAGATAGTGAATAGCTGCTATCCATCTCTTCTTAAAAATGAAATGGAATTGGGCTTGAACTGCAGCCTGAGGAATTCATGCTAGAGAAAAGGATGCAGCAGGACGGCTTCATGCTCCTGTCACTCATGTTTATCCACGGGTGTAGTTACCATAGCGCGCTCCGGTTCGGAGCCATCAGTGTATTCATCTGCCACGCTCATTCATTTCTGTATCCGTATACCCAGTGCAGTGCCACATACAGAGCGGGCGCTCAATAAATGTTGCATCGCATAACTTGTGAAGTGATAGTGATCAAAAGAGAAAGGCTGATGCCCTTGAAAGCTGTTTAATACAGAACGAGTGTTTTCACTTGGAATATCTCAGGACTCGTGGACCGTGGAGCCATGATGTAGCCTTCTGTTACCCCTTTTTCTTTCTCACTTCCATGCCTTCCAAGTGCTACACTGAGAAACTCATACTCCTGTCCGTGGAGGTAGTTGACTTACTGAATTTTCAGGAGCGAAACGTTACTGGTTATGTTCCTTTGGAGCTTAAATCTCTGAGATGTCTTTTAGTATGAATACTCTATAGTTGAAGATTCACTGCTCTGTTTGCTACACGTTGTGAATTCTTCAGTTGCGTGTTTTTCACATCCCTGTTCTGTCAGCTTGTTCCTTCCCTGGCTACACACCATGCCTGGGCTGGACAAAGAACCAATTAATGTACTGTTTTTCCTACTCCGTGAACTTTACTATGTTGCGTGAACAAAGGGCAAGAAGAGAAAACACTGTCTTTGCTACTTGTCTGAATTTAAATAATCTCGTAGCTTTACTAAGACTTCTTTAAAACTGAATCCCTGGCAGTGAATAAAACTCTAATCTGCATATAATGCCACAAGTATTAAAATTCACTATCCAGTCAGTGGATTTTAAAATCCAGTCAGGGTACTAGCAGGGAAGAGATGACAGACTCAAAGTATAATTGGGGGGGGAGTTTAATTAAAGGATTATTTCACAAAAATCGGCTGGAGTTACGGGCACCAAGAAGAAATGGTGAAGCATCCAGGGATGAGCCACACTGGGGAGTTGTTACCATCCATAGAGTTGGAAGGGCAAAGTGACAGTCAAAGCCGAGCCCCGGGAGGGAGGGAGGCCGCCTGGCAGGTAATATGGTCTTGAGTAGAGGAACACAACTGCCAAACCAAAACCTGGCAGGGGATAAAGAGCCCATCCTCTTTCCACCCGCCCTCCAATCTCCTGACGGTGGCTCCCACTGGCAAATCCGATTGGCGGTTTCCAGGATCTGCTTCCAGGGATACAGAACGTGCTGGGGAGTTGGGGGGAGAAGGAAGAATATTTCTGGAGGGTCAAACAAAGAATACACAGCCAGTCACTGTATCATTCAGGGTTTGATGGGAACAAATGGCGACCCTTAGTTACAGTAATTCATCACAGTTCATGTATCAGATGTCTATTCGCAAAAATGTGGGTGGGACATAGGGGAACCACAAGAGATTATGCAATGACTTAGAGTTACTAGCAGTGGAGCTGTTACGACCTAAGGATTTTGGTACCGATTCCAATGTGTAGGTTTTCTCCCCACACCACGGAGCAATTCTTCAACACCAGCACGGTGTCCTACAATTCAACTCAATTCTGACACTATCTACCCAGGGATAGCGTCAGATTCCACAGGTTAGGGGCTCCGTCCTACAAAACGGCCCCCACTTCAGATGTCGGTCGCAAGTCTAGTTTGTTTTGTTACCTGTGCTTCTACTGATTATCTATAAATCAGAGGTCCCCGCAACCCCCTTCTTGGGTTTAATTTGGTAGGGCAGCTCACAGAATTCAGGAAACCAGTTTACTTACCAGAATACTGGTTTACTACAAAGTCTATTAAAGGATACAAATGAATAGCCAGGTAAAGAGATACAAAGGGCGAGATCTCAAACAAGGGAGTTTCTGTCCCCATGGAGTTTGGGGCCCAGCTCAGTGGCACATGGGAATGTTTGGGTTCACCCACCTGGAAATTCTCCAAACCCTTTCATTTTGGGTTTTTATTAAGGCTTTATTATGCAGACACACTTGATTAAATCATTGGCTATTGGTGATTGAACTCAATCTCCAGCCCGTCTTCCTTCACGGAGACCAAATACATATAACATAAATCATACTATCACCCCACCCGGCCCCAACGAGACAAGGGAGAGTGCTGATATGAGAACCCAAAGGAGAGTGTGTGTAGAGGACCCTGCCTCAGAGCCGCAGTGAGCACCCATGGGAACGTGACCTGACTAATGGAGGGCTAGGGGAGTAACACCCTGACCTCCCCTTGATTCTGCCTTCTAGGCCTCCACTAGGGCTCCCTACTGGCCAAAACAAACTGGAGGACAAGGCAAGGGAGCTCTGGGGATATGTCCATATAGGTCAGCCTCTAGACAGAAAGTAGGGTGGAAAAGGGTGAGGAGTGAAGCTGGAGAGGCAAACCAAAGATACCTGGCATAACTGCCTTAAACTAAGTCACTCATTAACTAACTTCCTTCCTCGCTCCCTCCCACTCGACTTATCTTTTTATGTAAATTTCACTTTTAAAATTCCTCAGGGAGGGCAGATTGCTCCGTCCTGTTGATCTCTTAGCATTTTTCAACTTTTTAAATAGAAGTTGTCTCTCTCTCTTTTTAAATCTTAATTTTTTTGAGAGGGGGAGGGGCAAAGGGAGAGAATCTTCAGACTCCTCACTGAGCTCAGAGCCCTATGCAGGCCTTGATCTCAGGACCCTGAGATCATGACCTGAGCCCAAGAGTCAGACACGTAACAGTTAGACTGAGCCACCCAGGCACCCCAGCAATTCTGTTTTTTAAAAAACAAAACTTCACAGGGACCCTAATATATGAAATTAATAAAGCAGTATTTCGTGGAATTTAGAAACATAAATTTACATTTCCTTACTTTTGGGTTAACCAAAGAAAACAGTAACAAGATTTTTGATTAATGCGGAAGTTTGACATCAGTCTCACTGGCCTCCCTTGACATCAGCGGCTGCCAATACTGATAAACTCAAGGGAAAGAGAGTTTGACAGCCGCGGGTATAAGTGACAAGGAAAACCTGAAGCTTCCATTTTCCCACCCTACAACTTCTCCGCGAGGCCTTTTTGTAATCAAAATCTGACTACTAGAACACAGGAGACACAACTGACAGCTACACTTTTCCGGCCACCTGGTCAGGAAATATCTCATCTCTCTGAAAACTCATCCTTTACGCCTCGGTTATCAAACACTTTGGAGCAGCTTAGCCCAGGAAATGAAGGCTCTTGTTAAAAACATGGAGATTTAGGAAGCCGGGACGTGATTAACCACGTTGGCGTTTTGCCAAATGAGCAGTTAACAACCAGGGCTGGGAAAACAAGTGCCGATTAGTAATCCCTGGGTTTACAAAAGGGGTTTAGACCCAATCCTAACAAACCACCGTGACAGACTAGAAAATCCACAGCCTATTGGAACTGCGACTGCGCTGCCTTAAAAAAAAAAAAAGTATTAGTCTAATCAAAATTTATTCATCACTACTTGTAAAGAAAAAAAAATCCCATAAGATTATTTATATTTAAATTTAGCAGCCTGGAAATCTCCTAGATGCTCTCTATAAAACAAAATTAGACTTTGAACCTACTCGTGAGGTTTCTAATGATTAATGTTTATTTTAGTCTCAGTGAGCTATACCAGAAAGAAGGCTGGCTCTGAAGTTGATCAGAATTGGTGTACCAGTTTTGAATGCACTTTAGTTCAAGTAGCAGAATACCAAACTTACACCGGCCCAAACTAGCCTTTCTTATTTTTGTCCAATTCCTAGATGTCTGAAGGGAAGCCATTGGTTCCTGTGGTTCAGGTCCTTCACCATAAAGGGCCACATCTCTGCAGTGTTCCTCGCCTTCCTCTCCTACCCCTCACTTTGTGGTGACACAATACCTGTGAGGGAAGAAGGGACATGAGGACCTGGGTCGGTGATGGTGATGTTGGAAGAAGGGTGGGAGAATGACAAGTCTGCTTGGGGAATTGTTGACTCCGGGGACTTGGTCATGTGATGGCACTCAACACATGTGTCCTACAGGCAATTAGAGATACAGAACTGGATTTGAGGACAGAAATCGGAGTTAAGGAAGATCACTTAGGGGTGAGAAGGCAGGAGGATTCTAAACGGAGAGCTTAGGGGAAGACTTCCTTTTCAGGACTAAGAGAAATGCTCCCTCTGTAAACAGGGGGTGGTCTGAAGGGGAGGTGGGGCAGATTGAACAATTGAAGTATAGCAGCCTTATTAGAGGGGAAAGGGGGGTCCTCTGGAAGTGGGGTTTGGGCCACACTGACTGAATGGATTGGAAACAGCCAGTGTGGGGACATACAAGGGCTCCAGAAAGCTGGCTTGGCTAGTAGGGTGATAAAACTTGTTGTGATTCAGGTCTGCAGATTTCCAAAGTTTCCAAAGCAGCAGCTCAGGGCCTAGGAGTGGAAACAGAGCTAAAGGACGTGGATGACCCAGGGTCGGTAATGGCCGTGGGGTGAGGATGTCAGGAGTGTTCACAATGACCAGGTAGAGGAGGCTAACAGGAATCCAGACCAGGCAGGGAGAACATTCAGGAAGTCAACCCTCTATGATGAAGCCTTGGACTCTTTTTCTCCTGTACTCATTATCTCTTGAAGTTCCTCTCCCTATAAAACCAACTGCAGGATGCCAGAGGTAGATTAGTTTTCTAAGAGAAAACAGTCAAGGGATAGTGGGATTCACAATTATGAAGAAATTAGCCTGGCTCTAGGTTCTAGCAAAACACTTGTGTAATAGAACTTCAGCTCCAGATCCCAGATCGCTTCTGAGGGGTTAACTCTCAGTCTTGCTGGACTGAGATATTTCCTTTCGTTTTTATACCTTGTCTCTTATTCTTGCATATTTAAGAGTAGGGCTCTCCAAACCTCCCTGCTCCTATGAGAGGGTTTTAACTTGGAAGGAGCACACGTGGGTACCTCCTACCTAATTTCAACCAGCAGGGGCACGGAAGTAGAATTAGCCACCCTCTTGTCACAGGGATGGTCGCCTACACGTCAGTGGCCTTCCAAAGTCATCCTTGGTTTTGGGGAAGTTCCTTGCACTCCTGCAGCACCACAGGAAGAAGCAGGGGACCAGTAAATTGAGAGTGACGGCAGAATCTATTGTAGGGAGACATTTAAGTCCAAGAAAAGTAGGAGGGCATGATGAGAGAACACCAAGAATGCCAAGTGTGGTTTCTGAACTGGTGAATTCAAATGATAGATCTTTTATCTCCCCACATCTTCATTTGAAGAAAGAACTTCTCCTTTAACCTTCTCCGTAGGAAAGAAAGATGGTTTCTCTAGTCTCACAGAATTCTAGGCTCTTAGTATTGGAAGGTTATATACTGGTCCAGTCCAGGATGGCACCCAGAGCAGCAAGCACTTCTGAAACTGCCTTGGTAGCTGGCTGTTTGGTATCTCCTAGAACACTCCCAGGGATAGGAGCGGATTACTTGGGGAAACAGTTTGTTACTTTCTGACAGGCCTGATTCTTAGACAACTGTCCCTGACATGGGACTGTCATTTGCTTCCCTGTAGTTTTCATTTATTGGTCCCAATTTTGTTCTCTGTTACCTCATGAAGTAGATATTTTGCCTCTCTCAAATGAGGGACTTTCCAATGTTTCAATGCTCCTCTCAGGTTCCCACTAATACTTTCTTTTTCTTCAGACAAAACACCTCACAACATCAGTTTCTTAACTTCCCCTTCAGTGACAGGGCTTTGGGACTCCCCACCATGCTGGTCCTCATCTCTCCGTCGGTCATGCAAGCAGGAGGCCCCCAGACCTGGACACAGCATTAGGATGTAGGCTGACCCGGATGGAGAACAATGGGATAATTCCCTCCTTTAAACTGGACACCCATGATTCAACTACTATAGTCCAAGGGTGCATTCTTCTCTTTGGTCTGCTGAGGCTATAACCCCATCTTCTGGGATTTCAGTGTACTACCACTTAGCTCTCTTTCCTTCTTATGGTTTTTAAACTATAGGTATACATAAAACTTGTCATTAATTCTTTGTCTCTGAAGTCTTGGGCCAAATTCTACACCTCTTTCTGATCCCTGGGAAATTTCTCGTTACCAAGTGCCATGAGGTATCAGTTGGGTTTAGTTTAGGCTCAATAAATATTGAGTCATTGCGATGTACTGGGAATTATATTAGATGTTAAGGTTGGGGGAGAGGGGACAAGTGAATGAGGTTATGATTTCTACCTTAGGGCAGCTTGCTGGATAGAAGATACCCACATAAACACATCGTTACCATGTGATATAAGAAAAACTGTAACAAACACAGTGGTCATGAGGGTTCAGGTGAGGGACTGTTGGCCCAAATTGGAAATTCAGGGAAGGGTTCCCAGAAATAGAAACATCTTTAACATTAAGAATTAAAGGATACTGGGAAGAATGTAGGAAGACAGAAGGGACAAAAAGAGCAGTCAAGGAGGCAGGAAGCATGTTGGCATATGTGCGGAGCTACGGGCTATTTATCTGGTAGTAGTAGAGCACCGAGTATGAGATAAGTAGGGGCAATGTCACTGAAAACTTTAGATCGAGCAGGCAATGGGGAGCCCTTGAAATGTTTCAAGAAGATGGGAGAGTAATCAGATTTGCCTTAGTAGAAAGAATGGATTTAAAGATGGCTAATTTATAGGCAGGCAAATGGGTTGGGAATACTTAGGACTCTAAAAGATTTTATTCATTCATTCATTTATTTATTCATTCATTCGTTTATTTATTTATTTATTTGAGAGAGAGAGACAGAGAGACAGAGAGCAAGCGGTGGACTGGGGAGAAGCAGAGGGAGAGGGACAAGCAGACTCTGTGCTGAGCAGGAGCCCGACATGGGACTTGATCCTGTGATGCTGAAATCATGACCTGAGCTGAAATGGAGAGTCAGACACTTAGCTGACTGAGCCACCCAGGTGCCCCATGGCATACTTCGGAGTCTAATGGGTTAGTTCAAGCAAGAGATGTTGAGGACATTAATGAAGACAGTGGTATTAGGATGGGACAGATCAAGCAATGCAATAGGTACGACTGGCAGGCCTTGGTTGTGGAAAGCTGTGAATAACAGAGAACAACAATAGCAACAAAAATCCAGATTCACTCCCAGAAATCTGGATTGAATGCCCAGAAGGGTGGAGGAGCTGTCCGGGGAACCATAAGCCCAAGTTTGGATGTACAGAACTTGAACGGCTTATTGAACATGCAATTATAATGCCCAGCAAATAACTGGATCTGTCTATCTGAATGTCACAGGAGATACCGGGCCAGGAGATGGAGATCTTCAGTTCATCAGAGGGAGTTAAAATCACGATAGTAGATGAGCCAGTACAGGAGAGTATATAAAGAAATAGCCATGTGACCAGTATAAGACCATGAGGTATACCGGTATTTAAGGCATATATTCATTCATTCAGCATGTTTTCTTTGGTTGACGCAGCCAAATTTGATTTTGTTGCCAACATATAAAAATCAGAGAATTTCACTCCAAAATGAGGCTTTTGAGATTTTCTTAAAATTAGGAGCTTTGGACCCACTGGACTTGCATTTTCACATAACAACATTATACCAAAACTGAGTACTAGCTTCCCCTTTCAAACAGGATATACGTTCTCAAATTCTCTACAGTTTCCACGACTCCCCATTGTCTTTCTAACACCAAGACGAAGGTCAACTCCCACTAATCACTGTCATGGTGCTTCTATTTCATATACTTGCTTCATTTATGTATATCACTTGCCTAGCTCCAGCAGATACTTGAGTTTTTAATTCCCAGCTTAAAAGGTGAATAAAGCAAGAGGATCCCGTTAGAGAGACTAAGAAGCACAGTCCGAGAAATGGAAAGAAACCAAGAGAGTGATATCCTAGTTGCCAAGAAATTTTAAGAATGAAAGTTCTATAGTGTCAAGCACTATAGAGCGGTCATTAATAAGCTAAGGGTTGAAAAGTGCCTTTTGGGTTTGTCCATATGAAGAACATTAGAGATAACTGCCGGAATAATTTTCAACAGAGAGATGGATGATGGAAGTGAGATCTCAGGGATGGGAGGAGTGAATGGGAGGTGAGCAAATAGAGAAACAAGTTAATTTTTCTCTTTCCAGAAAGTTGACTAGAAAGGGAATCAGAGGGGCGCCTGGGTGGCACAGCGGTTAAGCGCCTGCCTTCGGCTCAGGGCGTGATCCCGGCGTTCTGGGATCGAGCCCCACATCAGGCTCCTCCGCTATGAGCCTGCTTCTTCCTCTCCCACTCCCCCTGCTTGTGTTCCCTCTCTCGCTCGCTGTCTCCATCTCTATCGAATAAATAAATAAAATCTTTAAAAAAAAAAAAAAAAAAAAGAAAGGGAATCAGAGACCTGGGCAGTATCCCAAGGCAGAAAGGACCAAATAAGATTATTCTTCCACAGAAAGAAGTCTTCGAGCATATTTATATGCAAAGAGCCAGTAGAAAGAGTGGTGCCTGGCTGGCTCAGTTGGTAGAGCATGCAACTCTCGATCTTGGGGTCACGAGTTTGAGCCCCAATTTGGGCATAGAGATTATTTTAAAAATAAGCCAGTAGAAAGAAAAATTGGTGATATATAAAAGAGATGATAATGCAAGAAAGAAAGTGCCAGGGATGGGAGGGAATGAGGTCAAGAGTATGATTGAAGGGGCTGGCTTTAAACTGAAAAAGGAAATCTTTATCCCCATGAATGCAGAGGAGAAAATATTAGGAGAAGGTAAATTTGTAAGGTCAAATCTCTTATCCAATCACATTCTTAATAAAATAGAGGGAGGGTCATCTGCTAAATGTGAAAACTGTGATGGCAGGCAAAGATCTCAAGAATGGTGAAGGGTTGGGGTGCCTAAGTGGTTCAGTAAGTGTCTGACTCTTAGTTTCTGCTGGCTGGGGTCATGATCTCAGGGTTGTGGGATTGAGCCCCGTGTTGAGCCCTACATCGGGCTCCATGCTCAGCAGTCTGCTTTTTTCCCCCTTTCTATCTCTGACCCTCCCCATGCACACTCTCTCTCTTGTTCTCTCTCTAAAATAAATAAATAAATCTTAAAAAAAAAAAAAAAAGAATGGTGAAGGATTGTCAGTGTTCTTGGGTAGGAAGGGGGGTAGGGGCTCACCGAGGACCATGAAAAGGGTTGTTGCATGGCCCCAAGGGCCCAGCCAAGGCTGGAGGTTGGGAATTTTGTGACACCAGTCTGGATGGTTGAGCGATTTTCTTTAGCCCCTGAGGAACATGCTTAGGTATGCCGTGTATTTACTACCACACATGGCAATATTATCTTTAGGGGTGGCAAATACTATAGCTAAAAATACAGACCTAGTGAAAAAGCATGCATCACTGTTATTTCTAAGGCATTAATGCTCTATAGACCTCAACTGAACTTTTGGTGTCATCTTTTATATATTTCCCAAGTTTTAGAAACAGGAGGAAGATGTTATTAGGCTCAAGAAGGCTCTGACTACAATCGATTTTTCCACTTTTCAGCTGACTGAGAGTGCTCAGTCTGATCCAGAGTAGTTGTATATGTTTTGGGGAGATGCAAAGCATAGGCAGAGGTAGAGTCCAAAGCCCAGCCAAGGGGAAGGTTAAAACTTGAATCAAGAAGATGTTATTGAGGGGCGCCTGGGTGGCTCAGTCAGTAAGCGTCTGCCTTTGGCTCAGGGCGTGATCCCGGTGTTCTGGGATTGAGCCCCGCATCAGGTTCCTCTGATGGGAGCCTGCTTCTCCCTCTCCCACTCCCCCTGCCTGTGTTCCCTCTCTCACTGGCTGTCTCTCTCTGTCTAATAAATAAATAAAATCTTTAAAAAAAGATGTTATTGAGAAGGAGCTAGAAAGAAAGTGGTACAAATTAAGGGGTGGGTAAGAGTCAGGGACAGAGGGGCAAAAGGAAGGAAAATAAGATAAGAGAAAAGAGAGGAAGGGAAAAGTCTGAAAGGAGAGAGAAAAAAAGAGAGAGAGACACACACACATTAAAAAAGAAAGAAATGCGAAGAATAAAGCAAAAAAAGAAGAGGATATTGCAACTGTGGAACCAAGAAACCTCCCTGGAATCAGACCTTCCCCTCCATTTGCTTTGGGAGTTGGGTCTGTGGTTCTACTTGTAAATCTCTTCTTCTTGGTACTATAAATGCTAGGGGACATACCCATTCCCTCCACCCAGCTACTGACAGTCCAGGCCTTCTTGAAAAAAGAGATTAACTGGCCAGAGAAGCTATAAGAAGAGAACTCTCCCAAAGTTCCTTTTTACTGTTTAACTTCTAGGTAAACACTAGCCTCAAAACCAGGTCTACTTTGTTGACATGCGTTAAGACAAATTGAGAAGTTTTAAATGTTAACCATTGGTTGGGGGGGCCTAGGTGGCTCAGTCGGTTGGGCAACCGACTCTTGATTTTGGCTCAGGTCATGATGACTGGGTCGTGGGATTGAGCCCCATGTTGGGGTCCATGTCCAAGGAGGAAATCCACGTAAGATTTTCTCTGTCCCTCTCCCTCTGCCACCCCCTCCACTCTTTCTCTCTCTCTCAAATAAATAAATAAATCTTAAAAAAAAAAACTTTAACCATTGGCTGGTTATGTGATCACAGGTCCTCCACTTAAGCTGAGTCCACATAAATTTTTAGAAGTCTGTAAATTGGGAGACACTTCCAGGAGCAAAGGAACTGGCAGGCACCATTTCCCTCCCCTACCCTCCAGCACAACCTATGGCCACCTGTAGTAACCAGTACTGCACCAACAGTCCTTATCTAACTTGCTTGTACCAACACCTCTCCCCGTCCCTCCCCCAGGAGACGAGAGCAAACTCTGCTGCACTATATCTCCTGACCCATGTGTTTTGCAGGACCTCAGTTCTGGCAGCAGCAGAGGCAGGTCTCCTTTTGCAAGGAGACTACTGCACAGCTTGCTACCCACAACTGGCAAAGACAGCCTCTGCAGACAACTGGACTGAAGGAAAAAGAGGCCATGACTCAATAGCAGAGCACATGCAACACATATAGGGGACACTCCCTGAAGCACCAGGCCCTAGGGAATAGGGGACACTGCGCTGCAGGGCACTACAGGACCTCTGCATCATAAGGCTATTATTGTTAAAAGAAATAGCTGACTTCTTTAATACATAGCAACAGAAAGTCAGACAAAATAAGGAGATAAGGAGATAAACATCTCCCAAATGAAGGAACAGGACCAAACCACAGCAAAAGACCAAAGCAAAACAGATCTAAGTAATATGCCCCATAGAGAATTTAAAGTAATGATCTTAAAGATACTCACTGGACTATAGGAAAGAGTGGAGAATATCAGTGAGACCCTTAACACAGAGATAAAGAAAAAAAAATCAGAGAACAAGAACACAGTAAATGAAATTAAAAATACGCTTGATGGAATACATAGCAGACTAGATGAAGCAGAGGAATGAATTAATGTCCTGAAAGACAGAATAATGGAATATAACCAAGTTGAGCAAAGGAGAGAAAAGAAAATTATGCAAATTGAGAATAGTCTTAAGGAACTCAGTGACTCCATCACATGATAACATCCACATTATAGGGATCACAGAAGAAGAGAGAGAAAAGGGGGCAGAAGATGTATTTGAAGAAATAATAGCTGAAAACTTCCTCAATCTGGGGTTGGAAACAGATATCCAGATCCAGGAGGAAAGAGATCCTCCCAAATTTCAACCCACACCAAGATATATAGTAATTAAAATGGCAAAAGATAGTGATAAAGAGAGAATTTTAAAAGCAGCAAGAGAAAATAAGACAATTGCATACAAGGGAACCCTCAAAAGGCTATCAGTGGATTTTTCAAGAGATACTTTGCAGGCCAGAAGAGAGTGGGAGGAGACATTCAAAGTTGAAAGGGAAAAAAGATCTGTAGCCAAGAATACTCTATCCAGCAAGGCTATCTTTCAGAATAGAAGGAGAGATAAAGAGTTTCTCAGATAAACAAAAACCAAAGGAGTTTATGACCACTAAACCAGCCCTACAAGCGATATTAAAGGGGGCACTTTAAAAAAAAAAAAAAAGATTTTATTTATTTATTTGAGAGGGAGAGATAGCAGGAGAGAGAGCGAGTGGGGTGGGGAGGAGGAGAAGAGGGAGAAGCAGGCTCCATGCTAAGAAGGGAGCCCAACGTGGGGCTTGATCCCAGGACCCTGGGGTTGTGACCTGCGCTGAAGGCAGACGCTTAACTGACTGAGCCACCCAGGCGCCCCTAAAGGGGACACTTTGAATGGAAGGGAGAGGCCATAAGGGAGAGTATGAAAAGAAAAAAAACCAAAAGCAGTAAAAATAAATATTTCTGTAGAAATCAGTCAAGGAATTCATAAAATAAAAGGATGTAAAATATGACACCGATACCTAAAATAGGGGAGGGAGAGGAGTAAAGAATGGGTTTAAACTTAAGCAATCATCAACTTAATATAGACTGTTTTATGCAGAAGATGTATTATACAAATAGTAGCCACAAATCAAACCAATAGCAGATATACAAAGAATAAAGAGAAAGGGAACTAAGGATACCACTAAAGAAAGCCAACTAACCATGAAAGAGAACAAGAGAAAGGAACAGAGAAAAACTACAAAAAGAAACACAAAACAAGAAACAAAATGGCAATAAATACATATCATCATAATTAGTTTGAATGTGAATGGACTAAACACTCCAATCAAAAGACAAAGGATGGGGTGCCTGGGTGGCTCAGTTGGTTAAGTGTCTGACTCTTGCTTTTGGCTCAGGTCATGATCTCAGGGTCCTCTGTGTTGGGTATGGAGCCTATTTAAGATTCTCTCTTACCCTTTACCCACCCCTCACTTCCCCTGCTTACACTCTCTCTTAAAAAAAAAAAAAAAAAAAGCAAAAGACATAGGGTGACAGAATGGATAAAAAAACAAGACCCATCTATGTGCTGCCTACAAGACACTCACTTCAGATCTAAGGATACCTACAGATTGAAAGTAAGGGGATGAAGAAACATTTATCATGCAAATGGATGCCAAAAGAAAGCTGGGGTAGCAATACTTCTATCAGATAAAATAGACTTAATAAAGATTTATTTATTTATTTATTTGTTTATTTGAGGAAGAGAGAGAGAATGAGCATGAGTGGGGGTGGGGGCAGAGGGAGAGGAGAGAGAGAATCTTATGCAGACTCTCTGCTGAACATGGAGCCCAACATAGGGCTCAATCCCACAACCATGAGATCATGACCTGAGCTAAAATAAAGAGTTGGACGCTTAACCAACTGAGCCACCCAGGTGCTCTCAGATAAAACAGACTTTAAAACAAAGACTGAAACAAGAGACAAAGAAGGACTATGTAATAAAGGGAATGATCCAACAAGAAGATATAACGATTATAAATATTTAAGTACCCAACATGGGAGCACCCAAATACATAAAACAGTTAATAACAAAAAAATAATTGATAGTAATACAATAATAGGAGGGGACTTTAACACCCCATTTACATCAATGGACAGATCATCCAAATAGAAAATCAACAAGGAAACAGTGGCTTTGAATGACACACTGGACCAGATGGATTTAACAGACATATTCAGAACATTCCATCCTAAAACAGCAGAATACACATTCTTTTCAAGTGCACATGGACCATTTTCCAGAATAAATCACATATTAGGCCACAAAACAAGTCTCAACAAATTCAAAAAACGTCAAAATCATAACATGCACTTCTTTCTGACCACAATGCTATGAAACTAGAAATCAACCACAAGAAAAAATTTCAGATGAGCACAAATACATGGAGGTTAAATAACATGCTATTAAACAATGAATGAGTCAACCAAGAAATCAAAGAAGAAATAAAAAATTACATGGAAACAAATGAAAATGAAAACACAATGGTCCAAAATCTTTGGCATGCAGCAAAAGTGTTACTAGGAGGGAAGTTTATAACAACACAGGCCTACGTTGAGAAGAAAAATCTCAAATAAACAACCTAATCTTATACCAAAGGAGCTAGAAAAAGAAGAACAAACAAAACCCAAACCCAGGAGAAGGAAGGAAATAATAAAGATTAAAGCAAAAATGAATGATATAGAAACTAAAAAAAACAAAAGAACAGATCAGTGAGACCAAGAGCAGCTTCTTTGAGAAGATCAACAAAATTGATAAACCTCTAACAAGACTCATTTAAAAAAAAAGAGGACCCAAATAAAGAAAATTACCTATGAAAGAGGAGAAAAAACAACCACGACTACAGAAATACAAACAATTGTAACAGAATATATGAAAAACTATATGTGAGCAAACTGGACAACTTAGAAGAAATGGACAAATTCCTAGAAACATATAACTTACCAAAACTAAAGCAGGAAGAAATAGAAAATTTGAACAGACCAATCAGCAGCAATGAAATGGAATCAATAATAAAAAAAACTCCCAACAGGGGCGCCTGGGTGGTTCAGTCGTTAAGCGTCTGCCTTCGGCTCAGGGCGTGATCCCGGCGTTATGGGATCGAGCCCCACATCAGGCTCCTCCACTATGAGCCTGCTTCTTCCTCTCCCACTCCCCCTGCTTGTGTTCCCTCTCTCGCTGGCTGTCTCTATCCTGTCGAATAAATAAATAAAATCTTAAAAAAAAAAAAAAAACTCCCAACAAACAAAAGTTCAGAACCACCAGGCTTCATAGGTGAATTCTACCAAACATTTAAAGAACAGTTAGTATCGATTCTTCTCAAACTATTCTAAAAAATACAAAAGGAAGGAAAACTTCCAAATTCATTCTATGAAGCCGGTATCACCCTGATACCAAAACCAGATAATAATACCACAGAAAAAGAGAACTACAGGCCGATATCTCCCATGAGTATAGATGCAAAAATCCTCAACAAAATATTAGCAGACCGAATCCAATAATACATTAAAAAATATATCATTCACCATGATCAAGGGGGATTTATTCCTGGGATACAAGAATGGTTTAATATTTGGAAAACAATCAACATGATACGTCACATCAATAAGAGAACAGATAAAAACCATATGATCCCTTCAATAGATGCAGAAAAAGCATTTGAAAAAGTACAACATCCATTCATGATAAAAACTCTGCAAAGTAGGTATGGAGGGAACATATCTCAACACAATAAAGGCTTTATATGAAAAACCCACAGAAAACATCATCCTCAATGGTGAAAAACTGAGAGCTTTTCCCCTAAGGACAGGAATAAGACAAGGATATCCACTCTCACCACCTTTATTCAACATAGTATTGGAAGTCCTAGCCACAGCAATCAGACAAGAAAAAGAAATAAAAGGCATCCAAATTGGTAAGGAAGAAGTCAAACTCTATTTGCCGTTGACATGATACTATATACAGAAAACCCCAAAGACTCCATCAAAAAACTACTAGAACTGATAAATAAATTCAGTAAAGTCACAGGACACAAAACCAATGTACAGAAATCAGTTGCATTTCTATACATTAATAATGAAGCAGTAGAAAATGAAATTAAGGATACAGTCCCATGGATAACTGCACCAAAAACAATAAAATATCTAGGAATGAGCTTAATCAAAGAGGTGAAAGACCTGTATTCTGAAAACTATAAAACATCGATGAAAGAAATTCAAGACGACAAACAAATGGAAAGCTATTTCAAGTTCATGGATTGGGAGAACAAATATTGTTAAAATGTCCATACTACCCAAAGCAATCTACAAATTCAGTGCAATCCCTACCAAAATACCAATAGCATTTTTCACAGAGCTAGAACAAACAATCCTAAAATTTGTATGGAACTACAAAAAAAAAAAAAAAAAAACCTGACTAGCCAAAGCAATCTTGAAAAAGAAAAACAAAGCTGGAGGTATCACAAGTCCAGGTTTTAAGTCATATTACAAAGCTGTAGTAGGTAAAACAGTATAGTACTGGCATAAAAATAGACACATTGATCAATGAAATAGAACAGATAATCCAGAAATAAACCCATAATTATATGGTAAATTCATCTTCGACAAAGGAGGAAAGAATACCCAATGGGAAAAAGACAGTCTCTTTAACAAAAAGTGTTAAAAAACTGGATAGCCACATGCAAAACAATGAAACTGGACTACTTTCTTTCACCATACACAAAAATAAACTCAGAATGGGTTCAAGACCTAAATGTCAGACCTGAAACCATAAAAATCCTTGAAGAGAGCACAGGGAGTAATCTCTCTCATATTGGCAGTAGCAACATTTTTGTTGATATATCTCCTGAGGCAAGGGAAATAAAAGGAAAAATAAACTATTGGGACTACATCAAAATAAAAAGCTTCTGCACAGTGAAGGAAACAATCAACAAAACTAAAGGGTAACCTACTGAATGGGCGAAGATATTTGCAAATGACATATCTGGTAAGGGGTTAATATCCAAAATATATAAAGAACTAATACAACTCAATACACCCAAAACAAATTATCCAATTAAAAAATGGGCAGAAGACACAAATAGACATATCTCCAAAGAAGACATATAGTTGGCCAACAGACACATGAAAAGGTGCTCAACATCACTCATCATCAGGGAAATGCAAATCGAAAGTACGATGAGATATCACAACATACCTGTCAGAATGGCCAAAATTAAAAATACAAGAAACAACAGGTATTGTCAAAAATGTGAAGAAAAAGGAACCTTTGTGCACTGCTGGTGGGAATGCAAACTGGTGCAGCCACTCTGGAAAACAGTAAGGAGTTTCCTCAAAAAATTAAAAATAGAACCCTATAATCTAGGAATCACACTACTGGGTATCTACCCCCAAAATACAAAAACACTAGTTCAAAAGGATATATGCACTCCTATGTTTATTGCAGCATTATTTATAATAGCCAAACTATGGAAGCAGCCTAAGTGTCCACCAATTGATGAATGGATCCATTCCTCATATATATCTCCATACACACACACACACACACACACACACACACACGCACACACACTCACACAATGGAATTTTACTCAGCCATAAGAAAGACTGAAATCTTGCCATTTGCAAAGACATGGATGGAGCCAGAGGGTAGAATGCTGAGCAACATAAGTCATCAGAGAAAGATAAATACGATATGACCTCACTCATATATGGAATTTAAGAAACAAAACAGATGAGCAAAGGAAAAAAGAGAGTGAGGGAGAGACAAACCAAGAAACAGGCTCTTTTATTTATTTATTTATTTTTTTTTTTAAAGAACTATAGAGAACAAATCGATGGTTACCAGAGGGGAGTTGGGTGGGGGGATGGGTTAAATAGGGGTGGATTAAAGAGTACACTTATCATGATGAAAAAACCCCAAAATAATTGACTTTTAAAAGTCTATAAATAAGAACCCGTTCATCTCATCATTCTACAAAATGTCCTTCTCTGAGTATGAGGTGTGGCTACAATTTTTTAGGTTATGCCAATGCCAGGGTGTCCATTGGCTGGGATGCTGGTAGCTTCCCCTAAATATTCCTTAGGGCTTACCCCAGTTTTTTGTTGTGCTTATTTTCTGTTTGCTTGTTTGAAGGAACAGCTTTATTAAGACCCAACCTAGGGGTGCCTGGGTGGCCAGTCGGTTGAACGTCTGACTCTTGATTTCAGCTCAGGTCATGACCTGAGTGTCCTAAGATCCAGCCCCTAGTTGGACTCCATGCTCAGTGTGGAGTCTGCTTGAGGTTCTCTCACCCTCTGCCTTTGCCCCTCCCCCCCATGCAGGGGCATGTACATTTGTTCTCTCTCTCAAAATAAATAAAATTAAAAAAAAAAAAAAACACTCTAGTTGTTTATGTGGTGCTCTAAGCTACCCTACCACCATCTTCCAACTTGATTACCTCCTTAAGTCCCTTGTTTCTAGAAATTCTGTAGCCCAACTGTGTCATGGGTCCCCAAGAACATCCCTGTGTTCAGTGATTCACTAGAAAGACTCAAAGGACTCAGCAAATAATCATACTCATGGCTATGGTTGATTATAGTGAAAGCATACAAAGCAAAGTCAGCAGAGGGAAAAGGCACTTGAGGTGAAGTCTGAAGGAAACCAGGCTCGATCTTCCAGGCACAAAAGAACCTGTCCCAGTGGAGTCACACAGGCTGCAGCTAATTCCTCCCACGATGAATTGTGACAGCAAGTGTGAAATGTTTTCCAGGAAAGCTCATTAGAGACTCAGTGCCCGGGGTTTTTACTGGGAGCTGGTCACACAGACACCCTGTGCATAGCACATACCAAAATTCTAGACTATCAGAGGGAAAGCAGGTGTTCAGATAGTTTAGGCATACTGAGCTACTCACACTTTGTTTCCTATCAGCATAAGAACAGTTTACCATTCAATTCCCAGACACCAGCCAATGACGAACCTTGCAAGCAGCCGTTCTAAGCATGGCAGCCTCAGACCTGCTATAATTCTTTTAAGTTTGTTTCTTTGTTTGTTTATTTTTGGTAATCTCTACCCCCAACATAGTGCTCGAACTCACAAACTCAAGATCAAGAGTCGCATGCTCTACAGACTGAGGCAGCCGGGCGCCCCCTATGTCACTTATTTTCTGCACACCAATATGATGAAGATATTTACTGGTTACAATAAATTGACTTTGCAGTTCTAATACTAGGGGCACTTATCACTAAAATTATAATACACTGCATATGTCTGTATGTTCTTAGTTACCTAGTTGTTTATTTTTCTGCCTTTCCTGCTAGAATGTAAGCTCCTGTGTAAGGAGGGTAAGGACCTTGTCATATTCACTTCAGTATCTTTAGCAGCTTGAACAGGGCCTCCCCCATCACAGGCACCAACACATACTGGCTGGAGAGACAAACGATCAACAGTTAGGCCTAGAGAGACTCAGGTGTGAGCTTCCTTGGAATAGTCAGGGAGTGCATCTTCTCCGTGGGTGACCATGAGCGTCAGATGGGGCGAGAGCTGGAGGAATGCTTTTCAAAAGCAGTATTGTCATAGTGAGTCCTGGTCTGGTGCACTTTACAGACAATCTCTGGAGATCTCACCTGTAGCTGTATGAAGAAGACAAGAATGTTCTGTATCTGCTCATTCTTTCCCCTCTCTCTTGATAAAGATAAACGTGGTGCTGGTGTTTTTTCCTGTTTCCTCCCCACTCTCAGAAACATTTCTAATGTCCAGATTAAGTATTTCCTAAGGGTAGAAAAAAAAACTATATTTGTTTTGAAAAATAGCCATGTGTGCAGCCTAGGAGAAACCCTAAAGGACTCATGAATGGAAAGGGATCTCCGGGTTGAAAATCAGTTCTCACTTAATGTCTTCTCTGGCTATCGCTCTGGCAGTTGAATGGGGTCAAGTTTTCATCTTATGTAATATGATGGGACAATTCAACTTCCAATGAGTGCAGCAAATTTCCCTAGAGCTACATAGGACAGAGCTAAGTGGTTCTATAAACACATATGGAAACTTCGACACTTTAAAGAGAGGCTAAATACTCTGAGGGACATGTCAGCCTCAGGGGAAATTCACAGCAGGGTCAACAAGCAGAGCTCTTTCAAAGGGGCAGGCAGGGCTCTGACTGCACTACAGGAGGGGCAGGTGACTTTAGGTACACATTTTTTGTGACTCACTCCAGAAGAAAACAAGCAACACCTTTTATCTCCGGATACCAGGGGAAAGAGAAAGCAATACAGCCATAAATGACCACAGGCCATTGTATTTGGGGTCAGAACTAGGTATCTGTTGGGATTCCAGCAGGAAATAGACACTCAGAAGGACTGACTGAAAGGATTCAGTGAAGGGTTGTGTACAGGTTAAGGAAACCAACAAGGGAGAGTGAGACACCCAGGGACTAACAGCAGCTGGAAGTTTATGCTACTTATTTAGGCTTGGTGAGACCCTAGGGTAGAAGTGGTGTTATTGGGCCCAGCAAGCCCTGTAGCCCTGGGAGAGGAGCTGTAGCTTTATGCAGACAGGGTCAGAACCAGAAGAAAATTGGGGGCGGTGGCGGTGATAAGTATCCTAGTCTGTCTTTCTTCTTACTCACCAAACTCCTGCTGTTGGCTCCTGCTGGCTAAAGCCCACAGGAAGCCAGGGGCAAGGAAGTTTGTAAAGGCAAAACATAGAGGTCAGGGACGCCTGGGTGGCTCAGTCGTTAAGCGTCTGCCTTCGGCTCAGGTCATGATGCCGGGGTTTGTGGGATTGAGCCCTACATCAGTCTCCCTGCTCAGCGGGAAGCCTGCTTCTCCCTCTCCCCCTCCCCCTGCTTGTGTTCCCTCTCTCGCTGTCTCTCTCTCTGTCAAATAAATAAATAAAATCTTAAAAAAAACAAAACAAAACAGATGTCAGCTTCTTGGGTGTGGAGCAAGTCAGAGAAGGGCCGAGAAAGTGTGGGTGAGTTGGAGAGCGCACGTGGACAAGAGTCAGCACAGGTATCTCGACCACCCCCATTACAACTCAACCACCAACAATGGTTATCACCTGCTGGATGCGTGAGGCACAGTCTTTTGTCCTTTACATGAACGACACCACGTAATACTTGTGATTTACCATGAAAATAGGTTGAAGCTTCAGGGCCTCTTACTTGCACAGACATCTCTCAAGGTCCTTAGGGGGACCTTCCAAAAGTTATACTTTCAGAAAGTTTGTAGATGTAAGATGAACTGACCTTCATTAAGATTAGTAACCCTTTCCATTCAAACTTCCTTACCATCACATATCGCTTCTTATATCAGGTGGCACCGAGTTATCAGTGGAAGTTTTTGGATCTGGCTAACAAGAAGCTGAGTTGGGGTCACACTTAATTTGGGTTCAATGGGATATTTTGGGGTGGCTTACAATCATTCCAGTGTAGGAACCACTTCCAGGAATGCTCCTTCTATCCACTGTGTGACTGATCGTGAAACAAAGGGATCCTATCCCGATCCGACACAGACCTACAGCACATCACGCTGCATGTGGGGCAGTGGGGAAGATACAAGAGTTGAAAGAAACAGAGCCAGAAGCTAGTCTCTGGAACATTCTTCCAATCATCCTATGTGTAAAATTGTAAGGGGGGGGACAGAATTCTCAGCGATGCCTAGACACAACGGAAGTAGCAAGAATATACTGTGTAATTCATTGCATTCAATTGTAACAACATCATACTTTCCCCCTCTTTTTTTTATGGGAACTGTGTGAAACAGAATAGGAAAATTTTGTGCTTTGGGGCACAAAGCAATATCAGCACTGCTTATATGCAAGTTATTATAAATCCTATATACTTACATATATTTTGTAAGCCACATAGGTAAAAACCAGAGAAAAAATACTTGTAAATATATTCTAAGATACGTAATAACAGCTAATATTTCTAGAGAATGTACCATGTGTCTGGTACTGTGCTGAGCATTTACAGATAATTCATTTAGTCTTTACAACAACTTTTTGAGGTAGGCATCACTCATCTTTTCTGACTAGTACTTTCAAAAGCCTAAACCCGTTGCTGAGACCAAAATTTGAGGTGAGAGATGACTGCTTTCCTGGGAAGCAGGATTAAAGAAGGACTTTGCTTAGAATAAGGCCCCCAGGGACTGGAGCAGACCTCAGTGGCTGGGCCCCAAGCGGCAGCCACGATGAGCCAAGGCCAAAGCACAGTATGGAAATAGCTACATGCACCCTTGGGGGAAACACTTGGCCTGGGATGTGAGCACTTCAACAGAAATTAGTAGAATGCCTATCAGAATGGAGGCTTAACATATGATTAAGTTGATGTATAGAAATTAAAATTTTTTGGACCTCTGAGTTTGAGAACTCAGATTTATATCTGCTATCTGCTATCTAAGTGTGACTCTGTGAAAATTGAATCAAAGGAATTATACGCCTTAGCTTCACTGCCTTCAAAATCTGGGTTAACCAACAGAAGGAATATTGGCTTTGGAGCCAGAAATAACTGGCTTCAAATCCCAGTTCTGCTATTTATGAGCTAAGTGCCCTTGCAAAATTTATAAAAAATCTTCCCGAGTCTCAGTTTCCTCAACTGTAAAATGGGTGTTACTGTGGGAATTAACGTAGGATGGTCTATCTGAAACTTCTAGCCTCTTAGTACATAACAGACACTTAAATATCAGTTCCCTTTTCAAATGAAAATCAAATCTGAACACTGTGTCTGGAAGAAAGTGTCGCAGAAGCACAAATTTCATAGTCCTGCGCCAACACCACCTAGCCAGTATGTCCCATGAACAACCCAACCGTAAGTTTAAAAATTTTCAACTCACCCAACGTGTTGCCCCGTTTTCTAGAAACTGGAAACCAAGCAGGTAACGTGCATCCTTCTGTGCACCCACACCCTGCTGAATATGAAATTGATATAAAAGCTTTCTCAGTCTGTTTGCAGAGCCCTCGTTGGCTTTGAGGCAGATAGATCTACTGCAATGAGTACATACCCTGCTCACCTCAGACTTGCAGCGCTCTCACTAAAACCAGTGGGAAAGAAAAACAATAGTCTATTTAATTAAATGATGCTAAAGCCTGAATTCAATCCATCGGTGTATTAAGAAGTAAGATTTTGAATATTGATTACTGTTCTCTGCACAAAAACTCCACTCCCTGCTCCCCACTCTCTTCCCCATAAAGAAGATTACTTCTTCCCTACCCTCACCGCAGTTTTTATTTTATTTAAAAACAAACTAAATAGGTCCAGTTTTAGACAAAAAGGAATTACATTGTTTCCCCTCTCCTTTCCTTAAGCTTTCTGTGCCTGGCTTCTGGGACTTTCTGTCCTGCACTAACCATCTCATCTTAGGTGGCCACTTTCCTCCTGCTGCCCACTATGGCTTCTATTCTGTGGGCAGCGCTTTGGGCTACTACGGTCTCTTTCCTCTCTGTCTGCTTTCTTCCTTCTGCTAACTACCGCTAAGGGAAAGCCTGGCTTTGCCTGGGATCTCACTTGGAGCTATACTAGGCATTTCCTTTTTTGGTCCACGCAGAAGTTACACAAAGGGCTGAACATGGAAATGTGAGTTAACTAACGTCCTGCTTCTAATAATCTATGGAGATGATTTGGTGGCCCATGAGGAATCTGCGGCCCAGCCCAGCTCTGAATGAAGTAAACTTCTGACTCCATAGGCTCTGTGTGAAAGGGTAAAGCCTGCCCCAGCAGTAATTGGCTAAGGAGGAAGAACTGGGCAGACAGATTAGATTCAAGATGAGAGAGTAGGGCAGCTACTTGCAAACATGATTGTACCGTAAAATAATCCAGGGAGCCTTTAAATAATATTGAAGTTTTAGCCCCACTCTACCTGATTTAATTAATCTGATATGGTACTTAGGATAGGTACTTTTTAAAATTGTGGTAGAAAACATATAACAAACTTTACCATCATAGCCATTTTTATTTATTTATTTATTTTTGGATTAGTGTTTTTTATAATAATTTTTTATTATGTTATGTTAGTCACCATACAGTCTATCCTTAGTTTTTGATATGATGTTCCATGATTCATTACTTGCGTATAACACCCAGTGCACCATGCAGTATGTGCCCTCCTTAATACCCATCGCTGGCCTATCCCAGTCCCCCAACCCCCTTCCCTCTGAAGCCCTCAGTTTGTTTCCCAGAGTCCCTAGACTCTCATGGTTCATTCCCCCTTCTGTTTACCCCCCCTTCATTCTTCCCTTCCTTCTCCTACCGATCTTCCTGCTCTTTCTTATGTTCCATAAATGAGTGAAACCATATGATAATTGTCTTTCTCTGCTTGACTTATTTCACTTAGCATTATCTCCTCCAGTCCCGTCCATGTTGCTGCAAATGTTGGGTAATCGTTCTTTCTGATGGCTGAGTAATATTCCATTGTATATATGGACCACATCTTCTTAATCCAGTCATCTGTTGAAGGGCATCTCGGTTCCTTCCATGATTTAGCTATTGTGGACAATGCTGCTATGAACACTGGGGTGCATATGGCCCTTCTCTTCACTACGTCTGTATCTTTGGGGTAAATACCCAGTATTGCAATTGCTGGATCATAAGGTAGCTCTATTTTTAACTTTTTAAGGAACCTCCACACTGTTTTCCAACTTGCAATCCCACCAACAGTGTAAGAGGGATCCCCTTTCTCCACATCCTCGCCAACATTTGTTGTTTCTTGCCTTGTCAATTCCATTTTTAAATGTACAAGTTCAGAAGTGTTAAGTATATTCGTATTGTTACAAAACAGATCTCCAGAACTTTTTCATCCTAAAAACTGAAACTCTATACCCATTAAACAACTCTCCTTTTCCCCTCCTACCAGACCCTGGTAACCACTATACTACTTTGTTTTTATGCATGACTACTTTAGATATATCATGTAAGTGGAATCATGCAGTATTTGGTTTTTGTGGTTGGATTATTTCACTTAGCATTATGTCCTCAAGGTTCATCCATACTGTAGCATGTGACAGGACGTCCTTCCTTTTTGACACTGAATAATATTCCATGTATGTGTAGGCCACGTTTTGCTTATTCATTCATTTTGGATGGACATTTGGTTTGCTCCTACCTCTTAGCTATCAGGGATAATGCTGCTATGAACTTGGGTGTGCAAATACCTCTTCAGAACTCTGCTTTGGAATTTTTTTTGGCTATATACCCAGAAATGGGATTGCTGGATCATATATATGATAGTTTTTTTTTTTTTTGAGAAACCGCCATACCATTTTCCATAGTGGCCGCACCATTTTACATTCCCATCAACAGTATACAAGACTTCCAATTTCTTCATGTTCTTGCCAACACTTGCTATTTTCTAGACACTTAAGGTTTTCTGTTTTTGTTTTTATAGTTTTTTTTTTTTTGGTTTTTTAATAATAGAAATCCTAATGGGTGTGAGGAATTATGGTGATACCTTATTGTGGTTTGATTTTAATTTCTCTGATGATTAGTGATATTGAGCATCTTTCATATGCCTGTGGGCCACAGTACATCAACTTAGAAGAAATATCTATTCCAGTCTTTGGCCATTTTTAAATCAGGTTATTTGATTTTGTCATTGCTGTTAATTTGTAGGAGTTCTTTATATATTCTGGATTTTAAATTCTTAACAGATATATGATTTGCATATATTTTTTCCCATTCCCATTCCATTTCCCATTTTCCATTTCACTCTGTTGATAGTGTCCTTTGATATACAAAAGTTTTAAGTTTGATGTATTTCTATTGTCTTTTTTTTTTTTTAACACAGAAATCCAATTGTCCTAATACCATTTGTTGAAGAGACTTTGCTTTCTCCATTGTGTGGTCTTGGTACCCTTATCGAAGATCAGTTGACCAAAAGCAAGGGTTTATTTTTGGGTTCTCTGTTCTGTTCCACTGGTCTGCATGTCTGCCTTCATGCCAGTTTCACACTATTTGGATGACTGTAGCTTTGTGATATGTTTTGAGATCAGGAAGTGTGAGTCCTCCAACTACATTGTTCTTTTTACAAATTCTATTGGCTTTTCAGGGTCCCTTGAGATTCCACATACAGTTAAGGATGAATTTTTCTATGCCTTTGGGATTTTCATAGGAATTATATTAAACCTGTATATCACTTTGAACAGTATCAACTGTTCTTAATAATATTAAATCTTTCACTCCGTGAACACAGGATGTCTTTCCATTTTTTGTGGCTCATCAGAGCTTTTATTTCCCCTGGTCACAGCAATTTCTTCAGAGATGGGCACATTGACCCCTCAGAGCCAATGAGACACAAGAAGAACTTTTTTTGAGATTTCTGAAGAAAACATGAGCTGTATTCCCATGTCCCTTGAACCTGAGGGGATGTAGAGACTAAAGCTATTGTCACCATGCAGTCGTGAAGCCTGAGATGGAGGTCAACATAGTAAAAGGCTGGGATAAGGGATGGAGTGAAACTGAGCCTGGATGAGTTCCTTTGGACCCTGAAGCCATCACTACTCCTGATCTTCTCAGTTAAATGAGCCCAGACAATTCCCCTGATGCCTAAGCCAGTGTTTGATTGGCATTTCTGTCACTTGCAGCTAAGACCCTTGCTGATCTGGAAAACAAGACAGCTGGTCAAAGAGTGGGTGGCTGGGCAGCAGTCCTGGGCATGAGCTTCCAGCAACCGTAACAATGCGGTCCCTGAGCGGAACCCTGGTTGAGGCCAGTCTGCAATTTAAAATGTTGGCCCAGCTTGCCACGCTTGCAAAAAGGGCTGCAGTCCCTGAGCTGTCACATCTGACAATTCCTTGCAAGCCACTCTTCTCTTCTTCTGTCTCCATCCCGTAGGCTCCTGGCACCAGTGTTCTCCCTGCTGACACTTCTCTCAGGGAAAGGTGTAGTTAATTCATTCACTCTAAGGTTTACATGACTCATATGTTCCTAGTTGTTAGAACATCTAACATTTCAAAGGGACAAAGTATTCCAATAATGATAAAATTTCTAGTGATGGAATTTTTTTAGACACATGAGAGTAGTCACTTAACATTTTAAATTGCCTTGGTTCACTGTACTGCTTTTGAAATCTAACTCGCGGCAGACGACTGCATTTGTCTATGCTTATAAATTCTATATCGATCATGTAACACAATGATACAGTACTTTCTTAATCTTTATAGAATACAGCAATTCACAGTAGGCCTCATAGTTTACCCTTCTCCTATGCAGAAAAGTGCCAAGTGCCCTCAATAATATCAAGGAAACATCATCACCATTATCAATATTTACTGAATATTTATTACATGTTCGATATGCTAGGCATTGTTCTAAAAACTTCATATATATTATCTGATGTAAGCCTCACCAATGCTCTATGAAGTAACAACATTATGAATCTCTTATTGCAGTCGAGGAAATTAAAGTGCAGAGAAGTTAAGGAATCTTTTCAAAGTGGCACCATCACTAAGTTGAAGACAACGATGGAACAAAAAAACATTAGAGGTGGCACTGGCCTCCAGGGTTGCTCCTAGGCTCCCCACCATCACAACATGGTATCTAATGAAGCTAGGAGCTAAAATTTATTATGTTAGAATCACAGACCTTGGGAGTGGCCAATGTGCCATTAAAGTAAGAGAAAAATAAGACCTAGCCAGAATATCAAAAATGAAGCTAGACCACACATCAGGTACTTCCTAGCCTATGCTCTCTGGATTCATTGCTTCACTCACTCATTCACTCATTCATTTATCCAGCATAAACATTCCATCGAAAATGTTCATCCCGTAGAAAATGCTGGGGAGGCCAAAATTAAAAATATAAATGTATAAGCAAAATAAATAAGTTCTTTGCTCTCAAACAACAGTGTTGGGGAAAAGGTGTTAAGTCATTACCATGAAGTGTGATGATGCACTAATCAGTCACTTGGAGAAGGAGGAGCCAACTCCATCTGGGGGTGCCAGGAAAACTTCACATGGGAAAAAAGGACAGGAGCTTTCAGAGGAAGCCAAGCCAGGGAGCAGCCTTCAGGGAGACAAGTGGGACAGCAGGTGAAGGGTCTGGGGAGCTGCAGGAGCCTGGCTGCAGGAAGTGAGGAAGTGGAAGAAGTAACAAGTGAAAGTCCTTTCTCCTTTTCTTCCGTCCCCCCAGTGCCATTCCCCGAGGCAAAGCCACTGTTAATATTTTGGTGTGTTCCTTCAGACAATCTTCTGTGTCCATGCCCAACTCAATTAATATTTTAAACACGAAGAGCACTCTTCTGCTACAAAGACATCTTGCCAAATCATTGAAGTTTCTAGAGAGAATGTTTGCAATCAACCATGAGTATCACAGCACTGGGCAAAGTTTCAGGAAGCAAGACCGTTTCAGTGATGACACTTCTTCCAAAAACCACATCTCTGGGAGTTCAGTCTGGGCTCTGTCACAGAGTCACCCAGCACGGTCATTCATAGAACCAAAAGACTACTGCCCAACACCCAAGTGTTAACACAGCAGCAATGAAGTTGATAAGCCCACCTCATTCACAATTTCCCTATAATACAGGTATGTCTATCTCCAAAGTTAACTATAAAATATATTCTCTTTTGTATTCAATGCTCTGGACATGCCAACAGGACCGTTTGTATGTACACCAGCTTTCAATTGGAGAACGGGCTACAGAAATTTTTCTTTCTCCTGTCACCTTATAATATTACTTCTACAAATTAAAAATTAAGGTACATATCACAGGATGTGAAGAGATGATTTTGATGGCACATGCACCTGCAGCTGAATGGAATCACTCATAAACACACATGCACAATTTTACATATGTGCGTGCGTGTGTATCTCATGTTATCCACAGTAAAGTGTGTATATTCCCAGAGGGAATTCCCTGGTTGGAAGCTGCTATCAAGGACAAAAAGGAGCAAAATGAAACAAATAAAACAGCCCCTTGTAAGGACTCTAAATCTTTCTAAAGTTACATTTCACAGAGAACCTGTATCAAAAGATTTATCAGTGGTAACCAAACATACTAGATTAGGTAAGAAAAAATGTAAGTCTACATCTTTCAAAAAATGTAAGTTTATGTTTAATATGTTTAACTTGACATAAAAATAGAAACTAATATGGAGCAAGTATTATTTCTTGGTCCATTGGTTTTTCTTAAATGGTGCTTAATGTGTTAACTGTTTCCAATGAAGCATCTCCCCAGTTCAAAAAGTAATTATAATATGAACAGTAATTATTATAATAAAGAATAGCTAACATTCCTGAGCATTTTTTATGTGTTAGACACTATTCCAAGGTGTTTATATTATTATCCCATTCTGTTATTATTTCCCATTTTAAATGCATGACCATTCCTGACTTCTGGTTACTATTGGGTAGCATAGATTCAAGAACTGATTAACTGGGGTGTTGTTTTGGAGTGACAGAATAATGAATGATTTCAAAAAGATTTGGGCAAGGAAACCCTGTCCGAATCAGATATTTGGAGCTGCATCACGGCATACGGGGAGTCCAAACTTAGCAATGTTACCCTTTTGCATCTTAGACTGGTGGTTGCCAGGAAAGGGTGTCCAATAAGGAGGCAGAGGAGAACTCTTCTAGATCTGGGATTAAGGAGAGAATGTGTACATCCCGGGAAGGTGCAGGTAGCTATGTCTATGTGCGTGGATAGGGCTTTCATCATTTAATTTTAAACCTATTCATATGCCTTACTATATCAGATAGGATAGATAGATGGACGGATAAATATTGATAGTCAGCAGGATTTCTTACATTTGCCCCTTCACATCCATTTTCCACTGTTCTCCACCCTGCCCTATGCCCTGAGAGGCTAACCCTCGGTTTCTAGCTGAATTTGGCCAATGGGAACACCAGGAGCAGATCAGAGAAGAGGAAAGGAGGAGAGTCAGATCAAGGCAGTTATTGTCCCATCTTTTTTCCTGTGGGATCATGACAGATTCCAGAAGTCAGTAAAAGGGCACAGGTGCTTCTGGTGGCCCTCTCCACATGGCCTTCTCTATCTGTAGATTCTGAAAACTGTGCCTTCCCCAGGCCCTTTCAGTTCTCATAGAGGGTGGCATCATCCCTTGTAATTGCCCTAAACCCTGCCCATAATTTTGTAAATTGTCCCTTTATTAAACTCTCCTGCTCAGATGCCTATATTTGAATGAGCCAAAGATTCCTTCTGGGACCCTAAGAAACAGAGAGATGATGATGATGATGATGATGATGATGATGATATAGATAGGTAGGAAGGCAGGAAGGCAGGAAGGAAAGAGAGAAAGGAAAAGAAAAGAAAAGAAAAGAAAAAAGAAAAGAAAAGAAAAAAAAGAAAAGAGAAAAGAAGAAAGAAAAAAGAACGGACGAAACGGTGGTGGGAGTAAGGGAGAAAGAGTTATATCATGAAGAAAATGAATGTGAAAGGCGGTGGTCTGGAGCTGTTACTGCACCAAGGCGCTACATTCCAAAGTCAGACCCTCAGTACTGCAGATACATTAGCTGGATTTTGCTAGGGCTTTGAGGATAGAGGTGGACTCCCACTAAGGTCACACAAGACTGAAGAATAAAATCAGCACAGCAGTTTCCTTATTTAAAGCAAAAAGACCAGCACTTCCAAAGGGACCAGCCAGTCACTGGTGCTGGACAGCACCTTCTAGTCAACAGAAGAATCCACACAGAAACCAGATTACAACCAGGAGCAGACAACTGTGGTCAGAGCAATAGGGTTGGCTGATCTCTTGTTTTAGGGATGTAGCCATCTATCAAGCCAGACATCCCTGGGTCAGGAACCCAATACTTCAGGTTTAAAGACCAAAAGCTACCTCTCCCAGGAGCTGAAGGTACATTGCTAACTTTTCTCTCTCTGACAGTCTCTTAAGTTTTCTTTGCTGACTCTTCTGATTGATGCATATTCTCTTTAGACATGTTAATGCCATTTATTCTCCAAAAGCTTTGGACAGACTCTTTCAGCCAGACTTTCTGGCTCTTCCCACTTCTGATCTGGAGAAACACTTTGTCTTTAGGGTTCAGATTGCATACATACATTCACTTACTCTGGCAGTTAACGGTATTTATTGATATTGAGGGTCCACCTGTGTCAAGAGATATCTGTTCCCTGCCAGGCAGCTATAATGGGGAATAAGAAAAGTTCCCTGTTGTCATGGAACTCACACTTTAGTGGGAAAAACAAACAGTAGTCAAGTTGACCAACAAATAAATCATATAATACAATTTTAAATGGCAACATGAAGAAAATAAAACAGAACAATGGGATAGAGAAAGGCTGGTCAAGGTGTGCTATTTAGGTAGGGTGGTCCAGGAAGGACCCTCTGAGAAGGTCATATCTGAGTTAAATTCTGCACAGAGAGGAGGCACCAACTATTAGAAGGTCTGAGGGGTAATCATTTCTAGCAGAGGGAAGGGCAAGGAAGAGGCTGACATAAACATCGAGTGTCCCAAAACAGAAAGCAGGCTTGTGTGCTGAGCCTAGGGAGACAGTGATCAGAGGGGATGTCTTGGGTAGATGGGCTGGACCACAGAGGGGTTTGTAGGCCACAGTAGAGTCCACATTGTATTACCAGTGCAATGAGAAGTCACCAGAATGCATCCATCAGGAGTGTGGTAAGATCTGATTTACATTTACATTTATAAAGAATCACTGTGTCTCTTGAGTTGAGAATGAATTGCACAAGGGAGAGAAGTTAAGAGGCAATTGTAAGAGTCCAGGCCACAGACAACAGTGATCAACACAAAGGTGACAGCAGGGGAGACAGTAACACATGGTCAGCATTAGGACACATTTTAGAGGTGGCACTGAAAGAAGGTGTTGATAGATTGAATATGGCAGAGGTGGGGGTGGTAGAAAAATCAAGAACAACTCTTTGAGTTTTGGCCTGATCTGAGAGGTGACAGGGATGTCATAAACAGGAAGGGAAAGGCTCAGGATTGAGCAGATGAAAGCTCTTCCCATGACAGTGTTCCTTATTTGCACCCATACAGGCAGAGAAAAGGTGAGAAAAGGTTAAGAAGTATGAATCACGTCGGAGCGCCTGGCTGGCTCAGTTGGTTAAGTGTCTGCCTTGCGCGCAGGTCATGATCCCAAGGTTCTGGGATTAAGCCCCGAGTCAGGCTCCTTGCTCAGCAGGGAGTCTGCCTCTCCCTCCCCCCCACCTCCGACTTATGCTCTCTTTCTCTCTCTCAAATATACAAAAATCTTAAAAAAAAAAAAAGTATGATTCATGTCAAATCTACTTGTGGGAAGTAGGAAAAAATAGAAACCAAAGAGGAAAGCTACCTGCCCATGGTCATTGGGTAAGTTAGTCACAGGACCTACATAGTCTAACCCAGGTCTTCTGACTCTGCCAGGTCTGCCAAAACACATGGAGTATTTAAAGTAGAACAAATTTTGAAAGAAAGACTTCTTGAATTATAATGAAAGAAAGATTTCTTGAATTATAATTCTTTTGGAAGCAGTCATTCCTGTACGTAGTAGTATATACGATAATTCTGTTAAGCAAAATATTAAGTTGACTAGAATATCCTGTTTTTCTATTCTAAGAAAGAGGTTAATTCATGTTTAACTTCTTGCATGAGAAAATATCTGGAGAGTTATATGCTGAGTGTTGGCATTCCAAGATATTCAAATTGTGTTCCCTTTTTAGGGTTTAATTTACATGTAGTAGAATTCTCCCTTTTTAGGTATACGGTTCCAGAAATTTTAACCAAAGTTTTCAGGCATGTAACCCCACCACAATCATCACCCCACAAAATTCTCTTCTGCCCCGTAAGACTCAGTACCTTTCCCTCTTTTCCAGCCCCGCATATTTACTATTTTTTTTTAAAGATTTTATTTATTTATTTGAGAAAGAGAAAGAAAGCACAAGCAGAGGGGAGGAGCAGAGGCAGAGGGAGAGGAAGACGCAGCCTCCCCGCTGAGCAAGGAGCAGACTCGGGGCTCTATCCCAGCACCCTGGGATCATGACCTGAGCCAAACGTAGATGCTGATGGACTGAGCCACCCAGGCAACCCCAGCACCTGATAATTATTGATATAGTTTTTTCCCAATAGTTTTCCCCTTTCCAGATGTCATATAAATGAAGTCATACAGTTGAGTCTCTCTTCTTTCACTTGGCACAAAAGATTTGAGATTCACCCACATTGGTGCATGTGTCCGTAGTCTGTTCCATCTTATTCCTGAGCAGTATTCTGTTCTACAAATGTATCACTGTTGAGCCATTCACAGTTGGTGGACGTTTGGGTTATTTCCATTTGGGGACGATTATAAATAAAACCACTATAAACATTTGTGTATAAGTTTTTTTTTTTTTAAGATTTTATTTATTTATTTATTTGACAGAGAGAGAGAGAGAGACAGCCAGCGAGAGAGGGAACACAAGCAGGAGGAGGGGGAGAGGAAGAAGCAGGCTCATAGCAGAGGAGCCCAATGTGGGGCTCGATCCCATAACGCCGGGATCATGCCCTGAGCCGAAGGCAGACGCCCAACCGCTGTGCCACCCAGGCGCCCCTGTGTATAAGTTTTTATGCAGCCATAGGCTTTCAGTTCTCTTTGGTCAGGATTACTAGGTTATATGACAAGTGTATGCTTACATTTTTAAGGAATTGCTAAAAC
>NW_024424453.1:13627381-14035588 GCF_017311325.1 Ursus maritimus
CTTTCCCAAAGCAGCTGTGCCATTTTGCAATCCCACCAACATACATAAGAGTTATAGTTGTTTTGCATTCTTGCCAGGACTTGGTATTGTTAGCTTGTTGTTGTTTTTTAATTTAAATCATCTTAATAAGTAGGTTGTGATATTCTATTGTGGTTTTATTTTGATTAATGATATTGAGCATCTTTTCATGGGATTATTTGTCACCCATATGTCTTCTTTGATAAAGTGTCTCTTAAAATATTTTGTCCACTTTTTAAAAATTGGGGTGTTTGTTTTCTGAGTTTTGAGGTTTTTTGGTATATATTCTGCACACAAGTCCTTTATCAGATATGAATTTTTAATGTATTTTATCCCAGTCTGCGGCTTACTTTTTCATTTTTTATAGTGCCTTTCAAAGAGCAGAAAATTTTATCAATTTGTTAACTTTATTGTTCATACTCTTTTTGTCTAAGAACTCTTACCTAACCCAAGGTCACAAGGATTTTCTCCTATGTTTTCATCTACAGGTTTTATATTTTAGGCTTTATATTTAGATCTATAATAAATTTCTAGGTTTTCAATATACTGTGGTTGTACTTTAATTCTTTTAGATTTATTTATTTATTTTTTTTTGAGAGAGAGAGTGAGTGAATGAGAGCTGGGGGAGGGGGAGAGGGAGAGGAAGAGAGAAAATCCTTAAGCAGACTCCCTGCTGAGCATGGAGTCTGACCCAGGGTTTGATCCGAGGACCCCGAGATCATGACCTGAGCCAAAATCGAGAGCCAGCGGTTTAACAGACTAAGCCACCCAAGCTCCCCTATAGTGTGGTTTTTCTTTTTAAATATCTTTGTTAAAGTAGTCTTTTACATAACGATAAAACATCTCTGTGTCGTTAATAAGAAAAAGTCACTGGCTAGCCTAGGTTTCATTCCAATAGAAGTGAAGGTGCAGAGAGCAGCTTGGTTTTTCTTCTTAAAGAGCCCAGATTCATTTATGAACATCTATTCTCAGCAGTGCCCAAGGCTCAGCGTCCAGGCATTTCCCATCATTTAAAGACACAGTACCACATCTGATCTGGCTTGCTGGTGATTTTCAGCGCACGACAAGTCAAAGAGTTTTGGCTCCCAAGTATGGTAAATTCCTCAGGCTATTCTCAGTCCACCTTGGGTTTCCCAGTGCTCACCACCTCCTGACTCACCTGTGGCTGCCCATCTTGGAAAGACTCTTTCTTCCTCCCTCTCTCCCTCCCTCCCTTCTTTCCTCTCTCTCTCTCTCTCTCTCTTTCTTTTCTTGCAAGAAGGGAGGAGCAGAGGGACAGAGGGAGGGAGAGAGAATGGTAAGCAGCTTCCATGCTCAGTGCAGAGCCTGTTGTGGGGCTTGATCTCACAACCCTGAGATCATGACCTGAGCTGAAATCAAGAGTCAGACACTTAACCGAAAAGCCACCCAGAAGCCCCTGGAAAGAGACTTTAAAGATAAGGCATTCATAGCCCTCTAGGTCGCTTTCTCTACAGTTTGCCTTTGTTATTTTTTCAAATAAGGACCATGCACAGAGAATATACACAGAAGAGTCAGAAAATTAATAAAGATCTTATATTCATTTCAATCTGAATTTCCTGGAAAGGAAATTTTAGTATTGAAAATTTGCCTTGCCTTATAAGCACTTAATGAAATGTCTTGGCCACCAGGCTTAAAATGTTTAGTTTTAACACTTCATGCCCTAGCGACTAGCCTGTATTTTACCATCCAAGGGAACAGTATTGTTTTTCTAAGGTGCATAAATATGCACTTCATTCAGGATCTTCTCATGGATGGACGAAATATTTATCTTAGCTAATTACACTGAGGAGGAAAGAGAGAAAGAGAGAGAGAGAATATGAGTAGCTGTGGTAGAAGAAAAGATATTTGAAGGAATAATTCATGTGTGCTCTACCCTAAGTGGGGGCAGAAAGAGCCAGATCTGAGTAGGGCACGCATCCACACTGCTTGCAGATTTGCTGAGGGACACTGTAGTCTGGGCAAGCGAAGACGGGGGGACACAATACTCAGGAGAGGCTGTCCTGGGACATCCGCTGGAACTAGGGCCCAGAATGGAAGTCAAGTCCCATAATCCCACTGTTACGCAGTCCTTCTCATGGCGGCTAATGAGGCCCCCACAGGACAGCAGCCAGCACGTTGCCATCAGCAGAGACACGGGATCTTGCCTGTCTGTGCTCCAGAACTCTGTTCAGCCACCCTCCCCCCCACTCCTGTTCCTCTCCTTGAGGTCAATCCCAGGAAGTTCAGTGATCCAGATTCTTGGGACTGCTCTAGGATTGGAGGGTGAGGCCTCGGGCACCTGTGAGGCAGTGACCACAAGAAAGGGGAGTGCCCATCCCTGACGGATGGAGTGGAGTGACGGACGGAGTGAAGGCTCCCCGGGGAGCTAGTGCAGTGGTGGACACAGAGGCCCCAAGCCTGGGCACAAGTGGCACTAACACACGTGCTCGCACACCACACGTGGGGTCTGAGGCAGCCACCACACGTCGGGTGACTGGCCAGCCGGTTTCACCTGGGGCACTGCACCCACTACCAGCTGGCAGGAAGCACAGAAGTCAGTGCTTCCCAGGAGCTTTCTCCAGAAAGCAGACAGGTAAGAGAGTAAGAACGCTTTGAAAGCAGAGCCCTACGTTTGACTTCTAGGAAGGAGAAGGGTGACGGCTGATAGCAAAAGCGAGCAGGCAGCGTGGGAAGAGAGGACAATTCTAGGCCCTCTTTCTGGGAAGAGACGCTGCTTCCTTCCCTCTGCAGACTGGCCCCCGTGCTTTGACTTCGCGTCTCTCAGCACCACTTCTCAGCCTTCAGGAGCTGGATTCTGACTGGCCCAGACATCTATTCCTAACCAGAGCAGGCCCAAAAACCTGAGTTACAGTGCGCAGGCGGCTGCCACAGAGTTTGTATCTGAGGGTATTAAAGGAATTTCACCAAGAAAGGACCCAGGGCTGGGCAATCACCCCAAAGGCAGATGTCTCCCCCTAGTAACACTTGGCAATTGTCACTTCACACTGCTGGCTCCTGTCGAGCTCATTGTCTAGCTAATTGTCTTCTCACAGGAAGGCCTGCCAACCCAGATTCCCCCAGGCAATTGCATTTTTAAACCTGAAGACATCTTGTTGCTTTGATCCTTGGGAACATTAAGATCATCTTGAATATCCTTTTGGTCATCAATTATTTTTAGCTGTCTCTGCCCATGGTCAGGGCTCAAATAAAGATTTGATAGGAAGCTAAATTTATGGATGAGATACAGTCTCTGTTTTTATGCGAGTCACTGATAATAATGTATGCATGAATCAGTCTAAAGATCTCTCTAGCTAGCATGGCTCCATAAGTCAACACTCCTCGTTTTCAGAGATTTGATAAGATACAAATCTGCCTAATGTGCTATTATTCAGTTCTTCATCAGAAGAATATTTTAAGAGATTTTGTAATCTGTCTGACGAAAAATTAAGCTATCCTACTGCCTGGCACATCTTAACGGAGAAGGGGCAGGAAACCTAATAATTGCCCCACTGTGTCTGAAAAGAAATGAGTTGATACATGGAAAGCACACAGGATAGAGTAAATCCTGATAGGTATTATGTTTTTGTTAATATTGCTACTATTATTTTGATGTAAGTCATCGAGGAAATTATCAGTATTTTAAGCGTCACACACCCACACAAAAGAAAACATTTATATAATGATAGTAACGACAGAATCAAACTGCTCCAAAGTTAACCATTGCGACGCATCTCCCCCACGTGATACCAATAAGGAAAATTATTGTCAATTTCCCTGTTCTAGGAAGCTGGTCCGTCTATTATTGTTAAAGGAGGCGTCTCAAATTGTGCCCTCCTTCTCTACTTCTTCAGGTAACTTTCCCCTCCTTCCTGTAATACAGGATTCTGGTAAATTGAGGTTTAGGCATCAGCATAGCCTCCGTCTGAGAAATCAACTAGAAACCTAGAAAAATCAGAGTGTGTCACACGTCTTCTTTGACAGGGATGACAACTTTCTTCCACCTCGGCTCTCTCTGTGGCTGTTCTGTCATGGAAGCCCAGCTCTTGCACTTACTTTAAATGTCCTCACAATCATCACCAACCCTGAAAACCCTGCACTGAATTCACCCTCTCAGTCCAAATCCACTGTGGCTTCATCTGTATTCCAAAAGAACTTTGTTTTCTTTTTCTTCCCTTCCCTCAACCCTTTTAATCCTCTAGTTCAAGCAATTAGCTCTACAAATATTAGCTGCAATCAAGGTCTAGCACATGTGGTAATTTTCCCCCTAATAAATCAATCAATTCTTTCTGTGGAGTGTTTTTTTTTTTTTTTTTTTTTTTTTTTTTTTTTTTACCCCTTACAGTCATTAGAGAATTACAATGCTACTTGAGGATCACCAGCAACTTGAATTAGTCAAGAAACGTCAATCAAATTTGCCAGATTTTGCTTTAAAGATGAGAAAAATGGGATAGATTCACAAAGGCCTCTTGTCTTAGAATAGGAAGCCTGATAAACCCTTGTTGAATCCCTCTTAGAGAGGCCTTGGAGTATAATGATCCATTTGGAAGAAAATCAAAATCAGTATTACCAGTGACAAATTGGACAAAACCCCAGAAACTCTCATTAAAAAATCTAAAAATTGATAATTGGAATAATCAACCATCTAGTGTCTCTAAGCAATACAATATTCTATAATAGTTCACAGGTTAGTATAGCAAAGAAAAAGAAATAATCTAGCAAATGGACGAATTTGAATCCTATAACTTGCAAAAAGATTTTTAGTTAAAGGATCACGTCCTTTAACTGAGACTGTGCATCTCAGAGCTGACTTTAGGGTCGCAAGTGGGGGCTTTTCAGGAAAAAGGAGTGAGGGGAGCCCACGGCAGAGTTCCTCAATCCCCACTCCTTCCACTACAGAGCTCAATTTTTATCTCTTATTCCACCCAAAAGTTCAGTTGAGGAAATGTTTTCTCTGGTTAAAAATAATTTAAGAATCACCTAGGAAGCCAGGACCTCTCTTTTCATAAATGAGTGAAATGAATGCCAGAGAAATTAGGGAATTCTTAATTTAGCGTTGGATCTGAAACCAGACCCTGGATCACATCTTTCTCCCCAGTGCTCTTTCCTCATGGCACCATGCTCTTACTATTAGGGAGCAAATCAGGTGAGAATTCCCACAACTCTGGATTTGGACTGTTATTTTGTATTTTTGTTTTTGTTTTTTCTTTTGTTTTTGAACAACCATAAGGGAAAAAACCAAGGAAGCCAAATTAGTATGAGAAGAGGCATAAATGCTATGTTGAGAGTAAAAGCATAGTCTGCAATTGTATTCCTTTGTCTATATTGTTTCCAGTCACACTGAAGAATTATATCATCAGCCAGCACCTGAAAGGGGTCATGAGGGAGGGTAGAAAGGCCTAGTTCCATTTTCTTATGTCACCAAATGTATTCCTATTAAGATTGAGAGAAGTAAAGATTTCAGTAGGATACTTGGTGAAAACTTGCTGACATTAATGACTCAAATTCTCAGAGTGACTGCAAGGAAAATGGTGTCATCACTGTCATTCAAGACATTTAAGATGAAATTTCAAAAGGAGGCTGTCAAGCATAATGACTGCCAGTTCTATTATACCATTCTCAGAGGGTGGGTCACACACACTACTATGCAGCCTGCGGGTGGCTGATATTGAAGTTTGAAAGGAAGCTGCAGAGAGGAGGTGGGGTGGGCGTAGGACCCAAGAGGCGCTGCTTCACAAGCAGGACACGTCACCGTTGACATTCCCATGGTGACTTGGGGTAAATCTATGATCCAGGGCCTAGTCTTTAGTCTTAGATATGCTGAAACCTGACCCATCAGGACATTTTGATAAGATCGTGCTCTTGGTGCTGAACAAAATTCAGGAAAGTTGAGCTATAAATGGTAGCACCCGTTTATTAATTTACAATAAGAATATTCTTCTCTAGTGACTGCGTGTTCATGGTTGCACGCACTCCAGCACCGAGCTACCTACAAAGCCTAGTCATTAGAAGGCAGCTGTGTGAGAAGAGCCCCAGTTTTCAACCTTGACTGTCCACTGCAATCACCTAACGTGCTTTAACACGAAGGCCGTACTCCAAAATCAAATAAATCTGAATCTCGAGGATTATGATGCAGACAGTAGTATTTTTAAAATCTCCTCAAGTGATTCCGATGAACACCCAAGGCTGGGAGCTACTGGGTTAGAGTAGAAGCCATCCACCCAGTTGCCATGAGCCTGAGGACTCATCCTTTCCACACAGGGGTCCATGCTTTTGTGTATCCTAGACCAGTGGGTTGGTTGGTCGTTCAAACTTGGAACAGATAGAGGTTTGCCAATTTTTTAATTTGCCAAGTAAGGATATTAAAAATTCAACCATCATCATTTCATTAAAGAAAGAAAATTTTAAGAACAAAAATTAAGGCCACAATTTTACAACAAAAGAACACACTACGTTGTATTTCTTTTTCTCATGTTTCTCCAGACCAGGGAAAACTTCACTGTAGACGGACGCACATGTAAGAACTGGTGTGATCTAACCGCTCTCTATGTCCAGAGTCAGGACTTTTCCTCTTGGACCACTTTCCATACACATGGCTGGGTTTGGTTCATTAAACCACTGTCCAATGCCAACTACTCCTCCTTACCATAGCCTTTCTGTAGATGTATTAATAGTATTGATTAAGGTAGGTAATTTCTGCTCTCAGGCTTGAAAATGTTCTGTCTCTTCCAATTACAGAATATGTTGATTTAATTAGCATAGCTCTTCTTAGACATCTTTTTTTTTTTAATGCAAAAAGGTGGTTTTAATAAAAGCATGGGGACAGGACCTGTGGGCAGAAAGAGCTGCCAGCTCTTCTTAGACATCATAAACTAGGGTTTCTGGAGTGGGTGCAGCATGTGTACCCCCAGATAACCACTTACTGGGGCCATTGCTGCTGCCTTGTTTTGCTAGTGGACGATGATGGCGATTATTCTAAATCCAGTGGAGACTTCATTGGGAGGGCAAATAACCTATGGTGAGTTGCTTATTGTATGTGTCAAGTTACATGAAATAAAAAAAAACTTACCTATTTGTAAACCTAATTTTGAGTTCCTCTGGGGAATCTAGGGTGTGTCCTGTTCTTCTGTGGTCATGGTTTATGTTGCCCCCTTCCTCCCTTGAAGGGACATAGGCATTTTGGGATCAGTTCTATACTTAGTTATCAATCTTTAACAAGACAGCCTCTGGCAGCTACTAAGAGAGCACAGCTGTGCCAGGAAGTCCAAGACTGTAACTCAAAGTCCCCCTCAAAGTGCATATAACCTAGCAACTCATTTATGCTGACAAAGGCATAAAATACATCTTCCTTTATTAATTTCTCTTAAGCTGACATGCTTAAAGGGAGATCAAGAGAATAGAAACTAGCATAAATATGGGCTTTTGACCAGCTGGGAAAGTATTGTTTGCAGATGTCTGTGTTCTCCAAGCACCCAAGATATGCAATGAATAATGAGCTCCTCTGCCCTTATTGCTTCCAGCCCAACACAACCCAAAATGAAGAGCTTGTCTTCTCTTCAAGGACAAGCGCTTTGCTTAGGATAGCATATAAACCTCAAAATTAGAAGACCCAGATTTGAGGGGCTCCTGGGTTTCTCAGTCAGCTAAGCCTCACCTCTTGGTTTCAGCTCAGGTCATGATCTCAGGGTTGTGAGAGTGAGCCCTGCATCAGGCTTCCTGCTCAGCTCAGCACACAGTCTGAGATTCTTCCCCTCCCTCTTTCTCCTCCTCTGTCCTCGTGCTATCTCTCTCACTCTCTCAAATAAATAAAATCTTAAAAAAAAAAAAAAAAAGACCTGGATTTGAATCCCAGCTCCACTACTCTCTTGGGCAAATTGCTTGATCTCCCTGAGCCTCAGTTTTCTCATCTATAAAATGGAAAGATCATTTCCGTCACCTTCTTCATCATCACTAAATAAAATAATTTAGGTAAAATACTTAACAATGTACCATACATACTAAGTTCTCGCTAAAAGTTAACTTTGTAGGTCAGAACCTAGCATAATAATGTGGCATACGATAGATATTCAGCAAAACTTAACACACACACAGACACACACACACACACTCACAACATGTATCTGTTTGCAGAAGGAAAAATCTCTTTGGGAGTGCGGAGTTAAAAAGCTGTTACGGGGGGAGGGGGTGCGCCTGGGTGGCTCGGTCAGTTAGGCATCTGCCTTTGGCTCAGGTTGTAATCTCGGGATCCTGGGATAGAGCCCCACATCTGGCTCCCCACTCAGCAGGGAGTCTGCTTCTTCCTCTCCCTCTGCCTCTCCTCCCACCCCGCTTGTGCTCTCACTCACTCTCTCTGTTTCTCTCAAATAAATAAAATTCAGAGGAAAAAAAAATGCTGTTACGGGCACCTGGGTGGCTCAGTTGGTTGAGCATTGACTCCTGATTTCACTCAGGTCATGATCTGAGAGTCGGGAGACTGAGCCACGTGTAGGGCTCCATGCTCAGTGGGGAGTCTACTTGAGACCCTCCCGCCACCTCTAAGTAAGTAAATAAAATCTTTTAAAAAAAAAAAAAAGTTGTAGGGGTACCTGGGTGGTTCAGTCGGTTAATCGGCTGCCTTTGGCTCAGGTCATGATCTCAGGGTCCTGGGATCAAGCCCCACATTGGGCTCCTTGCTCAGCAGGAGCCTGCTTCTCCTTCTCCCTCTGCCTGCCATTCCCCCTGCCTGCTCTCTCTCTCTCTCTCTCTGTCAAATAAATTAAAAAAAAAAAAAAAACTTAAAAAAAAAGCTGTTACCAAATTCTGAACTTTAGTTTTTCAGATCTTGACAATGTAACTGGACTCATTTTGCTATTTAATCTTGCTCATGACTTTGTCTCTTGTTTCCCTAACTGACGACTTCTGCTGCACCCTTGCTTTTCTGTGGTGAGTTCATAGAGCTGGCTATCTGAGCACAATCTCTTCTTTCCACGACAATGCTCTTGTCTTCTTTATAGATTCTGATACTTCTCAGACCCAAACCTCATTTCCTTGCTATAGTCCTGAAGCAGCCAAGCATTTTGAAGGAAAGCTTTTAGAAATCTCGATATTTGCATCTGTGTGCCAGTAAAAACTGGAATCCACTTCTCAATTGACACACTGATTCTAAATCATGGATCTGGGAAAAAAGAAGTTAGGATGACAAGCCCTGATGGTTGGTCTAGGGCACCCAACTCAGTTCAATATTTTATGCTGTTACGATTAATATTTTTTTAAAGATTTTAATTAATTAATTAATTTGACCGAGAAAGAGAGTGCGTGAAAGACAGAGAGCATGAGAGAAAGAGAGAGAGCACAAGCAGGGGTTAGCAGTAGAGAGAGAAGCAGACTTCCCGGCGAGCAGGGAGCCCAATATGGGACCCTGGTATCATGACTTGAGCCAAAGGCAGATGCTTAACTGACTGAGCCACCCAGGTGCCCCTGATTAACATTTTTCAAAATCAATTAATTACCAATAAATATACATATGTTCTTCTTCTGTCCAAACTCCTCTTCAACCCCCACCCAAAACAAAAACACAACAATCAATGAGCTTCTCAAGTTGCTGAATATTTACCATAGGAGCCAAGCCTGTTTCTGAAAGTTTCAACTCACCCAATCAGACAAAAGGCTGGGGGAAAGGGGAGGCATTTATCAAGTTACACAGAGGACTCCATCTGTTATCTTAGACCTTTGTTACCAAGGGACACAAGAGGAGATACTCGAAGGCAGTATGAAAGAGTTTCATTTTACAGATTCTTAGTCCAAAGATTTCAAATTTGAGAGGAACAGCAGCAGAAAGGGAGAAAAGTCAGGTAGGTGTGATGAAGAAGGTTCCATCCTGGCATTCTACTGACAGGAACCACCGTCAAGGGTGAAGGTGCCTATCTGGCTGGGAACTGTCCGTTCAGCCACTATAATAAATGCAGCCAAAGGGGCAGTCACTTCTCGTCAGTCGCAAAGGTCTCGTTTTTGAACCTCCCCCTCACAAAGCCATTCCTCATCATGCCAAACCAACAAAAGAAAGTCATTTTTTGCATGGCTGGGGTGTTAAGCTTCGTGTGCGCCCTTGGAGTTGTAACAGCCCTGGGGACACCATTGTGGATCAAAGCCACCTTCCTCTGCAAAACGGGAGCTTTGCTCGTCAATGCCTCTGGGCAGGAGCTGGACAAGTTCATGGGCGAAATGCAGTACGGGCTTTTCCATGGAGAGGGCGTGAGGCAGTGCGGGCTGGGAGCGAGGCCCTTTCGGTTCTCACGTAAGTAACAATTGCATTTGAATTATTTAATACTTTATGCATACACTTGCAACTGTTGGAAGGGATTATTTTTAAGAGCCTTGAACTATTACGGGACTTTTAAAACAAATGTGAACCTTTTGAAATACGTCGGTCTCTTCCGAGCAATTTCCTCTTCCTAGTTTTTATTATTTTGTTTTTATTAATTATTTCATTCTGCTTTTATTATGACAACATATAGTTAATGAGCTACTATGGAATTAAGCTTTGAACGGATAAGCAATTAAATTCTTAAATACTAATATTTATGCTAGAAATTTTGGTATCTTTTTAAAAGGGGAGGGGCGACCTGGAGAAATAGAAAGCTGTAAGAGAGGATCTTCATTTTGTTCTTTAAAAAAAAAAAAAAAAAAAAAGGATCAGTGTCATGGGCTCCTTAACCAACTCTAGCTGCTTTTCCACCTTGCTCATGACCTGTACCCTGTCTACCCCCGTATTATCCCTCTAGGACCTTTCCTGCTGCTAATATTCTTTTTTTTTTCTTTTTTAACCAATTTGAATCACTTGACTATAGAAATTTTAAATGATCTGCGATGCTAACTGGGCGAGAAATAGATGCCTATTTAGTATAGAAAATTTGCAACTGATTGACCTTCAAATCATGTAGAGAATATGAGACAGATTTTCCTGTTCAGTTTTTGTGAAATGGAAGTGTTACCCACAGTATTTATAACCTGTTTATCTTAAGAAGAGAATTTTTAAAAAATTACCATGTGAATAGGCAACTCATTAAATGAAAATTAATAAGAAGTCATTTGTTATATCTCTCACAACACACATTCAGAAATTATTATTATTTCAAAAGGGCTGGTTTGGAACAATCTTATGAAGAAACAGCCAGTAAATTACTGCATAAATCACTCTTCAGGAAAGGAGGTTACCAATTGAGGCATTTAAAATGAATTATTATTTTGCCTGGGTATTTTTTTTTCTCTAGCATAGGTGGAAAGTTAAATTAATTGAATTTATTATTAACCTATGCAGTGTCTAATTAAATTTCAGTGCTGGCCTATTTATGTTTCTGCAACATTCCTTATATCTTCTTAGCAGTCATTGGACACCAACCTTCACTCACATAGGTTATTAGGTGATATGAATTGTCACAGGGCTCCAAAAAATCCCCAAGAATTAGTCTTTAGCTTTTCAAAAAATTATCATCACTAGATTTGATGAAGTGAATACCAACTCTTTTCACTGAATGGCTTTAGTTCATTAAGGTAATGGGGCTGTTAGAGTCGCTTAGCTTTCCTCAGGGGGGAGAGAGAACAAAGCAGCATATCACATGATTTGCAACTGTATTAAAAAATAAAAAAGGAAAAAAGATGAGTGAAATGATTTAACCATGAGTCAGTGGCAGCTAAAGCGTGAGTAAAGCTTCCCACAAACGAATTTAGACAAAAGCCGGGAACATACAGTGAACTTTCTGGAGCCTTTGCATTTTGTAAAGTGAAATAGAGATAAACTTTACTCATACCACAGGACAGGTTTCAAAACAATATGTTCTCTGAACACTTACTAGACGCTAAGCATATTTTGTCTTATTGAATCCTCACACAGCTACATTCCTCGGTGGTTCAATGCATAGTTTTTTTTATGGTTAAGTTCTCTGCTGGCCCCTTCTGTGGTTGTTCTAATCATCTGCCCCACCCTTTGCTTTTGTGAGGACTCAGAGTCCGTGGGGTTTAAACCATACTTTCACCTGTCACAGAACTGCATTTGTCCCCATGATATTCTGAACGTTTCCCCCAGCCTTGTGAAGAAAATCTGATGTTTGTTTGTTCTGGGGTGACCTCTCTATTGAACCTCTCTAGATGCTAGAGCTGTTAAAACCTCATTAATTTCCATGAGACCCAGCAAAGTAGACTTACGGTATCGCTTTTTCTGCCTAAGCATGTAAGTATCTCTTTCAATGGAACATGAGAGAAAGTTGGGGAAACTGAATTCATCCAGTGAATTCCCTAAAAAGCATAGTGCTGTTTAAATAAACAGTTCTTTTGGTGATAAAAGCTTCCTAACCAACGTGCCTTTAGAACACACCGTACCCTCTAAGTTTACATTCCTGTTGCAAGACAGCTTCATGGTCCATATCTTCCCATTTGAAATGCCATCACCCTGCCAGTGATGTTCTGACAGCATATTCTTGAAGGAAGAGAGCCCTCTGATATTCTTCCTAAGAGAAGAGTATAGCCCCATTAATGTAAGAGAATGAGAGGCTTAATTAATCCTGTCTTCTCAATAATGGCAAACTTTGAGCAAAATCCAGAGCCCCCAAAGAGCTCAAGGTAGATGATTTTCCGTTTCTTCCAGAGCCCAACTTATGTTTAGGGTACAACTCCTTTCCCAGAACTTCCTTTCTCATTTCCCTTTAGAAAGTTATTAAGCAAACATTTGGATTTTAAGAAACTTTCCACCGTAGGAGGAATGGAAATGGCAACTTATCACAGTATCTGTCAGTTCTTGACCAGTTTTCTTCACGTTGTCGTGTTACCATCAGTTAATATGAGTTTACATTTCAGTTCTATGGGATTGCTAAATGCTTCTTTGCTTGCCAGACTTTTCATTTAGATCAGTGTTGGTCAACAGAAACACAATGTGGGCCATAAATGCAAGCCACATATGAAACTTTAAATGTTCTAGGAGCCATATTAGAAAAAAAGGGTAAAGGAACCAAGTGAAGTGAACTTTAAGGAGACTTTTCTTTAACCCAAGATATCCTGAATACTGTCATTTTAACATGTAGTCTATATAAGATAGGAGATATTTTACTTTTTCCCTCCCAGTGCTTAATCTTTGAAATCCAGTGTGTATTTCACACTTACAGCCCGTCTCAACCCAAACTAGCCACGTTTCAAACGCTCACTCGCCATTTCAGTGTGGCTAACAGCTATCACAATGGGACAGTGCCGATTTAGCTAGAGATTTACTCTGAGTAAATTGGGCATTGACAGTGTCCCTATCCATATTCTAAATGATTTTTTGCTTGGTTCTGCTGTACAAGTTCATGTGTTATTTTTATGGGCAATACATGTGTCGTTTTTAAAACCCAGACACATAGTATAACATGAGGATAAAGAATGGACCAGAAAAATATTAAGCAGCATTGTCATGTTTGTTCCTATTAAATGTTCCCTGTTGACCACTCTATCTCTTTTAATTATAACAAGAATCTTGCCTGCCAGCATGCATGGTTATGCTGGGAAAACTTCTGCCTCGTTTACTCTGGCTGATTCTCATCCATTTATGGGTCAGTGCTTAATTTTCGAGAGGTCACTAGCATTCATACCTAGCGCACAATTTCATTCATTATAATGAAGGACTGTTTTCCTTTCAAGGAAAAACAACTGGTGGGCTTAATTTTTCCTGATATGTCACCTGTAAAATTTTAATGATGCTGTTTAAACTCTAACTGTAGCCATCAAGAGAAAAACTGCCAGTTTTGAGCTTAGTATGTGTGGGTGGGTTTCCGTGTTGGTGGTTTGAAACACTGCAGAACATCATCAAATATGATACCCAAGAATCATATGGTATCAATCATTCCTAGATATGCTGATCTATTTATTGCCAAGATAGTTCAATGAGCTGGTAAAAACATATGGAGGGGTTTTTTTTGAAATGTGAAAAATAATATCTAACCAATCATGTATCACAGCTTGCAACTTCAGTCATATTTTTAAAGCATTTTAATTGAGACCTTATGATTGAAAATTTGTTAAAAAGCTTAACAGAGATTTAGCCTACTTCATATTTTTAAAAAGCAGACTTTCTCTACCAGATGAGGTACATGACCCAGATTACAGAGGCGATGCTGAGACTACTTGTGTCAGCAAGCAGGTGGCTTCTCAAACGTATTTTGGAGTACAGCAGTTGGGACTTGGTCTCAGCCGCCATTACTGAGAGTGGGCACAGTCCCTCCACGGTCTCCTGCAAGCAGGACTCCCCCACCTGCCCCAGGTGCTCTACTATTCACCACCCTGCACACCCTGCTTCTCTCCTATCACCCCGCCGGCCCGTGGCAGAGCTGCAAAGGTGATTACGTAGCCTTCGGGAACACTGCCTGTCCCTCCTCCCTTCCTTAATGGACTGTGGGAGGGAAACCTAAGGAGTTCACCAGGGAACACTCCCTGGAGGGAGGAAAGGGGGAAGACAGTCGTGCCATTTCACCCTGCTTGTGTGGGCCCTCCTGCCTTTTAGCTCAGGACCCTCTTGTCTGGTCTCACTCACCTATTCGAACAGTCCAGTAAATAGAGATTTTTGTTTTCCACCCATTGGGGGAAAAAAAAGCGTGGGATAGAAGATAGTAATGGTTGAGAAGCACCAGTGTGAAGGGAAAATCTTCAGCTTCTCTTGACTAAATAATTGTTTCCTGCTTTGTCCTTCCCAAACCTTGATGTTCACTCTATCATTTCAAATCATCTTGGATTATAAGTATTTGAGATCCTGAGCCCTCGGAGGGTAGGGGCTGGGTATTCTCCATCCCCGAACTCCCTCAGGCAGGACCTAGAGTGGTACAGGTCACAAAGAGGGGCTTGCTAAATGTTTGGTAACCAGACATGCTTGAGATTAAGTCACCTGGGTTTGAGGCAGGTCTGTGTCACTGGGGATTAGATTTGGAGCAAATCACATTTCATTGGTTTTCAGTTCTTGCATCTGTAAAATGGGAGATGAAACTGGGTGATTTCTAACATCTTTTCTAGTTCAGACGCTTTTTGATCTAAATAATGAGGGGCTGGCTGTCCTAGACAAGGTCCTTCCAGCTTTAAAATTGCTTGACCCTTCTACTCTGCCGCTTGAAGCCTCCACTGACAGTTTCCAGCCACTATCGTCAGAAGTGAGTTTCGTGCGCCTTTACTCTTTGGTCCTCAAAGCTCATGATTTTTAAAGTATTCTGAAATATCTACGGTTTATTAGGACCCAAATGAATTTTGTTATCAAAGTGAATGCTTCTCTTCCTTCCTGTCAAAACCTTTTACTGTTTGTGTGGGAAACCACAGGTTAAAGGAGGAGACAATGAAGAATGGAATGTTTTAGGATTCTGGGGAGGTGGGTGAGCAGGTTGCAGAGAGCAGGAGCAGCCGGAAACACCCACATGGTCTAACGGCATTACCGAGAGAGCCAAAAGGAAGGTCAAAATACAGTGAGAGGCTGACCTCCTACTTCCTCCAATTTTTCCTGGAAACTTCTCTTCCATCCTCACTGGAAAGACGCCTGTTTCCTGCATTTGATTTCACAAACTGGTAATGGCAAGAAATTAGGACTCAGCAGTATGTTTAACACCCTCAGAGTTTTCTTTACCCAAAGGAGGAACTGAGCAGACATCGTCCTCAAATTCTTGAGAAATATTGGGAAAAAGCCATTGAGGAAAGGAACTTCTGGTTCTCCTTGCCTCAACCAGGAAAAGACATTTCTCCTTCCTCCCTAACAACTACTTCCAGTACCCTTACCAGGAAGAATCCCTCAGAGAAGCAGCCTCTCTCGACGATTATAGCTTTGCACATGTGTGTGCTCACACACACATGCACGTGCACACGCACACCTTCCTTGCTTTGAAATCACTCTCCACCCTAGCAGCCAGTAAAGTCACTGACCTGGTCTCACCTAAGGCATGAAGCTTGAGGCTTCTGGAACTTAACCCTGGTGTATGTGAACTTCAGCTGTTGGAGGAGGACTCCAAATCATTCTCACAATTCACTGCTGTGCTTTCTCTTCTAATCTCTGAGGGTAACTTATCTTCCCCAAGGATGTTCAGACACCTCCAAAGAAAATATACTTCAGCTGCCCATTTCCTGGGTGCCTCAGAGGTGCCAGGCATGGTGCAGAGATCATCTCCAGCCCTTACACGGGAGGTGTTGTGCTGCCATTCCTCTTGAACCAAAATGGAAACCATAAACTCAGAGAGGTCACAAATTTCCCAAAGTCACAGATCGAGTAAGCAGCCGACCGGAGACTGAAATTCAGAAGCGTAGGATATTTGCCACCTCTGTCTCCTCACCATATGCAACAAGGACACAAAGAAATGAAGAAAATATAAGAGTACACTTCAGTTTCACCAGCCAGTTAAACGATGTCAGTGCTTCACAACAGCTGGGTCTCGTCTATCCATGTGATAGGCACTTGGCCTTACGACTTACATTCATTCACTGCCTCTTTATCTCATATTTTGGTGGCCCTCATGTCTAAGCCCTAATCTTTGACCTTTGGGAGGTAAAATTGTCAAGTCAAGGCTGTTTAATAATCTAGGCTGAAAAAAAAAATCTAGGTTGAGCAGGTCACATGCTTAGGGCTAACCTTTGGGTTATGTCATCATATAACCTTGATGTTGATAATTTATGTTGAAAGAGGAGATACCTGCTTGCACATGTGGCTAGCTGATGGGAGCTCACTGCCAATGAAAATCTCCATGGTACGATCTTCAAAGTTAGCGACTTGCACTGCAACCATTATTCCGCCGCACCAATGACCAAAAAATGGCAGCCTCTTTCCTGTGGTGTCATGAACGGTTTCAAAACAGGCAAGGACAAAAAGAAAAGCAAGTACACAGCATTTGCTTCACGTCAAAGTCTGGTGTTTTATGAGGAGCCAATGGGTTAGAATTAGAGCGTAAATTAAAATCTCATTTAAAAAAATGAAAGATAAAGCTCATTTTTATCTCTGATCTAGATCAGAGGTTTCATCAAGACTTTTAAAACAAAACAAAACAAAACGTCTATAATTAAACAATGACAAATTAGCCTTTCAATCCAGTCATGCACCTAAACACCCAGACTGGTTGGGAGAAGATCCCCTTTTATTACAGGTATGATAGAGCTGACTAATAGCAAACTGTACCTGGCAGAGTAATTTATGCAGGATTCGTATTTCGCTCCCTCTCAGCATGTTATAACTGTAGCAAAGCCATTCTCGGGAGTTATTACCCCAACATAATCATACCCTGTGGATTTGGAGCAGTTAAATGTGTTCTGTTATCAGAGACACATATGCGCCAAAGCAGCTGTCGTCCCTCAGCCACCATGGGTGATTAAGACTCACTGGTGGGGCTGCCTCTGAATTGGGTTGAGTCAGGTAGATACACTTCAGCTGAGAGAAATTCAGGCAAGGTATTGGAAAATGGCATTTTAAACGGTTCCATCTTACCGTCAGGTCTCCTCCTCTGAACTGCTGGGGTCATGGGTTTCACTCTCCCCGACCATGCAGCCGTCAGAAGGAAGCCTGGCTCAAAACCTGGGTGGGGGAGGATGGGGACTAGTAAGGGAGGCGAATGCACTGAGCTTATGTGAGGGAATGGCTGTCACTGGATTTTCATAATGACTGGCTGCGGACGGGCTGAGGGCAAAGTCAGATCAAGAGCGTTTCTGTAAGAAAAAAGAAATCTTCCCTCTTTTTCCCTTTCAAGAAAAATGAATAGCTGAGCACCAAGGGGCCAAACACAACTTCTCTTTTTACACACCTTTTATGTGGACAAGGACAAGTTGAGAAGGAAAACAGGACCTCGGAAGCTACCCAATGGCTTTAATCTAGGAAGAAGTTGCTGCACCAGGGCTGACATCAGTATGAGAGGCCGCCTTCATTCGGAGAGCTTCGCAGATGCTGTTACCTGCATCTTACATCTGGCCAGATGAAGGCGGAAAGGGCTCATGAAACCTACACCATTAGGGCAGTGGTCCGTCACCCTGGCTGCACTTTAGAATCAATCACCTGGAGAGTCTTTAAAACTACGGATGCCAAGCCTCCATCCCAGGCCAGTCGAACCAGGATCTCTGGAGGTGGGGCCTGAGGACTGGAATGGTGTACAAGCTCCCTGGAAGATTCTAAGGTGTGTCCAAGGCCGAGAACTACTGAGGTGGATGGTGGCCAAGACAGGTGGGAGCAGGTGAGGAGTCCGGAGGCCCCCACGTTAGGGAAGGGCAGACAACCAGAAGGAGGGCAGGGAGGAGCAGCGGTGGGAGGTTTGGGGATCTTTAGCTTTTACTCCTTTATCTGCATCTTTCCATGAAGGGTCTCACACTTTCCCTACACCCTCCTGGCCTCAGAAGGAATGAGAGACCGGATCGAGGAATTTGAGTAAGAAACAGCATACTTGGCTGTCAGCCCTAGAGACTTCCCCTCTTTCCAAGTCTGCCCACCGGGTATAAGAGCCTGCTCTCTACCTGGTCAGGATAAGGGAGCCAGCTCTGCCCCGGACTGGGAGACTGTCAGCTGTCCAGCCCCACCTGTGACCAGCTGGGTGAGGCTGCCTAATCCAACAGAACTTGGTGGAAGATCTAAGCCACGTACTCTAGCATTTTATCAGAAATAAAACATTTTGACCTTCACCTGCCTGTCTCCTGTGGAAGGGTTCTGCTCCTTCCAAAGAGACTATCAGGGGTCCTCTTTAGCAGTGTGCCATCAGCCTAAAAATCATTTCAGATAAGCATTATATAGAGAATGTCCAAGAAATCGCACAAGGGAAATAGAAATGAGAATGAGAACAATATATCAGATGCTGAGGAAAGTGTGTGACAGGTACCAAATAAGTAATTAGCTATAAATCTAAAGTTCCTAGATTATTTACAGGAATGGTCACCCACCTGGTCAGGGTGGGAATAAAGCAAAAACTTGAGCTACAAGAGAGACAGTTTGCCTGAATTCCATGTATCTAGGGACTCCTATGGGGGATCTTTGGTCTCAATGTACAGATCAGTGATCTGACCTCCTGTGAGCCAAACAGCTCCCTCCCACCCTCAATGACTGATCATGAGATTTGAAAATGCAGACACTCTTATGCACTGGGTTCTTCTATCTCCCACTCCTCTTGGTGGAAATACAACTCCCCTGCCATTCTCATCATGTTAAAATAATATTTAAGCAATTACTTACAATTTACATAGCATCCACAGAAATGATTTCGCTTGTGTCTCTTGAAAGTTCAGCGACTTATTTCTGTCACTACTCACATTCTCACATTTACACATAAGAGAGTTGAGGTATACAGAGGCCCACATGAGCAGTAAATGGCAAAACCAGATTAATCCCAAACTTCCCTAATTGCAAAAGCTATGCTTTTTTCAACCTGCCATGCTGCCTTTCAGTTAAGGCCTGGCTATTAGTCTCTCTTCCCACCAGCTCCTCCGTCCTTCTTGTTTTGGTGTTGCATGATATTCTCACGACCTAATACTCTTGGCCGATGCCTCAATACAGGTTTAGGTTGGATTTACTAAATTCCTGCTTAAGAACTGTAGGATAAAAGATAGGACTGTTAGACTGGAATCAGTAATGGCTAAAAAGGAGAACAAAGTTTCAGGATAAAATATAACAGAGGAACCCAGCAGATAGAAATAAATTGAAAGGCAACTGAAATGAAAGTCATACATTTAGAGATATCAAATAAAACATGGATTAATGGCAAGTAATAAAGGAATATACTTAGCAGTTTGTAAAAACAAATGGTTTTTTATCTTATTCTTATTACTCTCCAATGATCTATTGAAAACAGCATGACTTTACATGTAAGACACAAATTCTTTGTAAGTTAGAGTGTATGTGCCCTCACACCCCCAGGGGGGAGAATCGCTGGGGCCTATTATGTGCCTAAGCATTCTAGACTCTGCAGATATGTAGATACGAAAGGAATGAGAGAGAGTGCTTATTCACAAACAATGAGGCATCTGGCAAAAGTGTTTTTAACTAATTGACAACTTGTAAAAGCCACACAGGCACATCAGTCAAGACAGACTGTGTTACGTGGTAATGAAAGTAAATTCAAACCTCACAGGTCAATCAGCGAAGACGGATCTCTTGCTCACAGTAGGTCAGATCAGCTGGAGGTTCATTCCAGGATGCAGCCACCATCTGGAAGGTCGCCAGTTGTTAGAACAGAGGGCAAGAATTGTGGAGGCTCTCACTTTGGCAGCTAAATCCTCTGACCCGGAGCGGACACGTGCCACTTTCACTTATTCGTCACTGGGAAAGGCAGCTGCGCGGCCGCATCTAACTTCAAAGGGGCCAGGACGTGCAATCTTATCACGAGCCCAGAAGGGGGAAGAACCAGAATTGTAGATGGTTGAAGAACACGAATCACTATCACAATTATTATTTTATCCAGAAAGCTCCAACAAGGAGAATTGTTCTTTCTCAGGGCAAGGTACAGGGGAATCGGAAGAAAGTTCTTAAGAATCAGAGTTCGATTTCACTGGATGACATTGAAGAAGCCATTCTGAGCAAAGGAACAGCATGAGCAAAGTTATGAAGAGCCGATTGTGGCCAGAGTACAGAGGATGTCAGAGGAGGGAGCAGAACGGTGAGGCTAGGGAAGAAGACAGGGACCAGAACAGGAGAGACTTTGCTGTCCTGAGACAATGAACTTGATCTTGTAGGCCATGGGGAGCCACCTGAGAGTGGTAAGCGGGTATGTGACAAGGCAGAAGATGGACTGGAAGAAGACCAAAAGAGAGGTGAAGAGGCCAGTCAAGAGGCGCCTCCATCCAGTGTTTGGTGGCCCAAACCAGAGCATTGCCAGAGGGCTGCAAAGGAGGGGAAATATTTCTAAAATAATCAGGTGCAAAAAAATCAACAGAACTTAGTGACGTGAGGTGAACCCCAGGTTTCTCCAGGACAGAGAGCTGCAGCAATTCACTGGGATAAATACAGAAGGAGAAAGTTTAGAGGGAAGATAAAATTCTTTTTGGTCATGTTTAGTGAGGTCTACTTATAGGCCAGCAACAAGTGATGTCTATCAGTCATGCGGATTTGGAGGTCATGGGAGCGGCTTGGAGTAGAGGTAGAGAAGAGGGAGTCAGCACATTAGAGGTGGTAGTGGGAGCTACAATGGAAGGAGAGGTTTCCCAGGAAGGGCGATCAGATGAGAAGGTGAACCAGAGTGGGTTCTAGAAAACACCAATACTTATGTGTTGAGGAGGAGGGACCAGCAAAGCAGGCTGAGCAGGGAGGGTCAGTGAGCTGCAGGGCAACCAGCAGAGAGGAAACCAAGGGAGGAGAAACTTTCAAAAGGAAGTAATGGTCAGCAGTCCCAAACACCACAGAGGTGTCAAATAAGAGAAAGTGAAAATAGTCCCTTGAATTTTAACACCACGAGGTCACAGGGGACCTTTTCTAAAGCAGTCCTGATAGAGTGCTGGGGAAGAGAGGTCCTTGTAGGAGCAGAGGAGGGACTGGAAGGCCAGGACTCAGAACAAGGCTATGGCAGGCCCCTAGAGGAGCCCCATGGCCAGGCATATATGCGTGCATGCCTGTGTGTGGGTGTGGGTGCGCTTGTGCATCCGTGTGCATCCGCGTGTGCGTTCACAATGGGAGGGTCTGGAGTGTGATTCTATACTGAGGGGATAAAGCAGTAGGGAGGAAAATGCTGAAGACAGACCAAAGAGGGAGGTAATGGATTGAGAAGGGACCCTGTGAGGTAGAAAAGGATGAGTCTGACAGCACAGGGAAGAAGGCCAGACCATGGACAGGAAGGAAAAAATTTCACTAAGAATAGAGGGAAGGTTGGACACAAACCAAAGCAAGCATGGCAACGGGAAGTGCAAGGTGAGGGAATTCCCTTGATGGCCTCTGTTCGCTCTTTGAAATCGAAGAGTTCCATTCACTGGGTGTTTTCAGGCTTTCTGTAAACCAGGCACACAAATTGAGGGAAATGCAGGCAGGGGTGTGATAGGTGCTTAAGAATGGGGGAGGACGAGAGTATCTGATAAGGGGCAGAAGAGGGAAAGACTGGAGAAGACTTTGCAGAATGGCTGGGGGTTGCAGTAGACCACAGATCAGACGCCCAAGTTGGAATGGGGGCACAGAGGCAAGGGACACAGCCCCAAAGAATAGAACCCCCCACCAAATGATTGAGACAGGGTAAATTTCCTATGGAGAGCTCCCTGGGACTTCATTCTCACTCCAAGCCATTTGCTCATGTCTTACTCAGCTCGGTTTTGTAATAGCAAACTTTAGTAATGAGGGTATGACGGGCTTTCTCTGTACACTGGGCTAGTTATGCAATGTGAATTTCCTGCCCCCCCCCCACCTCCTGTGACAGGTGCCTTCTATTCTATTAGGAGAGTGACCTCAATGACTAGTTTCTTCTAGTTTTCTGTTTCTGATTAGATATCTTGTCAGAAATCTCTGCTTGCAGACTGCAGGGAAGAGAAATTGAGCTTTGAACCAATAGTTTAATATGTATGTTACAAAATACAACTCGCCTTCTTTAGGTTACATTGTATCAATACATGTACAGCGCTCTTTCAGAAAGCACACTGATCTAAGTAACTCCTTTCCTGGACATGCATCCAGAGAAGTTAGTCCTGCTCATCATCCACCCCCATAATAAGAAAGAAGGAATGTGCTTGAAGATGTCCATTACAGCATTAGCCAGAATACTGAAACAGTGGAAGATAACCGGACAGACAGCCGTGCATCAGTTTGATAAAAAATCCATACTGTTATCTACATGAGTTATGAAGGCAACATGTAGGACATGGAAAATGTTTATATTCTAAATGAGAAGTACAAAATATAATGTCAAAGCTGCATTATTATAATATAGAAAATAAATATTAAGATGGCAAAGATTTGAAAGAAATAAAGGAAAATCTTGCTTTTTATATTGGTAGGATTGTGGGTGAAATTTTTATCTTAATTTCCATTTCATTGTTATAACGTTGTTCATTTATTTTTAAGAATTCCTTTATGAACAGTTGGACATTTGAACAGAAATACAGTGAGGAACAAGTCCATCTTCTCCTAATCCTCCTGCCCTGCTAACAAAAATAAGCTTTGTCATGTTCAGGGTTGAGATGAATTCTTTTACAAATCCCAAACTTTAAACCCTATTATTAAACAGCCATCAGTTTCCATGTAACAGGTTGACAATCCCCCAAATATGTTGGATTAAAATTTTTCTTTTAATAAAGAGATTTGAAATCCTATTCTGGTTACCAACCAGGTCTTTCAGTTTCTTTAAAAAAAAAAAAAAAGGTTCCTATTATCCCTCTGGTGACTATTTTATTTCCATTGCCCCAGATTCTCTCCAAAAACCCCCTCTCAATCCAGTTTCTACTACCATCAGCAGCTTACGTCAAGGTCAACAGGGACTGCTCGATTCTATGGAATTCAGATTCTTAACCCAAAGTTCCCATCACACTTAAAGATGCTAGCACCCTCTCTTCTTCTCCTCTGGTCCTGGGGTCACCAAGTAGACTGTCCACTCCTCTTTCTTCCCTTTTTGCCTTTGTGGCACTACTTCCCCTAGTAAAAACCACTAACTTCTACCAAGAGAGCCTAGACCTGCTGACCACATCAGACTCCATCCCCACATCCTACTCCAAGCAAAATGTATCCATCCAACATTTATGTGTCCCACAGCTACATCATGCATTCTCAATGGCTGCCATAATCCCCCTAAGAGGGGAGGATTGGTTCTTGGGGGAGAAAGAACCCCCTTATTCTTTAAGAAGTGTGTATCTGTCTAAAGCACAGATATAAATACAATACAGAAATCAATACACAATATAAATATAGTATTAAAATTTCATTGGGAAAGGGGGATTAGGAGAAAGGTCTGAAAAGACTCCTGGGGGTGAGGAACAATAATGAAAAAAAAAAGTTGAGAAATACTGATCTACACTGTGCCAGGCATTCTTAGGTGCTAGTAATATAGCAGTGAATAAAACTGACCAACAAACGAGTCATGAGAGAAACAAGTAAAAATACAGACTTGGTCAGGTTGCAATAATTGCTAAGGAGAAAAGTAAAAGCAAGGAAAGGGGTTGGAGAGTCGGAAGGGGAGGTGACTGTGTAGGGGGTGACAACTTTAAATAAGGTGGTTAAAGAAGCCCCCCCCCCCGCCCCCGACAAAGTGGTATTTAAGTCAAGCCATGGAGGTGAGGGAGCAACCTGTGAGGATATCAGGGGAATATCCAGGGGAGGGAACAGTATGTGCAAAGGCCCTGAGGTAGAAATGCTCCAGGCATGATTGAACTACAATAAGGAGGCCAATGGCTAGAGCACATTGCTCAAGGAAATGGGTAGCAGATGAAATCAGAGGACTGGCAAGGAGTCCAACCATGTAGGTCCATTGCAATGAGTTGGTTTATAAGCTGAGTGAGCATAGAAGCCACTGGAAGAGTTTAAGCAGGGGATTGACATAAACCAGTTCATTTATTAAAGATCCCTCTGGCTGCTGGGCTGAAAGTAGATTGTAAGAAGGAAGGGTGGAAACCCTTGCTATCATCCGAGTGAGAGATGGTGGTGGCTTAGACTGGGATAGAGCAGTGGAGACAGAGAGAAGTGGTCAGATTCTGAAGGTAGTGCCAACAGGTTTTCCTGATGGAGTAACATGAAATATAAGACTAAGAATCAAGGATGATGCCAAGGAAGAATGGAGCTGTGAGCAACTGAGGCAAAGAAGGCTGAAGGAAGCAAATGTGAGGAAGGGAAGACTATGGGGGCGGTTTGGGACACAACGAGATGCCTATTTAATATCCCGGTCAAGATGTTCAGTAGGAAGTTGAGGACTTACAAGTGTGCGATTCAAGGGGAAATCCAGGCTGGAGATATTGCTTTGTAAGTGTTTCTAGTAAAAAGCCGTGCTACTGGCTAGAGCACCAAGGAAGCGAGTGAAGAGGGAGAAGAGAAGAGGTACAAGAACAGAGAACTCCAGAGAGGAGGTGAACCAACAAAGCAGATGGAGATAGCAGCCAGTGAGGTAGCGGAACCCGGAGAGTGCCATGTCGGGGAGCTGAGGGAAGCATTTCCAGGAGGAGGCAGTGAGTCATTGTAGCAAATGTAGACCAGGTAAGATGGGGACAAAGATTGACTGTTGGGTTTGGCAGCTTGAAGCTCTTTGGTGCCTTGGGAAATGTAGTTATCGGTGCAAGCGTGTTCAAGAGAGAAAGTGGAGAGAGGGAGGAGACGCTGGGAATACAGCCAGCTCCCCGTAGGGGTTTGCTCTAAGGGAAACAGATAAAAGGAGTAATAGCTGGAGGCCTTAAGGGAGATTTTTTTTTTTAAGATTTTATTTATTTATTTAATGTTTGGGGGGGGGGAGCAGAGGGAGAGGGACAAGCAGACTCTGTGCTGAGCGGGGAGCTGGATGGAGGGCTTGATCTCACACCCTGAGATCATGACCTGAGCCGAAACCAACAGTCGGATACTTAACTGACTGAGCCACCCCAGCTCCCCGATATATACGTATACATATATATATATATATTTTTTTTTTTTTAAGATGAGAAAATGACAGCATGTTACTTGTGTGCTGATGGGACTGAGCCGAAGAGAGGGAAATGGACATGGCAGAGAGAGAACTCCTCAGCAGTGTCTCTGAGGAGGCGAGAAGGGACAGCCATGAACGTGGTGGAGCTGGCCGTGGAAGGGGCACCCCCTAGACTTCTACTGAGCACCTACCCTGTGCTAAGTAGTCCATACGCTGAGGTCACAGAGTCCTCACACATTTGAGAGAAAGGCAGAATTTCCTTTTCAGGCAAGGAAATCAAGGTTCAGGGAGTTCACCAACTTAAAAAAGGAGCTGAAGTCTGAATTTCCTCTGATTTCAAAAGCCTGGTGCCTTCCGAGGCTGCCCCAAGGAACACCTTCATTTTACAGAAACAGGGACCCTTGGACCTGCTCCAGGTCACACAGTAGACTACAGCCTGGTGCTTGGCTCTTGACCCTGTGCTCCGTTTCCCCTCTCTTACTGAGCTCGTCCTCCTCCATGCCGAATGGTCACCTTGGCTGAAGCTCTTGCTCACGTCTGGAAGAGCCTCCTCAGTCCAGACCTTATCCTCCCACTCTTTTGGTTTTAGTCAGGTTTACTGAGGTATAATTCACACGTAAAATTCACCCTTTTTAGGTGTACAGCTCTATAAATTTTGACTAATACATAAAGGCATGTAAATACCACCACAATCAAGATATAGAACACTTCCATCACCCTCGAAATTTCCCCTATGCCCCTTTTGTGGTCAATCTCCTTCCTCACTGCCAACCTTGGGCAAAAACTGATCTCTTTTCTGTCCTTATTATTTTGTCCTTTCCAGAATGCCATATGTATGGAATCCTACAACATGCAACCTTTTGGGCGTAGTTCATTTCTGTTAGCATAATGCATTTCAGATCCATCCATGTTATGGTATGTACCAGTGGTCTGTTCCTTTTTATTACTGAGAAGTATGTTATCTTATGGACAGACCAAAGCTTGTTTATCCATTCACCAGCTGATGGATATTCAAGATGTCTCCAATTTTTGGCAAATACGAATAAAGCCACTGCAAACATTTGCATACAGATTTTTGTGGACATATGTTTTTAATTCTCTTAGATAAATATCTAGAAATGGAGTTGCTGGGTCATATGTCAAGTCTATGTTCAGTTTTTTAAACACCAAAGCAATTGGATATCCACAAGCAAAACAAAAAATTAGCCTTGGCCATATACAAAAAATAACCCAAAGTGGATCATGGACTTAAATGTGAACCTAAAACTAAAAAATGTCTAGAAGAAAAACATAGGCAAAAATATCTGTGACCTTGCATGAGGCAGAGACTTCTTAGATTTGACATCCATAATACGATCCATAAAAGAAAAATAATTGATAAACTAGAATTCATAAAAAGAGGAACTGCTTTTCAAAAGGCACTGATAAGAAAATGGACAAGCCACATACTTGGAGAAAATATTTGTGAATTACTTATCTGATAAAGGGCTCATATCCAGCATGCATAAAGAATTCTCAGAACTCAATAATAAGAAACAATCCAATAAAAAATGCACAAAAGATATCAATACACTTCACCAAAAAAGATATATAGAAAGCAAATAAAGTGAGCCGGTGAGCCTGCTTCTTCCTCTCCCTCTCCCCTTGCTTGTGTTCCCTCTCTTGCTGGCTGTCTCTTTCTGTCAACTAAATAAATAAATCTTTAAAAAAAAAACCAAACAAATCAACAGCTGATGGAGCGAAGAATAGCAGGTGGGATCGATGGTATGGTCTCAGCAGTTGGAAACTCAGGAGGGCAGGGCATGGAGGAATAAGACTACCTGCTTCACTTTGTGCCCCCAGAACACAGGGGGGGCAGAGGCTTAGCACCCACAAACTCGAACATCCATATTGCCACTCTGCCTTTCCTCCAAGCAGCTGGGGAATTTCCTTATGTTATCTACCAATCTACCCATCCACATCATTTCTAATTGAGAAGGACTTTTAAAAGTACATCCGCAAAAAAGAAATAAGATTACAACCACAATACCATTCACATAACGAACTAAACCAGTAACAGTTATGTAATATCATCTAATACCCAGTCCATGTTCAATTTTCTCTGGTTATCTCAGAAACGACTTTTATAAAGCATTTGTTCAAATCACAAACAGTATCCATACGTTGCATCTAGTAATAAGTCTCCTGAAGCCTCCTTTAATCTAGAAGTCACAGGAGTTTTCGGTCTTCATTTATCCATTTATTATTATTGTTTTTAAGGTATTTATGTATTCATTGAAGAGAGAATACTTCCAAGGTGGTAAAGAAAAAAAAAATTCCAAAAGATACATAATGAAATATCCCTCAGTCTCCTTCTCCAGAAGCACTGTTACAAGTCTTGTGTGTAGGCTTCTAGAAATGGTGTCTGTATGGATGAGTATGCCCATTTCTGAGGCTACTGTAGCATGGTGGTTAAGAGTAAGGACAGGAGTTCAGATCTTCACCACTTACTAAGTACAAATCTTGGGATGTTACCTCACCCCTGAGCCCTAGTTTTTCCTGTAGTAGGTGGGTTGTTGAGAGAATGAAATCAGGTAAGTACTTAAATATTTGTTATTATATACATTCCCCTTTGGTTTTTCCCCAAATGCACATTTCTATTTGTTTGGGTTTCGGTTGTTTTTTTTTTTTTTAACCTAACATATTTTAATGATCATTTCATACCTGGTCTTATAGATTCACATCATTGTTCGGAACATTTTCTTCCCTTGGCTTCTTTGCTATCCCATCCATGGATTTGTTCCTAACTCACAAGCTCTCTTTCGTAGGCTCCTTGGCTGGTTTCTCTTCTCTCCTGTGCAAGTCAACGTGGGGGAGCCACAGGCTCCTTCTCTCCTCTAGCTACAGTTTCTCCACAGGTGATAGCCATTCCTCAGGCTTTACATACCAAGATGAGGTCATGGAGGCCCTTAGGTCATAAAATTTAAGGAGACATTCACTCTTGAGCACGTGCAAGAGGGGGTTGACCCTGGAGAGTGATTGTCCCTTTAAATTGTATGCCTTAGGTATCTTGCTTGCCTCACCCTTGTCCCTAAATACCTCTAAATACCTCCACCTTCTCCCTGGACCTCCAGACACATAAATCCTATTTGGCACCTCTACTTGCATATCTTAGACATAACTCAAACTTCCAATATCTAAAACAGAACTCCTGCCTCACTTCCCACTCCCCACGGAGTGGGGTCCCCAGACCCACACCTTCTACTTGTCTATGTCAGTTAATAGCATTACCATTTATTCGGTTGCTTATCCTTGATTCCTTTCTTTCAACAAGTCCTATCTTCTATCTCCAAGATCGATTCCAAACCTGATAACCGCCCACCATCTCTACTGCTGCACCTTAGGTCAGGCCCCCGTCTCTTGCCACTGTGAATACTCCCTGCCTCTGGGGCTCCCTGCTTCCACGCCTGCCCTCCTCCTTACCCTCACCCCCTTATTCACGCTAATCAGCAGCCAGACTGATTTTTCACAACATGAAGGAGATGATGTCCCTCTCTTACTTAAAACTCCCCAGTGGCTTCCCAGTGAATTTAGAGATAAAAGCCAACTCCTTACTGTGGTCAGTTGACCAGGACCCAGCGGGTGCAACAGTCTGATCCCAGCCTCAGGATCCCACTTCCACCTCCTCTCACTCACCAGGCTCACCGGCTCAGCTCGCTGCTGCCCCAGCTGTGTTCCTTTCCCTGGGACTGCTCTTCCCCAGATATTTATACAGCCACCTCCTTCCCGGCATTCAGGTACCGGCTCAGGTGTAACTCTGCTCACCACCCACATCCACTCACTCACTCAAAATTCCATTACCCTGTTTCGTTTCTCCATAGTAGCAGTGCTCTGTCAAAGTGTCTTACTGTTACCATTGCATAGTCGCCCCCCAAACCTTGGGGACTTACAACAAAAATTTATTAGTTCAACTGCCTAGGTCCTGATTGGGTTGCAGTTAAGCAGCAGCTGGGGTTGGAGTCACCCAGAGGCTTTTCTGGGCTGGACCCCAATACTCTTCCCTCCCATGCCTGGTACTCCTCTGGGTGGCCTTTCTTTCCAGCAGAGTAACTTGGACTTCCTGAATGGCAGCTCAAGCCTCCCAGAGAAAAGTCGTAGGAACGGCTGATCTTCTTAGGGGCTAGCCTAGGATTGGCACGCTCTAGTTCTGCTGCCGTATTCGGGTGGCCAAAGCAGCCACAAACCAGCCCAGGTTCAAGGGGATTGAGAAATAAATTCCTCTAAAAGAGAAGTGCCATGTGTGTAATAGGAGGGAAGGAATTGGTGGTGGCCATCTTTGGGGATTAGCTATGAAATTTATTGGTTGTCTGTTTATTCCCATTAGGTTATAATCTCCACGAAACAACAGGGACCTTATCTATCTTGTTTTATGGCTCTATTTCCAGCACCTAGAACAATGCCTGGCACATACCAGGTGCTCAGTAAATAAGTTAAGAAACATTTGATAAATGTTTGGGAAACGAAATGGACTGAACTTCCCCAGATTGGTCTTGCCAGGTTTGCTGATGTTAAGCATACTGATGCCTCACCAGATATGAGAGACCCTACATTTATAAAGTATTTCATTTCCTCTGCAAACAAGAAAAACTTGCCCTGAACACAAAATCTAGAAATAGATTTGGCATGTTTTCTAAATGGAAAATATTTCTTGTATCACCAGAAATTTTTTCCCACAGCTTGTGCGACATCAAAATATTGAAGTTGACTGAAAATACCCCATTTTTTAATCTTGGTGTGGACTAGAAACCATTTTTTTTCTTTTTTGGAGCAAAGGAAACAGAAATACTTCCTGATGTTTGGACTCCTCCAAATATCCTCAAACTGAAAATGTCCTTTCAAGACAGATTTTTTTTAAAAAAAAGACTACTGAGAAATGTCATTAGAAGTTTGGTCATCAACATGCACAGGGTTTGGTTATAACACCAGCACTTGTTTATTTAAGTGATTACATATGACCAAGGGCAGAAACGATTCCCTCAAATCCCTTCTTTGTTGGTCTTTACTGGTGAGTTCTATAAAATAATCCTGTGTTTAAACCTTCCTCTAAATCCCCCGTAAATTAGTAAGTGAGAATGTATTCATCTGAAGGATTTTAGTGATTTTTGAAGTTACAAAGAAGGATTTAATTTTTGAAATTACATTCACCGACTACCACTAACACAACGTCTTCTAATCTTGGTGTCCTCTTTAGTTTTCCCAGATTTGCTCCAAGTGATCCCCGCGAGTATCCACATCAACGTCATCCTCTTCTGCACAGTCCTGGTCATTCTAACCATGCTGGGAACAGCCCTCTTCACGTACAACGCTTTCGGCAAGCCCTTTGAAACCCTGCATGGTCCACTGGGGTTGTATCTTTCGAGCTTCATTTCAGGTGAGTACAAAATTCTACTTCTACTTCGAAGCACTTCTATCTGACACAAAGACAAACGTGCCTCCCGAGGTGTCAAAAGACAGGTCTACCTGAATGTAAGTGACAGTTCATAGACATGGATGTCCATCGTAGCGTTAGGTATGATTGCCAAAGTGGGGAAAAACGTAATTATCCAACAAGAGGGAATTTGGGATCTACATTGTGATGGTCTATATGGATAAACGCTGGCATTAAATTATATCTTTGAAGATGTAATCAAAAGGATGTATGCTTGGATCAAAAAATTAAGTGAATAAAACTGTGTAACATTTTATAAATATAAGATTTATAATAATAAGATTTTATGAACCGAATTGGAGTATATATAGACAGCATATATATTTATATTGTACATGTATTCTTTCTAGCTTCCCTATAGATACACAGAGAGAGAGAGAGAGAGCTCATCTGTTCTGTTCATAGTAGTTACCTCTGAGCAGTGAAATTATGGGTGATTTTTACTTTTTCTTATACTTTTTAGTATTTCCAAATGTTCAGTAATGTGCATGTATTTATTCACGATCAGGAAAATAAATAAAAATCATCCCAAAAAAGTAAAACACCAGTGTTCTGCCCACATAAGTTGTCATATTCAGGCTTATAGGTACTTTGTGTAGCGTAATGATAGGTGTGTCTGGGAAAGAATAAACTCTAAACTCAGAAATCAGTCCATCAATAAACACGTCCTACTCAATAACTAAGGCTGATGGAAGAGCATAGAAACTCCAGATAGTGCCGCAAGGCGCTTAGGATACATTTACCAGGAGAAGAGAAACATGAGAAAATCAAAACTGTACGCGTAACTTGCATGTAGCCCTTCTTCTATCAGAGGTCTCTGATTTCACCCCACTTCAGACTTGCAAAAGGACTTAGTACTCTGTCAGATTCCCAGGAAGCACCTGCAGTTCTCTTAAGGATTCCACGGGGAAGACAAGAGAGGTCACAACTCACACCAACAAACAGTAGATTGAAAATCTCGATGAGTCCGTTTCCTTCTCCTCTGACGTTACCCTTTGGCTGCCCCTGGGCCCCAGGCCCTTCTCTCTCTGGCCACTGCTCCCTTCCCCTAGCACAATCGAGGCCAGCCACAAGCTTGCAGAGCCCCCTCTCTAGAAAACAGAGCCTTGGGTCAACGGGCTCCCTCACTCGCAGGGCGGTACACTCTTTACCCACTCAGAACTGAGCGCGCATCTTGGAGCCTTACCTCATCCGCTTCTTGCTGATCAAATAATTTGCTTCCCCAAAGCAGTTCTCTCTCCAGTGGGGGTTCTGCTACTATTTCCCCCATGTCTCTCACCAGCAGATAACAGTGTTCAATCGGGCGGAAACGGAGACCCTAGGAGGGCAGAGTCTAAGTCTTTCTCATCTGTGTATCTCCAGCAAGAGCATTCAGCATGAGGCTCTGCACGCAGTAAACAACTCGACACATGTTTGCGGACTTGAGAAAGCAAACCCGGAAGGAGATGTGCGCCTGGGCACTTAGTACAGTTTAGAGAAATCAGAATTCCAGTGGGATGGGATTAGCAGAGCAGGCCCACAGAGGTGGCAGGACAGAAGCCAGAGAGGGGCGGGATGAAACCTGTAAAGGAAGGCTGAGGGCTTCGAGATAAGGGCAGAGGAGCAAAAGCACAGGTACAAGGTGCAGACAGACTGAGACAGTGATTCAATGTCATGGGCAGGTCCAGGTGAGAAGCGGATGTTGGCATTAGCTCCCCTCTCCCCCAATATACCAAACCAAACTGGTAGACCTGGGCGGTGTGCTATGTTAGTGAAGGCCATCAAATCAATCAGAGGCCAACCAGAAAACAGAATACACACTATTTTGACCAAGAGAACACAATGTTCTAAAGTGGTTCTTAATGTGGGGTTCCCAGACCAGCAGCATTTGCCGCACCTGGGAACTTGATAGAAAAGCAAATTCTCCGGCCCCGCCCCAAACCTGCTACTGCTTCAGAAACTGGGGTGGGACGGGGGGTGGGCAGCAATGTGTTCAACAAGCCTTTCAGGTGATTCTGATGCAAGCTCAGGTTTGAGGACCAGGGCTGTCAGGAACTGATGGAACAGGTGTTAGAGGACTGGTGACAGGAAATGGAGACCCCAAGGTGACTCGGAGATGGTAATCTCAGAAAGCATCTGCCATTCCCAGGGCTGAAAGAACCGAGGGAAGAATTTGGAGTTACCAGAACCTAGGTGCTTGAGAGAGGCCGGGGCGCTGGGTGTCAGACCTTTGAGGAGATGACAGTGTCGTGTGACACCAGCGGTGGCGGGGGGGGGGGGGGGGGGGTAGAGAGGGCTTGGGAAGTGCCCCCTCCCCAGCGCTGAGTACTGACAGAGCAGAATGGGAAGCAGCTGAGGAGGCAGACAATGAGTCCAGTCGAGAGAGAGTCGGGGGAGTCTTGACCCAGCATCACAAAGCAGAGCAAAAAAAGCACTGGTTCGAAGCCGAGCTACAACCACTTATTAACTGGCACAACCATCTCGCACTCCAGCTTCTGAATGAAATTCAGAAGAGCAGCCCATTTGGAAGACAAATTATTTGACAGTTCTAACGGATGACCGAACTAACAGTATTTGAAAAGCAAGATGACTCAGAGAATGCAGAATTTAATCCAAGTCCCAGATCTTATCTCGGCCCTCGGCCAAGTCTAATGCAAAGAAAACCTGAGCGCAGAAATATATGCGGGGACACACAGACCCTGGGCTTACATTATATCTTATTTATCTTTGAACTTGCTGCAAAAGCAGGTCCTCAATAAAGGTTTGTGGATGAGAGAAGGAAGGGAAGGGGAGTAGGAAAAGAAGAAGCCAGCTCCAGATCTGTCCTACAGAAGAAAAAGGCCTAGTATTTGCACCTTATCTACTTCTTTAAGCCCCAAATCCTTATTTGTTAAATACGAAAAATTTCAATAACTTTTTAAAAACTGTGCATGAGAAAAAACATGTTTAAGGGTCCAATGGACTGATGGTTGGTGACCTTTGGGGTAAACAGATCACTCTTGAATCACAGACTACCTTCTGCTTCAATCTACATACAGTAACTGGAAACCCCTGGCGTTTTGGAAATGTTTATCTGAAGTTGTAATATTCACGGAGATCCCAGCTCTACACCCTAATTGTGGGAGGATGGGGACTTACAGCCTTATCACAAACACTGTAACTCTGAGCCAACAGAGACACAGAAAGAAGGGAGAGCCTGTATTAGGAAGTCCTTTTGTTCCCGTGTGAGTCATACTCCACTGGAGACCCCCTTATTGGCCCACGGTGGGGATGTGAGCTCTCTTCCACTGAGTCTCCTCCCCTGTTTCTCTACCCAGGTGGCCTTCCTCACCGTCTACAGGGAAAATTCCTTCCTCCTGGGATCTCCTTTCTCTTCTCTCACTCACCCTTGGGTTCCCCAAGATTCCCCCTTTCCTTGTGCTGCTATCATTCGGGCCTACTGTATACCCCCTTGCTGGATGGCGACCCAAGGCTTGGCATCCTGAGGCATGAAGATGGGGGAGAAGGAAAGGGAAGGGGTCTTCCTTCCACACAGCCGGAGTAACAGTGCTCTGAGCATCCCCTTCTGTGTTCCAATGTGCATGCCAGACCCTGGACACAAAGCAGGAAAGGGAATAGACCTGCAGACTAGGCCACCAAATGCTTTATTCACCACAGCTGGCTCATGCTATGGCCTGATAACCTGTTGCCCTCCTGGACCAGATATTGCTTCCACTTCTCCTGGCTTCCGGTTTGGTCCATCACATTCCTCAGCCTTCTTCGTGCTGCATTTCTGTCCACTGTCATTGTTCACGAGACACATGCAACTCAGTCCCTTTGCTCTTTCTCATCTTGTCAATTATAAACTAGATTTGAGAAATCTTTCCCCAAGTTAGGATTTTAGTAATACCTTAATGGTCCCCCTGAATTCATTTTGGGCAGTGATTCTCTTTCTGGACCATGCACTAGAATCCCTTAAAGAATTTCCTAAAAATGTTGACACCAGGCCCCATGCTACACTAATTAAATTGGAGTCTCTGGGGGTGGAGTCTGGGTACAAGCGTGTTTTAAAGCTCCCTCGGTAATGTTAATGTGTGACCAGCATTGAGACCACTGATTGAGGTGCATACATCTCCCTTATTCAACAAACCCTGACTGAGAACCCACTATGTGGCCGCCATTATAATAGGCACTGGTGCTAGATATCACAACCAATCAATCAGGCACACAGGCCTGCCTTCATGGAATCTATAGTCTGGTGAGAGAGTCAAACAAAAGCATACATAAGTAATTAAAGATGACAATCATTCCAATAAGGGTGATAAATGTGCTGTTAGAATAGAGAATGAAGGGAAAGGAGGAATGGGGCTTTGATGCGGTGGTCAGCAACTAGTTCCAAGGACACAAAGGAGCTGAAGACCCCAGAGGCTTTCCTAAGGAGAGGAGAAAGCACACGTGAACACTCTAGAAAAAGAGGTCAGCTTGCCATAGGAACTGCAAGAAGGCCCATGTGCCTGGAGTAGGTAATGAGGGACAAATGGCCCAAAAGAAAAAAAAAATCATCCGCAAGACCTGTTGATGCCAATTAACGTCTGACCTCAAAAGCCATGGTAAATCTTTTACAATTGATTCTCATTGCATTGAGAAGCTTTCAGATTTTAAGAAAATGTCGGATAGCTGATTCACCTTTTAAGAAACGTCTGGTGAAAGACAGGCTATTGCCTTGGACATGGAGAGAGATGAATGGATTCAAAAAAAATTTTGAGACTAAATTCAAAACCTTTTGCAGGTGGCTTAAGCCAAGTAGACAGTGGTGGCATTAACCAAGATGAATAAGACAAGGGGAGGAACAGACTTAGAGTTTCAGGCAAGAAAGAGCTTGAAGGAGGAGCTTAGCACTAGAAATCAATGTTCTATTTGTGGTATGCCGAGTTTAAGACCCTAGGATGTATCCAAGCAGATATGGCAAAAAGCCAGTGGGATATAGGAGTCTGGAGCTCAGAGAAGAGGTCTAGACAAAAGACATAAATTTAGGAGTTGTCAGGATATAGATATTATTTAAAGCAATGGAAATGGATGAGCTCATCTAGAGAGAGAATGTAGATAGAAAAAAACTGGCATGGGACCAATCCCTGAAGAACACGGTCGGTTCGTATTTGCGTTGTGGAGGAAGGAGGGGCCAGCCAAGACACTGACTAGGTGTGTCCAGACAGGAGGAAGGAAAACCAAGAGGCTGTAAGATGGGAATGTTTCAAGAGTATGGCTGAATGGTGAGCGTTTTGAAAGCATAAATGGAAGAGGAAATGGGAGAGGAAGGCAGAATGGGGCAAGCGGTGGAAAACATTTCTCTCAAGGTTTATAATACAGCAGGAGAGACAAAGATGTACACAACTTAACGAAGTAGAGAAAGAGAGAGAGGCAGAGAAGAAGCAGCTGAGCATAGACGTAACTGGATCCATAGTTTCACACTGGAGCACTGATATATGAGTGTCTGCCTTTCTATATTCCATTCTAGAAGTTTCCCAGTTGATGGTGGAGTCCCAGATCTGCAAGGAAAAGAGAGCAGGCTAGGTAGAAGCCTTGCCATGGATCAATCACAGAACATCCTAGATCGTTCGGTGAATACTCTCTGAAAGTAATATGAAAGGTATTGACTCAGGCCTTTTAGAGGTGATGAAAACCTCCAAAATGAGGACTTATTGCAAATTATATTTATTGTGTCTTCTCTTACACAGAGCATCATGTTATGAGTTATACCAAGCAAGGCAAACAAATACGATAACTGCCTTCGTTTAGAAGGGGGATGTTCCTGGGGCTCCTAGGTGGCACAGTCAGTTAAGCATCGACTCTTGATTTTGGCTCAGCTCATGCTCTCAGGGTTGTGAGATTGAGCCCTCCATTAGGCTCCATGCTCAGCGTGAAGTCTGCTTAAGATTCTCTCTCTCCCTTTCCCTCTGCTCCTCCCCCCTGCTCTTTTCTCTCTCTCTCAAATAAATAAATAAATCTTTAAAAAAAATAAATACATAAAAGGGGGATGTTCCTAATACGGGCTTAATTAATTATGATCATTACAACTATGGCATAGAACATAAATAAACACAGTCACGGGGCGCCTGGGTGGCACAGCGGTTGGGCTTCTGCCTTCGGCTCAGGGCGTGATCCCGGCATGGTGGGATCGAGCCCCACATCAGGCTCCTCCACTATGAGCCTGCTTCTTCCTCTCCCAGTCCCCCTGCTTGTGTTCCCTCTCTCGCTGGCTGTCTCTATCTCTGTCAAATAAATAAAAAAAAGACAAAGACAAAAAAACACAGTCACACATGAAACACATAGACAGGAAAATAAAGAGCAGGACAAAAATAGAGGACAGCTTAGATTATATATCAGGATTAGTACTCCTAATATCCCGGCCTCTATACTATGTCTAGGGCATGTTATTCGGCAGCTGGTGGTCACAGACTATCCACTTCCAACCTTATGGAGGAGCTGTCACCCAAAGTCCAAGAAGAAGATACACAGGGATGTCCAGGCATCAGAGCCACCGGACCTGACGGTGGTAGGAAGAGTTGGCAATGAAAACATTCTACTAGTTTCTCGGCATAGACTTTAGAAAGGAGGCCACAGAAGGAGAGAAGTAATATTAGCCAGCCCGTGATGGCAAAGGACCAGGGCTCCTGTTCCGAGGCGCAGGTGGCAGCAGGGTAGCGAGAGGACGGTAGTCCAGGTTCCTCACATTGAAGGAGCCAGAACAGAGCCGTCTAACTCACTGTGCCCCAAACCCGGCCATGACCCTGTGCGAGCAGATGCTCAATCTTGTTCCATCACAATGGCAAACTCCCATCCTATGCAAAACATGCACACGTGTCTCCCTTTCTCTTTGATCTAGAGTCAAAGCCCAAGTCCTTGCTAGGACCTCCAAAGCACCACCTGACGCCTCCCCTGGCCACCCCCTTCCCTGCTTTATTTATTCTCCTTCGTGTATGCCCTTGCTTATCTTGTTATTTATTGACTCTTTTCCACTGTCCCCACCACTGGCAGCTCCCCGAGGACAGGGATTTCTGTGGGTGTATCCAGGGCTGTATCCGTGCGCCCGCAACAGGGCAGTAGGCATGCGATAAATACTTGTTGAATAAAAGACTAAAGTGGAAGGAGCTCTGTGTCTTTCCTGACAACGAAGGGTAGCCTCCTTTTCTGAAAGGCGATTCAAATCAGAAAAAGACTGTGTTTTTAGATCATTTCTTCTTTGCACCACTCTCACTAACGTGACATTTGTAAAAGGTAAGTCAGATGTTGGCTCTTCCACTTTCCAGTCTGGAAGACAAGGAGAAAAAGCTGGACCCAACTGGTGGTGTTCCTCCATCCACACCCGCTCTTCAGAAACACAGGACCAAATTGCTCCCCATCACGACCTCAAAATCTACTCTTAGGTATTAACTTGCTTTACTTGTCCCTCTGCCCCTCTTCTGGATGGCAGCCATTGGTCTCCGTACCCCTGTGGAGTCAGAACTGCTTTCATTTGCAGAAGAAATTATTGCTGGAGACCTCACCTTTGCTAGCTGGCTCTCTACTGAGATTGCACGATTTCACAGAAAATTAGTGCCTACACCTGCAAAGCTGTGGCTTTCCCACCCACATTTATCATCTTTCAAGACTCCTTAAAGAAGGAAATGATCAATTTATCACTCTGTAGAGGAAATGGAATGCCTCTAATATTTGTCATCTATAAGAGAGTTTAAAGATGACGTGCTCGCTTTCTGGAAATGCTGGCCATTACTTTAAATGGAATTGAAATTCTAATTTATTATTTCCCAAAATACAATCTTAGTGATAATAGGAGAATGTATCAGAGCTTTTTTTTTTTTTTTTCACCCTCGAGGACACGTTTGCACTGAAACCCCTGGTCCCCTGGACTCCCACGGATCCTGGCAGGATGTTCCCACCCCTAAAGGCATAGTCAGCTTCAGGGCCAGCCAGGGATGAAGAGGCAGCTTTCTTGTTGGCTGTGACCTTTGTTCCCTATATTGTAAGGGCTGGAGGAGAGAGGCATCCAATTCTGCAGCTCCAGACAGCTGCCAGAGGACAGTCATGAGTGTGCAGTGTCTAGCACATTACAAATGTTTGTTAATTGACTGGTAATTCATTGTGTGACAGTCCTATAACTCAGCTATCCTTTTCAGTCAGGGATTAACTCAGTAATCAGTCATTACAGGGGAAAAAATATTACAGTACCAGCCAGATGGCAGGACAATCAAACACATAAAGGAAAATGGCTGGTCTCTGGGGAAGAAGCAAAGCAGCAAAACCTGGGTCCTGTGCCTGGTTACGTTCCAAATTCTAGCTGGAGCACGTCTTGGCAGGCTTTCCTATGTCTAGTGTACTCTAACCTTTCTTATGAGCCGGAGCAGTGTTGGTCAGATGAACAGGTGAGCCATCTGTCCCAATGGCCCCCGCTGAGTTTGGACTCCTGGTATGCCTGGATCACTGGGAAAAGGAAGAAGGAAGCGTGCAGGCCTGATCCTAGCATTTGTGAGGCCTTGAGCAAGAGTATTAATGAAAGCCCATCTACCCCATGTCCAAACATTTAAAAGTTATGAGCTAATAAACTATTCAATGGGACACGTTTTATCCTTCTGCCTTGACAAACATCTCCCCGTAAGGACCTGGAAGGCCAAATTCACATTTAGAATTCTGGACCCAAATGTGGTGATGGAGGACAGCTGGCCCCTGTCTGTCCATCTCCCTCCCCTTGCTGGCTTCCACCCACACTGTAATGGGCCTCAAGTATACACGTGTGGACACTCGCCTGAGCATGCAAGCTCGGACCATGCCCTTGAAATAGCTGGCCCTGAAGTCTCTGCAGCACCAGCCACAAAGTCTGCCCTTGGGAGGACTGACCCGAGGAAGATTAGCTGCACATGCAGTCCTGGAAATGTGCTCAGAGCTGTGTGGGGAGGGAATTCCCAGGTCCTGGGAGTATGGTCTGGAATGTGGGTCAGGGACTGAAGATGGGCTCATCCCACTGACTTCAAGGATTCCTCCTTGTGGGAAGGGGTCTTTCTAGAAGAGAGAGAGAGCAGCACCCTCCAAATGTGGGAGCCACAGCACAAGCCCCTTGCTGGGGACTAAAGGACATATTAGAAAAGTGCTAAGCCCTATTTCCACCATCACCCCCATCCCTGACACACCTCTCTCTGTGTGCCTAGTAGCCAGGCCACAAAGAGAAGATACATTTCATGTATATCTTTTGGTTCGTAAGTTGTAGTTATCCTTGGTCCCACATCTCTTTTAGAGCCATGGACAGAGAGAAGCAAAGATATCCTAATATCACAGTGAGTGGTTTCCCTTCGCATCTCTTCATAGTCATGAGGGTGGCAGAAACTCAAGCTAGGTCACTATGCTCCGTCTCTGAAACAACAAGGGTGACCTCATGGTCAACTCCAGAATCCAGAGCAGAATCCCAGACCATCCTCTCAACTACTGGACCATGCACTCTGTTTTGGGAGCTCGCACGCTTGGATGATTAGCTATGGTGAAAGGCTGTGAGTCTGAAGATACCCCAAACAACCTTTACTTTGGGAATTTGAAATACAGTCTCACTATGATGCTGTCTCCTTAACAAAGTAGTACCTTTAAAATATTTAACAACTTGAAAAGGAAACCGAGCTCGAATTTTCCTTTCAAGCACTAAGGAAATACAGTGTTTCGCTTCTGTCTGAAATTCACCATCTCCTCAGACAAAGAAGGCTCTTTTGGTAAAAGCAATGGCATTTTCTCCACAATTTTCAAATAAAAGATAAAGAGAAAACAGCATTGCAGCCTTTTTGTTGGATCTAACAAGAAAGGAATAATACGGTTTTGCCAGGGGAGAGCCCTGGTTTTAAGTTCAGAATACAAAAATAGGCTGACAAATTTTACAAAAGAATATTCTCAACGACTGCTCTGAGGCCAGCGAGAAGTGAAGTTTCAAGAAAACTAGATCATTTGATTATTTGGGGGTATATTAGGATGACAATCAGGCTGATGGGTCAATCCTATGAGAAATTCTAAAATAGAAGAAATGTGATTTCTCCTTCCCTGCTCACCCCACCCCTCAGCCCTTACCCTCACACGATCCATTCTCTTCCTCTATCTCAGCCCAAACCTGGCCTTTGGGAAAAGAATGGGGCCATCATTTGCATACAGCTACTCATGTCCAGACCACTCTCCCCACACAGTCCAGCATCCCTTCACTCGGCTGACTTTTCCTACAGCTACTTCCAAAGAACCTTCCATGATGCTATCTATCCTCTCAGTACCAGCCACCTGTACCTCCCTAGCTATTACATAAACTCACTGCAATGGGTTTATAATTGTCTAACCTGTCCGATTATACTGTTAGAGGAGAAACCATATCCATTTCCTATAACGTTTAAATCTCCACCAGTGTGCCCGTGGTTGGCACCTAACAAGTCGAATCCAGTAAATGAATGAGTGAATTAATGAATGGGAACTTAAGCCACTATATTGCTGTTCCCAGGGTGTTTGAATTACAGCAAGGGAAGAGCAAAAAGCACTTACCCCTCCTAAAGGAGTCGTAAGCCTAATGGGAGAGTATTTGGAGGAACAAGGCGCTGTGATGCACTCTGTTTTGGGGGGCCTATCTGATACAGTCAGGTTTTTTTTGGTGTGTGGTGGGGCGGGATAAGGGATTATGGTAAGGACTTGCGAGAGGAAAGGAATACATAAAATTCATAGGAATAGCTACCAATTAGTAAGCATTTATATGTCAATTCTAATAACAATTGCTAATTGGGCATCATCTTTATTATCCACATTTTACAGGTGAGAAAATTGAGACTTGGAGATTAAAATTGCCCAATCTCACAGAGTAAGTGGAAGACTCAGGGTCTGAATCCAAAGCAGTCTGCCCTAAGTCAGAAGACCAGCTCAGCAAGTCTCCTATTAGCTGGAACCCCAGTGTGGTGGCTTGGGATCAACACTAGCTGTAGAAGTCCTTGGATCCTGGCTCTCCACTGTGTTCCCGATCTTGCCGCCTGCTTCGGCCCCCTGTGCCATCCACCCATCTGGGGGTCTCCCATTCTCCATCTGCAGTGAGAGAGGGCCTATCAGAGTTTCCAGGCACCACTCAGTATGGAGTGCCTCTGTCCTGCAGAGAGCTCACCCCAGACCTCAGCTGTACCAGTTAAGTTTAGATTAGGCTACCAATGAGTGGTAAATGAGGGGGAAATAATAATAGTGGACTAAACAAAATAGAGATTTATTTTTCTTTCCCATAAAAGCCTAGAGTTTGAAATCCAGGGTTGGTCTGGTAGTTCCAGGTGTCTGGGATCCAGACTCCTCCTTTCTCGTTTTTCTATAGCACATGGCTTGCATTTCTGAGGCCACCTGCTCCAAAATGCCTGCTGCAGCTCCAACCATTGCATCCATATTTCAACTACACGATGGAGGAAGGGGGGAAAGAAAGGGCAGGGCTCTGATACATGCAGACTTCAAGGAAACGTTCCTGCCCCTACATTCCACTCCTCCTCAAACAATGTAGCCTTTATTCAAGGCAGCCACATGTCTAGGTAAAAATCCCGAGTTCTGTTAGAAACATGGAGAACAAATACTGTTTGCCTCAACACCTTATCTATGGCTCCCTCTGCCCAGGGACTCCTGTGGGCAGCTGTGGCCAGGTGGGAGCTGGAGGAGAGGGGAAGTCAAGTAGCCCTTCCGAAAGAAGCCCTAGGCCCTTCCACAAGGGGGCTGTATGACTGACATTTTTCCTATGTGGCCTATGAAATATAGAGAAATTTGTTCTCTTAAAACCACATCATAGCAGTGGCTGTTTTGTAACCTCATTCCAACACTGTGATCTTAAGGTGTCCAGCAATTCAACCTTCTCATCACACAGAGAGGAACATCTCCCAGTCTTGGTGAGATCAGCTAGATTCTACCCTCCCCACCCCCACCAAGTCTGCTTCACTCAGAGACATAACCCAGGCCCTTCCACCCATCAGTTGGAGAATCAGGCTCATGATTACCAATTTGAAATGATATATTTTCGCAGAAGAATGCAAATGAGGACGATGATAAAAGCTTTCTTCAGTTTGCGCACTGACCCTCTTCCCTGTCCCTTACAATCTGAAAATATTTCTGCCAACACATTGTTTGTTCCTTCTGTTACAGGCTCCTGCGGCTGTCTTGTCATGATATTGTTTGCCTCTGAAGTGAAAATCCACCACCTCTCAGAAAAAATTGCAAATTATAAAGAAGGGACTTATGCCTACAAAACGCAAAGTGAAAAATACACCACGTCGTTCTGGGTTGTTTTCATTTGCTTTTTTGTTCACTTTTTGAATGGGCTCCTAATACGACTTGCTGGATTTCAGTTTCCTTTTGCAAAATCTAAAAACACAGAGACAACTAATGTAGCTGCAGATCTAATGTACTGAAAGGCAAATACTTCTGCAGTCTTCCAAGGAAGGGAGCAGACTTGCTTTGGTCACTTGGAAATGGTTAATTTTGTCCATCCTTTCAGACGCACAAATTAAAGCACCCAAACCCTCCATGACAATGTTTACAAATGATGTGCTAAGGGTACAGGCTGGAAAGGAAGGGGAGCAGAAGGAAGGTTTTGGAAGGTTGTTTTACCTGGTGGGAACTGGGTTCTTTTTTTTTTTTTTTTTAAGATTTTATTTATTTATTTGAGAGAGAGAAAGAGAGAGAGAGTGAGAGCCTGCACAGAAGCATGGGGTGGGGGGCAAAGGGAGAGAGCATCCCAGACTCCCCACTAAGCAAGGAGCCCTACAACAGGGGCTCCATCTCATGACCCTGAGATCAGGACCTGAGCCGGTGTTCAACCTACCGAACCACCAGGTGCCCCTGAGAACTGGGTTGACAAGAATGGACAAACTGTTCCACTCTCTGCATATCAAGTATAAACTGTCTGCTCCATCAGGGAGGAGTCAAAAGGTATGAAGACTATATTTTCATACAAATACTATCTCTGATATATCCACCCATTTGTTGCCAGAGATAGGAAGAAACAGAGCTGGAATCACTTTCCTAAGATGATAGTGCATTAAATGGGCATTGATAAAAAGTACCAACATACTTTTTTTTAAGTTTGTTTAAAGCACAGTCTTATGATCTATTCCTGTTGGTCAAAATTTGCAAACCTCTAAAAGGAAAAAAAAAAAAAAGGAAACGCAGTACTTTCAAAGACATAATTGCCGGGACCACTGAGGAATCATGAAAAATGTTTCTTCCTAGTAAACTTAATGCAAAATGACTCATTGGGGCTGTTGTTTCTAACTTTAGTGTCTTTAAGCACTAACTCTCAATTATGAAAATTACATTACATTCTGGGATTATGATGGTATCATTGCATCTTGGGTTTTGGTCTGGCTGTCACAAAGCATGACCCAAGTCCATTTTCTTTTTCCTGAATTATCCATGAAATTCATCTGTAGCTGACCAAAGTCCACAACTGAGCCTGGAATGGACTCTTCTTCTATCCCGTACCTGTTACCCTCAAGAAAGTACTCAGGAAGAAGCAAGGAGGGACAGAACATACCACCAGGCCCCTCACCACAGCTGCTGGGTACTTAGGCCCCATACAAGAGGTCCTGAAAGTGCTCATTAAAAAAAAAAAAAACCTTTTTCCCTTTCAAAACAATTTATAAGAAGCAAATGACTATTTGTATCCCTGGTAAGTAACTTGCTCTGATGGTGATCTGTGGTCCACAGTTTCCAGATGCCTGTCCCCACGCCTTCATTCAGGAAATATACCTGGAGAATTTTTTTTAAACATTTATTTATTTATTTATTTATTTATTTTTAGCGGTGGGAGGGGCAGAAGGAGAGGGAGAGACAGAATCTCATGCAGACTCCACACTCAGTGCAGAGCCCGATGCAGAGCTCCATCTCAAGACCCTGACATCATGACCCGAGATGAAACCAAGAGTGAGACATATAACCAACTGAGCCACATTGCGCCCCATACCTGGAGAATTTCTAGAAGACCACAAGCCAGTCTAGTGATGAAGGGGATGTTTATTTCAGCACAGGCCAGTGGAGCCGGTGCTGGAAATCTTCATGCAACCGTTAAACACAGAAGCGTTGGTAGCTGGGAGCGGGCAGGAAGGCACAAGGACCTTCCCCGCCGTGGGTAATTGGCCTGAGATCCCGGAAGGCCAGGTCCCCACATTCTCATTTGACCTCCCTCTCTTCTCAGAGGTTTGAAAAACTTCTAACACCAAGCTTTCTTCTTTAGAAAACAAGTCCCTGGTTGTTCTCTATTCTGTACAAAGAGAAAACTCGGAGCAGCAGCTGAAAATCTAATGAGAACCTAATAGGCAAACTAACAATAGTCCCTGGATGGGAAGTAGAGGCAGGGCTGCTGGTCCCTGCAAATTGTGCCGCACACAAAAATAAAACAGGATTCAATCTGGGTCCTTGGAAGAGTGCACTCATGTTGTCTCCCTCTCGTTTCTCAGATGAAATGTGTGGTCACAGTGGCCTGAGTAACCTTTAGAAGAGGGATCTGGACAGGACTTCTCTGTGGCTCTATGAGGATCAAAGGCGCCAGGGAATGGCACTCATTATGCGGTGTCCGACCTCCCTCCCCAGGTGGCAGCCAGCAGTCTCACATTCTCCCGGGGACGCGGGGCCCCCTGCTGGCTCCGGGGCTGCAAACACATCTCCACAGTGGGTCTGTCGGGGCTCCTTTCCACGTGTGGGCAGACGCCCTCAGCTCAGAGAATATCAGTGCTCACCACGCTGGGGGAAAGGATGGGAAGGAGCTAGGAAAGCCGTCCCAAGTCCTTCGGGGTACACCCTGCACTGAACATGCAAGACATGTTCACTGCTGTGGAAGGAAGCTTCTGGACTAAGTGCAGCTTGGGTGGGCTACAAGGAGGAGGAGGGCACCTCACCTCTCTCGCTTTGCAGTCCATCAGAGGTCTTTTGCTCTCATTGGTCCCATCTGCTCCTTCAGAGCAGCTGCTCTCAAGTCACTTTGCAAGCATTCAAGGCTGATCAGTCTGGCTGGTGGCTTACACATTACACAATCTTAGGACAACTGTTCCCCTCCCCCTCTGCCGATTTTCCGGGACAGGCTTGGGCGGGGGTCATGCCCCCTCCCAACTCTGGTGGAGGGAGGCTGGGTTTGCCCTGGCAGGAGTGGGGTGCACCAGCTTCGAAGCAAGCATGACTTGCCATTAAGGTGTCCGGACCATTTACTGATGGAAACCTGAACAAGAGGTACGAGAGATGCTCTGGGAGGTAGGGGGCAGGGAGCTTTAACCTCTCTCTCGGTTGTCCTCAACCTCTCCCCTTCCAGTAAGATCCAGTACAGGTAAAACTGTGGTTTTACCAAACAAACAAAACAAACAAAAATGTTTGTTCCAGACCAGTCCCAAGCCATCTGCCCTGTTTTTCTAACTGCTTTGCTGTCCCTGGTCCCTTCTATTTAGATGTTTAGAGCCTGCACCGTCTGCGTGCTCAGTGTTTGAACTGGTGGCACGCCAGTTCTGAAGCCCGTTCAACGTGGCAGTCATTCCTGGCTCAGGGCTGATGGCTGGTTCGGCAGATAAGTCCCCTTCTCCAAGTGACAAGGGACAAAGCAACGTGGGTCAGTTTCGAGAAACAGACACCTGCTCCTTAAAACTAGAGAGAGAAAGGCTGGGCAGGCATGGGGCCCTGGATTCTGGGATGAAATTCCCCCTCAGGAAACACCCTGAGATAAAATGCTCCTAAAAATGTTACTGTAAATTTAATAAATGTATACTCTGATTTATAGACATTATGACCACTCCCCCACAACTCCCCCTGAGATAACCAGATACACCTGCAGTGTCACACCCAGAGCTGGGACTTACTGGCCCTATTGGGAAAGTCTGAATGAGTCTGAGGCTGAGTGGGGGACGACCCAAGTCAGAAATCTCCAGAGTGTTTCCTGCAGAGCCTAAAGGACAGTATTAGACAATGGTTGTAGAGACCCTGTGGGAATAGCTGTGCTGTGAAAACCAGCCAACAAATAAAAGGCAAGTGTCTTAAAGGATTATGTTTCTTTGCTAAAATCTTGATGTGAGGGGTTTTGATCTGCTCTCAGAGTGAACAGAATGGTAGATGTGTCCTCCCCCGTGAGCCGTGAATCTAATTCTGGAGGGAGTGAGACCTGGGGCTCCCACTAGCCTCTGTCACCTCTGTCCTCCAATAGGCTTTGTAAGCAGGTGCACAAAGTGGTGGCCTAGGTCTCTCAAGTATCTGAGCGCATGCCCTACGGAAACACGCAGTCTCCGTGCTCACAAGCAGCTCACCAGCACCCCCCGCCCTAGCCCCAACACCTGCCTTCTCCTCCGGTTCGGATTTGCCAGGGACTGTCCCTATCCAAAAAAGTGTATTGTATCTAATTCACAGGCATGGATTCCAGGATGCCACAACTCACCAATTTGCACTTAAATGGCTACCCTTCCATTTAGCCAAGTGTAACGAAGGATGGTGTGTGCTGCACATCCCAGGCCAGAAACCCCAAGAGAAGCTGGCGTGCACACTTACTTCCTGCCACGTAGGTGCCCTCTTTGCCCTCTGCTCCTCTGCTGTCACCCTCTCCCCCTGACTCTCTGTAGCAGACAAATGCTATGAGTTCTCCACCACATTCTTCTTAGGCACACAGCCGAGCCATGTTTCCCAGCCTCCTTTGCAGCTGGGGTCACGGGAGAGTGTCTGGACGGATGGGACACAGGCTGACGTGACTCATGCCACTCGCAATCCTGGCCCTGCAGAACCTTCTATACAGTCTCCAGATCCGTCCTCACCTGCTCCTGCAGCTTCGGAGCTCAAGGGGTCCGGATGGCGAGCCTACAGCCCAGAGGCAGGCCTCGTGACCTGCACTGCAGTGTGCCCAGAGTGGTAACGAAACTTTCTGGCAAGCCGCTGAGTTTGGTTATTTGTTGCTGCAGCTTAGCTTAACTTAGCCTGGCCAACAGGGCCCTCCTTCTAGCAAAGCTCTTCTCCCTCATGCCAAGAAAACACTTCTCTAGGCCTCTTGAGTGGTAGCCTAAGGCCAGGAGCTCCCTCCACCACCACCACCACCACTGAGCTCTTCTGGGTGTCACTGTCCCTCAAGAAGCTGTGGCCGGTGGCCCCATGACCCACCACCCACTGAAATAAAGACCAGAGAGTGAATCTTCTGCATAAATATCTAAAGAGGAAATGAACACTTCGCTTATGCTGATAGCCTTCAGGATTCTTTCCAAATGACAATTAATAAACCCTTTTTCATCCATTCAAAACCATTTTATCTTGCATCTACAATGGATCTCGCTGTGTATAAGGCACTGAGGATTGTGGGGGAGGAAAAGTAAAAAGAATGAGAAAAAAAATTTGAAAAAATCTTTTGTTGAGAGCAGAGAAGAATATCCTTCAAGACTCTCCATCCTTATTTTATTTTTAAGGTTTTAATTTATTATTAAAGACAGAGTTTTTAAGTTTGCCAACAAAAAACCCCAAACTAATCCAGTGACATTCCTTGACTACGTTAATTTCCAAAAAAAAAAAAAAAATCAACAATTATTCTAGAGTTTCAATTTTCACAATACGGTGAAGAACTGTCTACCTAATTAAAGAATACCAAATAAAGTTCTTTAACGTGTCTGTAAGAGCGGGGAGGGCGGTTCCATCACCATGTAGGTTTGGAGGTATCACCTGGGTGGCACTTAGTCAGGCAGCCATTTCCCCCACACACACCACTAGTTCCCCTCACTCTCTCCCTCCTGAGGGGTCAGGGTATTTGGAGGAGGGATATTCTACAGTACTGGGTCAGACAAAGCCTTAGTGAAGTCTTGGGGCCCAGAATAGCGTCCCTCCTACAGGTCTCTTGGTGGGCGACCTGCTCCCTGCTGCCATCTTGGGCTTCCCCTAGACAGCAATGAGGATGAGAACTGCACACTAACTCAGTTTCCCCAGTGTTCTCTGGCACTGGAAGAAGACGGTACCTGCCCCAGCACAGATTCCAGGTTTAATCTAGGAGTACCTCCTCTCCTCCTCCCACCCATCCCCAACCCTAGGAATTTTCTAGCTAGTTTGGAGAAAAAAGCAAACATATTCTACAGGAATATCTCAGACTCTGTTTCACACCTAAACTAGTGACTATTGAACTTAACACCACTTTTTAAGTTCACCATAGCCACCCCCTTTCCCCAAAGCTGATGTGTTGGACCGGGCAGAGGTCTCTGGAGTACAGGTAAAGAAATGAAGTGAGCATGGGGGAGCATAAAAACACGGCAGACAGAAACAGTGAAAAATATCCATCCACACACATCGGCACTAAACTAGAAGCTCTTTGCTTCAGATTTTTTTTTTTTTTTTACTTCTTACTGCACTTCATAGCTGTTCCCCCCCAATATGCTTGCTATTTTCTTTTTCAAATACATAATATAAAATCTATTTATTCCATATCAACTAATCCTCTCTTCTTTACATCAAAGGAGAGAAAATCTTCCTATTTTACTTAGTATCTTGATCAGGGAGCATTTAATAAGAGAAACAAAAACCCACTTAAAACATCTTCAGCAAGAAGCAGGAAAGTGAGAGCAAGAGTGCATGGGGGCGGGGAGAGAATGAGAGTCAGAACGTGCAGTCCAGTCCCTCAGGATCCACTCCCTCGAGCAGACGCCCACCTGCGCTCCACACAGCTGAGGTGAGGGAGGGATGAGTCACAGCTGCAGGGAGGGCAGGGCATGGGGGGTGCACGCATGTGTGTGTGTGCACGTGCGTGTGTCAGGGGAGTTCTAGCAGAAGAGCTTGTGAGTTTGAGAGGTACCCCAAAACTACCCACCATGGCTGGTTATGTGTTTCTGCATCTTACATATTAATCTTTACTCCTAGGAGTCTTTTTGTCTAGTTTCTTGCTTTATGACTGACCATCAATCCTAACCCATTTCCCTGTTTTCTAAAATCAGAGAGAAGACAGAGACACATTGAGAGAAAGGCCTGGAGACACAGCCTAACTTTTCTCTGTGTATCTCATTCACAGATATCCCAGTTGACTGAACAGTACTTCCTTTGAAAAAAAAAGAAAAAAGCACTTGATTTTTACTGACTAGGCAAAGCAGTTTCATTTCTAGATTTCTTCATGCTACTCAAACATGACAGAATGTTTTCATCCTCCTCTGGTGTTCCCTCACTTCACAGACCCCTCTGGCCAAACCTGCATGTACACAAGAAGCTGGGTGAGCAAAATGGCCTGAGCTGAGAGTGTTCTGATTAAGTTTACAAACACACATTTCTCTGCAAGAAGCTAACGTCAAGCCTTCTTATCTCCCTCCTGCCTTGCTTCCAGCTCTTCTGTGAGTCACATTAAAGTTCTTTATCTCATGAAACACAGGCGAGATCGATAGCCACAGCTTTCCTGTGTGTTTACTGTCTGCTGCATAAAGCTGCAGGGCCTGACTTACCATGGGCATCCTCGCCCCGAGCTATGGCAGACAGATGTAGTATGAACTGACGAAGACTCACCATTCCCTTCAGGGTGACAGCTCTCCTGGCCTCGTCGTGGGGCATTTTGCTTGTTAAAGTAATCCCACCGCTCAGCCACAGAGTATCCTGTTTTGGGGAGATTCTTCGAGAAATGTCCTTCTGGTCTTAGTATTAGGATTCATTGTGCTTGTTCTAAAGAGCCGTGGTTGTTTATTTGTTTCAATGGTATCATCACCCACTGTAGGTTAGTCACTGAAAAGCCAAGGCCGCATCTGTGGCTCACTCGTTGCTGTGTCTAGGATTGCAAGGGTGCATGTTGTATCCTCATAACTAGCCTTATTACTGCTGGGTTTTGGGTTCCAATGCTTTTTAAAATTGTCTAAAGTTCCTTTTACTTCTTCTACTTCCATTTTAATCTTGATGAATTAATTGTATACTACTTTATAAGTTGCTTTAAGTTTTTTAGAACAAAGTGGCATATAAATTTTACAAATCCAAGACTGTTCATCATCTTAGGACTAGAAGGCCATTAAGGAGAAATGTAAATAAAACATAACCCCATCCTTAGGGCACCTGGGTGCCTCAGTTGGTTGAGGGTCCAACTCTTGATTTTGGCTCAGGTCATGATCTCAAGGTCATGAGACTGAGCCCCTGGTCAGGCTCTGTTCTAGGTGTGGAGCCTGCTTGGGATTCTCTCTCTCCTCTCCCTCTTCTCCTCTGCCAACCCACATGCTCATGTTTATCCACACACACTCTCTCCCTCTCTCTCTCTTTCAAAAAAAAATAATATATATATATATGTGATATATATATATATGTTGTCCACTGCTGAATCCCTGGTCCCTAAAACAACAATCCCTGATGTGTATTAAACACTAGATAGATATTTGTTGAATGACTATTTTCAACCCTTCTTTCTGTTCCAGAAAGGTGACTGCTTCTTCTTCTTCTTCTTTTTTTTTTTTAAGATTTTATTTATTTGAGAGAGAGAGAGAGGCGGGGAGGGGCAGAGGGAGAGGGGGAGAGAGAGTCCCAAGCAGACTCCACACTCAGCGCAGAGCCCGATGCAAGGCTCTATCTCATGACCCTGAGATCATGACCTGAGCGGAAACCAAGAGTCCAATGCTTAATTGATTGTGTCACCCAGGCGCCCCAAGCTGACTGCTTCTAATCTGTGTTGGAGTCCCTAAACCGAGTCCCCTCCCTACCATCTTGCATGTGCCCCTTCTCGGTCTCCATCTAACCATAAATCTTCCAGGGCCTTCAGGCCCTCATGTTGAAGGGAGTGATGCTTTTGAGACATACGGTCTATTATACTGCCACATCTCCCCAATCCTTTGCCAGCAACTGCCCACAACACACAAGAGAAGATGCTGTTGTCCGCTCTAAGGAATGAGTCAGATGATTCATGCGATGATGATTAAGCGTTAGCCATGTGCCCTAATGGAAAGAGAAGCACAGGACATGGTCCCTGTTCTTAGAATTTAAGTCAGTTTTCAAAAATCACAGAAACAATGCTGCTGCTTAGATACAGACCATTTCCTCAATAAGCGAACTCAAGTTGAGCCAGCTTGTTGAAGGTGGGGAGAGACTTGGTTCAAGGCCAAACTCCTGCTCTCCCCAGTTCCCCAGCGCTGGAGAACACCTAACTTTTCCTGACATTTGTGTGCTTATCTGAAACTAATCTACATGTCTGCAGACTTCCCCAATCGATGAACATAAATATAATCACACAGTATTTAATTTCCAAATTTTGATGGCTCTTAATACTTAGCCCCCTGCCAAATAAAGAACCAAGGCATTGCTCCCTGCCCTCTCTCCCACGGCCCTCCCATTTCATTCTGGGAGTGTCTAAGTTCTGTTTCCTCAGGAACAAGTCTGTTCACACCAAGGCAGCTCACAGCCTACCTGCCTCCCAGGCCTCTGTGAGGAGACCGTTTTCCCAAAACAAAGGGATTGTTCCACGAAGGATACTCTGCAACCCTAAGGATCCAGAATGCACTGAGGTCTGTGACAGAGTGGGGGCAGGGGCGGAGAAGAGCCCCTCCTCCACTCTGTTACACACCTTGTCACCTGTTTTCCCAACTAGCCTTGTTTGTGTCTGGGATGTCACATATCTTCCAAGAAATCTCAAAAACAGACCCACAGGCTGAGCATGACACAAAGGCTTGCCTGCTCTCCTGTCACAAGACCCTTCTCTCTCCTCTCCAGATACCCAGCTACAAAATTCTCTTCTCCACCCCAAAAGAAGAAGCCTCATGCATATCAGCTCTTGTCAATGTCATATCAATGCATCCAGAAGGGTCCCCAACTCACGTTCTGTAGCGTCAGGATTCAGTCCACAGCCGGATTATTCACAACATGAAAGATGATCTCTAGGATCCCTCACAGCTAAAACAGCCAATGACGCGAAGGAATCCAGGTCTTCTTGAGGGCACAGTACCACCAGCCGGGCAGCGCATCATTGCAAGCACAGACTTCGGTGGCACGAGGGTGGGCAGAGGATAGTAGGCCTGCCATAACCCAGTGGCCCCACATCAGGGCATTTGGGAGTCTGTTCTCTGTGCGGTTCCTCCATGCAGACCAGAAAGGCAAGAAGGTGGACAGTCAGTATTTAAGGCTGTCAGTATCCCTTGTTCATCTAATCTTTGAGGTTTCGTCTTCCCTTGTTTTTCTTCTTCCTTTATATTAGCACTACTTTCCATTTTTCTCTAAAAGGCTCCCTTTGGAAATTGGAAGTTTCTGTGTCGGTCACCTCAGGGGCTTTCCAAATCTGCCCCTTGCTCAGAAAGCTGAAAGCTGTATCTTTAGCACCTTGTGACTTGTGAATATTCCAGATGCCAAGTTAAATTAATCACTGCCTTTAGCTGAGGTTTCTTCCACCCGCTGAAGGTAGGGAGGACTGTGTTGGTTTAGCAAGCTGAGGTCATAGCCCGAGAAGGCATGTACGATGCTGATTAGATCTACCTGGTGGCGGCAGTGTGGAGAGTGCTCGGCGTCCATGGGAGGCCAGCGGCATAGAGGCGCCATGGCGGAAGCAAGCACAGAACCCAGGGAAGGGCCATGCGGGCTGGCAGTTCCACCATTTCTGAGGAGAAATGGCACAGTTGGATTTACACTACAGAACAACCACCTGCTAGTGCCTGTGGAGGAGGGATTGAAACAGAGACTGGTCAACCAAGAACATTTTACAGAAACTCAGAAGAGAGGCTGTCTCAGGCAGTGGAGGGAGGCAGACATGTTTATGAGGCAAAGTTAGCTGGGATTCAGTGATTGACCAAATGTGAGGAGTGAGGAACCAGTTGTCTTTGCCGTACTCAGAGCTGAGTTGTCTCTTTCCCTTACTGCAATAGCTTGAATAAAATCTCTCCTGCATTTTTAACAAGGGTGTGGTGAAAGGGTGTTGTACTGTACCACCGCCGAGCCACCCAAATGTCCAGAGTTGGTGAGGAGCGAGAGGACGGCAGGACTGGAGCCTCAGACGTGGGGTGCACAGGTCAGTGAGACCCATGGGAGAAGCCACACAGCAGGTCTAGGTGCTTGGGGGGAAGGGGGCGCTCAGAGGGAAGCAGAAATCGCCCGGGAAACATGTGAGGAGCCAGGTCTTCTTTCTTCAAAAGCTAGATGGCTAAGCCTGCATGTGATTGCACAGTGTGGCATGGATGCGTGCTGATGTGGGGATGCACACGTGTGCGCACGCACACAAGCCATCTAGACAGCCACCTGTGCAGACCGATCTCAAGTAGAGGTGGACAGGGTTGAAAGATCGTCCCTTCCTCCAGGAAGTCCACCCTCATCTCTTTCCTGATATATCAAATCCCTTTGTTGGGGAAAAATATGTGTTTTTTTATGTAATTAGAATTAAGGATAACATTGTCACTGGAGGAGAGGTAGATATCCAAAAACTCACACGTTTTCATGTGATTGCTGTCGGAGCCTTCTCTAATGGCTAAATTTGAGTGGGAAAAAGCGTGACAACAGGAAGAAACCATAACTTACCTTTCACTTTGAGAGGTGAAAGGGCATAGATTTTTAAGACGAGGGCATCAAATGTTAAATTTTGCTAAATTTCCCAATAGCCGAATTGCTTAGTTTAAGGTTCTTGTAAGGAAGAGAAACTACGCTAACAAACGTCAGCAAAGAAGTGAAACGTATTGAAGAAATAAGGTATCTCACAGAATACAAAGACTTGCTGACTTCCAGGACTCAGAAAAGACTCCAGGACCCCACATTCTCTGGAACGTTCCTGCAATGTTCCTCCAGACCTTGGCCTCTAAGAGGACTCTGTCATCATCAGCTGACTCTGAAGTCCAAATACATGTTTCCAAAAGCAATGATCAAGCCAATTTGGGACAAGAGTCTATGTCCGAATCACCCAGCTGTGACTGGGGTGTGGTCCTGTGTACGAGAAGGTTAGTGTGATCACATTCAGGGACAAGACAGTGCACCAGGGTTCCCTCCACACATTACTTTCCAGTAATGTGGCTTTTTCTTTAAAAGCCCAGGCACTTCCCCATGACTCTTCACACCCTCACTTATCACAGAAGATAGGCTAAGCAAGGGCTCTTTCCTGTGATGCAGTGATGCTTTCGTCCGTGTGAGGAAGATGGGGCTTACAAAGCTTAGCTGACCTACCCAAGGTTACATACCGGCTAGATGAAGGAGGCAAGAGTAAAAACCCATGCCTCCTGAACTTCAGAACCAACCACGTGACTGTGGGTGTGGATGTGGGTGTGGGTGGGCGGAGCGGCTGGGTGACGGCATGGACAGGAACGCATGCACAATAGGTGAGTGGGTGTCTGGATCAGAACCACCAGACCGGAAGAAATGTGGTCACATGGGTTCCCACACCAAGCTGTTTACGAGAAGGTAGGGAAAAGGGGAGGAGAGGTCAGAATACAGATGGAGGAGAGGGAAAGGCATAAAAATAAACTCATATCAAGAGGGAGACTCCCAGAGTTTGCATACAAACATAATGTAAACATAAATATAAACATCCACGGCAAAGGCTTGTCATTGTGCCCCAATAGCTATTCTCTCCTTACTGTGGACTTAAAATATTCCTAGTAGAATGAATGGCTGCCCAGCTAAGGACTACATTTCCAACCTCCCTTCCAATTAGTAGCCACACAATTCTGGCCTGTGGAAGAGAAGCAGGAGTGACACGTGCAAATTCTGTATCATGCCCTCAAAGGGCATGTCCTTTACCTTTTTCCATTTCCTGCACTCTGGAATGCAGAGTTAATGGCTGGAGGTGAAGCAGCCACGTTGGGCTATGAGATGCAAGCCCAGCAGGAGGATGTCGGAGCCACAAAATGGAAGTGGCTGTGGCCTGAGGCCCGAATGTCTGATGATTGAGAAGCCACTACACTAATCACTGAGAACTCAGATTTATTTTCAAATCCAAGAAATAATTTTATGACAGCTATATTGATGAAATAATGAAAGTCCATGTACCATGCATCATATCATAGTAAGCACCTGACAAATGGTAAATGTTTCCATGACGGATGCACACGCTAAAAATACAAAAAAAAAAAAAAAGTTGATTTGACTAGGGAATTAGTGGTAATTTCTATGTCTTCTTTATTTACCTACTTTAAATTTTCAAATGATTTTTTAATCAATAAAAATTTTATTAATAAGATTGAAATTGAAATTTTTAAATGCTTACAACCATTTTCCCCCAAGGATTTTTTTTTCTCATATGAAAATTTGTTTCTAAGTATTTCCATTATAAACACAGCTACAATGGCTGTAATTATACACTTTTGGCAGTTGTGTGAAATTTTTCATAGACCAAATTCCTTTTAAGTACAAATTTTTAATCACTGGTTATGAACACTAAATATTTTAAACTTTTCTTATGGAAAACTTCAAATATATCTATGATTAGAGAAAGTAATATAATGAACCACTATGAACCTATTACACATTTTCAGCTACCAACTCCTGACCAATTTTTTTTTTTTAAATCTATACATCACCCACTTTCAACCCTCCCCAACTGGATTATTTTGAGGCAAATTTCAGACATCACATCATTTCATCCATAAACATTTTAGTATGGCCCTCAAGATAAGGACTCTTTAAAAAAAAAAAACTTAATGACAGTACCATTATCACGCCTACAAAAATTAATAATTCTTTATTATTATCAAACATACAGGGCTTACATGTCCCCAATTATCTCATACATTTTTTTTTTTTTGCGGGATCCAAATAAATTCTATAGATTGCAATCAGTTGATGTCTTTAATATACTGGTTACCTGGACTTTTACAGAAAAGTCCAGTGAGCTGCTGGTTTGTTGAAGCCGCTATTTTTCAGGTTCTCTGTCACAGCAGGGATATCCTAACACCTTATCCGTTCACTAGGCCTGCAGGAGCCTCAGTCCAGAACCCCCACCTGTCCCCACTCTAAGGGAAAACCTGTGGCTCATGACCCTGGTCCTCAGGCCTGAGCCGACCCAGCATGAGGGCAGGGCCAGAGTCTAGCACCCCATCTTGTCTTGGGCCCAGACATATCTAGTTTTTTCAGGCCACCCCAGGGCAGCAAGCAGGACTCATTGGAAGTGCCAGATTTCCTGTAAGAGCGGCCCAGGCGTGGTTCACCTGAAGCCTGGAATTTCTTGTCCAGGGTAAGAGGGAGCTGTGCGAAGAATCGGTCAATTGTAAAAGGAGTTACAGGGACCTAAGAGACAATCTAGCTCAGAGGTCAGCAAACTTTTTCTGTAAAGAGCCAGATGGTAATTCTTTGAGGCGTTGCAGGCCTTAACGGCCTCTGTTGCAACCACTCAACTCTGCTACTGAGTGCGAAAGCAGTCGCGGGGGGCAGGTAAACAAATGAGTGTGGTTGTGCTCTGATAAAACTTTATTTGTGGATGTAAATTTGAAAATCATAATTTTCATGACATATTATTATATATTATTACGTTACATCTTATAACTATATATTGTTATAGTATACTATGATATAGTATAATATTTTGTTTCATGAAATATTATTCTTTTCATTTGTTTCCAACCATTTAAAAATGTGAAAACCACTCTGAGCTTACAAGCCATACATCAACGGACAGCAGACCGGATCTGTGGGCCTCCGGGCCATAATTTGCCAACCCCTGATTCAACCAACGCTCTCATCTCTTTCACCGAGAATTAAACTGAGGACCAGAGAAATGAATTAATTCGCCCAAAGTCACACAGCATGCTGATGACAGAGGCCAGATTAGACCCAAGCCTTCATCTCTCCAAATGCACAAAAGAGTTAAATAATTTCCAAGAAGAGTCTACTTGAGAGCCATTCGAAAAGGCCGAAGACAGAGAGCCGGAGCTTCTACTCAATGCCATATGGATACGTAATGACAGCAGAAAGCCTGACGACGGGGCCCGTCTCCTAGTAACCACAGCCTCTCTGATGAAAGATTGCTCTGACTTGGTATTTATAACTTATTTCCCAATAGGGAGGGTGAGTGATTTGTTTATATTTAGTTACAAGGGCCAAGGAAATCCTCATCTACCATCTTAGGATAGACACAAACCTTAGCGCCACAGCTGCCAGGAGATGGGTGAAAGCAAAGAAAACTGCAATGTACAGTGTTGTCCCCGTTACCAACAACAAGGGTCACATATAGCGATTACTGACTGCCTGACACAAATAACAGATGGTGTGAGGGGCGACGGGGAGGGAAGGGACGCATTCCTATTTATACTCTACGGAGGCGGCCATTATGAACCCTTTCTGCACCTTGTTCATTACTTGGGGCATCTGTTAATTTTGCCTGGCTTTTGAGGTTGTTAGCATTACTCTGCTTCTGGTTCCTGGAATTACATTCCTGAGAATGAATTCTGCTGTCTCTGAAGGGGCTTTCTTGGTTCCATAGAAAACTGAGTAATCTGAAGTCCAGGGAGAGGGTACAAAGTATTACAAAACCTCAGTCTATAAATAAAGAGGGCTCAGAGGCCTGAGTCAAGAGATTCGGGTGGAATTAGGTAGAATTGACAAATGAGGCCCAAATCACAGAAGGTAAGCACTGGAGGGGTTATCAGGCGAGGATCTAGTGTAGTCCAATGCCTTATTTTACCTTCCCAGGCCCAGAGAGGGTTAGTGACTTCCATAAGATCACACAGCAGATTCAGTGAACCCACATGTCATTATTCGCTGCCCCATGACCTTTCTGACACCTGAGCAGCCTCTAAGACAAGACAGAAAATATCTCAGAGCAGGCAGATGTGAAACATCAACAAGATGAATCAATGCAGAACCTCTGCTTCCCTCCGTCCACAAATATAAAGAGACAATTACGTGTCATTGCACATCAGAGGAAAGAAATGAAAGGCTATATTCGTTAAGAATGAGGAAGACAAGCCCTAAAACAATAACCCATCTCATTTGTGTGATTTTTTCAGTTAACAGAGATGTCTCATCCCCCTGAGTTTTGTAACAACCCTGGTCAGGTGATCAGAAGTACCAGAAAGCGGCAGCAGTTTTCCCTATTTTGAAGAAAAATAGCTAAAAGTCACTGAACACTTGCTATATGGCACTGTTCTAAATGCTTCTTAGGTACTAATTAATGAATCCTTGTAGTGAATCAATAAGATAGTTAATATTATTATACCCATTTTACAAGAGTAGAAACTGAGGCACGTAGATGAAGTGATTGACCCAAGATCACTGCCAGCATGTTCATGTGGTGGACACAACCTAGGATGACCTCCCTCCCCCCTGACAAGTGTAATGTCCTCCCCTTGAGTGTTGGTGGGACCTGTGACTTGCTTATCAACAGAATATGGGATACAAAAGGGCATTACATAATGACACAGGGGTCAATTCTCCAAGAAGACATAACAGGTCTTAATGTGTAAGCACCTAACAACAGAGCGTCAAACCATGCAAAGCAAAAACGAATAGAACTGCAAGGAGATTGCCCTGGGTGTTATACACAACTAATGAATCATCGAACTTCACATCAAAAACCAGGGATGTACTGTATGGTGACTAACATAATATAATAAAAAATATAATAATAATAATAATAATAATGAACTGCAAGGAGAAATAGATGAATCCACTATCATAGTTGGAAACTTCAATACCTCTCTCTCAGAAATGGAAAGATCTAGCAGGCATAAAATCAGTGAGGACATAGTTGAACTCAACAGCACCATCAAGTACCTGGATATAATTAACATTAACAGACTGCTTTATCCAACAGCAGAACACATATTCTTCTCAAGCTCATATGGAACACTCAAGACAGACCACATTCTGGGCAATAAAACACACCCGCCCAGTCAACTGGCTGACCCCTTATGGTTGTTATAAAACTTAACAAATTTAAAATAATAAAAATCATACAAAGTCTGCTCGCAGACTACAATGGAATTAAACTAGAAATCAGTATCAGAAAGATAACAGGAAAATCCCGAATACGTGGCAATTAAACAATGCACTTCTAAATAACACATGGAGCAAAGAAGAAATCTCAAGAGAAATAAAAAATATTTTGAGCTAAATGAAAATGAAACACAACTTACCAAAACTTGTGGGATGCAGCAAAAGCAGTGCATGGAGGGAAATTTATAGTATCGAATGTATATATTAGAAAAGAAGAAAGATCTAAAATCAATAATCTAAGTTTCTACCTTAGGAAACTAGAAAAAGAAGAGCAAATTAAATCCAGAGTAAGGAGAAGAAAATAAGTAATAAGAATTAGAGCAATTGAAAACAGAAAATCAATAGGAAAAAAAAAAATCAATGAAACCAAAAGCTGGTTCTCTGAAAAGATCAATAAATCAATAAGTCTCCACCTTCGGGGCACCTGGGTGGCACAGTCAGTTAAGCGTAATCGGACTCTTGGTTTTGGCTCAGGTCCTGATCTCAGGGCCTTGAGATCAAGCCCCGCCTCACATTAGGCTCTGCGCTCAGGGTAGTCTGCTTAAGACTCTCCCTCTGTCCCTACCCACCCCCTCTCTAAAATAAATAAATAAATCTTTAAAAAAAAAAAAAAAAACAAAACAAACAGTAAGCCTCTAGCCAGGCTAAGAAAGAGAGAGGACACAATGGCTAATATTAGAAGTGAAGAGGGACATTCCACAGATTCCACGGACTTAAAGAGGATAATAAAGGAACACTGTGAACAACTCTGTGCTCACAAATTTGATAACCTAGATGAACTGGACCAATTTCTCGAAAGACACAATCTGCCAAAACGCACAAGAAGAAAGACACAATCTAATAAGCCAACAGAATACGGCAAAGGTGAGGGGTTATCACTCCCATGATTGTGTTACCTTATCCAGCAAAGGTGAAGGGCTTTTCCAGATGTGATTAACGTCCCTAATCAGTTTGGACTTCAAAGCAAACAAAAGGGAGACTATCCCGGGTGGGCCTGACCTAATCAAGTGAATTCTTTATAAGGGAGCTGGAGCTTTCCCCATGATCCGAGAGCCTTGAAGCAGCAGGGACTCCCTTTTTCTGCTAGTCTTGAAGACACTAGCTCTGTAATTGCAAGGAAATGGATTCTGCCAACAAGTCATGAGCTTAGAAGAGGACCCTGAACCTCAATGGGAACCGAAGGGCTGGCTAACACCCTGACTGCAGTTTTGTGAGACCCTGAGCAGAGCACTCACTTAAGCCACGGCAGGGCTCCTGATGCATAGAATCTATGAAATAATAAATGGATGTTGTTTGAAGCTGCTAAGTCTGTGCTAATCCGTTAGTCAGTAATAGATAACTAACACAGTAAAGGAGCAACGATTCCTACCCAAGTAGCCTGACTCCAGGACATATGCTTTATATGCTGGTTGCCAAGTTGTTTCTGACACTTAAGTGAGAAGTTTTTTCCCCCACACCAACCAGTTCTCCAATTCTCCAACTAGGTGAACTAGGTGTCCTACAATTAATTCAATTCTGGCACTAACTATCTAAAGTTAGAATCCATGGGTTTAAGGGCTCAGTTCCACAAGAATGTTTTCACCTCTCATTATAGTCACCAGTATCAGATCATCCTGACCAACTGGCTAGAATCGGGGCTTCTCACAACCCCCTCATCAGTATCAGTAATTTATTAGAACAGCTCACAGGACTCAGGAAGCCCTTTACTTACATCACTAGTTTATCATAAAGAATATAAATTAACATCCAGGTGAAGAGGTTCATAGGGTGGGGTCCAGAAGGGTCTCAAGAGCAGGAATCTTTGTCCCCAGTAGAGTTGGGGTATGTCACCCTCCTGGCACACCAATGTTTGGGGGTTTTATAGAGGTTTCATTACACAGGCATGATTGAACAAATCATTGGCCATTGGCTATCAATTCAATCTATGGCCCGTATGCCCTCCCTGGAGGTTGGGGGCTAGGGCTGAAAGTCCTAGGTGGTCCTATCACTCTTTGTCACTCAGGAAATTCCAAGGATTGTTAAGAGCTCTGTGCCAGTAACCAGAGACAACGACCAAATATGTATTTCCCATTATATCACACTGGTCTTTAAGGTCTTTTGGATGAGAACTGGGGCCCACATGAGTGACTAAATGACCAACCAAAGGCCACATGGACTAAGGGACTGATGGGGACCAATGTCTGCATTTTCTTACTTTAAAGACTTTGACTTCTGGCTCCATGATGCCCATGACGTGACTCTCAAAATGCATGAACCCATGAAAAAATAAAATGTTTAAAGTTAAGAGTTTTTACATACGGGAGGCAAGAAAACATGGGTGAAAGATTAGGAATTTTCACGTAAGTTGTATTCATTATGATTCTATGAATTAAGTCAAAGGAGCCACAGGAAATGAAGCTCAGACAGACTAACTTTTCCAAGGTTACCAAGTCATGGGGGAGGCCCTGGGGGTTGACACTGGGCCTGACACCCTCTTTCTCCTCCTCATCTCATCACCAAAGAACAAAAAGAGAAGATATCAGCCGTCTTCTAGTTTCCAGTGGATTGGCAGAATTCTTTGAGTAAGGAATGTAATTAGGAAATTTCCATCTCCACAGAAAGTAGAACTAAAGAAAATGAATGATAATCAAAGCATAAAGGATTTAACTTAATCCTAAGGAAGAGCTTTCCAGGGGTAAGGTTAATTAAGCACTAACGAGATTCTGTTTAAGAAAAAAAAAAGTCAGAAGTCTCTAAAATTTTACTTGCGGATTTCTGTTTATGAAGCATCATAAGAAAACAGCAAGAAGGGGGGTTGGGGATCATTTTGCAAGCTAGTCAAAACGCTTGCAAGCCCAACATTTTCACATTGGACCATAAGGCTGATTGAGTAAGTGATTGTAAAGATCAATCATAGCTTTCTGGGAAACTATAGCAAATGGTAATCACATTACGTTTTTACATCCTATTTTCCAAGTTTGGAATAGATACAAGCTTTTCTCGCGAAATCACTAGTATTATGTTTCAAAATGATCAACAAAGAAAGCTAATGGATTCAGACGCAGGTTTCTGCACTTACCTAGTGCACTCCCTTCACAGGTGAATGATTTCGGACCCTCCACCGTCACACACCGCCCCCTCTACACGGCTGCAAAATCCTCTTCCTGCCCCACCGTCCCTGTTTGTTCTTGCCTTGCCTTTTGCCGCTGCAGACCTAGTGCTGCCCGAGACTCCATTTCCACCCCCAGTCTTCTGCCACGGCACGGACAGTCTTGGAACAGGAGCTTTAGGTGACTGCACATGCCATGAGGTAGGAGCAAGGGCATAAGAATGTAGAAAAGGATAATCCCAGATTCCACATGTTTCTGGACCCCTCTCCTGCCCTGTCCTTTCCAACCTGGCCCAGGATCCCCAATCCCATCTTTCCGTTCTACCCCACTTCTCACACCCAGACCTCCTGCTCTAAGTCTTGACAAAATGCCCAAGGCAGGGGGCGGGGAGCGAGGGGTAGTTTCCTCTGAATGTGGCTGAATCACACATTCTTGACTCTTGGTGTATTCCAGAGGCCAGCCCTTTTCCATCTGTAGAGCCCTTATCAGCATCCAACTGAAAAGGGAGAGCATGGCAAGCAAGTAAAGGCAGTACTTTCTTTATTAAAAAGAGCAGAACCACGAATTTCAACTTAAGAATGAAAGGAATAGGGGCACCTGGGTGGCGCAGCGGTTAAGCGTCTGCCTTCGGCTCAGGGCGTGATCCCAGCGCTCTGGGATCGAGCCCCACATCAGGCTCCTCCGCTATGAGCCTGCTTCTTCCTCTCCCACTCCCCCTGCTTGTGTTCCCTCTCTCGCTGGCTGTCTCTATCCTGTCAAATAAATAAATAAAATCTTTAAAAAAAAAAAAAGAATGAAAGGAATAAGAGGGGCTGAACAAGGGATGTTCACCAACAATGATGAAAGTTGGAATATGTATCTAAAGTCTTTAAAATGACCATACCATTTGATTCAGGCATTCCACTTGTGGGGATCAAACGATGGGCAGAGAAATCAGGTCTAAATAAGTGGAGTGACATACTGTTTTCATAGATTTGAAGTCCTAATATGGTAAAGATATGAAAGTATCCCCACTTCACAGATGAATAAACTGAGGCACAGAGAGGTTAAATAACTTGTCTGAAGCCATACAGGTAGCAAGAGGTGAAGCCATGCTTCAAAACGAAGTCGTTTGGGCCCAAAGACCACATTGTTACCCACTCTGCTTTCCTGCCTGTGTCCTATGCACCCACAGCCCGCTGAGCCTGTGTTCACAGCATTTTCCTCTCTCAGTGTGTCTGTTTCCACCACTAGAGAGGGCAGGAACCTCATCGTATTCACCTTGGCATTTCCAAGAGCCTGGCACGTAGGAAATACTCAAAATATGCTTATTAAACCCAACAAAACAGTTTACTGGTTAAGTTGTCTATTCACTGGTATTTATGCTTCTACCTTTACAGAATTATCTGTAAAGAAGGACAGAGACACAAACAAAAATACATAGATTTAATAATGATTCTTAAGAAAAAGTCTTTCTTATGATCTCAGGGATATGTGAAATTTAAGAAACAAGGCAGAGGATCATAGGGGAAGAGAGGAAAAAATGAGACAAGAAATCAGAGAGGGAGACAAACCATAAGAGACTCTTAATCATAGGAAACAAACTGAGGGCTGCTGGAGGGGAGGGGGGTAGAGTAACTGGGTGATAGATATTGGGGAGGGTATGTGTTGTAATGAGCACTGGGTATTATAGAAGACTGATGAATCACAGACCTGTACCCCTGAAACAAATAAAATATTATTTGTTAATTAATTGAATTTAAATTTTTAAAAAGGTTAAAAAAAAGACAAAAGCTTTCTTAGCTACTCTCCTTTCTTGGTTTGGGGTTGTTAAACAATTTAAATGGCAGATGCAGAATTTATTCTTTAACATGACTTTCTAAATAGGGAAATCCAAGACATTTCTCATCATTATATTATTTGAGAGCAAGGATCACATAATTTATTTTTTTCTATACTGGGAGTGCCCAATAAATATTAACGACTGATGCCACTATTAAAACTATAAAATTATAAAGCAGGGGACAGTAAGGATTTAAAAAAAGGATTTATGGTTAGAGAAGGGAAATAAGAAAGGAATTATTTGTGCCTCTTACGTTTACAATAAAAATATGAAATCTGATGGAAGTTTATGGAACTTGTGAATATGAAATGGTTCTACAACCACCAAAAGTTCATTTAAGAAACTGGAGGTAGAGAAGTCCAAAGCAACCATGGACACCTAAATCCACCTATGGTCTATTTAGTGACTTGCTGTGTTTCAGGGTCTCTGCCGTATTACGTATAACCAATCCCCCCAGCCCTGACCACGCTAGTCATAAATCCAAATCACCTCTTTGCCTTGACCTCTCAGCATTCTCAGGATTTTACAAAACTCGTGATCAAAAATGTTCAAAGAGAAAAATGACCTCCAGAGGCTCAATTCTGATATTCAACCAAATCAGAAGAGACAAGAAAACTGTTACTGGTAGACAGTATTTGTTTTCGATAAACACTATTGTATTACTCAGGGTTCTCCAGAGAGAGAGAGAGAGGGAGAAAGAGAGAGAGAGAGATCTTTATTGTAAGGAATAGGCTCACATGATTGTGAAGGTTGATAAGTCTGAAATGTGCATGGCGCTTCTCTGGCTGGAGACTCAGAGAAGAGTTGCCGCTGCACTCTTGAGCCTGAGGGCTATTTACAGGCAGTGTCCTTCTTCCTCGGGACAGCTGAGTCTTTTCTCTTAAGGCCTTCAGCTGATTGGTTGAGGTCCAACCACATTTTGGAGTGTAATCCACTTTACTCAAAACCTACCATTCAAGTGTTAATCACATCTAAAAAAAAATTAAAAATACCTTTAGAACAACATCTAGATTGGTGTTTGACCAAAAACTGGGTTCCATGGCCTAACAAGAGGACACATAAAATTAACCATCCCAACACTGAATATTCGTTATTATGCTGGTGATTGCAGCTACATTTATTTCATTTAGCCAACAGGACATGACATAATTTTAGACCTCTCCCTGAAACAAATCAAACCAGTCCTTCTTCAAACTGTGTGCAAGATTTCTGTGTACTCAACTCTATGTCAAACATCTGTTGGCCAGTTTCTTCCTTGGCCTGCATATGATCCAACAGTAGTTGATACAGTTTTTAGATATCAACAGGATGGCTATTACCCCCCTCCCCCGACTTAGTATTTCTGTACCACAAGCACTTCCACAGAAGCATGGCAGCTGAAAGTACTATCATGTTCCACCAGGACGGTATCCTTCGTCAATTACATTATCCCAATTGCTTTGATACAGAGGAGTAATTACAATCCTTTTGTTTATAAATCCGCGTCTTAGATTCAACATTCATGGCATGTATACAGGGCACAACAATACAGAAAGTATTCCAGCTCTAATGAAAGTTGAATCATGATCTGATAGCGGGGCTTACAGAGAGCCCAGAGAAGCGACCGTGTGGTGTCATCTCCTCGCTGGTCAAAAGTCGGGGCGGCACTCCAGCTGGCCAGTGTCTCACTGCCCCACGGCCAGTCCTCTCTCTCCCAACCTAACAACTTCCTTCTTCAGTTCCCCACGTTCCTCCAAAGGACTATGCAAGTCTCAGACCAGGAACAGTGCTCCTGGGAGCTGGATTTGGAGGAGATAACCAGGAAAATTTCATTTCTTGACAAATGGCGGCAAATCTTTAGTTGTCAAAGGTAAGATGTTCTTGTTTTCTCATTTCTCTAGAACCAGAGGGATTTCAGGTGTTGAAATAATCAGCTTTTACGCTCGCTACATGAGAAGTGTCCATTATAGGTTTACATTTAAGATGCTTCCGGTATAACCATTTGTGGAGAGAGACTTCCCTAGCAAGGTTGGGTTTGAGAAGGTTTGAGGGTTGAATAGAGTGAGTCTTTTACTTGATGTTTTCTCTTTCATTTCTAGGTTGGGAACCAATAATACCACTCTTCAGGTAATTACTTTTCTCAAAGCCAATGTGTTTTCCTCCAGCTGCTTCTTCAAACAATCACATTAACGGCATAATCCGCACTTACTCTACGCACATAACGTCACTCAGGCACCCGGCATTTAACGTGTGAACACAGAAAACTAGAAAGCCCGTTGAAATATTTTCTTGTGCTTTCTTTTTCCATAAAAATGTCTTCCTACTTTTAAGTACTTTTCATCATTAAGAGCACCATATGGTTATTATTTTAGAAAAAAGTAATATTAGAATCTAGAGTTCTTACACTTGTGAAATAACACTAGATTCTGACATCCAAGTGCTTCAGCGTTCCTGAAGAAAAGTAATTTTGAAAGTAGCTATCATCTTTATTCAGCTTCGGAAAACCTGTTTTCCTTCATCATTTTCAAATAAGGCAAAGGTGACTGAATTCAGGTGTTACTAGGTATTTTAAAATCTGTTATACGATATAAGATGAAAGATGTGTTTTATCTTCTGTAACCTGAAAAGGTTACAAGGTAATGAACTTGGTATTGCGGATATTAATTCAATCTCTGAACAAACACAGCACAAAATATGAAGGTGATTTTCCTGGCACTAATATATGATATGATCAAACAACTGAATTATTAATATTTTAACTGTAACGCTAAAGCATCTTCCTCCAAGTAACCTGACATCAAAAGCCTTATTTGTGCTAAAACTTTCGTAACCACAGTCTAAATTGGAATCAGGGAGATAATGCTTCCATTTTAGTCCTGGAAGTATTAAGTGGAAATAGCTACCATTTGGGAGAACAGAATATTCAAAAGATAAAACAATCTTTGAAAGGAAAAAAAAAAAGTGTCAAGTTACGCTTTATACAAGGTGAGGGAAACCCATCGCTACAAATGTAAAGATTTTCCATTTGATTTACGGAATGCATCATATCCCAACAGTAGTCTGCAATTTGGATGCTGTGTTTCTGAGATAAGAAAACATCTTAGCCTCTAGGAATCCAGAAAACTAAGAAGGCAGTTTCCTTCATGTTTCGGCTACCGATAGGGCAGATTTGTTTCATGACATCAGTACAGAAGTTAAGTAAATTGGAAGAAGACTTGATGCTAACATATTTAAATGCCATAAGAATCAGTCAAACAAAGTAAAAAGAGATTTTTTTTTTCTTAAAGGTAGGGGATGGATTTTTTAAAGAAAAAAATTATTACAGCTCACTTATTAGGAAGAAGGAATCTGAGAGATTTAAAAGGAGGTAACCTGACTTCATTCATTGGCCAGTTAACAACACAGGGAGGAATACCTCATATAGACTGGAAAGATTCATTGATTGTTTATAAAATGTTGTCTTGTCAAAACAAGAGACAGTGACATTTACATTCTTCTCTAAACATAATTTCAAGTCAAGGTCTTGATAGCATTAATTATGTTTCCATAGTTACATTTAACCTCTCCCAGTCACATAAAACTTAGGAGAAACCCCTTTGACACAGACCCTGGGATTTTTCTGCCTCTTTTATCGCTATTTATCACAATTTTCAGATGTCTGTAAAAGGGAGGCAATATTTTCTGAACACTGCTATTTCAGAGAGAAGGAGAGAAAAGGGGGAAACCAGGTCATCACCAGCTCTGTTTACTTTGTTTTTTGGTGGTGGCATTTTACACAGAATCATGAAGGCAACCATATACCTGCTGATGAAACAGAAGATGGAATGGGAATACGTCAGCCCAAAGGACAAGGACATTTGCCATCAAGTAGCCTTTGTTCTATCCCCAAACCCTCTATCATCTCTTCAAAATCAGGCGGCTTTCCTATCTCCCTAGCAATGGCCACGGTAAGTATAGCTTGTCAATTAAACATGAAAGGAAACGTAATCTTCCCCAAACAACAAGGCTGGGGAATCTTATCTGCTGTCACGTGAGAGTATTATTGAAGATAAGACTACAGATGGTTGTTATTGGTAAAAGGAGAATATAATTAAAATGACTTATTTATGGTATTTTTCAAGGACGCCGGTAATGTTACAGTCTTTTCCTCCCAAACTCGGAGAATCTCTCTATTCACTTCCTTGGTCTGCCAATTAACTCTGAGGGAGTGAGGGAGTTAAACTCAAATTAATCACTCGACAAGGTAAGATAGGGCAGGTGACGAGTGCTGCCAACAACAGCGCAGAAAGCCATGCGGCTGTGAGAGGAAGGGCCCTGTCCGTGTGCGGGCAGGAGAGGGGAGGCGGGGCACTGTTGCCAGGCCTGGTCCTTGGGCAAGAAGCTGATCTCAGGAAATGTTTTCTGGGGCTGCCAACCAACAAACAGATTTGAAAAGAACCCGACACTGAGGATTCCAGTGGCTCTGGAAACTCCTGGTCCCGGGGACCATTTGCTCCATTCCAAACTTGATTGCGGGGTTGAGAATAGGGCTGAAGCAGAGACCCAGCCAGGAGGTGAACTAGCAGCATCTCATTGGGTCAAACAGGCCAGGGCTGGAGCCAATGCCTTGGCCACGGTCCCGAAGGCCCAGCTGTCGAGGTCCTCACATGGGACATCAGCACGAATAGGGACCAAGCCCCCACGTTCTTTTTTTATCACGAATGTCCTCACCAGCTTCATAGAGCAACTCTCTTTCCTGTCATATTTGCAGTACCAATGGCCTGGGAGGCCCACCTCTCTTTCTCATTATCACAAATCCTTCTGCCTCCATCCACCTTCCCTCTGTTGCTCAAAGGCCAGATGTCACCAGAAGATAGGTCAGCAGGGCTCTGCTGAGACGCTGCCCTTGCTCAGGGCCCTCACAGCCCCTGGATGGTGCCCTAACTCGTGTCTTATGGATCTAGTTAATGGCTCCCCTTTCAGGGAATGAAGACAGGCAATGAATGGGGGATCCTGTTCGAGTCTCCAGCCTCCGTGATTATTCTGCCGATGCTGTGCCACAGAACCGGAAGTTAGAGCAACTGCCTGTATTTTACTGGACAAGATATGTTTTTACAAACCATCTTTAATACGAATGTATTCCCAGCTCTGTAATGAAATTCTATGGAGACCGTCATTTTAGAATTTATTCCTATCTGGAAATTAGACTACCTTTTCTATGAAAAAAGAGAAAGACCGTGGATCTATATCAGTATGTGCCCTTATATGCTTACAGAAATTCCAGAAGCCTTCACAGAACGTAGCNGTGGAGGGAAAGAGTGGGGTAGGAGACACAGGTGGGAGGGAGTCTTCTCTGAGCGTACCTTTTTGTACTCTCTGGATTTGGAACCATGTGAATGTGCAATCTATTTTTAAAAACACACAGAAATTTTAAAAACAGAAGAAAAAAAAAAAGCATTCGCAGATGTTTCCAAAGTCTTCTAGTCTCTCTTTATATTGTGGAAGCAAGAGAGCCTGGGTCTGAATTCCCCCACTTATCTATAAACACAAATGTGGTGTGATTGCAGACCTCCCCCATGACTTTTCCAAGGTAATTCTCTCCCTTTGGAAAAGCCTGCGGGACAAAAGAATCAGACCACTCTAGCCTGAACAGGAGTTGATGGAGTATTAAGAAGTCCCAGAAGTGGAGATAATTGATTTTTTTCTTGGAAAAAAAAAATGAATTTGGACTTATTCCCATTACGTGGGCCAGATGATAGTGTGTCCTTTAAATAGCAATAGCATTAATTAAACACACCCTGGGATTTCGAGATGCTGAGCCTTGGGATTCTGAATACGTGTGTGCCAGGGAGGTGGTTTGGAAGCTTGACCAATTCTAATCGACATTTCGGCAGTGTAGCCACCTGGCAAATTATCAGAGCTATTGAATCCTAATACTCACTTGAGAGCGCCTTTTGTTGTCATTCTGCCATTCTCTTTTCCCTCCTCCGTTTGGGGTTGTGATGCCTGGGATTTCCTGACTTTGGCACGCACTCTTTGCTGGGAATCCGCTGAGAAAGGAGGGGGTGAACCTTCTCTCTCCCCAGCACTCCTGTTTCTCAACTTTTGTTGACCATTTCCACTACGACAGCCTTCTTCCTTCCCCCAACCGAACATCTTACAGTGCATGAGGTATAATGACTGATGGCCAAGGCTGCGGGCCCAGGTCAGATTGTAGAGAAGGTGAACATCCCTCTCTGTGCTCTTCCGCGGGCACCTCTCCGCCCCTCCCCCCCAAAACTGCCTGCCTCCCTCCAGGGCACTTTCCCATCCTCCTCCACAACCAGGCCCTTCTCCAGAACCCAGCCTGGAACACACTCCTGTAGCCTCTTTGATCAGCAGCCAATAAACCAGCCCCTGGTGTGTTTGCAATACCACCCAGCAGGATCATATTAAAAATGTAACACTGGGAGATCAAAATATTCTGGCAGAGCCCCAGATGAATGAAGCTTCCGTGGAGGGCAACAGGCAAGGGGGTGGCTTTTTGGAAGTGGGAAGCACAGCCCGGTGCCCCAGCATAAGGTCTGCTCAATAGATGGACCTTAGTGGATGTCTGCCTAATTAATTCACTGTTCTGGTCAATTCCCCAGAGAGGCATCTCAGTATGGGGCAGCGAGCATCATCCATGTGCCCCTCAGGTGCGCTCTCTACTCTTCTCCACCCTGCTTTCTCCCAAAACTGACCTGGAGGGACTCCATCAACAGGGCTCCCTCCTCCTCTGGCTTCCTATTAGCCCCAGAGGGAGCCTGGAGGCAGGAAAGGGAGAGAAGTCAGGCGCTGTGTAGCCAGCTGAATCCCTCTTCTCTTCCAGCAGTTCTCTCCCCGGGACTTTCTCCTTCCTGGTTCAGGTCACTCTCCCCTCTTCTACCATTCAGGTCTAGGGGAGATAGTGTTGCTAGCTGCATTAGTCTGCATTAGCCACTGTGGTTGCCCCACATGCAGCCCATATCTTTGTAGATAGTCCCTGTCTTAAAACTTTCCTCAAGTTAGTTATCCTGACTTAAGCGCGCCATCTGTTTCCTGCTGGGACTCTTACTGGTACTTGCATTGGGGTCCTGGAGCTGCCATTTACAAAATACCTGACCTTGGGCATACACGTAACTGCTCTGCACCCCAACTCTTTTAATTGTAAAATGAAAGGGCCAAATTAGATTTTTTTTTTAATTCAGCAAATGATTATTGCAAACCTGTTCTGTACCGCTCTCTGCACCAGATGCTGAGGAATCGTGGTGAACGTGATCAAGCCAAGAGTCCACCACTCTAGTTGACAGGCTAGGAGAAAAATGTTTCTTAGGACTCACTAATTCTAAAATCTCTGATTCCATGATGAGCTGGTAATTTCTAAGGCAAGAAAAGATTTAGAGAAGAAGCTTCAAAAAGAGTTATTCTGCCTCATGTTAGGGGTGGGGGCAGGTGTGGAGATGCTCCCAATTGGACAGGCAAGGTGGTCACAGGGATAACCTAAGCCCAGGGACCAGACACAAGGCAGTCAGGGCAAGGAAATTGCATGTGTCTGGAAGAATGATCCAGGACTTCCGTGTTCTTCTGTGTGAGTGTGTGAACATGTGCGTGTGTGTAAGTGTGCATGTGAGTGTGAGCGCATGTGTGTCTGTGTGCGTGTGAGCACACGAGCTAATGATCATCATCATTATCATCACCGTAGCAATCAGGAAAGAGACGTATTCATTACCAATCCTTGAAAACTAACAAAGTGAAAAGAGAAAAACTATAAACTGTGCCTGATTGTGTTAAATAATAATGATCATTAGAGTCATTTATTAGGACCACTTACCATTTGTGTCTAATTACCAGGCAGCACGATGACAGATGCCTATCATTGAATATACCAGGCTAATCTTGTGATAAGTTATATTTGATATGGAAGGAAATGCTGTATAGGTAAGATGAGTCACCTTTACTGTCATGCGGACAAGTGGCCTGAGCGGCCCGCAGCTCCTCTGTTCGAGGCCTGCCCCGGGTGTATCTGGACAGGGACGCTCCCTAAGGTGGAAGTGACAGAAACAAGGGTTTGGCTTGGCTTGCAGAGTTTTAGTAATTGAATTTGAATTCTAAGACTTCTTAGTGTCAACAGTCTTAATCTCTCACATTTAGCCACGGCTTTCCCTCCCCTCCTCCTGCCAGCCTCTTCTCTTTTCTCATCGTGGGGGGACTTTCTTCCCTGTAGCGGTCCGCGGAGACAGGCTGTGTGTGCACAAGGGTAGGAACACCCTGCATTTAGTCAGCGCTCACAGTGGTTCCTAAGGCCCTTGTCCATACGTCTTTCCTTTCGATAATAGCCACGACGTGGACCGAGCAAGAGTTATTCACATTTCAGGATAAGCAAATAAAATCTTAGCAAGGAAGGGCAGTCTGTCCAAGTACACGTGGTTAGCGCGGGGCAAAACTGGGCTTCTCAAGCCTGGAGCAGAAAGGGCTCCGTCCTTCTTCTGTGTTGTGCTACCCTGATGTCAGGGAAACACTTGGATCATTTTCAGTCCTCTCCTGGGGATGTCCTGGGTTGGTGGCTCATTGGCCATGGGACACACCCAGTCTGTGTCTTCCAAGAGCAGTTTCTATGCCCTTCAGCCCCCTCTCCTTGACTTGCTGTTGCCCTGAGACACCAAACAAATTATTTTTCTTCAAGTGCACTCCTGGGCCCTTGCTCACGCTGGGCTGCACCTGCCTCTATTCCTTTGTAGAGGCAATCTTTTATTTTGACGGTGGGAGCAGAGATGGCCAGGAATAGACTCCAGCCCCAGAACTGGACCCTGGTCCGGCAAGGGAAGACCATTCCAGATGCAGACTTCTCTGCATCTGTACTTCTTAGAAACCATTAGGCTCCGGATCTAATGGCTGCATGTTCCTTTTGTCCACACCCTTCAGCTGGCTTTGAATGCGTGAATGTGGTATTCAAGGCTTCCAAGATCAGCCCTGAGGTACTTTCCAGTCTCAACTTCCACAGACTTCCTGCCCCAAGGTTCTGGAACACACACATACATGCACACACATGCGCATACCACAGAGTCTCCCGGTTCCACTGAACCACTCCCTGTCCCTGGATGCTCTGGGTACTCTGTGTGTGCATGCGTGTGTTTGCAGCTCTCTGTCTAGCCTCCCCTCCATTATAGGCAATAGGACATTGTCTGGTCTGTCCCAAAGTGTGGGATATGTGTGCTTTTAGGGCTACGTCATTAAGTAACATATTAAATAGACTGGGTCACCTCGTGGACAGGTTAGCTCCTTTTTCACTCCGGCACAGCCCAGAGAAAGACGCTGTAAGGGGTACACACGTTGACACCTCTTCAACACTTGCTATTTCCTCTTTTAATTAAAAAGAATGTGAGCTCAGGCAGAGCTTTTGCATGCAACAGTTTCTAGCATAAGTCAATAACACTGTTTTATGTCCATTATTTTTTTTCCATATGGCAAGTGATTTTGACTCCCACTTAAAGACGTGATATGAAGTGTCCTTATTAAATAGATATTTTCTAAGTTATAAAAGAGTAGCTCAAGCTAATGAAAAATATAAATTCAATAATGATTGGCATGCAAAAAGGATAGCAATCATAGGATGACACCTACTTAAAACAGGGGAGGCAGAGCAGTGAGGTTGGAATGGACGTAAAGCCCAGCTGTTTCTACCAGCTGGTGACTTAGTCAAATACCTCTCGGTGAAAGGGGGATAATAAGAGTACCTACCTCAAAGAATTAAATTAACATAACGACCATAAAGCACTTAGGCCAGTGCCTGGAGCATAGAAAATGCCCAATAAATCCTAGATACCATTTGCCAGCCTAGTTCAAATGCCACCTCTTCCAGGAAGCCTTTTTGAGTGTTTAAGTCAAAAGTTCTCCTTCCTCTGTTCTCTCAAGCTACTTTGTACTTACAGAACTTCACACATTCTATCTTGCACATAGTTGTGGGGTATTAGACTTTTTACATATCTATATCCTACATAGGACCGAGCACATGCTAACCAAGGAATATGTCCGTGATTATGAATGCATTCCTTTTTTTTTTTTTTTCCATGTGTTTGGTTTATAAAGGCTTATCTTTTCTGGGAAGCTCTAGAAGACCCTCTCCAATCTCAACATGCTACAGAGTATCCAGGAAAACCTTAAAGATTCTGGGGCAAGAGAACAGAGAATGCTTGTTTAGTATCATTGAAATCAGTATTGTACTCAAGCTAGAAATGCAGAGTCCTCTGTTTCCTGTTCCTAGAGCAAGAGAGAAAGACTCAAAGATGGGAGAGGTAGGGGCTGCAGAGTCATGGATATAGATAGTGACAAGAGGCATAGAGGCAGAGCAGCAGCCCGGGGTGGACTGTAAGGTGTAAAGGAGAGATGGCTGGCAGTGGAAGGTGAGACAGACACAAGGGACAAACATCAGATGGGGACAACAGGGTGCAAAGTTGACACACTGAGCCTCTAGGATGAAATAGTCTAAGGACGCCTGGGTGGCTCAGTCGGTTAAGCATCCGACTTCAGCTCAGGTCACGATCTCAAGGTCCTGGCATCGAGTCCCACATCGGGCTCCCCACCCAGCATGGAGTCTGCTTTTCCCTTTCCCTCTGCTCCTCCCCCTGCTTGTTCTCTCTCCTCTCTCAAATATTTAGAATATTTAAAAAAAGAGTCGACGTGAACCTGGTGTGACTCTTTTGCACAAGACTCTACAGTTAAAATAGGGGAATAAGGTAAAATGTAAACCAGAATGGTGGAAGGGGACAGGCCTCCCTCCACAAGACCCCCTTACTTAAGGCTGTTTGATGAACAATGTGTCTAAGAAGAATTATCTTCATTTGAATCCTTTATTTCCCCTCTTCTCAGAAGTTACGGCAAAGCCTCTTTGGAAATGCCATTCATGTCTTCAGCTACGACTGGAAAAAGGCCTATTTCAGGTTTCATGATCCTTTTTCTGACCTGGCTTTTGCTTTGGAAGTAGGAAAGGTAATGTAGGCAAAAAATTGTAAATATCCTAATCCCATATTCCCTATCCATATGTCCTTCCATTCTCATCCATAAGAATGTATGTTTTCATTTATAACCATTTGTAGAAGCATATTTCATGCAATTTAAAATTTAACCTTAAATGATAAGAGGCTGTTTAAAATTATAACTCACTGTCAGGATTGTGGCAAAGTCTCAACCTCCTTCCCTCCACCCACCCCCCCCATACACTCTGCCCTCCCCAGTTCTAGTTTTACTGGCTCTTCTTTCTTAAGTTCTAAGTATCCCTGAGGATGTGAGGGCAGGAGGAGATCCAGGAGCTTCTTTCTGGCTTGTTTAAAATCTCAGTAGTTCATGACATCAATTACCAGTCATACAGAATTTCAAGGACTAGCCAACAAGTTCCTTACATCCTCTATATCTGAAAGCTGGACAGGAAGCAGGAGCGTGGTGGAGGAGGACACATGTCCCCAGGCGCCAGTCTACAGGGCTCCACAAAGAAGGTGGTCATTGCAGATTCTGGCCCAGCCATGACATTTGACCACAGCCCACATACATACTACACTGTCTCTTTGCTAAGCTGAGGGATGCCATATACCAGGAGGGAAAGGGCTGCACAGAATAGACAGCACCCATTTCCAAGAGTTCTCCTTTGTCCTGTTGGCCCCAGGAGGTTCCAGTACTGTTGTAAAGCCCTGTTCCCAGCCTTCACATGCCTCACTATTCCTCTTCCCATTTCAGGGCGGTGCCCGAAGCATTCAGATGGCTGTACAAGGATCCATCATCAAATACTTGCTGTTTACAAGGAAGGGAAAAGACTGTAACTTTCACAGGTAAGAGGCCTAGAACTACTTGAGAGAATTACCCATTTCATGAAAACCTTTATGTGCCAAATAGTCGCTATGGAAAATCTCCTGGGTGGCCTCGGGAAGGGGCCTTGCCTCACGAGACCAAAATGGCTCTGGTTCTCCCGGAGGGACTGGATTTTGTGGCTGGGGAGGACTCTCCTGGAGCCACTCTCAATGGTTGCAGGAATAACGCTGACGGTTTTTATGTTCCACTGCAGACCATCCTGTCAGGTAAAATGATGTACCTGGTCTCAGGTGGGCCTACTTGACAATATTTGAAGGGAAGCCCCAAACTAACAGTTTCAAGGAGGAACAAAAGGGCTGCTTTGAAAAAAAAAAAAAAAAAAAAAAAAAAAAAAAAAAAACCCTTGATAAATGAAGGATTAATTTTCCTATTCAACCAGGCTGATAAAGTACAGTGTTTGGTAGTTCCCTCTTTACAAAAATCAGTTCAAATGACTTTGCTTAGAAGTCAACAAACCCCTATCATGTACAAAGCTCTATGCTTGGTATAAGAATAAACAAGTAAAAGGTATATATCTGCCCTCAGCAGGATAAGCCATCCCTCAAAACCAGAACTAAATGTATAATTCATTCTAAGATCATGAATTGCCAGTTTCCTGAGAAGCAGAGCCAGAGGTGGGAATTCTTCTACAAGTGATTTATGAAGGGAATGCCCTGTTGGAGAGGAAAAAAAATTCTTTTACCCTTCTAGCTTCTTTGGCTGGTCTAATAATTAACCTGGCATAAGACAGATTAACAGGAGAAAAACAAACACAAGTTTAATAACATGTATATATCCTGTATACACGGGAGAGACCCAGGAAAATTGAGTAACTCCCCAGAATAGCCAAAGGCATCACCTTAAATACCATCTCTAGCTAAAGACCAAAGACGACGTTGGGGGTGGAGAGTCCGTTATGGGAGGTTACCAGGAAAAGCACAGTAAACAAGGGTCAGGTTGCTATGTAGATTTACATCGGTGCATTCTCTACTGAAAGAGGAGTTTCTAGAGATTTAGAGCTATCCCCCTCCTCCAGTGAGGGAGATAATCTTACAAATGGAGATTTCCCTTAAAATGTCTTATACAAAAGGCTAGCTTCTGAGTTTTCAGAACTTCTCTTGAGTCTGTAGTTGTTTTTTTTTTTTTAAATAATCAGCTTAAAATAATCAGCATGCCAAAGACATATATGTTGGGTGGCAAGACTCGCTCCCCTTCAGCCCTCAGGAGGAACCTGTGGGAGCAAGGGAAGCAGAATAGGGAAGGAGAAGTGGAAGAACGTGGTCTCCAGCGATATCCAGCCTCAGTCTGATCCCATGGGAGCTCTGCAACCGCAGTCGCCCCATCTTCAAAGAAGGAAATGGGGCCTTTGTGCTTCCTACACAGTCAGCCATTGGCTTTGAGCCATCCCTCAAAAGGCAGACATAACTCTTAATCACTCCCGGGCAAGGTGGCTCCAACTCTGCGAAGAAAGTTGAAAAGTAGGAGCCACTAGTAGCAGTCCCCCAAAGCAGCTGGGGGAGGTGTCCACCAACTAAGTACAAGGGACCTCTGGGAACCTAGATGAAACACATTTTGCTACTCACATGAAGCATTTAGCACAGGACCTGGCATGTAGCAAAGACTAAATACGTGGTAATGAGGAACCACTCTCATAGACCTGCTCCGCAAAGACTTCCTGAACCTTCTCGGTCACAAGTCCTGTCTCTTTCTTCTGTACTGTCAGAGCACTGTGTTTTATTCTCATCCACCTCCTCAGACTAGGGTTTTGGAGTATGAAACTCCTTGTTGCTCGTTTCTGTATCGCCACAGGGCTAGAAGGATGATAGACATCATGGCTGAGCTCATTCACGAACCCCTATCATATGTTTCCCCAACAGTTGTCAGTGTTAAATATTTAGGAAACCAGCCTCGTAAAGGTCTACCCCATAAAGACTGGCTCCCATTTCCTGGGAAATCCTGACAGCCTGGGATGACTCCCTAGAGTATGATGGCGAAGAGCAGGGAGGCAGGAGCCATGCTGCCTGATTTCAGGTCACTGCTCTACCACCTTCAAGGTGAATGACCAGGGGCCAATTACTCAACCTCTCTTTCTTTCTTCCTCCCTAAAATGCCAGGAACAGTAGTATCTACTTCACAAGGTTGAAGTGAGTATGAAATGAGGTGACATGTATGAAGTGCTTAGAACAACCCTGGGGACAGTGAGTGCCAGGTGAGCGTAAGCTACAAGTCAGTGAAGGTAACATGAGGTGGCCTCCAGAAAGGCATAGGACAGACACGATCAGGCAGGACACACAAGACTAGCACATTAAAGGTGCACCAGGGAATGAGCAAAGGCGTGGAGGTGGAATGTAGAAAGTACGTACAGGGCACTGGGCCATGTGGGCCAGCGGGTTTGCAAAATAACACCGGGAGATAACACTGCAAGGATTGTTTGGGGTCACACTCGCGAAGGGCTCGTTATTGGGTTAAAAAGTTTGGATCGGTCTCTGCCGGAGTTCAGGAGAGAGGACAGGAGGTGGGAACTCAAGAGGGGTGATGACTCACAAGGTGGCATTGGCTAAGATCACCAAGAAAAATCATATGTGAGGATGCCAGTTCCTGTGACAGAGTGAAGACAGGCCCTCCGTGACATTCTCATGGGGTAGGTTGAAGAAGGAACCAAACAGACCCTCCTGGTGTTCAGAAGAGGACTTCAAGGTGGAGGTACCTCGCGTTCAGCTCGGTGACTGTTCATACCACTGTTTTCCTCCCCGACCTCCTGCATTGTAGTTTACGTGCGATAAGCAAACGGGAGCAGGAGCAGGGCCTGGCTGCCGCCCTGGCGGGCATCCTGTGGGCTGCAGGGGCTGCCGAGAAGGCCACCGTCTGTCTTGTCACTGAGGACACTTACGTCACCTCGACTCCTGACTACTCGCGAGATGATTTCACTGAGCGGGTGAGTGCGCCTCCACCCGTCCTGCCAGATAAAGGGCCGACGAAGCCTAAGAGTGTACTAGACTCAATGCGGAAATGAAGGTGAGGCCCCATCGACGCTCCTGGAAGTGTCCAATGTGGCCAAAGGTGTCTTCCAAAGAGAAGGACCAAGGGTTGTAAGTGACCCAGGCAGCCTAAGGGGAGAATCCTGCTGTGAATTTTCCTTCCAGAATTCACCATGATCAAGAATATCCCATACCTGAAATCATTACTGATTTTCCATATCCACTGTCTTAAACATTGCTGAGTTCTACCTATTAGGAAAAAAATATGGTTACGGTCTTATGGCACAAGATATCATACTGGCTTAAAACTAAGGAACGGACAAGTGAGGCCAGGCCATCCGCTCTCACTATGCGTGTTTTACACGGCCTCATGTAAGATAACATGTCAGGTTTTAGCAATGTGATTTTGCAATGAAACAAAAAGCCCCCTTGAGGAAATAACAGTAAGTTGACATCTTATAGATGTAGCTTTCATCTTCCTTTTCATTTTTATCTTCTATTCCTGATTTATAGCTCCAGCTGTTTGAACTTTTAGAGAAAGAAGCCACTGAGAGATTCATCTATGATCATTTACAATGTGTAAGTGTTTAAGTGTTGAGATAATTCCTTTATGTTGAACTGATCTTACAGGAATCTTCTTTCTTTTACAAAGTGTATTTCTAATGATGCTTATTAAGAAAACCAGGTCATTTTGAAAGCGAAGAAAGGGCCAAATGAGAGAAAGAGAAGCCCGCCTCTCCCTCCCCACAACCTAAAAAGAGGCCAGCTCACACACAGGCCGCTCACAATTGCCTCTTTGTCCCTGGCTAATCAAACCCAGAGAATAATACTATAGAGGGCATATGCCAAGATTTCTTTTGCGGGAAGAGAATATGTCAAAGCAGTCTTGCCTCATCTAATGGATAAAACACAAAAAATGCTCGACAACGAAGGCTGTAGTCTAAATTGCCAAAATGACTCCAAGGAAATGACTTCGGGTCTGAAAAAGGTGGCCCCATTTCACCTGTTCTACCAGCACCTTCCACATAGTGTCCTTCTGGCAATGGTTCTTGCCCACCTCCTAGGACAGGATAGTGTTGGTAGAAAATCTAAGGTGCTCTTTTAAGATTCCTCTGCAGGGAAAGGAATGAATGCTGATCTTCTAAAGAATCAGAACCCTGAGGAGTAAAAGACGACAATTAGCAGGGTTACCATGAAGCCATACAACTGCGGATTATACAGAAAGGGGAAATGTGTTCCATGAAACTCACTGCTCCGCTCCTTCTGAAGGCTATAAAGGCAGAAAACTTGGGCATGAGTTCTCAGCCACACACTGGCCATACGATCTTGATTAAACTGGTTACCCCAGGCCTATCTCCCCAACCATCTCATAGGTCTGTGTGGCAGGCAGAAGAAAGTCCCCTCCAACCCCCAGCACAAAGATGTCCATACCCTATGCCCTGGAACCTGTGAATTTTATTCTTCATAGAAAAGGGGAATTAAGGTTGCTAATCAGGTAAGACTCTTTTTTCTTTTTTAAAAATTTGTATTATTTAAGTATAGGTGACATACCATGTTACCTTGGCTTCAATAATTCTGTACATTACACAACGCTTTAAATAGGGTGAGTACTCTGGATTATCCAGGTGGGCCCAACATAATCACAAGGGTCCTGAAATGTGGAAGAAGAAGACAGAAGAGGAAGTCGGAAGATGGAAGTGGGGGGCAGGGCTACTAGAAGCTGTAAAAGATAGGGAAACAGTTTCTCCCCCAGAGCCACTAGCAGGCCAGACTTCAGACCGCGAGAACTGTAGGATAATAAAATTTATGTTGTATTTTGTTTTGTTAAGTGTTTAATTTTAATTCCAGCATAGTTAACATATAGTGTTATATGGGTTTCAAAATTTGTATTATTTAAGCTACTAAATTTATGGTTATTTGTGACAGCCTCAATATAAAACTAAGAAAACCTGTATGATAGATTTTAAGTACCTGACATGAAATATTAAGTTAGAAGCCTGCTTAGGGACTCTTTGTTGTGGGCAGGAGAGGTTTAATGGGGTGACACAGATAGAGAGGACCGTAGAAGAAACGAGCCTTCCAGCAAAGAGAGGCAAACCCCTTTCTCTTTGTGTTCTATCTGCTCAACTCAGACCTGGGGTAGTCTGATCCACTAGGAAGGACCCCCACATCTGCAAGGGCTTCCTCAGTGTAGCCAGAGTTGAGAATCAGAGGACCAGAGCTGCAACGATACACACTAAAGACTAAGAGTCAGGCTGGGATGAGTAACACAGGCCTGAAGCAGAGCAGACCATGTGGTGTGGGTGGGCATGGCACAGGGGCTCCCCGGGTCAGACAGACCCATGCTAACTGTCACCACAGCCACTCCGGGGCAGCGCTGGCACCATGCCTGATGCTCCCCTCAAAGGCACCCCGGACCAGGGACTGCCTGTTATGATGAACCCCCATCCCAGACCTTTACCAAAGCCCATTCAAGAGGCACCAGTCCTATGTCCCATTCCTGCGTCCCATATTGAGATGGAAATCTCAAGATAGAGGTCTGAGGGCTACATGTGGATAGCAAGACCCATTGTAATGGGCTGAATTTCATCCCCCAAGAAGATATGTTCAAATTATCATATGGTTTCTCTCATCTATGGAACATAAGAACTAGGAAGATCGGTAGGAGAAGAAAGGGATAAAGAAAGCGGGGGGTAATCAGAAGGGGGAATGAAGCATGAGAGACTATGGACTCTGAGAAACAAACTGAGGGCTTCAGAGGGGAGGGGAGTGGGGGAATGGGATAGGCTGGTGATGGGTATTAAGGACGGCACGTATTGCATGGAGCACTGGGTGTTATACGCAACTAATGAATCATGGAAATTTACATAAAAACCCAGGGATGTACTGTATGGTGACTAACATAATATAATAAAAAATATAATAATAATAATAATAATAATAATAATAATAATAATAAAGGTATATTCAGGTCCTAACCCCCAGTGCCTGTGGAGGTGATCTTATTTGGAAAGGAGATCTTTGCAAATGTAATCAAGTTAAGAAAAAGGCATGCTGGATTAGGGTCGGCTCTACTCCAGTGACTGGTACCTTCAGAAGAAGAGGCCGAATTGGACACAGACACAGACATGCAGGAGAACACCATGTGATAACGCAGGCAGAGACTGGAGCGAGGCGGCCGACAAGACCCCGCACTCCAGGGCTTGCCAGCAGCCATCCGAAGCTACAGGATACAGGAAGGAGCCTTCCCTATGGCCTTCAGCAAGAGCGTGGCCATGCTCTGACGCCTGGATTGCAGACATCTAGCCTCCAGAACTGCCAAAATAAACCCCTATCGTTTGAAGCATTCAGATTTCTGGCAATTTGTCACGGCAGTCCTGGGAAACAAATGCACCCATCCTACCTGATCTGCAGCATTACCCCGCACCGTGTTGCATCTTTAAAGATTTGACGCAGCAACTGTCAAAAACAATCAGGAGAGTCCACATAAAAACTTTTTATTTTTTAGCTTTTCCCCTCAAATCAGAAAATCTGGCTACACTAGCCCGGTCTTCTGGCATGTCCTCAAATTAGCTGACAGAGTTCAGCGACTCCCCTTGGACAAGGTGGGAGAGGCTGGATGATGCCACCTACCTGGTAAAAGGGCTTTGTAGATGGGATTAAGTTAAAGATCTTGAAATAGGGAGACTCTCCTGAGTTCTCCTGGTGGGCCCAATTATAAGAGGAGGCTTATAAGGGAAAGTGGATATCAGAAGAAAGAAAGAGGTGTGACGAGGGAAGCAGAGGGAGAAGAGGGGTCACCATGTACATTCACAACTTGGGATTATGAGCCAAGGATAAGGCAGCTTCTAGAAGCTGGGAAAGGGGGACGCCTGGGTGGCTCAGTCAGTTAAGCGTTTGCGTTCAGTTTAGGTCATGATCCCGGAGTCCCGGGATCGAGCCCCACATGAGGCTCCCCACTCAGTGGGGAGTCTACTTCTCCCTCTGCTCCTCCTCCCTGCTCACGTTCTCTCTCTCTCAAATAAATAAATAAAAATCTTAAAAAAAAAAAAAGAAGCTGGAAAAGGACGTAACAGCATGGCCCATAAAGCCTGCAGAAGAAACACAGTCTTGCCAGCATTTGGACTCAAACTCATGAAATGACACCGATTCAAACTTCCCAAACCAGAAGACAATGAATTTGTGTTGTTTTATGCCACCAAGCCTGTGGTGATTTGTTAAGGCAGTAATAGGAAGTAATCGGAAACTAATACACCTGTGTCCCCCGTTTGCCTCAGGGCCCAGCTTCCCCCATTTCTCTCTCACTCTGCGGGACACCCATTTGGTTTCCCGTCTGGCTCCTGTGGCACTGGAATTTGTTCTGCCTGAGGGTCCGGCCCCTGCCAGGTCACAGAGCGTGAAGGGGACAAATTAATCCATGAAAGGGAAAGCACCTGCATTTTAGCAGAAGCCTTCCTGATACAGTGCCTTTAAAGGAGAGGCTTCAACCCTGGGAACCTTGAAAGCCAGCCGAGGAGCTACTTTTCAGCAGGCAGAGAACTGACATAAAGCTAAGGCTTACTACCTGAATGTTGCTTGGGCAATTTGGATTCGATCCTGGAGATCACAGGGCACCTTTAGAAACTCATGAGCAGAAAAAATAACCTGGGCAAGAGAAGAGACAGGGGAGAAGTGCCTTAAAGAGGGACGGATACTAATTTTGCTGTGGTGCTAGCACGTTCCAAGCACTAAGGCAGGTACCGTGCACGATTTCATTTAACTTTTGCAACAGACCTGCAATTTATCTGCAATTGCAGAGGAGGAAATTGAATCTCAAGCAAGTCAGTAACTGGGATTTAGAGTAGAACAGGTTTTGAACCTAGATCTGTATAACTCCAAAGCGATTTCTATAAAGCATCTCTGCTCCTCTGGGGCAATGAGGAAGGAGGGATGCCCCAATTGAGGAGAGGCTGGGAGGGGGACCAGCCAAGAGCACACAGAGGCCTGGGCTAGGGTGGACGCCGGAAAAATGGAGAGGAAAGATACACCACATCTTAGCCAGGATTCAAAGACAACCACATGATAGAAATGGAGGAAAGAAAAAGAGGTTGAAAAGCAAGAGAATGACAGTGCCATGGGTGGACCTGAAACAAGGAAGGATGCATTTGAGAGTGAAAATGACCTAGGGGAACTGTCCTATCAGCAGCTTTTCTAGCTCCGTGGGCTATAAATCCTCGAATTCATGCCTAGAGATAGACATAGTTGCATTGCTTTTAGCCAAACATGTTTTTTTTTTTTTTTTTTTTTTTGTCTCCCCGAACAGTTCAAAGGGGAAGGAAGCCATGGTGTCATCTTGTTTCTTTACAGCCTCATCTTCTCCAGAACATTTGAAAGGTAAAGTCAACAAATATTTGCCCGGGCATCTCCTACTCTGCGATCACATAAGCAATGTACTCTTTTGTTAGAAAATATTTTCATGCCCTATTGGAAACATGAGTATGGTTTTTTTTCGTTTTTTCTTCTGTTGGTTCATCGTTTTCTGTAGTCGGTTTGGCCATATTAATGGGTGAGTGGAGGTCACCAGGAAGGTTTGAATCTGCTTTTCTAGGACAGTGGTGGCTTCCTTCTCCTGGTGGTTATAAATACCGACAGATAACGCCAAAGCTTATTTGCATAATTTTCATAATAAAAAACATTTTTTATATGCACAATAAGATATATCCACAGATATTTCTTTTGTCTCCATGATATGCAAAGCCCTGTTCTTGGCACTGTAGGAAATACAATAAAAGAAGAGACGGTCTGACCTGCAGGGTCCGGTCTGGGAAAGACAGGAGATGCACACAGAGCTCCCGAGCGTGGCGCAGGTGGTAATTCATGTACCAAATGAGGTATAAAGACTAAGAGTCTTAGGGGATTCCAGAGGAGGAAGGGTCCCCAGCAGATAAACTAGCCAAGGAAGGCTTCTTAGAAGTGGACTTTCTTCCAGGCTCTAAACAGAAGGTAACCTCTTGAGAGTCAGAGAGAGAGCCTCTAGGAAGAGTTCCAAGCCCAGAATCTTTGTTCCTAACACTTGTCTTTTACAGAACATCATCCCATTTTTGTGGCCTGTATTATTATTTGCTTAACAGCTTTCTTTAAATCACATATTTAAATATTAACTTCTTCGTAAACACCCATATCCTTTTAATCATGTATTTGCTGTACTAAAGAACAATGTATTAAGCACATCACTATACATTTTTTTAAAAAATCACACCACACTGTGGGCAATGCTGCCCTGAATTATATCTGATGCCACCAAGGCATTCATTGTGCTTGACCCTAGTTTTTAGTTCCTATTCACAGAAGGGCATGCCCTCCAGTCCTGTGAATAGGTTCCTTCAAGAACACATTACAGCTCACGCCAGTACTCGGCAGCTCTCCCTGGTGACAGCAGGAGCCACATCCCATCCTGACTTCATACGCTCCAGGGTGGGACCTGCTCCCTGGTGAAACAGCAGAGGCTGCCCTTCTGCAGTCAGGAAATGGGTGTAACCCCCAAATTGGTATTTTCCACTTGGACAGTCTGTTCAACTCAGTCTTGGGCCAGCACCCTCTGGAGTGGTCACGTGTCACTGCCCTAAGCCAAGCATCCCTTGTCACTCAGAGCAAACAGCTTCTCCACTGTGCCCAGCACCCACACGGAGCACACACACAGGGATTCTAACACGTGAGTCTGTCTACAGCTTCCCCCACCTGCATCCTTAGCTTTTCCCATCACCTCTGCAGCCTCCGTCCCAGAGGTGTTTCCAGTGAGAGACGAAAGGTGCAAGGCACGCGGGAGGGGCGGTGACTAGGCACACCCACGGGACTGCTGTTTTGTGTTGGGAGGTGGAGGAAGGAGAGGCTGCAGGTTCCTGGTGCAGTTATTGTCTCTGACCAAAGGCTGATGGCATCTCGCATTCTGCAGGCTTCAGAAGGACCTAGATGCCTCCACCACTCATCTGTTGCAACCAAGTGCTGGGGGCTTCCTGTGCAGGCAGGTAGGTTGGGAGACTTTACCTTTCAATCGTAGAATCTGAGGCTTTTTTTTTTTTCAATTAAGCATATTCTCTCCTGAAGTGAAGAGTGATCGACTTATCTTTGAAAGGCTAAGAAGATGCTCCCCTGAGTTTTTTATCAGTCTACCTTCCAATTTCCATGACGGTCTTCCCAGTTTACCTCTAAGAGCCCCACATCCCTGAGATTCTACAGACCTGTTAGAAAATACCTTGACAAGACCCACCAGGAATCCCTAATAATGGAAAGGAAAGTACTATAACAACAGCTTAGCGTACTGCTTCTTAAATCACAACTACGGAGAACAGAGTTTAAAAGAAATGGAAAGGGAGGAAGGGTAATAAGATCTGGTGGGGCACGTGGGGAGCTGTGGGGTATGGCTCAAGAAACAAAGTCAATAAAATTCTGTTTTAGCCCCACCAAACGTTTATGACCTGTTTTTCCCAAATTTGTTATTATGTGATTTCATTCTTTTAAGTAAAACTGGTAATTTTTCAGTGATTATTAAAAGAAAAAAGAAATGAAGTCCTTCTAAAATGTAAACATTTGTAAACTATATCATCTAGGCAGTTTTGAACATGATTCTCACCGGCAGAGCAAGTCCGAATGTCTTTAATGGCTATCAGAAGGGAAAGTCGCAAGAAATATTACATGGAGTCCTGACCCGTAGTGACGTGGGGTATTTGCGGTGGTGTAAGGACGCCTCAGAGGATGACAGGCTTTCGCAGGTGAGTGTGTTTGGATTCTCAACCACACAACCAGAGTGTCAATGTTTTGATATTTTTTTCAGTCTCTATATTAAGGCAATGAAAATCTGAGCTAACTTTTTCCTTTACTATATTCCCACGCACCTCCCACCCACCACGTACACATATCCAAACAGAGAGACTCTCAGAGTCTCAATGTAAATATCCAAGTCTACTGTACTTGCTTCATATTTTACTGTATGCATTTTTATGTATATAGAGCACAGGTAATATAAGTAATAGACAAATAACTTTTTGGAAAACAATACTTGAAATATACAGATGAAAGGAAAGCCCCCTTTATCCCCATCCAGCTACAGGCCTCCTTCTCAGAAATCAACACTGTCAGCAGCCCATGGGTATCTTCCCAATCCTTTGTTTATGCAAATGAATGCATATTTTCTGTCTATTGCTTAAAGCAAAAAATCACTGGGAAAAAAAGCCCCCCAAACCCCCCTTGAGACTCCTCTGAAAATTTTCCAGCTCAGGGGATTTACAACCTCTGACAACCAGAAAGTAGAATGTGTGGTTGAAAAACATAACCAGAGAATTAAGTAAGATGTGATTCCGCAGAAACAAACAGGAGAGAGGGTGAGAAAGCAAATACACCCACCCCAAACCACAAATTAAAGATGCTTCTGTGATATTTTCACAAAGATCTCCATCCTAAAACCCAGGGAAGGCAAGGCGGGTTCTGTGAAAAGCCACGCTTCTTTGGAGAGGCCATGAAATCAGCTGAGATGTAATTCAATAAGACGCTGACAACGCCCCCCCACCCCGACCCCAGTCCTTCCGCAGCCCCAACCTCTCCCAACCACCAGCACCAAGTAAGGGCCTTGCTGCTTAGCGCCTGTCCCGTCCTTCACTCTCCCAGTTCAGCTCAAAATCCCTTTCGTGGGCACGAGACTTCAGGTTTTAGAAGATCCTTTTCGATCCAGAGCTTCGCTCTTCCCTCCTGCTGTTGGCTTCAGCCACAATGCCTTATTCATGAAATCTGCCATCTCCTTACACCTACAAACCAGGTATCTGAGAGCACCGGAGAAGGAGAGCTGGACCACAGCAGAATTAAGTACGTTTCGCATACAAGCGTGTTTAAAAGTTTGCTTATTATTATTCCTTGGGTTTGAAATCTAGGCCCATCGTAGAAAAATGAGAAGTGGCAGAGAAGCTAAACGTAAAAGGAATGAACCCATCCCATCACCCAGGGGTCAATCCTTTCAGCAATGCTTCCTTCTCTTTTTCTTTCTTACATTAACATGTCCTCTGCTACTCTTTGGGGAAGCTGACTTTTATCATTTAACACAGATTGCCGTATGTGTCAATGAATGTATGCCCTTCGTCATATTTAATGAATGCAAAGAGTTCCACCGCATGAACGTGAAAGACCGTACTTTGAATATACCCTGGACAGAGAAGGGATTTGTTATTGCTATAAAATTCCTAATCACTTGGTTCGAGAATATCTGGGAACTTATCTTAGAACTTGATAGATCTATAATAAACAGGAAAAGCTACAAAGAAGGGACCTATAGATTTCAGTTCACATATTTTTCTCTTTTTTTTCAACCACACGCGGTCCCTGGATGTTCATGGTCAAGCACTCCCTACCTCTCCTAGTTCAGTAATAGGCCAAGACTTAGTTTGGAGAAAAAACGGCAGGATACACAACCGGGGCGGGGGGGGGGCAATTTTCAAGGAGCACTGGCACAAAAGCCACAATCGTAGTTTGACTGCTTTGTCTATGATTACAAAGCTCTTTCACACGATTTCACTCTGTTCTCATTAGAAACTACAAAGATTTAAAACAGTGTTTCTCGCGTTTCAGTCATTTGCGGAGGTAATTCACAGCTCTGTCGTAGCACAACACCTGCTGTGCGCGCTGCTATTCTTTGATTAATATTTTTCTTTAAATCCACTCGCTTTAAAAACTTGAATGCAACCTTTTCTGCAGCAGCAATACAAACCACGGACTTGACATGCTCACATCTTTTTTTCCTAATACGTATTCAGAGAAGTAAATAAACAGGTTTTGTTTTAAACCTTATCCCTGGGCCACTGGCTTTCCTGCCATGTGCCACCAAACAGCACTCGCGCCACACTTTGGGAACCTGGAATAAAAGGGGGGGGGGGTTCTGTAATACGCAGGAAGCAGCCCTGACCTGAAAACCAGGAGACTTGGTTGGAGGCTTTGCCCTGCCCCTCACAGGGGTGTGACTTGGGCCGGTCACTTGCCCTCTCTACACCTCTTTCCTCGTCTCAGACTAGTGTCCCAACACTAGTTGCAATCAAGTCCCAACACTAGTCTGCAACCATGGGCCTGATGTGAAGAGCAAACAAAATCATGAATGCCAAAGCCTGCTGGAAAGCCAGAGTGACCTGTACACACCTAAGTTTATAATGGATGATGAAGAATGACAGCAGAGTGCTTTATTTGGCCATGTTCATTGAGCATCTCCTAATTGTGAGGCTCTGTGTCCAGATACAAAAGATGAGTTGCAAGTGGGCCAGTACATACACATACACCGATTGGGGAAGGATCTCGGCAATAAATGTTAGGGAACAGTGCTCTCAGCACTGGCTGCACACAGAAATCACCTGGAGGGTTTGGGTTTTTAATTAACTTTATTTTTTAGAGTAGTTTTTTTCCTCAACAAAATTAAGCAGAAGGTACAAAGGTTTTCCATATATTCCCTGCCCCCACACAGGCATAGCCTCCCCCTTTATCAACATCTCCCACCAGAATGGCGTATTTGTTACAATTGATGAGCCTACGTTGACATAGCACGATTATCCAGGGTCCACAGTTTACATTACCATCTTGGTGTTGTACATTGCATGGATTTGGACTAATGTATAAAGACATGTGTCTACCATCACGGCATGATACAGAGTAGTTTCACTGCCCTAAAAGTCCTCCGTGTTCCAACTAATCATCCCCCCCTCCCCCAACCTCAAGCAACCACTGATCTTTTTACTGTCTGCATAGTTCTACCTTTTCCAGAACGTCATATGGTTGGAATGGTACAGTATGAAGCATTTTCAGATTGGCTTCTTTCACTTCAAGGTTCTTCCCTGTCTTTTCACAGCTCAATTGCTCCCTTCTTTGTAATGCTGAATAATACTCCATTGACTAAGTCATATTCCACTGGTGTACCATGGTTTATTTGTCCATCCACCTACAAAAGGCATCTTCGGTGCTTCCAAGTTTTGGCAATTATGAGTAAAGCTGCTGTAAACATCTGTGTGCAGATTTTTATGTGGACGTAATTTTCAACATCTTTAGATAGATACTAGGGAGCATGATTGCTGGGTATATGGTAAGAGTGGTCAGTTTTGTAAGAAACTGCCGAACTGTCTCCCCAAGTGGCTGTACACTCTTGCATTCCCACCAGCAGTGCGTGAGAGCTCCTAGAACTGCACGTCCTCGCCAGCGTTTGCTGTCATCAGTGTTCTGGATCTAGGCCATTCTCATAGGTGCATCGTGGCATCTCATTGCTGCTTTCATTTTCATTTCCTGTACGATACGTGATGTGGAAGATCGTGGCATATGCTCATTTGCCATCTGTATATTTTGTTTGGTGAGGTGTCCGTTAAAGTCAATGGCCTGCTTTGAGAGCTTTTAAAACTACCAATGCCCAGGTCATCCCCCAGAACACCGTCAGAGCACCGTCAGCTTCATGTGTGGAGGACCTGTGCAGGCACACGGGGCCCACACTCAGAAGGCCCTGCCCTTCGTCTAATGCTCTGCTGTCACCACCTTAAAATTCTTACTAACTTTTGAATAAGGGTTCCCATGTTTTCATTTTGCGCTGGGCTGCAATTGCATAGCCAGTCCTAACCAATGACCCTATTCTACCGGGTCTAGAGAGCATCTGAGCATTAGAATTTTAAAGCCTGCGAGTGATTCTCATGGGCAGCCAGGTTTAGAAACCTCTGTTCGAGAGCCGGGCTGCTCAAGCTTGGCACTAGTGACACTCTAGACTGGGCAATGTCTGCGGTGGGGGCTGTCCTGTGCCTTGTGGCATGTTTAGCGGCAACCGTGGCCTCTGCCCACCGGATGCCTCTAGCTCTGCCCTTCGATGTGACAACCAAAAATGTCTCCAGACCTTGCCAAATATTCTCTGGGGGGACAAAATTGCCTTGGTTGAACTAACGCTTTAAAGGAAAGGCAAAAATTCTCCTTAGACTTAACTAATGAAATCCACGTGTGTAGAATTGGAAAACTAGCTATTGCAACTAACATTATAAGAAAGAATGTCATCTTTCAAGCTGTATCAGAAAGGTTGACAGCTTTCTGCCCCTGTAAACATCTGCAAGGCTTTAGGGACAAGTCTCAGGCCTTATCTTAAATTAAAATTAAGTACGTGTTTGCTAAATAGCTACTAAGTGGCTCTGAGAATAGCGACTATGTCAAAGAAAATGCCACAGAAAGGGAGAGAGAGAGAGAGGGACTGAGAGAAGGAGAGTGCATGCCTCAAAGAGTGAAGAATTCACAGAGATCCGGTGCTACCATTTTCTCTGGAACACATTTCTTTCTAAACAAGTCAGCTCAGCCCAATAGAGCTGCTAAATCATGCTTTAAAGAAAATTACCTGCAGAGCCTAAAATATCCTCCAGTAATAAAGTGGATGTTTGTCAGGACCTTAAAGCAAGCCAAAAGGCCAAGGTACGAGGTAAAAAATAAGAGCTTTCCTACTGAGAAAGTGACTAATGTGGCGAAATGTACCAGACAACAGGACCACCATGCAAATGCTTGCTCATAAATTGGAAGTAGGGCAAAGCAAGGAAACTGCCCACGTTAGTGTTAAAAGCTACACAGAAGACACATCTACAACGCTTCTGTCTTTTCGAAAAGGGACTCATGTGACTTTTCATCCTTGCTTCTTGGACTCAGTGTTCTCTCTCCAGGGAGACTCCTATGAATCCTACCCTCAGTGAAAATTGCCTGCAATTGTACACTAATGGCTTGAACCCCCGAGGATGTTTATTATGTCGTCTCTGTCATGCACTTGGAGTTTGGTTTCAGAACAAATGTATTAAAGAGCAAGTACTGGCTGGCGGTTAGTTTTCTTACTTGAACTGCTGAGACATATGCATATGTTAGACATATACACGTATACATATGAAGTTTTTTTATCGGAAGGGGCTTTTTTATTCTTTCTATATCCGCTCATTATTTGGGGATAAAAACAATACATAGGGGCGCCTGGGTGGCACAGCGGTTAAGCGTCTGCCTTTGGCTCAGGGCGTGATCCCGGCGTTATGGGATCGAGCCCCACATCAGGCTCCTCCGCTATGAGCCTGCTTCTTCCTCTCCCACTCCCCCTGCTTGTGTTCCCTCTCTCGCTGGCTGTCTCTGTCTCTATCGAATAAATAAATAAAATCTTTAAAAAAAAAAAACAACAACAATACATAACCCATCTGCATAATTCAAATAATTATATCTAAAATTATGTTTTTATATATATATATATATATATATATATATATATGATGTTACATATACTTTTCAGCATCCCTGAAGATGGTACTTAAAGGAAGTCTATGAGAAGCTTATTTATTCATTGTGGTGCTAACAGCCTCTTGTACAGAGCACACTGTGTGCTAGGCTCTCTCTGAGCCATTCATTCACAAGGATACCTTATTTCATTTAATGCCCACTTCCACTCAAAGACACCATTTAATCCAGTGTCTGTTGTTTGGCCATTAATTTTAGACCTGAGAAAATCCAGACTGAGCAAGGTGTAGGCGCCTGCCCTGGGCCACCCGCGAGGTGTCCGAGCCAGGGTTAGGATGCCAGCTCCACCCACATCAGAGCCCAGGTTCTGCCCCCTGGGCCACGCTGTCATTACCATCTTTTCTTGTCTTCTGATAAAGTGATCAATACAAAGTGCCAGTTCTTAGAATTATACTCCATCATAAAGGCTTTTATAATCTATCATAGCTTTATATTTACATATAGATATAGATTTGTATCATGTCATCTGTAATATCTGTTATAGGTACACTGGTGTTAGACACTAACATACATTTATTTATTTATTTTTAAAGATTTTATTAATTTATTTGAGAGAGAGAGCATGAGAGAGAGAGAGAGAAAGCATGAGTGGGGGGTGGGAGTGGAGCGCGGAGGGAGAGGGAGAAGCAGACTCCCTGCTGAGCAGGGAGCCCAATGCTGGGGCTCGATCCCAGGACCCTGGGATCATGACCTGAACTGAAGGCAGATGCTTAAATGACTGAGCCACCCAGGCACCCGTCTAACATTTATTTATTTTTAAAGATTTATTTATTTTCATTTGAGAGAGAGAGAGAGAGCACTTGTGCGAGCAGGGGGAGAGGCAGAGGGAAAGAGAGAGAATCCACAATCAGACTCCCCACTGAGCACAGAGCCTGAAGCAGAGGTTCGATCCCAGGACCCTGAGATCATGACCCGGGCCGGAATCAAGAGTTGGACACTCAACCGACTGAGGCACCCAGGCGCCCTAGACGTTAACATTCAGATGGTGGCTATCCCACAGCTGGGATTTAGAAGACATGACTCAACAAACTAGAACTTTATACATTGATGACTGGGTTAAAGCAGCTGTGAGTTTGCGCTGATCATGAACGACACGTCCTTGGGGCACACCCTCTGAAAAGTATCCGCCCCCTTCACCTGCTGGTTTGGCAGACCGTGCCTGTCAAGTATATGGCCGAAGGAAAGCTCGGTGGCCCTGAGAGACATGCTAACCAGAAGACGCACATGACCGTCGTGTATCCAGAAACCTCATAGTTCACAGGATTCTATCGTAGAACTGAAAAACCTTGCAGAGCCGAAGTCTGCTCAGAAAGACCTACATATGATTCCAGAACAGTGCTCTCTGTATCGCTGGATTGAAGACCCCCAGGGTCAAAACCCTTCCTTTCTGCTCTGAGCAGGTAAGTCCTCCACGCAGGACCCCTGAATGTGCCAACTGGGTACTTAAGTGCTGCGTGGGTCTGTAGGGACCCCTGCCTAGGGAGAGCGCTGCAAATCAGAAGATTCTGTGTAGCCACTGATAATAAAAATCTAATATAAGAAAGGTTTCTGAGTTCAAAAGAAAACCAACGCGCTAACAGATTCTGCTGTCCAGGTGAAACCCATCCTGTAAGGCTGCATCTGTCTTCCTAAAGTAAAGCTCTTCTTACTCTGGGATAGAATTGCAGAGACTGCAAAAACACATGTCTTTCAGTCCCAATGTCACAGCCCAGCGGGTGAGATTTAAAAAAAAAAAAAAATGGAGCTCTCATTAGATGCCATGGCAAGCCCCCCAGAGCCCACCAGACTGACAGTTCCCGCGGAACACAGCCAGCTCCCCTCAAGCTGAGGCACTATTTTGAAGCCTCCCGTCACTTTTCTATTTGAAGGTACAGGTTTGAGTGTGAGGTTCCAATACCTAAGTGAGAACATAAAGCAGTTTGAGTCTAACACCATCTGGAAAGCCTTAGGAGGTTCGCATTATCTTCGCACCTGCCACCGAGAAGAAAAATCAACTCTGATTTTTAGAAGGGACTGAAGCCATTTAGGTCTTGCTGGAATTACTCCCCCGGCAGCCCTGGCAGAGCACACCACCATCCCAGCCGTACCCTCTTCCCTCTTCAAACTCCCTTTAAAGAGACTCGTAGGAAGAAATCCTTCCATAAAAGTACCACGTGAAGCTCCACCCACGGCGCTCTCCCACCGAGCTGCTGCGGTAGCACCCCGCAAACACGACAACATACCTGCAAACTCGCCAAGGGAATTACATCAACTCTGTGTTCCAGGTGCGGAGAGGAGAGCCGGACCATTCACAGTCACGCGCGCGAATCGTCACCAGGAATCAGGCACGAAAGCACAGATCTCCAACACCTTTCTCCCATTCCCATTACCACACTGGGCCCTCGGGACTTGCAGTATCGAGCTCATTATGCAAAAGCACATTCTAAGCGCCGTTGTTCTAGATGGCAAAACAAAGAAACAAAAAATTACATGGACTCTATCCTTGCCCTGTAGTGTTTAGAATTTGTCCATCCCTCGCCCTGTCCTTACAGTTTTACACTGGCTTAAACGACACATGTTGTGAAAGGCTTGATTGCTGCATGTAACACTGGGCTTATTACACAATGAGTGAACTTAAGGAGAAAGGTATTTTATTTATAGCACTACTGTATCACAAGTTAATTTCCTTTTTACCATGGCAACGCGAGGCAACATGCACAAATTCTGCACTGGGGGAATCTCACCAATAAAACATATTTAGAATGCTGCTTTTGGGGGTGGAGGTTAGCTGATACACTGTCTACCCAAAAGCAGTATAAATTCTTAACTGAAAGTTCCAAAACACAGTCTGTGGTGTACTAAGAAAAGAAAGGGATATAATATTTGGCTACATTTAATTGGGAAGTGCTTCGTTTTGTTTTTGCAGGACTCACTTTAAACCAGGTGTACTCTCAGCTGTAAGCTTAAGGCTTGCCTCTTAGCGTTAATAGCCAAACTGCCTTGACAGTCATGCATGACATTTTCCTTTCCACTAGAATCTCTGAAGGCAAGCGAGGCTCTGTCTGCTCAGCGTGCAGTCTCTGTATGGTTACTTTGGGCGTTGGAGATTGTTGTATTTATAACTACTTCATCTTCCTCCTACTCTAATAAAATCTTCAGTAGAGAAAACTGTTGCGTTGTTGCAGAAAGTAACAATCCTGTGTTGTCAGCACCTCGCAGAGAGGTACCTGAGTGCCAGTTGAATTTTGCCTCTTACAATAACTCTGAAATAATAGCATACATGTCTATATTCTATTGCATCCGGCCAGACGTAATTGACAGGAACTTTGACTTTCATTGGTTGAAAATCAGTCAAAGTTCAATTCTTTTGAATTTCAAAAGAAGTGACATTTTATTCCAAACGATGTCCCGCAGATCATATTTTGATTACATCTAACCTTAATACACAAGGTGCCATCACAAGAAGGCCTAAGAAAGAAAGTGCTTATTTTATAACTAATGAATGGTTACAATGTTATTTGGAACTTGTGGGTGGATTCTTGGAACGTAAACACATTCGGTGGCTTCCGCGGCACATCCTCTGTGCTTTATTTCCGACCTTAGCCAGTGGGCGACTTGCCCGTTGGACATGTGAGATGCTCATATTATACTCAGCCCAAAGGGGCTAATTCTAGTGTGAGAAGATAAGCAAATCCTGCACCCACTATGAGCATGTCCAAATTGAGGTGCTAGGCTTGCACCCCTTTTTTAAACTATTAACTAAAACAGATTTTGTGTCTTTCAAACACAGTAATACATTTTTTTCTATGGTAGCTGAAAATGAAAATCTTGAAGACAAAAGCATTTCTGATTCACCCACTCACCCACAACTGAAGAATTTAAACTAAAGCAAAACGAAGAGATTTGAATAGAACTATTGAGAAATCAAAATGTCAAGTTATTAGCCTTTAATACTTGGGTTTATGAAAAGTGATCATTTTTCAAAGCTGGATTTTCCATAAAACAGAATCTGCTCCTGAACCCACAGTACAACTCTAAGGACTGATGGAGAAAAGGAGCAGAATTGGATCCTTCCATTACGGGAAGGCTGGCCAAGGCTGAGGGTCCACTCTCTCTCCCTGGCATCACATGAAAATGCTGGTTTTTTTCTATGTAGTTCATGCTTATTTCTCTACATAGAAAAAAGTAGTTTTTAACATTAACAAGTTTTGATGGCAATCTTTTAAGAAACAGGTGTTTTCCTGCCTCTTTAAACAAAATGGTAGATGTCATAAATGGAAATGCACTGTAATATCATGATGCCCTTGGGGGCTACGGAAGGTGCCTCTCGGAGTGGTACTTTTGTCAATCTAATTCACTAGCTATGAGAATTCAAGGCCGAAATGACAGTTGACTGGAAAAGCTAGATAAACTAGTTAAAAGAGCAAACTTCAGGGGCACCTGGGTCGTCGTGCCCAAGGTCCTGGGATCGAGGTCCACATCGGGCTCCCCGCTCAGCAGGGAGCCTGCTTCTCCCTCTCCCACTCCCCCTGCTTGTGTTCCCCCTCTTGCTATCTCTCTCTGTCAAATAAATAAATAAATAAATCTTTAAAAAAAATAAAAAGAGCAAACTTCATATTCTTATTGTAACGCTAAACTAGTATGCTCAGCTCTCAGGACATCTTCACATCTGACGCGCGTGTTAACATGCACATGGGTGTACCTGTGTACGAACATTTGTACGTACATCTGTGTTTCCCCCTCGTTTCCCAGGAGCTCTTTCCTCCATTCAAAATATTCTATATTTCTATATTCTAAATATTCTCTTTTTCCTATATTCTAAATGGTTCGTGTTCGCAGAAGTTTGACCACCTGCCGAGTAGAATATTGTCCTATCTTGGGCACAGGAGTAAATACACCAGTCAATGACGAAGACAAATTGAAGTTCTCTTATTCCACCCCTACACTTCTGTTTCAGTTTATCTATTTATTCTCTACTTAACTTCTAAGGCAAACTGAGGGGGCTGCACGTCCTCCGTGAGGCCATCCCCACACTGCAGCATCCGCACTACACGACGGCATTCGTACGTGTGAATTCGTTCAGGACGAAGCCTGTGCACCTACAAGTGTGAGAAGAAGCCTCCGAGCTGCTTTTTGAACACGATGATGTATCGGCATCTGCCGTGATGCGGCCCAATTTATATATTCATCTGCATTGTCCTCTCCCCTCCCAGGTGGGCAGCATGCTGAAGACTCCCAAATTACCCATTTGGCTGTGCGACATCAATGGGAATCCCAGTGTCCTTTTTAGCACAAACAGGCAGCTCTTATCAGACTGGAAAGCGGAGTGTCACTTTGATCTCTACCTGTACGGTGGCCGGCCCCCGCAGAAGAAGCCTGTGCATCTTACCATAGGTGAGCATTTCAGACTTTAACACGCTCAGAAAGATGCGGCTGCCAGCGTTTCACCGCTGTGTGGACATTCATGCTCGCTTTGCAGGAAAATGCTTATTAGGCTTGAGTTCTGAAATGAGACCCATGCATGAGTCCCATGGGCCTAAACCCAAGCACGGCAACCTGGGCATTCTACAGCTGCTTTAAATAAGAGCCCGGGTTTGGAAGTAGCACAGAGGAACAAACGACTTCCAGGTAAGAGAAACAACAAAAGGGAAAGAATCACACCTCCAAAAGCCCTCTCCAGGATCTTTTACCTGTGAGCATGAGGCACTTAATGCCTGTGGGAAGAACTGGAAGAATGGACAGATTGGGGCAGGGGTGTTCCATTTGCTCAATTCAATCCTACTACTGATCAGATGATCACCCAGTGACGTAAGTCAGCAAACTGAGAGTGCATTTCTGTTCAGATATTTGAGGGCCTACTAAGTGCCAGGCACTGTGCTAGACACTAGGAAAGCCACAATAATTAAGGCACAGTCCCAGCAAAACTTAAGAGGTTCTGGTCCAATGAGACAAGCAGACAACCACACAGGTCATTTTATTTCAATAACAACTATATTCATTTAAACTCATAAGGAAAAAAGGCTAAACTTTAAAGGTCTTTAAACACTGGCCTTTTGGACAAGGGAATAAACACGATGAGACTGGGATTCTGTATTGGGTACCTTGGTTCTACTGGTGGAGGCTTGATGGTTTGATGCTTGACTCGGTGTTTAGCATCATGGGCCTGGTATTAAAAATTTTTTCATTATAATGACTAAATCTGGAAAAGTATCTTAGTGACTCTATTATCTGTGCAGCTCCTAATTCTTTAATTATGAGAGATATATATTAGCCATTTAATTTAGGGGGACATTGGCAATATGTTCCTTAAAATATTGTTCCTACTTTACTGTCTTCTTCGAGGAAAACATCATTCGAGATTTATTTATTTATTTATTTATTTATTTATTTATTTGAGAGAGAGAGAGAGAGAGCACGTGTGCACATGCCCAAGCATGGGGGGAAGGGCTGAGGGAGAGAGAGAATCCCAAGCAGACTCTGAGCTTTAGCACATAGCCTGATGTGGAGCTCGATCCCAGGACCCTGAGATCATGACCTGAGCCAAAACCAAGAGTCGGACGCTAACCAACTGAGCCACCCAGGCGCCCCAGAAAACATCATTTTTTGTATTAAGTCACACGCATTGCAAGCATTCTCTTCTGGGCACTGTATTGGAGCTTTACATGTAATCCCATTAAGTTCTCCCAGCAGTCATATGAGGTAGATACTTTGATATCTATCTTCACATAGAAGAAATTGAGGTAGCCAATAGTTAGTAACTGAATAAATGAGGCTGAGAGACGTTAAGTATCTTCTCAAATGTCCTATGAGACAAAACGGACTCTTGAATCCAGTTCTTGACTACCTCACTAAACTACCTCGCCCTTCACCCAAAAATGTAAATGTATTCTTAGAAGCACAGAGAAGTGATGAGCTCTCCCTTCTCCTGGTCTTCCGGACAATATCCTGTGGCTACCAGATGCTCTGTGCATCACACCACAATGCTGGAATGTGCATACATGACTTATCCATATTCATGTTCCAAAATACACAACAACCTATGTTCCCACAGACGTGTTTGTATGGGGCATTTCTACATACCATCTACTGGAATGTCCCTCTGCTTAACCAGTTCTAGGAACACAGCTTGCTGAGCCCAACTGCTGCCCACCGTGGTGTTTTCCTTTGTTCCTGGCTTCCTCTGGAATGGTGTAAAGAGGCTAGGGCCTAAAGGCTGGCCGTTCGGGGCGCCTGGGTGACTCAGTCAGTTAGGCGTCTGAGTTTGGTTCAGGTCCTGATCTCAGCGTCCTGCGATCAAGCCCTGTGTCAGGCTCCCTGCTCAGAGGGGATGTCTGCTTCTCCCTCTCCCTCTGCCCCTCCCTCTGCTCTCTCTCTCACTTGTTCTCTTGCTCTCAAATAAATAAACAGAATCTTTAAAAAAAAAATGCTATCTATCCTTCACTCAGATACTCACTCCCATCACTGGGAAAGGACCCAACATGAAGATGAGCGTGTGCCAGGAAGACGGTTCTCTCCAGTGGAGATGGCCATCAGAACCAAGTGGAGAGAAGCCACCATCAACTGGAATGGAACTGTTCCCTTTCTCTAAAGAGAAAGCCAGGATGTGCAATGACTTCTGAAGCGTCAGAGCTGCTGGGGCACAAAGCCTCATGTGAGGGGGAGAGCACTTCACTTCTACATTCCTGATTCATGAACCCCACTGAAAAACCCCATTAGCCATTCTCTCTGTCTCTCTCTCTCTGTCTCTGTGAAGCCCTCTGCAGTTGCTATCTGTGTTGCAGAAGAAACACAGGCCCTTCCAGCAGGGGCTGCAAGGTGTATTCTCTATACTTGCATAGACTGATCCTTCATTTTATTCAATAGAGCAAATGAAGGATCTTTCCTGTCTGTTATTTTCAAATTAGTCTTTTCTTGGTGTGATTCTCCCTGAGGATTATGGACACAGGCAGCTAGCTTTCATTTGGGGATGAAGTCATCAGTAATGCATCATCAGATTTTTAGTTATGGCAAGAACTCAAGCCTTCTCAAAGACTTCCTGGTATGGAGAGCATTCCTTTCCAAGGTTACATTTCACATGACCACATTAGCAAGTTCTGGTCATTAAAATAGTAAATGGGGTTCTTTGGGCTTGGAGCGGGGACTATTCCTGGTAGTGCGGCAGTAATAGTCATTGGCTTATGGGTTCAAGCCGTCAAGGAGAGCACACAGAAGGAGACATTCTTTCTACCAGTGCTATGTTTGTTTCTGGCCTTTATAAGCTGAATATAAATACATAGACAGACAAACAGAAAAACTGAGAAAGAAGTTTTATTCCTAGATAAAATAAAATTATATATAAAAATAGAATCTCTCCTTATGTCATTGTTAAAAGGGAAACAATCCTTTTTAGAATGTGATCTTTCCCAGTCCTGTTGAATGCCTACATGTTTTCTGAAGAAATACACAGAGTAAGACACATATTCTTTCTTTAAAAAGTACATGGAAACCATCTAGACCTTTTTCCTACCCACCCCACTGGTCTTCCAACTCACAAACTTACGGCTCCATATTCACAAGCCAAAGGTTAGATTGCTAAGAACAACTTTCCGCGCCCATTTTCCAAATTAATTTGTAAAATCCATTTTCATTTGGCTCAAAGAATAATGTTTTAACTTAAGGAGCACGTAGAAAATGAAACTTCAAGGTGAATAATAAATTATGTCAAAAAAGAAAGCCAATTTGGCTTGGATTGCTGAGTACGTTATTATATTGGTGTTCTCGTGCGGGATTTTAAATCCATTGGATAAATACGTGGATACTTTCCGACCCTTGTTTTATTTGGTCTTAGTCTTAGCAATATTGTGCTTTTCCTGAGGTGCAGGCCTGTTTTTTGTTTTAAGGATACTGAGTCATTTGTAACCAAATGTCCCTGTTTAGTGGACTGCTGGAAAGCTTAGAGACAATGAGAAACAACAGCACATGCCTCAGGGAGGAAGTCCCAGCCACGAGTAAGAGATTTCACTCAAGGTGTCTCCAACAATAGGAACATGCTTTTCCAAAAAGAATGGTCCAGCAAGGACTCCATGACTCTCTTAGATCAGTCATAATTCATCCTCTAGGGCTGAGAACAGGACACGTGTTACCAGAACAAAATCGGGGCTCCCAGAAGGAAGAAGGGCAAGATGACTGTTGTGTAGACAACCAGCCCACCGTCCTGACAAAAGGCATTTTTTAATTGGCCTCATTTCTGAGTCTATTTTCGGTCCCTACCCTATTTTTCCTTTGAATTTCTAATTTATTTATAATTTGTGTTATTTTGTCGTATTTTGTGTTGTAACTTGTCTTAAATTATTCCCGGAACAAATCTATAAATAAGTAAAATAATAGAGGAAAGATTAAGAACCTATGTTTTATATATAAAGGTATAATAATTTTGATATATATAAAAATATTAATCACTTTTCATGTCAATGTTGGAAAATGAGTTTTTATTTTGTCTTATTACCAGGGCACCCAGTGACTTTTTTAAAGGCACAAACATGCTATTTAAAAGTAGCTAGAAATGTCCTGGGACAATCAGGTCACTTTTGAACTTACATGTTTTGAGATAAATGACTTTAATTGTCCTGTCAGCTTCTTGTTCTTTTTTTTTTTTTTTAATTTTAGGTTTATTTATTTTTTTAGAGAGAGAGCATGGGGTGGGGGAGGAGGCAGAAGGAGAGAAAGAATCACACGCGGACTGTCCGCTGAGCATGGAGCCCGATGTAGGGCTCGATCTCACGACCCTGAGATCTTGACCTGAGTCAAAACCAAGAGTCGGACACTTAACCGACTCTGCCACCCACGCACGCCATGTCCTGTCAGCTTCTTAATCTATCAGGAGAAAGCTATTTGCCTGAAGACAGATTTTCTGAATCATTACCTAAGCTGATCGTATCCACAGTGGGACAACGTCCCTGAGGAGACGGCAAATACTTTTTTTCCCCTCGATATTGACTTAGACTGGTATGGCCCTCAAAATCACTGTTTGTCCTTAGAGAAGATGCGCAGATGATTTTTTCAAGTACACGTTCACCAATGTGGCAAGACCAGGTGGGAGCTGGCCAGGGGGCAGGCAGCCTCAGAGTCCCTTCCCCGACACGGGCTGGGTTCGGCATTGCGCTCACCAGGTCTGCGCCACCCGTAGTCACGCCTGGACCTGATTTTACTTACAAGTAAGTAACACAAACTATGGATATAGACTGTTGACTGCTGTAATTGCCTTTTCAGGGCCTTAGAGACACAACCGTTTGTTCATTCATTCAGGGAACTTTTCTAACATCTCCTATGTGCCAGGCGCTCTGCTGGGTGCTAGAGAAATACAGTGAGCACAATCAGCCGTGGGCCCTCTTCTCTCACGGAGCTTAGGCTCTTCTGGCATTAATCAGAACACCACCGTAATGAATATAAACTTGAAAACGGAGATAAGCGTTCAGAGGAAAGGGATTTCTGATGCATAGAATTTTTGAACAAAAGCCTGGAAATTCAGGGAAAGGCTTCTCTGTGAACAGATGGGTTAAACTGAGGTAGAAAGGTAGGTTAGAAATAACCAGGAGAGGAATGAGCAGGGGCAAGGTGGAGAGTGGCTGGGAAGCAGCTTGTGGTGAGGGGAGGGAAGGACCCGCCACAGGGCAACCTTGGAAACTTTTAAGAGCCTGGTAAGATTTGCATTTTGAAAAAAATGCCTCAGTGTGGAGGATGGGCTGCAGAGAGCTGGAGGGGATGCAGAGACAAGTTAGGAAGCTATAGCTGTGGTACAGGCAAGAGATGGCCAGAAAGAGCAGGGCCAATAAAAGTAGACCAAAGTGGGCCACTCAGGAGATACCTACCAGTAAAACAGACAAGGCCAGGAGATTGACTGGGGAGGGAGGGCTGAAGAGGAGGGGAAGGGGGAGGGAGGACTCAAGAAGGACTTCCAAGTTTCTGATTTGAAAACGGGTGGAAGGTTGTGCCTCCAGTGAATTTGGAAACACCAAAAGAATGGGAGATTTGGAGAGGAGAAAATCCCAGGTTCAGTCTTGGATGGAACATTCACATGAAGAGGTGGAACAGAGGATTAGAAAGAGGAAGCTCAGAATCAGAGGAGAGGCTTGGACCAAAGAACTACATCTGGGAGTCTTGATGGGAAGTAACATGAGGGTCTAGAATAAATGTGCCTAAGGAGAGAAGGAAGCAAGAAGAGGACTGGGTCTAAAACTAAGCCTTGAAGAATTCCAGGGTCAGTAGTCAAGTCAGGCTTGATGGGCCTGGAAAGTAGGCAGAGAAGGAGTAGACAGATACGAGAGTTGGCTGTCAGGTGATATCTAAATAAAAGGTATTCTCAGTCAATGACTCTTGATATTAAAGTCAACCAGAGGGGATCAAGTCTGAATAAATGAGACCATTATTTTAAGGATAGCAGTTTAACTTTAATTCTATAGATGTATTCATATACCATCTCCTTCCAAGAAGGACTTGGAATGGCTGATAACTGGTGAGACTCTTCCGAGACCTTTGTGTCTTCTTTCTGTTATTGAACCCAATAGGAAAACTTCTCACTACTGTCCACAAGGTGGTGCTATGAGAGTGACTTTTTCAATCTCATTATCAAATCTAATTATCAAGTAAATGTGGGTGATTCAGTCACACACACAAAACCTCAGTTAATAATTATAAAATTGATGTAAGGGATATTTCATCTTTGTGATACTTGGAACTGGTATCTCTAAGCATGGTGGGTAGAAGTGCTGTAACCTAGGAGTCTTCCTCTCTCTTCTGCTCCAATAAGGGCAGCAAGAACTATAAATGTTAACCTCGGAATAGCCCCACGCGCACCACCACCTTCCTGGTGTGGGCACCCCCTGCTCTCCCCTGGACTATTACAATAGCCACTCAAGTGCTCCCCTTATTTCTCTCATACCCCTTCCAGTCCTTTTTCAACACAGCAATCAGTTCTCTTTCTAAAATTTGAATTGATCATATTGTAGTAATTCATATTAGTGTCATTTTCATGTAATGAGGACAAAATGCAAAATCTTAACATGATCTACAAGAGCCTGTAGGATTGAGCTCCTGATTCACCTCATGCCACTCTCCTTCTCATCATCATACTCTACCCAAGCCATACTCGTCCCCACTACAGGGGCTTTGCTTGTACTGTTCCTTCTGCCCACAATGATCTTCACTCTCATTCTTCAGATCTCTGCTGAAAACCACTTCTTCAGAGGGGACTTCTCTGACATCATTCCCCTTCCGATAGCTCTCCCAGATTCGTTTCTCTTAGCACTCTGGTCTTTGTACCACTTGCCATGATTTACAACGACATGCTTACTTACAAGCTTATGTGAAATGCCTAGCTGCCCACTAGACCAGTGATTCTCAAGATTTTTGGTCTCAGCACCCTTCTACACTTTTACAAATGATCAGTGACCTCAAAGAGCTTTTGTTTGTCTGAGTAATATCTGTTAATATTTGTCCTATTGAAATTAAAACTAAAAATTATTTTAATATGAATTCATCTAAAATAGCAATGGTAAAACTTATTACATAGTAGCTCAAGATAGTATTTTATGAAAAACAACTATATTCTCCAAAGAAAAAAAATAGTGAAAAGGGTGTCATTATTTTACATTTCTGTAAATCTGTTTAATGGCCAACTTAATAGAAGACGGCTATATTCTCACATCTGCCTCTGCATTTAATCTATTGTGATATGTTTTTAGGTTAAAATGCATGAAGAAAATCTGTCCTTATGTAGATATTTAGCTAGAAAAGGAAGGAGAAATTTAACAGCTTGTGGCTATTCTTCTTTGATACTACACCAAAACTCTACAAGTGGTCATTTTTTAAATGTGTAGTGTAGAAACTGGATTCCAGTGTAGATTCCAGCGTAGAAACTGGAATCCTATCAACGAATTCTTCAAACTCTGTTGCATCAAAATCCATTCATGTATATTGCACTTTAAGTGAACCTTTCCCATGCATTTGTCATTTGGAAAATACTGGTTAATAGGGGCGCCTGGGTGTCTCAGTCAGCTGTGCGTCCGACTCTTGATTTCATGACCCCCCTGAGGGTCATGATCTCAAGGTTATGAGATTGAGCCCCACATTGGACTCCATCCTCAACAGGGAGTCTGCTTGGGATTCTGTCTCTCCCTCTCCCTATGCCCCTTCCCCCACTTGAGCGCTTGCTAGCTCTCTCTCAAATAAATAATGTTTTTTAAAAAGAGAAAATACTGGTTTGTTGAATTACGAAGACGCTTAAATGACATATTTTATAATACAATATCAAAAAATTGCATTAGTTACTAAGGAACTATTGCTACATGAAACAAAACAGGTGGAGCTCACAAACACAATGTTGAAGGGAAAAACACCAAACAGGAAATAGCCAATTCTATATGGTTCCCTTTATATATAGTTCAAAAACAGACAAAACTAATCTGTGCTGATAAAGGTCAGGAGAGTAAGTAACTTTGGGGACAGTGACTAAGAGGAGTAAGGGAGTCCAGTGGGGTAGTAATAATGTTATATTTCTAAGTCTGAGTGCTGGCTACACAGTTGCATTCACTTGCAAAATTTTTTCAAAATTAAACACATTTAGGATCTTTTCTATGCATATGTTTTAGTTAATAAAAAGATTTTTTTGACGAGGACTTTTGAGGATAGACATATAGATCAATGTAATGGAACTATGAGCCCAGAAATGAACCCTAAATTTCATGGTCAATTGATTTTTGATGAAGAGGCCAAGATAATTCAATGGGGGAAAGAATGCTCTTTTCAACAAATGCTGGGAAAACTGGCTATCCACATGCAATAAATGATTTTGGACCCCTACCTCACACCATATACAAAAAATTTAACTTAAAGTGGGTCATAGATTTAAATGTAAAAGCTAAAACTATAACACTTTTAGAAAAAAAAATAGGCAGAAATCCTTGTGATTTTTAGGTAGTGATATCTTAGATGCAATACCAAAAACACAAGCAATAGAAGACAAGATTAATAAGTCAGACCTCAAAATTTAAAACTTTTGTACTTCAGGGCGCCTGGGTGGCTCAGTTGGTTAAGCAACTGCCTTCGGCTCAGGTCATGATCCCAGGGTCCTGGGATCGAGCCCCACATTGGGCTCCCTGCTCAGTTTGGAGCCTGCTTCTCCCTCTCCCGCACCCCTGCTTGTGCTCTCTGTCAAATAAATAAATAAAATCTTAAAAAAAATAAAATAAAAAAACTTTTGTACTTCAAAGAACACCATCAAGGAAAGACAATCCACAGACTGGGAGAAAATAATTACAAATCATGTATCTGATAAGAGACTTATATCCAGAATATATAAAGAACTTGCATAATTCACTAATAAGAAGACAACCCAATTTTAAACATGCAAGTGATTTGAATAGACATTTTTCCAAAGAAGATCTACAAATGGCTCAATAAGCACACAAAATGATTTTCAACATTATTAGCTATTAGGGTAATGAGATACCACTTTACACTCACTAGGATGGTTATAATCAAAAAGACAAGTGCTGCTGAGTATGCTAAGAAATTAGAACACTCATTCATTACTGGTGGAAATATAAAATAATGCAGCCACTTTAGAAAAGAGTTTGGCAGTTCCTCAAAATGTTAAATATAAAATTACCACATTACCCAGCAATTCCACTCCTAGGTATGTACATAACCCCAGAAAAACAAAAACATATGTCCACATGAAAAACTTGCACACAAATGTTTATATCAGCATGATTTATATCAGTCAAAAAAGTAGAAACAACTCACAGGTCCATCACCTGATAAATCAATAAACAAAAAATCATATATCCCTATAATGTGATATTACTCAGCCATAAAAAGGAATAGATAACTATATCATAGTTGGCTATAACATAGGTGAATTTCAAAAATTATGCTAAGGGAAAGAAGTCAACAAAAGACCACATATTGTATGCTTCCATTTGTATGAAGTGACCAGAATAGTCAAATATATAGAGGCATAAAGCAGATTAATGGTTGCCTAGGGTGGGGGGCAGGGGGAGGAGGAGGAGAGGGTAGGTGGGGAGGGGGGATGGAGAGTGACTGCTAATGGGTACTAGGTTCCTTTTGGGGGATGATGACGCATTCTAAAATTAGATTATGGTGTTGGTTACGCACTCTCTACATATAATAAAGAACCCTTAAACAGGTGAACTTTATGGAATGTAAAGTATATGTCAATAAGGTTGTTTATAAAAAATAGCTATCTATAAGGGTAACCAAAACCATTCCTGTGACAGGGACCACAGCAAAACAATAAGGATCTGATAGATTTGCAGAGACAAAACATCTCTGCCTCTAACCAGCATGTTTTGAGAGGCGTAACTGTCTCTGGGGGTGGGAGGAGGTGAAGGTTTCATCACCATCTCCCATCCCCAACGAAACCGACACAGCTCCCAACAAAGACTGGCATTTGACTTGTTTCATGTCCTGAAATCAGACTCTTCCTCAACCTGATCAAGTCCTTTCACCACTAATTAGCTTTTCTTTTGCCTGCGATTATAACCCCACAGGAGGGATGCAACCAGCCCCTTCCTCTCCCTTGGGGGCTCCCAGGGACACCCAAGTTCACCGCACTCTTCCTTCCCCCCACCTTGTGCTGAAATGCCCGACCACCACCCAGTGAGATGCGCCGCAGGGAACATACAGCTTGCCCCTCAGCAGCAGCGCAAGAAGCCACACTGTGCACGAACTAATCAGACTTGACCAGGCAGAAAGACAGGGGAGCCCTGATGGGCAAAACAAACGTGGCAGCTGAGCAACCTGCTTGGCTGCTACTTAAAAGTAAGACAGATTCACTAACTAAGCAATTTAAAACCACAGGGGAGGGAAAAGGTGTGCAAATGAGCTGGCGAGATGAACCCAACTGTCACTGTGACTGAACACAACTGCTACAGGGCGGTTCACAGGACGCTCAGAACCCCAGCAGTGCCAGCTCACCGATGAGGTGTGCGCGCACGTGCACACTGAGTCATTTCCTAACTGAATCCAGTTCAGAATAACATCATCAATAATAGACTCCAGAGCCTGAATTTAATAAATTGAATCAAAATGCAGAACGCGCTGTTACGTGCACAAGGCTGTAATCACTGCTTAAAGTTAGTTACAGCTGCCCGCAGCTATGGGCATGTAAAATGAAAAGCCAATTTGGAATTTCTTCCACAGAACGAGATTTCCTATTTTGAAAAAGAAATGGTACAGCACAGAAAACACTTTGCTCCTTATCATGATCGGGGTCACTTTGCCCTGCACACTCAGGTTGAGGCTGCTAGCATATGGAAAAGGATGAAATTGTTACCCAAGAATTTAATAGATCCGAGGATGTAAGGTATGATGGATCTCCTTGTTCTGCCCTCAGCGTGGTACCCCTTTCCAGGAAACACCGAGGAAATGTATGTTCCAACCAACAGGCCACATCTGGGTTGTTGTTTTTTTGTTTTGTTTTGTTTTGTTTTGTTTTGTTTTGTTTTCCCCTAGCTTCTTCTCCCCAGAAATCATCACAGAACCTCTGGACAGTTTTGTTTACATGGAGTCTGTTACTAAGTAAACGACTCTTAAAATCATAAAATCTTAAAATCTTAAATCATTTTTCTCTGCTCCTTCTTTTCACAAACTTCTTTGTGAGTCATCTTGTGGCCTGAGAAATAGATTTAATCAGTCCTTTGGTGTTGATGGAAAGGTATCTTTTGGTGATCTAATCAAACAGTTCCCCCTTTGGTTGAAGAGAAGAGAACAAAGCAGGGGTGACGCTGATGGGAGTGGGGAGGGGAGAGGGTGGGAGGGAGAAGAGGGGGAGAAGGATGATAAGAGGGAGGGCAGACAGACCCTCCAGGGTATCTCAAGACAGACTGATAAGGGGCAAGCTTCCCGGAGAAGACAGAACACAGTACAGCCTAGTAACTACACACGTTTTCTAGAAAGCTGTAACACATGCCTGTTTAGTCTGAAGAGCTGACTCCTTGTAATAAGTCTGACTTGTCATTTTGTTTCGGAAGGAAACAGTATTCCCACCCTGAGCTTCAGTTTTCTCATTTTGAAATAACTACAACCCACAAACTATTTCCAAAACTACTAGGAAGACAGGAATTCCATGAACTACTTTAGGCTCCATCAGACAGTAGGGAAACTGGGAAAGAAAAAAAAAAACGACTCAAACTTCAGTGAACTTTAACAGTTAAGAATTTGGCATATATTTTTCAACACAATGTGTCCACAGCACTTTAAGGGTATAGTACTAAAGAACATAGACAATGTTTCCTTAACCCTTAAATCGCATTCCTAGTTGTTCAAAATAGTTGGCTGTTGATCTAGTTGTATTTGAAGGACGAGGAAATTTCAGGGTCCCCCTATTACTTTGCCACTTTAACTCTACCCCCTATAGACAATGTTTCCTAAAATGTCTTAGGTCTTTACTTTGCTAATTGCTGTCTCTCTCCCCCACACTCCCACCTCTCCAGCTGTAAAGATTTCTCAAGTACTAAATTTTAAAAGTGCCCTTGACATGATCTGGATGTTCTTAGCGCATCAGCAAACATTCTGAGTGTGACCCAAAGAGGCTGCCTGTAAAATGATAGTAACATTGTGGTATCACACATATAATGACCAGAAATTACGTGTGTTATTTAATTCCAACCAGGGGCACCTTACATGTGTAATTTATAAGTATAGGACATAGTTTTTCCCTTAAATTCCATAGAACAGGGGCGCCTGGGTGGCTCAGTCAATTAAGCGGCTGCCTTTAGCTCAGATCATGATCTCAGGGTCCTGGGATCAAGCCCCGCATCGGGCTCCCAGCTCAGTGGGGAGTCTGCTTCTCCCTTCACTACCCCTCTATTTCTCTAACCCACTTCTGCTCTGTCTCTCTCTCTCTCTAATAAATAAATAAAATCTTTTTAAAAATTTCCATAGGACATAATTTTTTTAAGATTTTACTTTTTTTTAAAGTAATCTCTACACCAAGCATGGGGCTCAAACTCATAACCCCGAGATCAAGAGTCACATGCTCCACAGCCTGAGTCACCCAGGTGCCCCCACAGAACCAAATTTAATGCAAGACGGCAGAGAGGTTCAGACTTGTAAAGTCCACTATCCACACTGACTAAGGCAGTCTTTCCCCCAGTGCTCCTATACGTAAACATTCTGTCACCACCCCACCTCCCCCGGAGTCCTACAGCATCCTGGGAGCCTCTCATTCCTTTTAGCGACCAGGCACAAGGAAGCACCCCCTGTGACCTTACTATTAGGTCAAATCCCAAGAGCCCTCTGCTACCACAGAGGAGGTTCACACTCAAGCAGAAGGCTCACCCTACCACCACCAGCTACCTCACATGCTTCTTTAATATTTGATTTAAATCCCCACTTGAAAATTGCTTCAGTGTCCAACATTGTACTGGAAATGCTGTTTACATGGCAAGAGAGAGAAAGAAACACATGACAAATTTCCAGACTGACCCACCTCAGTCACTATATGTTTTAGCTCATAATCAAAATAATATTTTAAAAATTGCATTTAAATAGTGTTGTATCAGCTATTGGTCTGGGTTGAAGTTGGATTTAGTAGCTGTTTTCCAAGTGAGGAAATAGATTCAGAGAAGGTAAGCAAGCTGCTTCAAGTCTTATGTTTAGTAAATCGCAAGGCCAGGACTCAAAGCTGGGGCTTCTGGTTTTATCTGGGGCTCCTTCCCCCCTTTGTTCCACCGACACCTGTGTGCACTACCTTAGTGCAAGATACGCGGCTCAGTGGCTGAGAGGATGGGAGGTCAGCCACCTTTTCTAAGGGCCCTTGGACCAGGGAGCCTGGCAATGCTCCTGGACCTCCGAGTTTGAGTCTCGAGGGGTGAGGGAAGGGGTGAAATCAAACCTGAGCACTGTCCTGCCATCTCTGGGAACCCAGACAGCGCCTTTCCAGAGTCTATGGCAGGATATCTGAGTTTCGAAGCCTTTCTGCAAGACTCTAGGACTCCACTGCTTCCTCTAGCAAAAAGTGCTGCCCCCCCCCACCCAGGCCGTTGGTCCTTGTTTGCGCTGCACCCATTCACTCATTCATTCATTCATTCACTCATTCATTCACTACCTCGTTCATTCATTCATTCACTCACTCACTCCCTCAATCATTCATTCAGTCTGCCCTTCCTCACCAGGATGTAAGCTCCATGAGCACAGGAATTTTATCTATTTTGTTCACTGATAAATCTCAGTACTTAATACAGTGCCTGGCACTTTGTAAGCCCGAAATAAAAATATGCTGAAAAAAAACACAGATCCTACAAGCATCCCCTATTTTGACTCAATTATATCTCACCAGTACATATGTTAAAGGCCATAGGCAAAATCCCCAGAAGACAGGGAAACATGATGGGAGGAAGCTACCCCAGAAGGGGGCTCTCTCTGTGCTAGAGGCTGGGGGGTTGGGGGGCTGGGGGGCAGACTGTGGCTTAGCACTAACAGTCATCTCTCAAAATAACCACTGAAAAGAGGGGAAGGGCTGATTATAGTGTAACTTGGCATTTCTTCTTCTTTTTTTTAATCCCTAGATACTCTTTTGAGGCAAAACTCTCAAGTTCAATATTAAATGTATATCGTAATTCACAATGAGATCCCTAAAGGAAACATACTGGCCCAAATGCTTAACAAGAGGCCCCTCATTGAAGTATCACACAACTTTCAGCAACATATAAAACGTGAGCCTTCGGGGTCTAGGAATGGAGTCCAGAGCTGCCCGCATGGTGGACCTGGCTTCTCAATGTCTCTTTTTCCCCAGCAGTTGCAAAGGAAGGCAGGAAGGAGGGAGAGAAGGACAAAGGGAGGGAGATAGGACAGAGGGAATGGCATTGGTTAGCAAGGAGGTGCTTCAAGTGATGGGCACCATGTGTTTTAACCAAATAGAGACACAAAAAATAAACCCGATTCTCTAAGGGGGTTGATAAGTACAGAAAAACTGGGTATCTGGAGCTTTATTTTGATAACATTTAGAGAATATACTGTCTGGTTTAGTCCCAGTTTTTAAGTATATAATGGAGTGTACTTTATTTATTTACTTACTTAGAAAAAGCTTCCAGCAGCTCTCTGGTAGCAAAAACAAGAGGTATCCTCAGAGCTGTCATCTGTCTTGCCGGTCACTGGAGGCAGTGATGTGCTGGAGGTGGCTGGACTCCCAAGAGCAGAGGGTGCCAACAGCAGGCATTAATTCTCAACTCAAAGCCCAGGGCCATCACCCTGGTAGGTTGAAATTGGCCATGGTAAGAGTATTCACATTACACAAACTGGCAAACAAAAAATCAGGGCTTTTTATTTTTTTCAGAGATCTGGTGGTTAAACATTTATCAATGTGGTACTGCTTGAGAAGTCCTTTTAATAATAAAAATGTAGGGTGGTCACCATCCATAGTCCTGGAGAAAGGGTGTAACTGCTCTCTATCTTCTGTGGAGCTTAGTGAAGGCTCCCCCACCACTGTAAGGCCAGAGGATTGTGGGGACACATAGATCTATAATCATAAAGCATCCAAACTCCTCTGGGTGAGAAGGTACTCTGATGCCCCCACTCTTGCTTACTGAAACTCAAGTTAGGGACATTTATTATGGGAATCATGCTGTGATCCCAAGCAAGACCCAATATTAGCAGAAGCCAACAAGGTCATGACATAAAACTACCTAGAGGAAAGGGGCTAGTTTGGATCTGGCCTAGACTCAACACAAAGGTCTTGAGGGTTTGGTGGGGACTATAGATTCCCCAACTCTGTCATTCCTCAGCTGTTTCATGCTTTGAAAATCCATGTCCGTGAACTTGAAGTTAACATGTGAATCACCTCTGTAACGCTTTCAAGAGCACCTGAGTCATCTGTCCAATAGCACAGAATTGGCTGGTCTTTGAGAGCAAGACTGTCATGCATTGAGTGACAGAGGAATGATCACAGCTTTTCCTGCTACTGACACCTGACATTGGCAAGCAGGACTAAACCACTCTATGTTGAAGCTTCTCAACAACAAGTTGTGGGGAAAGGGGGGCATCGGTAGGACAGAATTAAAGAGGAAGATACCGGGCTTCATGCTCATGAGGCAGTATGGGTGCTCAGGCAATCACATGGTAAGCCGAGAACACTTTATATGTATATACGGAGGGGAATATACTCAAGTAGTAAGAGTGATTATTACAAGGTGGTGTATTGCAGGTGATTTGCTCTCTACTCTTTATTTTCTACAGTTATTTAAGAAAAGTAAAGCCTAAGCGCATGTATTTCGCTAATGTATCAAAAACATTCACGTTCCCCCCTAATGGCAGGAAGTTGCTCCCAGACCCAGAGGGTTGCCCTTTTAGGGCTAATGAGGGGAACCACCTGGATGGCACCCTCCAGTTCAGACCATTCCAGGATCCACTCCACTCAGAACACAGGGGAGAATGGTGGCACTGGGGCTCAGCTGGGGGCTGACAGGAGGGCTTGGGAAGGTAATGGGCTGTCACCAGCATCAGCAGGACAGGGAAGAGAAGCACAATCACAGCCAAGATCCAGAGTCCTAGACACAGGCAACACCAAAGGTCAGCTACCCCAGCCACTCCCCGCAAGTGCCGACACTAGATCAAGTGAGGGGAGATTGCGGCTTACCTTTTATCTTTTTTCTTAAATTTCTTTTATGTCATTTTCTTGTATTTTAAAAAAAAAGGCAAAAGCAAGATTGGTCAACAGATAAGAGATAAGATTTCCTCTGAGGATCATTTAAAGTATTGACTCTATAGTCAAGATGAGACCTTTGTGCTGTTTGCCCTTATTGAATCTCTGAGGGAAACTTTTTTGTGGGTCTGAGGTCGAGGAGGGGAACTGTTCTTCTAACATGAGCTTGACTCAGAGACGTGTCTCCAACTTCTGAAGGGCGTCTGGGACGCCCGATGCCTGCAGCGCCACCTCCCTGCCTGGCTCCCCCGCGCCGATGACAAGCTCCTCTGACGGACAGAGGCAAGGGCAGCAACCACTCAACCACAGACTTTAATAAGTCTCTCTCTACATGCTAACATGGGATCAATGAGATCTAAATTGAAATGTGTGGTTGAATGGCTTTCGGAAAACGTCCTGCATCTCTAAGTCCTTGCAGGAGTTAAAATCCTCTTTGGGGAAAGGAGGAAAGAAAGTACTCGAGTGGATGGCGACCGTGTACCTAACCCTTTCCAGAGATAACAGAGAGGGGAATGGATTTATGTTGCTGATGGAATGTGAAATGGGACTTAAGGAAACAAGGTGTTCTCCAGAAAGCAGAGTCTGAGAAGCAAAGGCTTCCGTACTCCTCCTTTATCAAGGGTGGCAAGACCGTGGAGCAGGAGTGAGGGATGAGGGGTAGGGGTACAGCAAGGAAGGAGGGAGGGCCACGTGAGGGTGCAACCTGTGGAGCGCACCTGACTGCCTGACCTCACGCCACCCTTCCGAGAAGCCATTTAAAATGTGCCTCAGGACCATTCACCTGGGAGAGAAAGACATAAAAATTACCCATAGGTTCTCAGCTCAGGTTGAAGGCCCTGCACTTCCGGGTGTGTAAGTGTAGGCACCAAGTGGCTCCAAGTGTGTAGGCACACAACTTCCCATGCCTCGACGTTCCCAGGGAAGCTCCCAAACAGAAGGCAAGAGGTCTGAGGTGCAGGCACGAGGCGGGTTTGCTGTCACACGGTAACTGCGTGACGTTGACAGGAGTCCGTGCATAGCTGGTCACCACGGCAGCCACTGGACCCGGAGACAAGGGCTTGTCTCGACCTGGCTAACTCCTACACATGCTTTAAGAATCACATCAGATCCTCCTCCAGGAACCCTTCTGTGAAAAGCCTCTCCTCTATCACTCCACCAAATTGATTCACTTCATAATACATACGATGACGAATTATTCCAGCCAGGAAATGCTTCATTTAAAGGCTTTAGAGTCTATAAAATAAATGACTACTGAGTAAACTAAAAATTCAACAATCCACCTGTTGATTTAACTCAACACAGCATAAATATATACCTAAGATACAGTGATTTTAACATTCTTATTCACTGTGGCAGAAATTGATAGTTATTCCCAAATATTCATTCCCTTTCTTCTACAGGAACACAGCAAGATTAATAGTTTCTATGTGGGCATGTGGCCTCCCAGAATACATTTCCCAGGCTCACTCATAACAAGGGGCAACCATGTGTCACTCGGTTCTGACCAATGGAATTAAGCAGAAGTGAGTAGTACAAATGCCTGGCTGGGTCTTCAAGGGAAAGAGGGAATGATCCCCTTACTCTTTTCTTTCTTCGCACTGGTTTGAAAGAGGGTGAACATTGTGGTGGTGGTTCATCTAGGCCCACATGGACACTGTGAGCAGCACCTTTGGGATGGTAGAAGAGAAAGATAGGCGCCTGGGGCCCTTCTCCCTGGTGCTGCAATCCCAGCCCTGAATGCTTAAATCCAGACTCTTAGGTGAGAAAAAGTTCATATCATGCACTCATTGCCTACAAGAAAAATCTGTATGGACTGTCTTACTATGTACTTTGGGTTTCCTAAGTTCAAGGAACTCAGAGTAGGGATATGGAAATCAGAGATGTAGTTCCAATGTAAAAGAAGCTGTTAGTCTAGTGAGGAGGGAGACTGTAAAAAAATCCCCCCCCCCACACACAAAGTGTGACAAGTTCTAAGAGGGAATGAAGTGCAGGTGCTATGGGAGTGCATGTGTAGGGCTTCCTGAAGGAGGTGATGTCCATAAGGACTTCTAAACAATGTAAAGAGTTAACAAGGCCTGAGGAATGCAGGAAACAGCATAAACAGAGACAGCAAGGCCAGAGAGAGCAAGGTGCTGTCAGGTAAGAAGGCGGTGGGGCCGAGCACTTAGGGGCATGGGGTCTGTGGTCAGACTATGTGGGCTCAAATCCTAGTTTAGCACTTATTAGCTACATGACCTTAGGTGAATTACTGAACCTCTGTGGGTCTCCTTTCCGGAGTTGTCATCAGGATTAAATGAGATAACCCATGTAAAAATCCTTAGCTCAGTGTTTGACTCGTGGTGCCGAAAAGGTTCAGCAAACAGTAGCTTAAAAAAAAGAAAAACGTACTTAGGTATGACTGGAACGCAGAGGACAAAATGAAGAACGGTCAGAGATGAGGCCAGAGGGATAGTCTGTGACCAGACCATCAAAGAGTTTGGATTTCATCCTGAAGCCTAAGGGATTTTAAGCAGGAAGCTGACCTGGTCAGATAGATTTCTGCCTTTGAGCGCTCAGTTTGACAGCAGAGTGACACATGGGTCAGAAAGGTCAGGCCTTCTTTCTTAGTGAATCTCAACTTTGCACAAAGGAAAATATTATTCCACACAGTGCACCCCCAAGACAAACATTTTTGTGAACCGTAGATGGTGAAAATGGGTGGCCGGAGTTTTTTATCAACAGATGACCTACCCGGTAATGACAATTCACAACTCGATCTGAAGGGGGCTCACTGCTTTGTCTCTGCTTAAAAGGAAAGCTTATGACTGCTTTTGCCATTGTTATTCTGTAACAGCTTAAATTTCCACTTCCTGTCTTGCTAAGAAAAATATCCACGGTCAGATGACCGAGAATATCATTTTCCACCTGGATGGGGTTAAGCCATTGCAAAAGGCTCCCTCATATGCAGGGGTAAATTCATTGAAGCTCTTCTTAAGACGAAACCTGACTTCCTTACGAGTCTGATTTTCCCATGCAAGCATATGAGAAAAATAGTCAGGACTTTACCCATTTGTTTTCATCCTTCGGAAGTCCCAAGTGGATTGAACAGAGCCCCAGGAGCAGAGCGCTCCTGTTGGGGGATTCCCTGAAATATCTCTACCTGGTGTTGGATCACCCAGGCCTGCCATGTCATGATTTTCCTCCCTTCAGAAATGGTGAATACCAATAAAATCGTGACTCTCCCTTAAATAAAGCACGCCAAATAAGGATCTGCACACTTTCTTGTGAAATATCTGCATATCTGCACTAAGGGAGAATAAATAACACATGCAAATCCTTGCTGGAAGGTGGGGGAAGTGGTTTCTTCCCCAAATGAAATCACCATGAATCAAGATTTAGTGGGATTTCCCCATGGGTAGTAAGTACAAGCAAATTCACCCAAATCCTGAAAGCTTCCCAGGAAAGACCACAAAAAGCACTAGAATACCACCTCCATTTTCTGGAAGGGGAACAAGTTAAGTCTTGCAGAGCCTCAGCTCCATAGGCAACTCTTTGGTGTTTGATGATACATGTTATAAACAGCAGTGATCGGGCCCTAAAGAAGAAGCAGATGACGTGAAATACACCAGGAGGGACACACACCTGGGAATTCTCTGCCCCTGGAAGGGTACATTCATTCTTTGGAAGTTCATGTCTGATCTCCCAGCCCCCTCCTATCTGAAATTCTCACTTTTTCTACGGGAATTCACAGTTAGTCTCTGAATGACTAGAGACCGGGTCTCATCTCCTCATTAGCAGGGCCAATCTCCTGTTGTGTCACATGCATGGCTAACGTCCCATTATGGCTGCTCCATTACTTAGCTTTAATTATTCTAAATTAGTGTTTTCCCATGGCACACCAAGAAGGGAGGAGCGGAGCCTCTTCTCACTCTTCGCGTGTCTTATCTCTTCCTCACCTTCCAAACATTCCAGACACAGGTGGCACAGCTACCCAGGACTCTAATTGCCTTTGACAAAACAAAGCATTGGCAGTGTGACCTTTCAGGGGTGGTGAACAATGAAAATGACACAAATTCGGTTGCTTCCAACATCCCTTTGTCACAGGCTTACCAAACCTTTCAATGATTTCTGCATTTGAAAGCAGACACTGTTCATTCACAGATTGGGGGAAGCTTCAAGATTACTGTTATAGTTCTTCAATGTCAGCTACTAGAACAGGGAAGTGCCCAGAATATGCATATGGAGATTCATCCCACCTCCAAGTTATCTCGGAGGAGTTCATGATTTATTATACGCTGCCACCGGATTGAAGCTAATTATGCACATGTATTATTTCTTCTACTAGACGGGAAAGGCTGGAAGGGCAGAGATAACATCTATTGCTTCTTTACTTTTGGAAACAAGCTGAAAAAGATAATCACACATACACAAATTCACGCACACACACAAATGCACAAACATATGTACCTCAAGGCCGAGCACAGTGCCTTTCCTATTACACTCTTCAACTCCTAAAAACAAACAAAAATGAGCTCAAAGACTTAAGGACAAAAGCAAGCTGTGAAATTGTCAATGCTGGTTGTTCCTAATATTATCAGATAGAGCTACATGGAGATCTATGCATATAAAGGAGATAGTTAGAAAACACCAAAGTGTTAACAACACTTATTCTGAGTGGTAGAGCTTTTTTGCCTTTATTCACAAAATGTCCAAGGTGTTGTGCTGTGTTTTCTCTCTGTGTGTGTGTGTGTGTGTGAAGAATATCATTCTTTTCGTAATCAGAAAAATCTCGTTCTAAAAATACTTCTGTCACAAGCATTGTGTATCTAGTGTTAAATGGATCCATGTATAATTTTCAAGATGCAGAAAGCGTCCAAGTCTGCAGCACGGGCATACGAGCTTAAAGGAGAAAGGAGAATCAGAGGAAGATACCTCACATTCTGTTTCCCTGAGACTCCAAAGTTTGCCACCTTCTTAACATGACTGGATAGACTATATGAGGAAGGCCTCCCCCACCAACTCCTACAATCAACACAAAGCTACAAAAGCACCAAACTGCAAGGATTCTGGGTTCCTACTGACAGAGGCCCCACGTCCCGATAGTGGTCAGGTGATGAGACTGGAAGACTATAAAGTAAGGACACCTGGGCCCAGAGCCTCCAGCCACACCGACAGAGCCCCTATAAATCAAAGAAAATACCCCAGGAGCTGAGCTGCATGAAGACCCCCTTCCTTGCCAGGCTACAGGCCTTGGCGAGCCTAGGGCTAGACCGAATGGCCACAGCTGCACTCTGGCCCCTTTGTCCAAGGCACAAAGTGCCACCCTGGCCAGAGATCGCCCTGGCAGGGGCCAAAGCAGCAAGACATGTGGAAATGCTGAGAACCTACACCAAGCTGTAGATGAGCAGTCTTCCGATGAGTGTGTAAGCCTTTGCAGGGAGACAAAGACCAGCCAGAAGCATGACAGCAGGCATGGATCGTCCCACGGCCCCTGGTTTCCAGACCCTGGGCGGGCTTATGTGCTCCGTGAAAACCTACCCACCGAGGAAAGGGGGGCTGCGTTCACAGTAGTTCTCTCCCACATGACCCCTCACCCATCCCACACAGAATGGTTGTGTTGCGCCAGGGTATAAAAATCCTGAAGATATGAAAGGGCTGTCTTTTTAATGAATCAGCTAGGAACCTAGAACCCGCCCCATCCTTCTCTGTTTTGTACACCGTTCTGTTACGGGTGATGCTCAGCCTGGTAACAGGCAGGCTGGTGTTGGGTGCTGTAAATTCACAACAGAGAAAGCCAATGGTTCGAGGATTCTCTTAAATATAACTACAATTTTTCAATTTAACTGGGTATTTTGGCTTGTGTCGGGATGCTATTAAATACAGGATCCCCCACTTTTCAAAAGCTTGAGTTACATCACTTTTATGAAAGGCCCACATTAGTACCTACGTTTGCGAACCAAAAGAAATTCAAAGAGTATTTTCACTTTTACAGAAAAAAGGCAATGACTAAATCACATTCAGTGTTTGCTCTGTAGAAGCTGTCCTCGAGGCAGTGCGCACCCCAAGCAGCGAGAGCAACCCCATCAAGCTCCTTCCCTGGGACCCACACTCTGCGTCTCAGCATCAAGCCGCCATAGCTTTGAACTGTCTGTGAACATCTGTGTTTTATCTCCATTGATTCTGTGCATCCGTTAGCAAGGCGTGTCCTAAGGTAACAGAAAAGCCCAAGAAATGTTATTTTGGGGGTTTGGGAATGCCCCCAATATTTTCAACATAAATTAATGGTAATAGGCCTTCAATTCATGCCATTTCAGCTTAGGAAAGGTTTCATTGGAATACTCTACTTTCGGGGGGGGGTACCTATATATGGTAGAGTGGATGGGGGAATAAAATTTTTATTTAACAAGCCTCTATCTCTTTTAAGATTTATTTTATTTCTATTTGGGGAGGGGGCCGAGGGAGAGAATCTCAAGCAGACTCCCTGCTGAACATGGAGCCTGACGCAGGGCTCAATCTCAGGACCCTGAGATCAAGACCTGAGGCAAAATCAGGAGTCCGATGCTTAACCAACTGAGCCAGCCAGGCGCCCCAACTTTTGTTTTATTTTAAAAACATATAATTTCTTATTATGGAAATTTCCAAACATATACAAAAATAGAGATCACAGCATAATAAACCCTCAGGCACCCATCACCCATTTTCAACCATAACCAGCATCTTGCCAACCTTGTTTCACCTGGTTCCCCGCACGCACATACACACAGGCATGCACACACACTTTTTTGTTAGTGTGGGAGAAATATTTTGAAGCAAATACCATACCTTATATATCATCATACCTTTAATGATTTCTGTACACAGCTCAACAGACACATATTTCTATACCTTTCTATAAATATAATCACAATGTCACACCTAACAAAAATAGTGATTCCTTCATATCATTATATATCCAGGTCATATTTAAATTTTCCTAATTGTCTCAAAAATATCTTTTTTTTCCAGTTGGTCTGTTGGAATTAGGATCCAAAGTCCACGCCTTGTATTTGCATTAAATCTCATTTAACCCATAACAATTTCCCTTTCCTGTTTTTCATTCCTGCCATTTATTTATTGAAAGAAATGCGCCATTTGTCCTATGGAATTCCTTTCATTTTTATAGCTGCATAGCATTCCCTAATGAGTGCATCCCAGAGTTACTCAACCAGTCCTTCATTCATTGACATGTGCACTCTTTCCATTTACACTATAGTTTAGTGCTGCAATGAAGGATCTGTGTGTGTGTGTGTATGTGTGTGTGTGTGTGTATAATTTCTTATTTTTGCCACTGAATCTTTAAAATGGATTTCTAGAAGGAGGATAGCAAGGATAGTAGGTAAACATATATGGAATACCGCTACATCTTGTCAAATCCCCTCCACAGGGGTTATACCATTTCACATCCCCCCACCCCCCCAGCAAGGAAAAAGAGTTTGTTTCCCCAGAGACCTGTCAACAGAGCTGCCCAATATTTGATTTTTTGCAGTTTTACATCTCAGGAGAGTGGTTATCTTTTTTTTTTTTTCCTTGTCTTGAGTTTTGTTTTCAGCCATCTATCTCAAGGGGTGGCCACTGTCCCACATCTAGATCTTGGCATGTGTGTCCTCTTAATTCATCAAAGCAACTGTGAAGCCAGGGCCCCTCTCTCTTCCCTGAACCCCCAGCTCTGAATCTCATGGCCCATGCTCATCACCTACTGAGCCATCGCACAACCCAGGCCCCAGCCTCTCAACTCGCCAGGATTTTCATGTCCCTCGGGTTTTACTTGCATCTCCGTTTTTGTTTTGAATGAAGCAAAACATTTTTTTCTTAAGATTATAAGCAATTTGCAATTCTTTTTCTGTGGACTCTTTGTTCATATCTCATCCTTTTTTTCTCCCCTTTAAATGAGCCTATTTTCAAAGAATGAATCATCTAAGGGAGAATTTCATTGAGGCAAAGCAAAGAGATCATCAATTAGACTTTCTGGATGCTAAAAATAACTTTTCCTCATGTATTTAAACACAAGCAAATATTTTCTGCTATTCTCAATACTCATCCCTAGAACATGTCATTAGCTGGAAAGAAAAGCAACTGTGAGCAGCCAAAGTGGTGAAGTTTCGTGATGCTGATTCTTTTACATGTAACAAGAATATTTTCTAGCTTAGTCAGATTTTTAAGACACACTGGAATTAACCTTTAGATAACATTTCCTTTTTTTTTTAAACATTGATTGATTGATTGATTTTAGAAAGAGAGTGCAGGGGTGGGGGCAGAGGGAGAAGGAGAGAAAGTCTTAAGCAGACTCTGTGCTGAGTGCAGAGCCCCACGTGGGTCTCAATCTCACCACCCCGAGATCAGACCTGAGCCGAAACCAAGAGTTGGAGGCTTAACCAACCACACCACACAGGCACTCCTGGATAACATTTTCTTAGGGTCAGTATATTGTTAACAGTCTAGTTAAAACATTTTATTATATATCGTGAAATATTTATTTTAATTAGAGTAAAATTTCATTTTTCTTTTTTTAAAAAAGATTTTTCAGAGAGAGAGAGCCCGCATGCATGGGGGAGGGGCAGAGGAGGAGGGAGAGAGAAACCCAAGCAGACTCTATGCTCAGCGTGGAGCCAATGGAGTCGGGGTGGGGGGCTCACCCCAAGACCCTGAGATCAGAACTAAGCCGGAACCAAGAGTTGGACATTTAACTGACTGTCCCACCCATAGCTATTACATTTTTGCAACTGGGCATGAACTAACCTTCCTATCTTTCACGTTCCAGTTGCCTTTAGCAAATACCTTGACTAATCATGGTTCCTTGCCAAGTGGGGTGAATAAGTCAATTCTATCAGCTCCTCGTGATTTAAAAAATAACCTCTCTGCTTTCGTTATCTAGCTTACAAGTTACTTCTCAGGAGTTGTCATAATGTCTTGAAATGTGCAGAGTTCATTGAATTGAATGCCACTGCTATAGCAAGACTCCTTCCTCTCCCATCTACTTACATACATGAATGAATGTTCTCGCTTCTTATATCAATAAAAATAAAACTGGGAAATAATTGATGATAAACCTTGTCTCATTCTAGAACTAAACAATATTCATCCAGATATATGAATTAATTTTTCAAATCATATTGTTTATTTCTGAGACAAGTTTAATTTTTCTTTAGTACATGTTTATCAAAATTTATAATACATTTATATTATTTTTATTAACTCCACACTAAAAAATGACTGTAATGATAACCCAATCTAAATAATGATTTTGACATTTAGAGCCTTAAGGTAACAGGAAATAAAATGAATTATAAAACTTTTATTTACATACATAAATTTGTTGCAGAAAATACAACAGGGCAATCAATAAAAGACTTTTAAGCATAAAAATATGTTAGAATAAAATTTTATAGGGTAAGTGGAATGGAAATACAAGTTCAAGGAGAAAAAGTAAAGAAATAAAATGTCCTGCTATAAATGTTGCAGAAGAGCTTCTATAGGAAAGAAAAGATTGTTCATGTGTTTTTAAAATAAGGACACTGGGCAGGGGTTGCCTGGGTGGCTCAGTCGGTTAAGCACCTGACTCTTGATTTTGGCTCAGGTCATGATCTCAGGGTCTCAAGATCGAGCCTTGCATCATGGAGCCTGCTTAAGATTCTCTCCCTCTCTCTCTCTCCTTCTCCTCTCTCTCTCTAAAAAAAATAAAAATAAAATAAGGATAATGGGGATCAAATCATTGCAGTATTTAGATTCCATTGGATAGATTTAAAAGATCAATATATCACTTTTAATTACAAGTAATAATTGCTACATACCACAGAGACTATCCTTTGCTATTATGTAAATCTGTTAATTAAAATTTTAGATGTCAACCTCCAAGTGTTCAATGGGTACAGTTTTTTTAAAGAAGTTTGCTTGATTGTATCAAAGCAAAAAAAATAACAATAATATCAGTTAACACTTTCTGAGCCATTATTACTTACCAGACACTAGACTAAGCTTTCTCATCATTTAATAGACTGGCGTCACCTGTGTGAAATAAGCATTACTATTCCCATTTTATAGAAGAGGAAACTAAGGTGTGAGAGGTATCGTGTCTTCTGCAGAGGGCTTTAAAAGAGTTCAACATAGAGTGTGCTATAAATGCGTGTGTTAGTTTAGGCTACACCCTTGCAACAGTCATGCCCTAATCAGGAATATACACTCCAGGGGTGGTTTGCTGGCATTTAATCAAAAGGCCCCACTCCAGAGGGGGCTACTATAAGCTCCTCAGCTATTTTTATCTCTAACCAGCACTTGAAGTTTTTTCATTAGCATAATGGACAATGAAATGAGTTTCCATTAGTAAATTTAACAGTTTGCTCAACAAGTATGGGTAACTAAAATAAAGAATCCACTTGCGTGAATGGTGCACAAGAAACTCAACCCTTGTCAATGACCCCTAAGGCTAATCAGGCCTTGTAAAAGGTCCTGCACCCACCTGCTGATTCCAGAGGAGTCCTGGTTGCCTGCCACTAGAACAGAGCTGCATTTGTCTCAGATGAAACTTTTATGCGAGGCACCCATTAGGAGGAATCCAGAGCTGGGATTCCATCAAGCTTACTGAACAGGGAGTGTGCGTGATCCATACTTACTTGCTAGAAACGCCTATGTGGAGCAGCAGTCAGCCTGAGACCTCTTTTCCTTACAACTCAGCAGTGATGTTGCAGTGGTTCACGTCATGTTCCCCACTGCCCCAAATATCAAAGAGTACCCCACATCTACCAAGAGATGTTTGCGCTTTGCCCACCTGGGTTTGGTATATTGGCATAAAAGGTGAAGAATGCTGATGCTGACACACCTCGTAGTGACAAACTAGGATCAGAAGCCAGGGTTGTCTGCCCCTAAAACCCATCCTCCTCACAGTGCTGCTCCGGGGCCTCCTGTGGAACTCTCTCCACGGGAGGTAAGAACTGGAGTCATGGGTGTGGAAGAGGGAGTCGGGGAGTAAGCTGGGTGATCATCTTCAAATGCCTCCTTCCAGGCAAGTTTGAGGCTCCGTTGGGGTTCCCTCCAGAAAGAACAGGTGTTTAAGAAGTGCTCATTGAGGGGCGCCTGGGTGGCACAGCGGTTAAGCGTCTGCCTTCGGCTCAGGGCGTGATCCTGGCATTCTGGGATCGAGCCCCCCATCAGGCTCCTCCGCTATGAGCCTGCTTCTTCCTCTCCAGCTCCCCCTGCTTGTGTTCCCTCTCTTGCTGGCTCTATCTCTGTCAAATAAATAAATAAAATCTTAAAAAAAAAAAAAAGTGCTCATTGATCACCCTTAAAGCGGAAATCCTTTTCTCTATTTCTGCCAGAAGTGGGCCCCACTCTCTGCAGCCATGCTGACAACCACACAGAACTGTGGGTCTGGAGGGGGAACCTGCAAGTGCCATGAGCCTGAGTCTAGGGAAGGTGGTTGCTGTGACTTACTCTCTTCACCATCCTTCATTCCCTCACTGGAGTCCGGCCCTGACGTGAAGAAACCTAACCAGGGTACAGAGGAGTGTGCCATTGCTAGTCGCACAAACGTCAAATAGTTGTGGGGTTTTCGCCTCTGAACCCCAGCTGCCAAGTGTTAACTCTTCTGCCACCGGGCAGCGCTGGCTTTCTGGTTATCTGAAGTTATTAAAAAGCCCATGCAGGGCACCTGGGTGGCTTAGTCGGTGAAGCGTCTGCCTTCGGCTCAGGTCATGATCCCAGGGTCCTGGAATCGAGTTCCGCATCGGGCTCCGTGCTCAGTGGGGAGTTTGCTTCTCCCTCTGACTCTCCCCCTCTCATGCTTACTTTATCTCCCTCTCAAATAGATAAAATCTTTTAAAAAATTGTTCAAAAAAAAAAAAAGTCCATGCAGCTTATACCTCGCCATTTATGTTTGAAGCAAAGCTTTTCCCTTCCAAATAACTAACCAGGCTGTGACTGCAGGGGTTGGCATGAGGCAAGGTGGTGGTCTGTGCGTTCTCCTGCTCCCCCATAGACATCCGTGATGGAGATCCGGCTCCTGACTCACCTCATCTGATCCCTCAGCTCCTGCCCTGGGGCAGCCAGGCCCCTGGCAACTCTGTGCAGAGCCTCTCACTTCTGGGGGCCCCCCTCACCTGGCGGGCAACTCTCTGGACCCCCTGGGAACTCTCTCATCCTCCTCTAAACGGTCAGTGACATCCGTCCCCCTATCCCCACTCCACCCTCTCCGCAGTCCCACCATCCCTCTCCAATTCTCTTTTGCCCTGCTTGGGTAGGCGGAGGGCAGTTCAACACGTCCAGTGCCAAACTCAATGTCTAATCAAGGACCTCAGACAGTGATTGGCTGAATAATGGCTCCCTAGATGTCCATGTCCTATCCCATCGAAGCTGTGAATATGTTACTTTACGTGGTGAAAGAGATTTGGCGGATATAGTTAAATTAAGGATCTTGAGATAAAGAGATTATCCTGGATTATCCAGGTAAACCCAATGTAATCACCCTGGTCCCAATGAGAAGGTCAAAGTTAGGAGAAGGTCATGTCAAGACGGAACCAGGGTGAATCAGGGTGAGAAAAAATGGAGCCCTGCCTACCCCTTGACTTAACTCACCGAGATTGACTCAGACTTCCAAAGATGTATAAGAATAACCTCGTGTTGTTTTAAGCCACTAAATGTGTAATAATTTATTAAAGTAGTAGTAAAAAACTAATACAATGACCATCCACCTTCCTGCAGGATCCCCATCTTTATGAGTGACCCCCCTTGGGATCCCTTCCCTTGACTTTACAGTTGAGTAGGAAGAGCCACAGCACCCTCCCACTCCCATAAACTGATGGCTCACAACAGCAATACATGGCTTTCTCCACTGCTCCTCCCCCCCCCCACCTACCCCCCTGCCAACTGGATGGAGAGGAGCACTGAGGTGATGGCTAGGGTTAGCTGGTGACTGGCCCTAATTTTTACCAGTTCCTTGGCATCTTTATCTGCAGAACGTGGGGAATATAAGGCTCCGATGTCTTTAGCTTCGGCCCTGGCCACCAATTCCCACACCAAGGAAAAGTCCTGCCCAGTATCTTGCTACTTTGGGAGTCTGATCCTGAGGCAGTAGGAGGCCACCGCATTTTTCTCTGAGAAATCTGTTGTTCTATAGGACTAGATCCCACTCCCTTCATTCTGTATCCGGGTGTCCTTTATAGGAATTCAGAACTCTCCTTTATGAGAAAATATTAAAGTGTCAGTTACAGTGCAACATGCTAGCCCATTCCTTTGTGCTCAGATTCCAAAGGATCAACAATAAGGCCTGGTTTCCTTTTGTGCTTCTAGTACCTTCCTTCGCCTCATATCCTGCCCACAGCAATTAAATTAGAAATCACAATCCAGATCACTCGAAGCTTTGCAGTGCATGTGCTCAGTGAGAGTCATTCTGCCACTAAAGAGGTTTGCTAGGTCTTCTCCTTCACCCTCTGCCCTCTGTGGACTGGCGTATCACTTAGGATGAATTGGACTGCAAGTAATAACAAAATTGCCAAACAGTAGCTTCTGTCAATTGAGGGACATCCACTGCTATGATGTGAATGTATCCCTCCAATTCATATGTTGAAATCCTAGTACCCAGGATGACAGTATTAGGAGGTGAAGCTTTTGGGGGTGCTTTGGAGGAGCCCTTGGGAAAGGGATTAGTGCCCTTATAAAAGAAGCTGAGAGACTTCCATTCCCCCTTCCACCTGGGGATATAAGGAGAAGCCTGTGACCTGGAAGGAGCCCTCACCTGCACATGCCAGCACCCTGATCTCAGGCTCTCCGCCTCCAGAACTAAACGTCTGAGAAATAAATGTCTGCTGTGATAGTGATAACAGCCTGAACGAACCAAGATATCCACAGAATGGAAAATTACATAGCTGATAACCAAATGCAGATGGTAAATGATGAAATGGAAACATCTCTGGGACATAATGTTAGGTGAGAAGCCAGCTGTACATAGTCTTGCCATTTGTGTAAGAAAGGGGAAATGTACATATTTGCTAATGTTTGCCTTAAAAACCCTGAAAGACTGCCAAAGCAGCATTTATAGTTGCCTGTCAAAGAAGAGGGGACAATGAGAACAGTATGGATAAGGACAGGGTGAGAATGAGACTTCTCAATGTGTGATTTCAGATTATTTTCATTTTGATCCTGATGAATGCACTGTCTATCAATTTTTTTTTTTTTTATCTTTTAAAACATTTGGTTATTAGGATGTTCCTATTTGGAGAAGCTATGTGAAGGGTATATGGGAATTTTCTGTATTATTTTTTTTGCAACTTTTTTTTTTTGTAAGTGAAATTATTTCAAAAGGAAGACTTTTGGGGCGCCTGGGTGGCACAGCGGTTAAGCGTCTGCCTTCGGCTCAGGGCGTGATCCCGGCATTATGGGATCGAGCCCCACGTCAGGCTCCTCCGCTATGAGCCTGCTTCTTCCCATCCCGCTTCCCCTGCTTGTGTTCCCTCTCTCGCTGGCTGTCTATCTCTGTCGAATAAATAAATAAAATCTTTTTTTAAAAAAAAAAGGAAGACTTTTAAAATCTCAGAGCTAGCGCTATAAGGGTAACAAATAGAAAGACCTAAAACTACCGTGAATAGGAAACTTGCAGTTGCTGAGAGAGGAAACAGCTAAGGGGGGGGGGGGGGAGTAGAACAGGGTAGTAGAAAGTCACGTGACAAGAGAGAGCCAGGGAAGTGCTGATTAAGAAGAAACGCTGGCACTCTAGACTCCTTTCCAAGGGTCCCATTGCCATCTTCCCCCATGTCTACAAAGACTCCACTCCTACAGGTGAATGAGTGGTTCTTGACAGCCGCCCAGGACGACCTTCTTCAGGCTTTGCTTTCCTGCTAGATGCTTTTCCTCCCTCTCTCTGCCCCCCAAACCGTGTGCAGGGGCACTGGCTGAGACGGGAAGGCTGGAGTGTCTGCAGCAGGATTTGATTTGTGCCTTTTGGTTGGAGGCACTTCACACAGGCTGCAGGGGCTGGGGATTCACACACCTCCCACGCAGGAGGGATCACGCAAATTAAATCCCCTCCTTGCAGGTCAACACACAAAAAAAGCCTCTACTGCAGGTAATGTGTTTACCAACCCGGGTTCCGGGACCCCAGAAGCGCAAAAAGGGCTCACTGTCCTGACACCCTATATTCCGGTTTCTTTAGCTCGAACACTCAAAGCAATCGCCTTGATTTCATTTGGGGTCATTTGTTCCAAAGTAAACTTGTTAAGGTTCTAGTTCTTTTCTTCTTTAATAATGGGGGTGGCAAAGGTGGAATTTACGGGTAGGATCTTTAGAGACTATGTAAGTTCTACACCAGGTAGTAATCACTTACATTTGTACAATAATACTATTTTGCACTACTCTTTATTAAACGCTAAGTGCTCCGCAGAGTTAAGCTTATTTAATCATAGCAACCACTTAAAATACTTTTATCCCCAAAGCAGAGGGAAAAGATGAGGCTTAAAGGGTTTAAATCATTGACCGATACTATCCAGTCACATATGTCATCGAATCTAAGATGCCACTATTATTTAAGCACCGATAAGAAAGAAAAAAATGCTACCAATTAAACTCTGACGTGCCATCAATTACAAGACCCTTCTTGAGTCAGAGATGTTGCACGGGGAAGGATGCGCTCCAGCTTCTGCAGGCAGTAGCGGGCGGCAGGACCGCTCTGCACATTTGCCGCTTACAGGGCACTTGTAGACTCATTATTGAATTGCTTCCTCAGAACAATCCTGAAAAAAGCAGAGATAATAATCTCCATTTTCAGATGAGGAAATAGGTTCAGAGTCGGAAAGCAATTTGCCCAAAGTCACACAGCTTATAATTATAACTCAGAGAGAACTCCTGCCTCCTATTTTAGTATTTCCTTCACTATATCACGCAGCCTCCATGCACCTCAAGAAATGCCTTCACTATTAGTTATTTATCAATGGAATTTTCTGAACACACGGTAGTGGATGTGCAGGAAAAGATCTCTTACTATTACAACCCTGGCCACATTATCTTGCTGACTTCTCTGGTTGTGAGTGAAATGCTGCCTTTCGTTCAATTTAATTCACGCAATAATTACTGAGCACATGCTATGCGCCAGTGGTCACTGTGCCAGCCAGGAGAGTGGGGCTGCTTTAGGTCATAAGCCTCACTATGAAAACTTTCAAACATACAGAAAAATTGAAAGGATAATACAGTGAACTCTCATATACCCTCCATCTACATTGCACAATTTCTGCCCTTTTGCCATATTTGCTCTTTCTTAATGTAGGTTTTGTAAACTAAGTGAGCATAAGTTGTACACATCATGATACCTCACCTTAAATATTTCAACATGCATCTTCTAAGAGCAAAGATTTTTTTTACATAACCATAGTAGCCTCACACTCGTGATGGTCAGGTTTATGTGTCAGCTTGGCTAGGCTACAGTCCCCAGGTAACTCAATCGAATGCAGACCTGGGTGCTGCTGTGAAGCCAATTTACAGATAGGACTAACATCCATAGTCAGTTGAGATCCTAGCTAATCTCGTAGGATCAGTTCAGTCAGTTGAAAGGCCCTAGGAAGAGAGCTAGGGCTTTCTTGGAAGCAGGAATTCCACCTGCAGACAGCTTCTCCCCACACCCAAGGGTTTCAGCCTGCCCTTCCCGATGGCCTGCCATATAGATTCTAGTCTTGCTATCTTTGTCTGTTTGGGCTGCTATAACAAAAAGACCATAAAATGGGTGGCTTAACTAAAAAATATTTATTCTCACAGTTCTGGAGGCTGGGAAGTCCGAGATCAAAGCACCAGAGATTTGGTGAGTTGTAAGAGCCTGCTTTCTGGTTCACAGACAACCACCTTCTTGCTGCATCCCTGGACGCACGGTAGAGAAACAAGGGGCCCTCTCTGGATACTCCGCTCCCATTCATGAGGGCAATACCATCATGACCTCATCACCTCCCAAAGGCCCCACCTTCAAATACCATCACCTTGGGGTTTCAACATATAAATCTTGAAGGGAGACAAGCATTCATTCTATAGCATTCGCCTCGCTAGCCCCTCACCATCACATAAGCCAATTCAGCGCAATAAATGTCTTCAGACATATCCCTACTCTTCTGTGTCTCTGGTCAACCCTGACTAACAGACTACCCAAGAAAATTAACATTATGCCATAGCCTCGACCTTGTTAATGATTCTTAACCTGAGGTCACAGGATGTGCTTCAAGGGTCAGGGAAGAGCCTGAAATGCTAGGCAGCATTTGGAATGTTCATACATTTTGTGAACTTCTCTGGGGAAAGGTTTTCATCAAATCCTCAAAAAGTGCATCACTCCCAAAATGACGACGAGCCACTGTATTTAACACAGCTTTCTAGGTTTATAAACCCGGCAGCAGAGACAACAGAAGAAATGGAAGCTGTCTGGCTTTATGTGAGGCAGGAGTGAGTCCCTGGGAGAGAAGCTGGATTGCGGTGGCAGGCAGCCAGCAACACTGTGGTGCTTCTCAAGTTTCATTCTCTTTAGTTCACTATGGCCCAAGGTATTTACAGTATGTTTCAAACTTCTTACACACAAAGACGAAGGGAATCCCCACAAGGTCCACTGTTGGGGATGAGCACAGAGCAATGGAGACTCAGCCATCCTCAGGCAGGCAGATCTGGAGACCAAGAGGCACAGTAAGGTTTTGCATTTAATTTTGATCACCTCATTTTTTAATAAAATTTGGCACAAAAAGCTGAATAAGCTAGTCCTTTGGCCAACATCCCTTCTTCTTCAGATGACAAAGTAAAAGATAGCAAAAATGTCTGTTATCAAAGGTGAACAAGAGGGGAGCAGTTGTTGACTGACTGTGTAGGAGGGTGCCAGCTAATGTCGGTCCAGATTACAGAGAACAGAAAAAAACTTTTCAAAGTGTTTTCAACAAAAGTAGCACATTCCCAAGGAAGAATGTGTCCCCCTACTTTTAGTTTTAAGTCCATGTAAGAAATCAGCTTCTCACGCACAGGCATTCCTGTTATTTACAAAGTGTAAGTTGCCAGCAGCCACATTCCCTTCTTGTCATGTAACCAGGCAGCCACTGCCCATGACAAGGCAGAAAAGGGCAAAACAGAATCACCTCCTGGAAACATGCTCCTTTCTGAGCAGGGAGGAGATAAACGTCTCAGCTTCTGCTGGCTCCTTCACCCACAAGCTAAATGGGCCCAGGCCCTGGGCCAACCCATATCTAAGCAGAAAATGGCCAGCAGCTCCAGGTAACTGTCCCGTGGGGCCTGGAGTTGGTCACGGGGCTGTCAGGCTGATGTCCAATATTGCTGGAATGTGCCCAGGGCCAGGGTGTAAACTTCCAGCTGTTTCCTTGTCCCAGTGAGCTGGCCAGTTCCATAGCCCCAGCTTTTTCCTTTTGTTTCTGTACTCGTGACTTGAGTTCCCACCTGTGAATGCAACCTTCTTGTAAATACCTAAGTTAATTCCTCACAAAATGAGAGAAGGATGCTTGATCTGATAAGGAAACTCCGTTCCAGAATTTGACATGCACTTATACCAATCTTCACTATTGCAGCTGGGGAGGAATTCATGTTTCCTGGATTTTTCTGATCAAAGTCTAAATGAGGCTGATGGAGAACATGTTAAGACTGTCAGGAGGAATTCAAGTGTTGTTCAAGGTCAAGATGCCTTAGCGCTACCCCTTGCTGCTTATCACTGAGTAAGCCAAGAGAGGTGAACCTTAACAATAAAAAATTCTAAAAAGCAGTAAATAAAAGAAATGTAAATGATGGTTAAAAATCATAAAAAGGAAAAAAACTATAATAAAACAGGGGGGGGGAACAGAAGTAAAAGCAATGAGAGAAAATGAGATGAAATAAATATAAGCTAAGGAAAATGACAGAGTGATCTAAAAAGAAGTTCCTATAAGACAAGAAAAGTACAGGGGAGGAAAACGTAACTTTTCCCCTCCATCTTCCTAGGTGTTCTGGCTAGACCCTTCAAATAAGTCTGACAAAAGACAGATTAACAAGAGAAAAATAAAGAGAAGTGTATGAACGTGCATTGTGCATACACACAAGAGTACTCAGCAGTGAGTAACTCAAAATATTGATTAGAACTCAAGCTTATATGGCATCTTATAAATACAAAGGAAAATAAATTTTTAAAGAGTTAACAAGGCAAAGGAAAAGCTTGGAGTTTCTAGGGTGGCACGTGTGGGAAGGTAAGGGTATAGGGAACGAATGGAACATAGGGCTGGTTAGTAAGGTTGCTATGTAGGTTCATCTGGCGTGGTTTCTAGGCAAATGGCAGAGGGCAGAGAGCTTTTCTTGTATCTGCTTCTTCTCAATTGCCTTCAGCTCAAAACATTCTTATGCATATTCTTGGGTGGCATATTCTGGCATCCTTCAAAAGCAAGCCATGACTATTAAGACGCAAATAGAATAAAAAGGCTCAAATACACAAAAGATAACACCATAAAACAAACGGTAACCTACATAAAATTGGGCCTCCATGTCCCTGCCTTAGGGCAGAATAGCATGGAGGTGCATCCGGAAGAAACCCAAGTTTACTTCTAGGTGGAATGAGAGAAAAGTGGAAATCACTGCCACAGGTCCTGTGAGGAGGCAAGAAAAGGGGAATTCTAGTGCACAGGACAGCAGGACTAGTCTTTAAGAGGCCTCTTTTGGTGCATCTCCCTGCCAAAGAGCCCACCTCGAAGCAACCGTTAGGACTGCCATCACTGTCGTTGTCCACATGGTTCCCACAACACCAAGCCTGCTCTTCAGTTTCCGCCTTCTCTGAGGAAGCCTTCTTTCCAAAGCCATGCAGCTTGATAAGTGGCCAACCCGCCACGTGGCTCCTGATACTTTTTCTCTAAGGAAGAAACACTCCCCCAACCTGGAATTGTAGTGAATTATAGTCCCTTTATAAAATGCAAACGATACCACAAAACTATAAAGTATTTTATTTTTTTTAAAAGACTTTATTTACTTTTGAGAAAGGGAGAAAGAGCGAGCATGAGCTGGGGAGGGGCAGAGGGAGAGGAACAGGGAGAAGCAGACTCCCCACTGAGCAGGGAGCCTGACTCCGGGCTCCATCCCATGACCTAAGCTGAAGGCAGATGCTTAATGGACTAAGGCACCCAGGCACCCCCCCAAAACTATGAAGTATTTTAATAGGGAAATTAACCCTAAAGAACATTTCAAACTGAGATGGCACAGCAGTGGCGGTTCGTGTATGAATGCTAACAGTCTAGGTCCTGGTGCTTCTGGCTGGCCACCAACAGGCCATGCCAAGCCCAGGCGTAGGGAAATGCAGAGACAGACAAGTGAGGGAGGCCTGAGAGTTGCAATTGGTCATTATCTCAATACAAACTGACAAGGCAAAGCAACTACTTAAAAAGGAAAAAAAAAAGACTATGTCTAGTTACACTAATATGCCAAATTGGGTCCATCCCCTGTGCCAGCTCCAATCAGCCAGTCATGGCTGCCTGGAGTGCGGTGCTGGACATAGCGAGACCACATGTGGCTTCAGCAGGAAGGAGTGCCGTGATCGATTAGCAATGCCAGCTGGGGGTGAGGGAGCGGGGAGAGGCAGCAGGCATGCAATACACACGGCTGGCCCTGGGCCGGGGAGCCCGTTCTCAGGAGGAAAGCTGTTTTTACCAGATATAGTCAGGTTTAGAAAGTTATCAACTGAAAAGTCTGCAGGAGCCAGTCAGGTGCCATCAGAGAAAAAAAGTGGGCAGGAGGGGCCTGTGTGTGTGCATGTGGACAGTACGTGGCTAATGTTCTGGGCAGCAAGGAATAGAGAAACCCAACTCAACTGGATGGAATACTACAGAACTGTACTATTTCGCCTAACAGGACTTTGGGAGGCAGGGTGAGCCTAATGTGCCACAGTGAAGGGTCTAGCTCTACTTCCCACTCTTCTGCTGGCTCTTCCCTCTTCTCCGTGTGACCACCATGGCCCTCTCAGCCCTGCTGCTCGCTACTGGTTTAGAAACCCAGGCTTAACCCATCAACCCAGCAATCCCGGGGCTGGTCCAGGGGTGGACATGTGATCCGACTGGCCTAATCAGACTGCAGGTGATACCTTATTTTATGACTGAGGGACAGGTTTTCTTTTCTGTCCCACAGATGTAAACAAGGAAGCTTATTGCCCGGTGGCTACTGATTATCATCTTGCCACCATGGGAGAAAGTCAGCATGAAGACACTTCCACATGAAGGAGGGACAAGTCAAGAGAATGGTGGGGAACAGAGTCAGAACCCTCACAGTAGCACATGCGGGTTACTGTGCCTCTTGAAGTCTGACATGGGTCTCAAGTTGTTGGCAGAGCTGCGTTTCTTCTGGAGGTTCTAGAGGAGAATCCGATTTCTTTCCTTTCCCAACTTCTAGAAGTTTCCTGCATTCCTTAGCTCATGGCCCCTTCCTCCATCTCCAAACCCAGCCATGTTGCATTTCTCTGGCCACTCTTCCATAGTCACATCTCCTTGTGACTACAGCCAGGAAAGAGTTTCTGCTTTTAAAGACCAATGTGCTGAGATTGGGCCCACTCCAACAAAGGATAATCTCCACATCTCAAAGCCCTTGGCTGAATCACATCTGCAAAGTCCCCTTTGCCACGTCAGATAATATAGTCACATGGTCCAGGGATTAGATATGGACCACTTTGCAAGGACATTATTCTGTCTCCCGTAATGCCTCATTATTTCTTCAGGCTCAGGTTCACACTTTGTGACTGTATATTTCCAAACTGTTGACAGAGGTCAAGAATGTCAGGGGACGGGGCGCCTGGGTGGCACAGCGGTTAAGTGTCTGCCTTCGGCTCAGGGCGTGATCCCGGCGTTATGGGATCGAGCCCCACATCGGGCTCTTCTGCTATGAGCCTGCTTCTTCCTCTCCCACTCCCCCTGCTTGTGTTCCCTCTCTCGCTGGCTGTCTCTATCTCTGAATAAATAAATAAAATCTTAAAAAAAAAAAAAAAAGAATGTCAGGGGAAAAAGTATTTCCCAGGAATAAAAAGAAAAAAAATTAAGTGGGTACAGCAACGTGTTCCATTTGATGGGTGACAATCTGCTCCTGGATTAAATGATGAACTATTTCAAAAGAGATCACAGGATAACTTTAACCAAAAGAAGCCTGAGCAAAGTCCAAATTAAACTGTGTAGGTTCCATGAAGTCTTTAGAGAGCTTGCAGTATGAAAGGGAGGTCACAGGTGAGATGATATTTCTTATAACCCCAAGGACATAATCACTTTTATGTCAGGCTGGAAATGAAATAAAGTGCCAGCTTCTGAAAAATTGTCAGATCAAGGAGAACATCTTGACTGGACAATGAGAAAATATATAACTCTTCAGACACCTCCTCAATCCTTGCAACTCTGGGGATTGCCATTCAATTGCTAACCTAGTCATGGAAATTAACTTATCCAGTCAAAAGGAAAGTGTCTGCCTGAGACCCAACATCAGAGGATCTGGCTACAATGAAAAGCACTCATTCTCTTAGCTTGGCTACTCAATAGAGAAGGGAGGGGAGGGGCGAAAACATCAAATAGAAGCAGTCATGAGTTTTGCCAGTTAAATTTTTTTTACCAACAACCTGGGCAGGGGATTGAACACAGGGGATCTGGGCTCAGCAGACCTGGACTGTAGCTCCTGCTTGGCCATTAGCTAGTTGTTAAGACTTTGGTCCATAGCCTTTACCTTGTAGGGACCATGTTTTTTTATCCAATTTTTTATAAAAGTATTTACATGAATCTTATTTTTTAAATGCACTAAAGAGCAAACTGATAATATTCCCACCTCATGCGCGTGCACACACACACGCGCACACACACACCTTTCCTCTCAGCCCACATCCCAAAGCTCAAAAGCTTAGTGGGTACCCTCCTGTACCTTTCACCCTGCTGTGTACATTTATTTCTACATAGAGAGTTCGACTTTTTTGTTCTCACAAAAAGTGCATCATACTATATTCAAGAATCCACAGTTTCCTTTTTTCATTAAATTTACCATCGATAGCCTCTAGAACAATTCATATAGATGTAATTCATTCATTTACACTCACTTAAATTGAAATTATGAATATGCCAATTTATACTTATACCAAAATATACCCCATTTAGGTAGTATCTCAATTAGGTTTTGTTTTGCCCCTAAAAAGTATGCAACAACAACCTTGATTGTTTATTTTTATGTTCTTACACTTCCATTTCTGAAGAATGTATTCCCCAACATGAGATTTGAGGTAAAAATATGTATTTTCTATTTTAGCAGGCATTGCTACAAAACATCCCCAAAATAGTAATAATTTAGCTTCTTAGCAACAATGTATGAGGAAGCTTGTTTTTCCACTCCCCACCAGCACTGTATGTTCTTCGCCTTTTTAATTTTTGCCACCTAATGAGGAAAAAGTGGGTATCTCATGTTAATTTGCGTTTCTTAGTGCTTAGTAAGGTGATTCATCTCTTCGGTAAACTTTAGTTAGTCGGTCTGACTTTTACTCTGGACAAACAATATGCTCATGACAAAAATGGAGATGCTGGATGAAGTCTCTAGCAACATGACCTGTAACTATTATCCGAAACTCCATCTTAGCCGGAAACCAATCAGCACCTGAAATTAATCCATGGTTTGGCCATTGTGCAATAACACCTCAACCACATTTTAAGGAAGATTCTCAAAGTTCCGGAGACATCAAAATTGCAAACAATGACCACCCCCCACACACACAGGCAAGAGAGATGAATGTCAAGTTCTAGGCATTGCCGAACCTGGAATAGAGGTGAAGTTTACAGTGACTGCCTGAAGCAGTGGGTTGAGAAGCATTCCGGGGCTGATCAGAGCTCACTAGAAAAGAGAGAGTGGCAATGCGTGCCCTAGGCACAAGAATCTGGAGGGGCAATATCCCAGGAAGGGAACTCTGTTATTGTCCCCAGGTGGGAAGACAGTGGGACTGGCATCTGGGGCTCAAAGGTGCCTGGAGCTCTTCAATCTCGGTAGGAGGAAAGACATCACCTTCATCACCCACCCGCTCATCCCTCCTCCCAATGAGGCTGCAGAGATCTGCTTAATCCTACCCCCTTTCCTCTCCCCACCCCAAGCCCTCCCTTCTCTGACCCTTTTTCATTTTATCCAGAAATCACCTGAATAAAAATGTTGTGCGAAATAGAACCTTGAGATTTGCTACACCCTAAGTCCATTAGGAAAGGCCAGACAAGGCTAGCCAGGGAGAAATATAATGACGTTTGAAAATCTGCAGAGAAGAGAAATTATAGGCAAAATGACAGATCTGTGGTTCTCTTCAGAGAATTAGCTTTCAAGACAGAAAAACAAAACAAAACAAACAAACAGAAAGTCTTACTGCTAAAGCTTGAAATGGTTACATTTCAGTTCTATCCAGGAACGGCGTACCCCTCTCTCGGAAAATGCAAGCTGCCCAGAGGCTTCTCCCCGCCGTTCGCTTCTCCCCCACTCCTTTCTCCCCAGACTCTGCCTCCTTTATCAGGACATCACCTGACCCCTAGTGGTCACACCGCCTCCAGCTGCACCAGATGAACTGCTTTCATTTGATGGCTTGTCAAAATTCTAGTCCACTGACAGGTAAGCGACATCTCCTTTGAAACACCGACATTTGTTAAGTTACGAAAGCAATGGGTCTTCACCTTTAAGAGGGTCTTTCTATCTCGTAACCTCAGAGAAATTACCAGAGACGCCTAAACATCAAAGAACACAAGCAACCCTTTGTATGTGACAGTGCTATGTGGCATTTCTCCTGAATTGATTTTCTCTCGTGACCGTAAACTCAGGTTCCAAACCCTTAAGGTCTGTCTTTTTTAAAAGGAGTAAATAACTGCATTCAAGATAAGGAATTGTTCACGTGTCCGCACATCCATCCAAACCCACCTTGCTCCAGGCTCTTTGTGAAATAGGAATGCCTAGAAACCAGAATATTTTCACAGTCCTGCAAAGCTTATGTGTCTTGTGGCTGATGCTGCCTAAATTAGTTCTAAATGATGGGGAAAAGCAATGGATGTTTGTGGGATCATGAAATATTTTAGATCCTGGTCTATTTCAAGAAGTATTCGACAGGGGATATAAGTAAGTTGAAAACTGAGAAAAATGCTTTCAACTGAACCACACCTATGTCTATTCCAGAGTCTACCTCCCAACTCTACCCTGCTCTGGTCAGATCTGACTGAGGATTGGGTAGGCTGAGCCTCCAGAAAAGTCTCAGAAGCCAGAGTTGAAGAAACCTAGGGTTGGCACGTTTTTTCACTGACACACACACACACACACACACACACACACACCTGGCCTCAAGTCCCAGATTGCTCTCAGAAATAGGAAAGATTTGAACAGAAAACCGACCAAAGGAAATATACAAATGGCAAATAAGTATCTGAAAAGACCACCTGTCATTAGGGAATTGCAACACAACAGATAAATAAATTAGGGGGAATATACAAACCTCCCATGACAAAGAATTGCAAATAATTTATGTAAACACTTGCTGATTGAAGAGGGGGAGCACAGTCTCCCACTCCTTAAGTGGGAGCAGCCCACAGTGAATTCCTTCTCAAAGCGTGGCACGGAAAGTGAGAAGAAAGGATCTGTAACTTTGCAGCTGAGAAACCTGACAGACACGACCTAAAGCAGGTGATTAAGTTTAGCATCAGCAGTGACAAATTGATAGTATGTGTCCTTGACAAGATATGATGAGTATGGCACTTTCCCTCTGTGATCTTACTCCCCAAAACTCACAAACCCAGGCTCGTCATAAGAAAAACATCAGACAAATCCCAATTGAGGGATCTGTCAAAATACCTGACCTCTTCAAATTTGTCAAGTCATCAAATACCGACTCAAATTTGTCGAAGTCATCAAAAACAAGGAAAGTTTGAGACATGTCATGGCCAAGAGGACCCTAAGGAGGCGTGACAACTCATTGTCATGTGGTATCCTGGGTAGGATCCTGGACCAGAAAAAGGACCTTCGATAAAAACTGAGAAGATCTAAATAAAAGGTGGGCTTTAGTTAATAATGACATGTTAATATTGGTCTATTAATCGTGACAAGTGTTCCATACTCATATAAGATATTAATAGTAGGGGAAACTGGGTTTGGGGTATATGGGAACTCTGTTCTATCTTTGCAATTTTTGTTTAACTCCTAACATAGTCTATAATAAAAAGTTTATTTAAAAAAAAATAAGATGAGCATCTCCTCCTGGTTTGCCCAGGACTCACCCAGTTTCAGTCCTGAAGGTCTGCCATCACTGGAACCCCTCAGTCACGGCAAAACAAGAGGGTTGGTCACCCCATGATGCTCCAGCCCCCTCCACAATACAGATTCCTATGAGGCACTAAGATTGCATTAATCAACTACCCTAGATTTCCCTTTCTGGGGTTTTTGGTTATTTGTTGCCTGATTTCTTTTAAGCCTGGAACACTTACAATTTCCCATAACTGGCCTAAGAAACAGCAAGGCACCGTAAGGATTTTACTTCAGTGGAAATCTCCACAGTGAGAAAAGAAAACTTTCTCAGACACAGTCAAGGCAGCACCTCAACATTTCCGAAGTTAAATGTTCTGTGGCTTGACAAATCATGAGTAATTCATAGAAACATAGTTATGGCAGCTCTGATGGGTTCTCACAGCACGAGGCCTGTATGACTTACATGATTTCAGCAATGAATCACCTACACACCCAAAACAAGTCAGGTCTACTATTTGACATTCTGTGAGAAACTGAGGCACAGTATGGCCAGAGCCGGCCTGGGCGGCAGCTCAGCCAGGCAACTATCCAAGACATATCTGTAGTGCTGAGTATCATAAAGGCACTAAAATGCCATTGGAAATTTTACCAGGTGGAAAGAAGAATTTTCTAGAGTTCCTTCTAGGGAGGTCCCTGGACATGGCTGGAAGAAATACAAATGCGACTCACCTCTGAATCTTTTCTAGATAGACCAAAACAAAGCTACGTGTCGGGACAACGACCCGTCTGGTGTGGTGGTGGCTTGTCTAATGAAAGTCTCCTTGGACCCATACACAAATGGATTTAGGAACTACCTTTTAAACCTCAACCATCTATAAATAAAGAAGCATCTGCAATTTGATAAGCTACTGGGTTGGGAGGGTGTGGAGGTCCTCCACTTCCTCCCACCCTCAAAATCTACCCCCAACCCCCAGCCCCAGCCAGGCAGGCATCAAATTCTAGAGGTGACCTGTGAACTGCATCCTTAGGAACAGTGGGTCCAATTAACCTGCGGACTTTCATTGCACTGAGATGATCATACAGGTTGGGGACTACTGGGTTCTTCTCTGCAATTCCTGCACACGAAATTGACCCTTCCTCCAAATAAATTTGGAGGACATTTCAAACATGAGTAGGTTTTAAGGGTGGACAAATGATTAGCCCGCCACGGCGCCCACCAGTTAGAGCTGGCCTGGGGTAGGGAGGGCATGATATTGAAGACATAGGCCAAGGCTTTAAGGATTCTGGGTTTAAATCCTGCTTGCCGAACTTACAGATCATGTAACTATGGGCAGAATTTTGACATCTGGATCCCTAATTTCTCACCCACAAAACAAGTGTAATTTTATCCATCAGATTTTCAATGGTGTTTGTGACATACCTGCAACGGTCTGGCTTGTCATGGGGTCTGCATTCCCTCCACAGTTTGCAGCACTCAGGGAGACTGTCCCCATGCGCCTCACATCTGTGGTAAGATGCCCCCCTGCCAATAGCATCCCCATACTGGTGACCTCTCCTTGCTCTCAGAGCAAGGAAGCAGCCAAAGGGTAGCTCCCTCCACCTCCTGCATCTGCAGCTGGCCCTTGCCTTCCCTCCCCTCCCCCTGGACGAGGTTCATCTTTTGACCAGGGTGGTGGACCCTCGACTATGACCTTGGAGACCAGGCTCTACTGATGATCCGCTCTCACTTGAACAGTGAGCCTGCCCCTTTCTCATCAGTTTTCAGTGTCTCATGCTCAAGTGTCTCATGTGTTTTCCTTTTAAAAAAGATTCTTCCTCGGCCCCTCTCTGGATTCTGCTCTCAGTATGTCTTCCCACCTTGCCAAGTTTCTCGTAAGCCATGTCTGGCTTCCTTCCGATCACTTCCCTGTAGGTGCTCTCTGAGCTTATGGGCTCACCTGCCCTACCTCTTAGCCTCAGACACAAGTATCACTCCCTTCCCCAGGCTCCCGGGGCATGAGGGATCAGGATTCCTCTGTCTCTCTGGTGCTGAAATGATGGCCTTTCTCAGCATTTAGGCCCTAGCACTCCTCTCTCCAGCCACACAGTGTGGGCAACCCCACCCTCTCATAGCCCCAATTATGTCTGTGTGCTGAGGACTTCCAATCCTTAACTTTAGGTCCTCTCTGCCAACCCCTGCATCCAACTGCCTGTGGATATCTTCATTTAAAAAGAGTTAGTTGAAAGGGAGGGAAATTATGAACTTGTCTGATGTATTAGTCTGCTGGGGCTGGCGTAACAAATGCCACAGAACAGGTGGCTTCAACAGTGCAAATTTAGTGTCTCATGGCTCTGGAGGCTGGAATTTCAACATCAAGGTGTCATCAAGATAAACGTGTGTATCTCTTTGTAGGTCCAAATTTCCTCTTCTCATAAGGACACCGGTCAAATTGGATTAGGGCCCACCCTAACAGTCTCATTTTAATTTAATCACCTCTTTAAAGGCCCTATCTCCAAATACAGTCGTATTCTGAGGTACTGGTGTTTAGCGCTTCCACATGTGAATTTGGAGAGAATGCAACTCAGCCCATAACAGGCATCATTTGGTATGTCAGCGTAAGATGTGTGTGTGCGTCCAAAAGGCTCTTTAGCATCAACATGTCTACCGTCATCTCCATCCTTACTCCTCAGACCTCATCTTTTGTCTTTGATTCCTTCCCAAGATATGGTGCCCATGTGGCTCACCACCTCCCATGGCCCATCCATCACAGGCACGCCTCTGAAATCTGCCCACTGCTCTCTATTCCCTCCGCAACAAACTAGGTCCAAGCCACTGTCCTCTCTCATCTGGATTATCACAAGGGACTCTTTATTGGTCTCTCTTCCCTCTGTCTTGCCTACCTCCAACCCATCTTCCATGTAGCAGTGAGAGTGAGCTTTCTCAAATGCAATTCTGATCATGTTAAAATCCTGCTTAAACTTTTCATCAGATCCCCACTGCCCTCAGAATGAAGTCCACATTCTTCAGTATGGCCGACAAGGACCAACTTAATCTAAGTCCTTTTTCTCTCCCCCTCTCTGAATTTCTCTCAGTTCTTCAAATATACCACTCTCCTCTGCCTGGGGCCTTTGCCCGTATTCTTTGTATTCTTTGCTCTTCCTGGGACACCCTCTACCTCTCCCCTAGCAAACTCCCACTCGCTCACCAGATTTTAGTTTAAACATCACTCTGTCCAGGAATTCCTCCCTGATCTTCCTCTCCAAGGGGGTTGGGTGCCTCTCTTTACTCCACTCTGCATGACCAGTTAGGTGTCTCCTCCACTAGAGCTCATAAGAATGGGAAACAGGTCTACGTTGCTGTTTCCCCAATGCCCAGCACTGTGTCTAAAATGTAACAGATGCTAAATAAATACTGAAGGAAGAAATGAATGAATGCAAAAAATATGGCAAAAGTAATGCACTCAGTGAGAGAACACCTGGGTCCTTGTCTCAACTCTGCCACTAACCAGCTACGTCACAGTACCTGCAGGCCAAAATGAAAATAAGGTTGGGTCAGACATCTCTCAAAGTCTCTTCTGATTCTAAACAACTATAATTCTTCACTTCTGATTCCAGATAGAATATAGTGTGCTGCATATCCAAGAAAGAGACCTTTGCCTGTTATTGACTCAGACAGAATGCCAATAGCTTGATGGAAATATAAGAGGCCCAGGAAAGGCCAGCAGAAGACAGAAGTAATAAAAAAGACCACTCGCTGACACTAAAAGTCTTCTAAATCAAGACGATTAAATAAATTGTTCTTGACACCAACCCGAAGAAAAAACAGAGACGCCAAATGCAATGACTTTTGGCCTCCCCTCCCATTTCTGGGTTTCTCTTCCTGTCTCTCTCCCTGCAGACTCAGAGCTCTCATTCTTAATAAGGTGTGTGTAGGGGGTGATGGGTCTCTTAGATTGAGATGATTGTGATCAAGACCCCAAACTTTCTCTTCGCTTGGCCTTAGCTATTTCCACCAAGGAAAACACAATCTAAAGAGTAAAAGCTCCTTCTCAGTTTGCAGGAAGCAGGATAGGGCGGAGGCCAGTGAACAAGTTTAATTAAGAAGTCACATCTAGAAGATCTTTAGTCAGTCATGGAAAATAGTGGGTCCATGTGCTTCAGACCTGAAGAACACTGGGCAGCTGCCTTTCTTTTGTTTTATTTCTCCTCTTCCGTTTGGTGTAGAAGCAACACTTTCTACTGTACGCTTGGTGCACACAGAATAAATGTGACTAGGGCAGAAATACATGTTCGTACCTGAGGAAAACTTAAGAAGTCTGTCATGACACGTGCATCATAGAGAAAGCTGCTTTAGCTATAGATTCACAAAAGCTATGCGGGAAATAAAACGAACACAACATGGAGGAATTCCACTCGACACGAATGCCGTGATGCAGTTTGTGAGGCTTGGTGCAGAAGGCTGTGGCTACAAAAAGTGAATAAAGTCAAGTTTTGTCCTTGAGAAGGTCAGCTTCTTCTCAATCTTGGTGGGCTGCAGAAATCACCAGGGAGCTTTAAGAAAATACTGATGCGCTGTTGGTGGGAACGTAAAATGGTACAACCACTATGGAAAACCATACGGTGGTTTCTCAAAAAATTAAAAATAGAATTATCATATGATCCAGCAGATTTCCATCTCTGGATATATACCTCAAAGAACTGAAAACAGGGTCACCCATGTTCATAGCAGCATTAGTCACGACAGCCAAAAGGTGGACGCAACCCAAGTGTTCACTGACAATGAATGTATAAACAAAATACGGCATAAAACTATAAGGGAATACTATCTGGTCTTAAAAAGGAAGGAAAGTCTGACACATGATGAACCTTCAGGACATGATGCTAAGTGAAAAAAGCTAGTCACGAAAGGACAGTTACTGCATGATTCTAATTATATAGGGTACCTGAAGTGGTCAGATTCATCGAGGAGGAAAGTAGAATGGCGGTTGCCATTCTGGGGGAAGGAAGTAATGGGAAGTTACTGTTCAGTGGGTGTACGGTTCTGTTTTGCAAGATGAAAAACGTTCTGTGGGGGTGGCAATAATGGTGGCACAGCAATGTGCACGTGCCTTAGGACCCTCCATTTTATACTTAAAAATGGCCAAGAGAGTAAATTTTCTGTTATGTGTATTTTACCACGATTTTAAAAAAATAAATAATAATTTTTAAAAACCAGAACACGGATGCCTGGGTCCCACCCCCAGAGAGTCTAATTTAATTGGCATACAGCCCGGGCAGCAGGATTTTTAAAACCTCCCGGGAGATTCTAATGTGAAGCCTAGCTTGTGAACCACCTCTACGGACCGTAAAAAACACTAAAACACAAAACGGGAAAGAAGTAAATCTGGTGTTAGTATACCTGGTTCTTCATCATGTAAAGCCACACGAGTGCTTTAAACTTTGCTGAGCCTCAGTTTACACTTCATGTGTAAATTCACATGACAATCCCACCCCATGGTGGTGGGGTAAGGACTCATTTACGTTAGACTACAGGGAAGGATTTTAAATTTTAACAAGCATAAGATCTAATTAGGTGAAAGAAGACAGCAAGCACAGACAGAGAGCGTCTGCTTTTCTGACAGACATCAGATGCCTCTCTTCAATACCCAAGGAGGAATGAATCGTCCTTCCCTCCGTCAAAAGTCTCACAGATCCTTGATCGTAGCACCAACCCTGTATGCAAGTGACCTGCATGTACGTCTGCTGCTGCCCCCGCAGGTCTCGGACCCACAGAGACAGGCCGTGGCGGATTCACCCCCTCGGGCCTCACCGTGTCCAGCACACAGTGGGCGCTCAATACACAGTCGCTACATTAGGTTGAACTGCATTATTGAACAGCACGTAAACCCGAGGCATTCCGTGCATTTCAAACAATATGTCCCTGTCGCCAGCAAACTCGTTACTCCAAGGACAAGCTTTCTTTCCATAAACAATAAGATGCAGAGGCACAAAGCAAGAACGGTGGCCCCCCAAACCAAGTGACGCTGCGATACATACGTAGGATCACAATCCACACAAAGGCCCTGCTGTTCTTGACACCCGAGCCACTCAACCATACTCTTCTGCTTTGGTACAAATACTAGGGCTGTTATTATAAACTTGAAGGGTTAGCCAATACCAGTCTAAAATAATAACATGTTTTTATAAAATGTAAACGTATTTTTCCTTTAGGAGATATTAAAGCAATGAGCTGGGTCAGCCCTCCCAACACATAAGGCCATCACCCACTGCTGAAATGTAAGGAGAGACAAAATTCACTGTTCCTTCCTATCATTTAGTAATCCTTCTCTAAGATTTCATTCATTTATTTTGAGAGAGAGAGTGGGCGGGGGGAGGGAGGAAGTGGAAGGAAAGAGAAGGAAGGAAAGAGAATCTTTAGCAGACTTCAGGCTGAGGGCAGGGCCCCACACAGGGCTAGATCCCACGACCCTGAGATCACAACCTGAGCCAAAATCAAGAGTCAGAAGCTTGACTGACTGAGCCACCCAGGCGCCCCTAGTTATCCTTCTCTTAATCAAGGCATTGGTTCAAAAATATATGTAGCTCAGAAAGGGCTAATGTTGACATATAATATACAAAGGTATTGTATCATTTCATCTGGCCTTTCATAAACTCCAACCAGGAAAATTAATTTGGATAGAGATGGGGGGGGACTTACAATTTTTTGAGTGCTTGCTATATGCTAGGTCCTTTATTTTCTCATTATATTCTCACAGTAACTATATCAGATAGTAATGTGTTCAACTGCAATTAAGAGAAACAATGAGTTAAGCAAATAGAATTAATTTTTCTCACATATAAAAGTCTGGAAGCAGGAGCTGCTGGCACTGGCTCTAAGACTCTCTTGGCCTTTCCTTTACATCTACGGCCTCTTAGCCACAAGATGGGAACCCCAGATCCAGACATTCCAGCAATGCTCTGGCAAGAAGAAGCGGGGGAGGCCAGGCCTGCTGCATATACTCCCCTTTCCCTTTTGTTCATCAAAAAAGCAAATGGTCTCCCAGAAAGGCACTCCCACTGACTTCTGCTTATGTCTGTCTTAGACTGGGTTCTCCAGAGCCTGAAATGGAGGTTCTTCTATGAGTGACTGATTAAGGGAGTGTTTTCAGTAAAACTTTTGAGGGAACAAAGAAAGCAGTATAAAGCAGAGGGAAGGAGCTAGGCAAAGACGTGGATTCCGCTGAAATCTCACTTCGGCCTAGGGTATGGGGCATACCCTTCTAGTCATTCTGCAGCAAGGAGGCTGCCTTTGATTGAAGGCAATTCACATCAGTTAGGAGATAGGTACATTGTCCCAGTAGGGAGAGCAGGACTGGCCACCAGCAGCGTCTTCTACAATTTTATGTTCCAAAACTAGGTCATGTGGCTGTTTTTAGAAACAGTGGATGTTTGGAAAGTATTTGGTTTTTCAGGCTCTATTGTGAAATGTGAATAATTCCCAGTTATTGAATGAAGCCAGTCAACAGTGTCTTCCAAAACAACTCCTGAGATAGGCTTCTTTTTGTTAAAAAGAGAAACCTTTTTTCCCTACTCGTGATATTTCCTTCCACGTGAAAGGAATTCCACTAGAAGAGCAGCTCTCAAACTTTTTGGTCTCAGGGCCTCTTTAAATTCTTAAAAATTAATGAGAATTCCAAAAAGCCTTCAATTATCTGGGTTATACCTCCTGTTTACCACAGGAGTTAAAACTAATAAATTTTTAAATATGTATTAATTCATTTAAAAATAACAATAATAAATCCATCAAATATTAACATAGATAACTTGTTTTTGTCAGAAATAATTATATTTTGGGACGCCTGGGTGGCTCAGTTGGTTAAGCATCTGCCTTCAGCTCAGGTCATGATCCCGGGGTCCTGGGATCGAGTCCCGCATTAGGCTCCCTGCTCAGCGGGGAATCTGCTTCTCCCTCTGCCTGCAGCTCCCCCTGCTTGTGCACCCTCCCCCGACAAATAAATAAATAAAATCTTAAAAAAAAAAAAAAGAAAGAAGTATATTTTCTAAAATTAAAAAAAGTAAGAGTATAATTGTTATATATTTTTACAACTTTAATGTTCAGCTTAATAGAAGACAGTTGGATTCTCATAGCTGCTTCTGCATCGCAATATGTTTTTCTTAAGATTTATTTATTTATTTTCAGAGACAGAGAGAAAGAGAGCAGGAGGGGAGGGCAGAGGGAGAGAGAGAGAGAAAATCCACCGCCAACTTTGTGCTGAGTGAGGAGCCCAACGTGGGGCTCGATTTCATGACCCCAAGATCATGACCTGAGCCAAAATCAAGAGTTGGTCACTCAACTAACTGAGCCACCCAGGCACCCCACGATATGTTTTCTCGGTTGAAGTACATCAAGAGAGCTCAGCCTCACAGAGATATATAGTTGGGAAAGGGAGAAATATTTTAATATTTTCAGATAACTGTGGATACTCTGCTTTGATACTACACCAAAACTCAACAAGTGGTAGTTTCTTTAATTGCAATGTAAAATATAAAACCACATCGATGAACTTTTCAAAGCCAAGGAGACCCTGCAGAAGCTGCCCGAGGAGATTCAAAGAGATATCCTGCTGGAGAAGGAGAAGGTGGCCCAGGACCAGCTGCATGACAAGGCGGTGTTCAGGAGGCTGCTCCCAGTGGACTTCGTGCCCCCAATCGGGGCGGTTGGCCAGAAACTAGCCAACGCCGCCATCCGCGAGAAGAGGGCAAAGATCAAAGAGATGATGAAACATGCTAATTATAAACATTACACCTGGGGATTAAATGAACTGAAGCCTATATCAAAAGAAGGCCATTCAAGAAGTTTTTTGGTAGTATTAAAGGAGCAACGATAGTAGATGCCCTGGATACACTTTTTATAATGGAAATGAAACATGACTTTGAAGAGGCAAAATCATGGGTTGAAGAAAATCTAGATTTTAATGTGAATGCTGAGGTTTCCGTTTTTGAAGTAAATATACGCTTTGTTGGTGGACTACTGTCAGCCTACTATCTGTTTGGAGAAGAGATGGTGTCTGTCCCGTCCATGAGGATAAAGTCATCTTCCAGACCATCCCTCCGTCTCCTGCCTTATTCTGCAAAGAAATTAAAGTGACTTACAAGAAATGTGCATAATGCAGAGCTGTTGAAAACAGAGAATAAAGTCAGACTATATTTTTTAAAAAAATTAAAATTCTCTGACCAATCTTGCAGTTTGAATGGATGTTGGTAACATCATGTATGGAATATTAGGGAAGTTTTGGTTACCTGAGTTAAGCAGATCTTCCAAATGTTGCCTCACTTCATTTTACAGTATCCCCACACCATATTCATGAACATCGCCACCAATATCATCAGAAAAGTCTTTAAGTCCTGGAAAGCTGTCAAGCCTATGGTGGTGCATACAAGTTTTCTAAACTTCTAATTTTTTGCTTATAAGCACAAATTGTACTATTAGCAACAAGTACTATCAGTTACCTTGAAATGACAGACACTTCCTTAGAGAAAATGTTTGCCAAATGCCCCAGTCTGAATAACCATAGTTGTTTGTCAGCCGTGGCTGGCAAGTAAAATGGTGTTCTGGAGGGAACTTCAGCTCACAACGCAAACGACAGCACAAGGGCTTTTCCTGTAGACAGGGACTGTGTTCCAGGATGCCGCAGCAGTGCACGCCACAGTTGGTGTGATAAAATTAACTATGTTCATTAAAGATATTCTGAAACTCTTGATTTGGGCTTTCTTTCTGAGTGTGGGGCAGGAAAGAACAGTGACTACCAGTAAAGTTTTCTGTCTGCGCTCTGATTCATGTGAAGACGCATGTATTTGCACTCCATCAATGCAAATGTCAACATAGTGGAAAAGTCAAATAGCATCTTAGCATTGTTACGAAAGAACTTTAGGGTTTTTTTTTTTTTTAAGATTTTATTCATTTATTTGAGAGAGAGAGTGAGTGAGTGAGAGTACAAGCTGGGGGAGGGGCAGAGGGAGAGGGAGGAGCAGACTCCCCGCTGAGCCAGGAGCCAGATATAGGGCTCCATCCCAGGACCCTGGGATCACGATCTGAGCTGAAGGTAGATGCTTAACTGACTGAGCCATCTGGCACCCCGAAAATACTTTGGACTTTGCTGACCCCCTGAGATGACCTTGGGGACCCCCAGTGTTCTGGAGACTATACCTTAAGAACCTCTGTACTAGAATGCACTGCCATTCATTTGGCTTCCTGCTGCCACTGGCTTCCTTCCAGAGAGAAAGGGGAGGCTGAACTCAACATGCCTAGCTCCTTCTCAGTCTCAATAATCAGAATCCATGTTTTCTCCCCTCCAAGAGATTGAAACAGGGTTTCTGCCAGTACTGAAGTTCCTCTCAGTTTATTACTGGTTACCTTGCATATAGCGTTTTGTTTTTTGGTTTTTTTAAGATTTTATTTATTTATTGGACAGAGAGAGACCCAGCGAGAGAGGGAACACCAACAGGGGGAGTGGGAGAGGGAGAAGCAGGCTTCCCGCCGAGCAGGGAGCCCAACATGGGGCTCGATCCCAGGACCCTGGGATCACGACCTGAGCCAAAGGCAGACACTTAACGACTGCGCCACCCAGGCGCCCCACCTCGCATATAGCTTTTTAATCACTCTGTTTACATCTCTGGGTAACAAGTTGCATACAGCAGTAATCCTGGACCAAGAGGGGATGTCTGACCTGATCTTAGACACTGGGATGCCCTTCCCTGGGGACCTGACACACGTCTGGTTGAATCCTGTCCCCTAACCAATAGATATTTGTCTTAAAGATGCTTAACCAATATGTCTGGGAAAGCAGTTCCTCCTGGAACAAAGGGAAGATCTGGCTCGGGACAGATGTCTTCTTGGCATCATGCCGCCATCTCTGGAATCAGCATGAGAATTTGATTTTGACTATCCAGCCCCCTGGCAGGCAGTGATAGTAGAATGCCAATCAAGATGCACTTGCTCCCAGGCAGGAGTAAGAGACATGTTAGAAAATCAAACATTCTTCCCTAGAATCTGAACCTTAAGTGACTCTGAGGCTGAAAATGAATGATCATTCATCCTAAAAGCAGACCCAAAGAGACTGTCTGGTAGCTCTTGCCAACTGATCCCTAGTTCTATCGAAAACCACAGTTCATCCATTTTTATTCCTGTTCTCTGAGGTACCCCATATCCTCCCAATAAAACCCCTTTTGCTAAAATCAGCCAAAGTCTGTTTCTGTTGCTTGCACCAAATGACTCTGATTGATATAGCCCTGAAGACAAATTAGCAAACTCTACCCTAGGAAGCATAAACTGCTTACAACTCCCCAAATCATAATTTTCCAGGCTTGAAAATGTTAAGATCCACCAGCTGCCCATTATATTTCATTGAGGCCAGGATCTGGGACTTGTGCGTATTTTCATGGCTGCTGCACTCATTTCCATGCCACCTACCGGCAAGCCACAGTGGGAAATCTTTCCACAGCTATTTCCTGGGGAAGCGATGATATTTCCAGAACCCCTGCGACAGAACCTTTTAATTATTATTTGATAAGGAAACATTGCTTGCTGGATTTTTATATCATGCTTTTAGCACAGAATATGCTGGGGGAAATGAGCATCTAGGCTTTGGTGCATGGCCAACTGAAGTCATATAAATCTACTCGGTTATTTAAATATCATGGAAAGCAGAAGCCAGAGAAGTCTGAGACATGACCCTCCAGTTAAATTTACTATGGTCCTGATTGCACTGGCTAGCCTCTACACAGGAGATCCTGTCTCTCTTGATTCTCCACAGTCAGCATCATGAAGTTTCGTATCACTGAACAAAGTCTGATACAGCAGGGATTGCAAATACACCACACAGCGTTCAGGGTCAGGTGAATATCCTATATGCCAGGGTCACAAATTTGGATGGCCAAGGAATCAGGTAAAACTGAAAGTAGCAGACTGATGGGGACAACGACCAACTGAAGAGCTCACTGAAGAGCTCACGTCTGCTATCAAGGGAGGAGGCGGACGCTCCACTCCAGACAATTGGAGGCCACCCTCCAAAGGGATTTGTGAACTTCACAACCATAGGCAAGTCTTGTTTCGCCACTGCCTATCACTTTTCACATCACAAAGGGGGAGAGAAATGGAGTTGCTTGGAAGTTCAAATGAGCTAGGAATACCGAAACCCGCTTTGTGAAACTCTGGAAGGATGGGTTACTATAAACTGTCTAGTCCCACATTTACCAGCGAAGTGTACATGCCCTCCACGTAGTTATCTGGTAACACAGAGATGAAAGCTGCCATGGAACTCTGCTCTTTCAACAGAGACACTCGGAGACTTTGATGGGTAACAAACAATTCAGAAGGTCAAAAGTGTTAGCATATCTACGTGGAGGCAGGGAGACAGAGGGCAAAGTCTTCAATATGCTGACACTGGGCTTAAAAGGGTCCAGTGGCAACGCCTGTCATAGTAGCTATCATAGTAGCTGGCTTGCACTGTCCTAAGCGGTCTATTATTACTATTACATTTCCTTCATACATCACGCGAGTGGCTATAGTTACAATGAATTGACATCCTAAAACAGAGCCAGATCACGATGAGCAAAGGAGAGAAGACTGAAGTCCCTCTGGACAAGCTGTCCTGTTCATGCTCAGTCTGAACAGTAAGCAGACCCGTAAAGGGCATGTCAAAACCCAGGGGAGGGGTGCCTGGGTGTCTCAGGGGTTAAGTGTCTGCCTTTGGCTTGGGTCAGGATCTCAGCGTCCTGGAATCAGGACCCCCCTCCTTGGGCTCCCTGCTCAGCAGGGAGTCTGCCTCTCTTTCTTCCTCTGCCACTTCCCCCGACTCATACTCTCTCTCTCTCTCTCAAATAAGTGAATAAATTCTTCGGGAAAAAAAACAAAAAACAAAAACCCAGGGGAAAAAAATTCCCCACACAGAAGTTTTTCAAAGGATTTGTCTTAAAAGCGATCATCAGAAGAAAAAAAAACTATTACTATGTATGGTGATGGAGTGAACTAGACTGTGTTGATCTTTCCGTAATACACACAAATATCAAATCACTATGTTGTATACCTGAAAATAATATAATGTTATATGCCAATTATATCTCAACTTTTAAAAAAATGATTTGTGGCTGGATTTGACCTGTGGGCAGCCAATTATATCAGAAAAGAACAAACACAAGTATTGCATTTAATGAACTAAATGCCAGGTGGCAAGGTATGCATGCCTCGTCAAATGGCTTCTCTCATTCAACATTCATGATAACTCTACCAAACACAATAAAGATACCCTCATTTGCACATATAGGAAAATTAGCTTCAGATATCTTAAACACCAACCCAATGTTACATAGCCAGTAGGTGGCTTTGCTGAACTTTGTCCCAGGTATGTCCACAGCCCTCGTTGTTTTTTTCCATGAAAAATCAATGATCTAAATGTCCACATTGCACAAAGAGATGTTTTGTTCAGACTATGAAGCTATAAAAGGCTGTATTCATTATAAAAATTCCACAATTAATAATTGTCACATAAAAATCTGGATTTCCACCTTCAGGGGAAGACCAAATATCGCACTATCTGACCACTCTGGATATGCTGCCATAGCTGGCAAAACCTTGAATATGTGGTTGCCACCAGCACGGTCCCCAGGAGCTGGTTGGTGGCTTTCCCTCTTTAATGGGGCCAAGCCTGCCCCATCTTATCCTATGAACTCATATCAACTGGCTTCATTTGCCGACTTGACTTGCCTGGCTCCTGTGGACACAGCAGTCTGTCCCATCCCCCTTCTGTCCAGCCTGTGTTTTCATCCCAGACCAAGGGCAGCTGTTACATTCTCCTCCACCATCCCTGGGCAGGAAGACTGGGAAGTACTGAACTACACACCCTCCAAGTACAGCTAATTTGCCTGTGGGTTTATTTAAATCGTGTGCCATGGCAATGTTTAAAGTTTGAATGCTACTTTCATCAAGGTATATGAAATCAGGGTGTTCTTCCCTTTGCTTCCCGACCAGAAAGGAATGTGCATCTTTGTTCAGACTGTCATCATGGAAATAGCCCTTTTACTCCAAGTCTCCCTAGAGGAGGCACAGAACTCAACTGGTGGGACACGTGACTCTTTTGAGTTTGTAGCTGGTACAGAGATCAGCCACAGAAACATGCATCAACTTCAAGCAAGCAAAACCGACACTCTGCCTCCCCGCCAACTACAAATTCTAAAAGCTAACAAGATCATCTCCTATAATGTCTAATATCCTAAGTTAGAATCTTGGAGTGCCAAGAATCATTTTGATCTATGTAGGTCAATGGGCTTACAGGTTAAAATACACACACACACACACACACACACACGTTGTCAAATGAAATAACTCATTGGCAACTGGCTTTGCCTTACCTCCCCAAAGTCTTCCTTAACTAATCCAATCCCTCCTTCACATCATTTCCTCTGAGCAGTCATGTATTCATTCCGTATTATATGATTTCATACTTGTTGAATTATTAGCTCTTAGAATTGAATTGTAGAACTTAAGTGCTACAGGGAACTTAAAGGATCATTTAATCCAGGCCTTTCATTTTATAGATGAAGAAACTGAAACCCAGAACATTTAAATGATTTGCTCAAGGTCACAAAGATAGCTGATCAAGGGCACACTTGACCCAATTCCGTGTTCTTTACACTCCAATGTGCATCCATTTATTATGCACCCTCCCAAGCACAAGTCTGAAAATAGTGTGGCCTGGTTATGATGTCTGTAATTTACTTTTAAATACTTTAGCTCAGACAGTGTGACATAAATGTGTGTGTGTGTGAGTCTCAGTGTACACTCTAGGGACAGTCGGTTGCCCTAATCAAGAATTCACAGCTAGCACTTAATCAGAATGCCACACAGCAAAGAGGAGTATCACAAGGCTTTAGCTACCTTCAATCAACACCAGAGGCTTTGCTAATTATAATAAATGTTATTAATAGGCTTCCATTGGTGAAATTAGTGACTCATTTATTAGCATAATGGAAACTATAAATGGACTGCCACTGGTAAAATTGCTGATGTTCAAGACAAAATGTTTTAGAGACATTCCTCACCTTTTCACAATCAAGGTGAACCTTTGCCCACCCAGGGCTAGAAACAGAAATGGTCCTACGTCCAGCCCTGACTTCAGATTCTGGTTGGCTGATAGCACCCTAAGGATAACCGAAGCCTGCCTCGAGCTGGGGCACCTGCCTCAGATGAATCCTTCATACAAGACGTGGTTAGAGTCCCTAAAGAGAAGAGAACTGGGACACCCTAAGATTACAAAACAGATTGCTGGACTGTTCCTGAGCCTACTTACTAATGCATGCTTATTAAATAAATGCCTATATGTGTATAGAATATGGCTGAACACTCACTTTATATATAAACTAGTTATAGTGAGATTGTCAGGAAGTATCCACTGTCATGTACCCCTACGATTGGCAGCTACTGACACCAGAAAGATCCTAACAGTTCCAAGTGACCGTTATGAGTTGAACTGTATCCTTGAAAAATTCACATGTTGAAGTCCGAACTCCCAGTACCTCACAGTGTGACCTCATTTGGAGACGGGATCTTTACAGAGGTAATCAAATTAAAATGAAGTTATTAGGGTGGGTTCTAATCCCATATGACTGGAGTCCTTACAAAAAGGAGAAATCTGGAGACAGATACAGGCACAGAAAGAACCCATGTGAACTGAAGGCAGAGATCAGGGTGATGTGTTTATAAACCAAGGAATACAAAGATTACCAGCAAACCACCAGAAGCCAGGAGAAAGGCCTGGAACGGATTCTGTCTCACAGCCCTCAGGAGGAAGCAGCAGTGCCAATGCCGATACCTTGATCTTGAACTTTAAGACTCCAGAACTGTGAGACAATGATGAAACTGTTGTTTAAGCCACCCAGTGTGTGGTACTTTTTTACAGTAGCCCCTAGCAAATTAATACAATGAACAGATAGGCATAGGTCTGTTTGGAAAAAGACTTCAATAATTGTTTGGACTGATAAGTCCAGTTTCACGAGGGTTGAAAACAGTGACTAATCTGTGGAATTCCTGAAACATCTAATTGCATTAAGTTGTACTTTAATTAGGTGCTTACAAATCTACCCCACAAACCTGGCTGGGGAAGGATGAGGTTGACACTACCTAAAGCCATGGTTAATGCTCTCTAGCCAAAGTCGGCCAGAAACACACCTACAGTCAAACAAAGTTGTGTCAACTGTCTTATTCCAATGAGGGAGAACACACACCAAAGGGAGCCATGGAGGTCTCAATAAGAGGGTGTTAGAAAGAACTTATCATATTTGGGCTTGAGGGGCACCTGGGTGGTGCAGTTGGTTGAGTGTCTGACTCTTGATTTAGGCTCAGGTTATGATCTCAGAGTCGTGAGACTGAGCCCCACATCGGGCTCCACACTCAGCACAAGTCTGCTTGAGATTCTCTTCCTCTGCCCCTCCCCCCACTCCCTGTGCACCACGCACGTGTGCTCTCTCACTCGCTCGCTCTCTCGCTCTCTAAAATAAATAAATAAATCTTTAAAAAACAAAGAAGATTTGGGCTTGGTAATGATTTGGGAGATAGTTCAAGGAAACAGAGCTTTGCCCTTAAATTGGATGCTGTCAGAAAGCAGGGTGATTCTATTATTGGGTATTTTAATTTTCTCATCTAAAAGACAGAAAGAGCAAAAGAAAGCTAAAGCTGTAATCGGTGAAGAAACAACAGCCAGTCATATTAGCCCATAAAGGGGGAGTTTTGTGGTTTAGACAATGTTCTTTTTTTTTTGTAAAGATTTATTTATTTTAGAGAGAGACAAAGAGAGAAAAGAGAGCATGAGCAGGGGGACAGGCAAAGGGAGAGGGAGAGAAAGAATCTCAAGCAGACTCCAAGCTGAGTTCAGAGCCCCATGTGGGGCTCAATCCCAGGACCCTGAGATCATGACCTGGGCTGAAACCAAGAGTCAGACACCTAACCAACTGAGCCACCCCGGCGCCCCACAATGCTCTTCTTTTTACTCAGATGTGATTATGGAGCTGTAATGTTTTTCTCTCCTGCTCCATTATGGTCACAGAGTGTCTTGAGTGTCTCCCATGATATTGACGTCCTGTGAAATTGTTGATGTTCCACAGCACAACACAAAGTTTTAGCTGTGTGTGCCAACCAGTACCACTCCCAGCAGAACTTGCTTTCCTCATTCTCACCACCGATCAATCTTAACATCATTAAAAGTTAGGGCAGCTGGATAATACGTGTTGTCAGATGTGATGCAAGAAGAGGTACACTACATTATCTTGTCAAAAAAGAAAAAACTGAATCTAATTCAAATTAAGCCTCTAAACCAGCACTCTCCAGTGGAAATATAATACAAGAGACATATGTGATTTTAAATTTTTCTAATAGCTACATTTAAAAAGGCAAGAATAAAGAGGTGAAATTATTATTATTACTATTATTTTGAGAGAGAGAGAGAGAGCATGCGAGTGGGGCGGGGGCACAGCACACAGGGAGAGGAAGAGAGAAAATCTTAAGCAGACTCCATGCTCAGCACGAAGCCCGATGGAGGGTTCAATTCCACACCCCTGAGATCAGGACCTGAGCTGAAATCGAGTCAGACATCTAACCAACTGAGCCACCCGGCACCCCAAGAGTTGAAATTAATTTTAAAATATAGTCTATTTAGCTAATATATCCAAAATATTATCATTTTAATATGTAAGCAATATAAAAACGTTAATAAAATATTCTATTTTTAAGTAGTAAGTCTGAAATCTGGTATGTATTTTATACTTATAGTACATATCAATTCAGATAAACCACATTTAAAATGTCCAGTCACCACATGTAGCTAGTAGTTGCCATATGGGCAGTTCAGCTCTAGACCTAACTTCAAGTTTCATGGAAATATGAGAAATAGGGAATGCCTCTCTCCATCAAAGAATACAAATAGCCTAATCTAGAATTTGTGAAATTCTACAGGAAGGATTCAGTTTCTTCAACAAAGAAATGTAAGGGAAAATAAAAGACAGGAAAAACTTGTAGAGATTAAAGGATCCCCGAGGGACATATTAACCAAATGCAATCTTTGGACCCTGCTTGACTTTTGAGTTGAAAAATAAAACTGTATAAAGATATTCTTGTAGTCATTTGGGGAAACTGAATACAAGAGATTGTTTTTTACATGATATTATGAAATTATGATTAATTTTGTTGGATGTGATGTTACTGTCGTTATATTAAAGAAAAAAGTTCTTATCTTGTAAAGATGTATACTGAAGTATTTATGTGTAAAATTATGTCATATCTGGAATTTGCCTTAAAATAGTCCAGAAAAGTAGGGGCACCTGGCTGGCCTAGTCAGTACAGTATCCAACTCTTGATCTCGGGGTTGTGAGTTTGAGCCCCATGTTGGATGTAGAGATTACAAAATACATAAGTAAATAAATAAAAAATAAGGTATTCCAGAAAAGTAAAAAAAAAAAAAAAAAGTGGGAGGGTGGTAAATGAAACAAAAATGGCAGAGTATTGACATGATGGGTGATGGGTACCTGAAAGTTTATTACGCTATTTCCTCTACTATTGTGTATGTTTTAAATCAGTGTGATAAAAGGAAAAATAATCTATCTTTAGGCTTATCATTTTAGTTGTAATAAAGTTTCACTGGTACGTACCCAGGTCGAAACTGTTCAAATTGTATGCTTTAAATATGTGCAGTTTACTCCAATAAAGTTGTTCGATAAAACCATCTATTACAGGTCCACAGATACTTGGGAGCCCAGTATAGATTAGAAGTTTTCTCATACGTTAGCTCGACTGATGAGGGAGACAATTTGTGAGAACTTTTTCCGGCAAGTGACAAAAATCTCAATTCTTTCTAACTTCAGACACAAAAATGAGAAGAGGTTTATTGTCAGACCTGGTATTTAATTGTACGCTACTAATAAGCCAGTAAATTAGCCTTTCACTATTTCACGGAGGCAGGCAGAAGACTCAAACCTCCTGGATCAGAGATACAGGACTTCACGACTCAGGGCGCGATAAGCAGCGTGAGCCTCAGCACACCTACTTTGGTTTCCTTACCTAGAATCCTTCGGGGGTTACACAACATGGTTCAGGCTCCTGGATGTTCTGCACACAGGAGGTCTGCATCACAGCTGAGGAACACCGAGCTTGGGAAATCTATCACTTTCCTAGCAAGCAATAAGAAAGCCTGTCCTTTGTCCTTGGAGGCAGACATCAACTCGTCCTTCAAGGTCGTTCACTGCAAACAGAACTATGAGAAATGGCCCAGGAAAGAGTGGTCAGGGCCTTGGGTTCTTGGCAATAAAATGTATAGTAGCAATAGGGACCCATGGAAGACTGCCTCTCTCAACAAGTATTAGGTAATATAGCTGATAAATCCCTCTAGAGATGCAATTCCATAGCTTCAGGATCAAGGAGTTCACATGATGCATTTATGCCTCTCTGTCTCTGAGCTCTTTTGTCTGCTGTAGTTGGCATTACTCTAAGACTGACTCTTTTATGTGGTGCAATTACCTCCCATTGGCCAGATGTGGGTCACTCCCCTTTCCCTGATCTGTGGCCAGGGCGTAGACTGCTTTAGTTGGCCAGGATCAGAGCAGCTCTGTATAGCTGAGCAAGTTATGCAGTACACAAAACACCACATGTAAGGAGGCACCATTCATACCAGATACCATTGATCTGTATATGAATTACAACAATTTACGACAGATGGAAGTAAAATGCCCTGAGGAGAGTACTGTACGGTTAGTCCTGGCCAGGGCCAGTGTCCATCCCCAAACTGGGAGGTGAAGTCAATCCTACCCAAACTAGAGTGATTACCCAAGGTGACACTGAGGAGCATTTCTCAGGAGTGGGAATGGATGCCGGGCAAACAAAAACAACAGAGGCTCACTGGAAGCCAGTACTAGTATCCCTTTTCTAGATGAGGATACAGAGGAACCAGTCTAAATCACATAAAACTATAAGAAGGGACAGACTCAGAGATGCGTCTGATTCCAGAATACATTCAGCTTCCATTCAACCATCCCAATTCACTGTCCGTAGTAAGACAAGTATAAACCTATTTGGTGTTCAGATCCCTCCAATGAATATCTCCCCCCTTATTCATCTAATCTCAGCCCTCACCGTTCAAATTTGAATCTACCCCAGGAAGGAGTCTTCACTGCTCTCATGCGTTCCTGCTAGGAACCAATGATCCTCCTATTCTACTCATTTGAAATAACCATTCTCTCCAAAACTCAAAGCCTATGCTTTCTTAAAGTCAAGATCAAAACTTCCATCACAAACTCCAACTTCTTTCCACAAAAGCAAAGATTCTACATGAGTTTGAGTAACAAATTCCCCAATGGGGCTTACATGCTAAGAAGCTAGAGGGCATGTCTTTCCTTATAATACATCATAGAATCATAGACAGCTTTTAGAACATATAACAGGCCCCAAATTCCACTTCTTTGAATTCTTTCTACCCCCACAACAAGAGTGGGCAGCCAACAGCTATGTTTGCATTGAGGGAGGCTGCCAGCCTGGCCTTCATGATTGGACAGGACATTGCCAGCTGACCTAAGCTGCGCCAATCAGATTTTCATCTGAGACCTGGACTTAAAGCCAAGACCTGGCAATGCTTCGTTCTTTAGGGGAAGGAGCTGGAATAGAGAGAACCATAAACTCAAAATATACCGACTGGCTACATCTGACCCTATGCTCTGGAAAGCAGTGAGAGCCAGTCTGCAGAAGGAGGAAGAAAAATAAATATCCTCTTTTATGAGGAAGAATTAAAGAGCACAAGTTGCCTCGTCCTGGACGCTCTCCAGTTCCTGATTCGGATGTCAGGGCCTGCTAGCCCCGCCTACCCTTTTTTCCCATTTGACACCACCTAGATTAGTCTGAAGTTAAGTTCCATCTTCTGCAGTCAAAGAGCCTAGGCAGACCTGACCCAAGGCAGGGCACACAGTAAGCACTTAATTTTACCCATGGTGAATGCAACAATGAGGTAAATGATTTGCATGTTATTTCTCATTACATGGTATCCAGCCATTCATTTACCAGGGTTCTGTCTGCACTTTACAGGTAGCAAAAGAGGTGCTGCAGGTGGGAGGCTGGTGGCAGGAGGCAGAGTCCCCAGGTGACTCATAGAAAGCATCAGTAACCGCAGGGCAGCAGGGAAGGCGTGGAGGGGTGTGCTGTAGAAGACTGAGGGGACAGAACTAGGGAGAAGGGAGGATGACTCCCCACGTCCCAGCCAGGTAAATAGAGGCAATAATGGGGCCACTCACCTGGTCCGACCAAATAGAAGGGGAAGGAGCACGTCTGCAGGGAAGCGAGGAGAATTGGGGAGAAGATAGATACACGGGCTTTTCTACCTTTTCTGAATTTCCATAGCACAGACAGCTGGAGAAACCAATTTTAAAAAATCACCTGCTTTCCATTATGGAGTCAGATTCTCCCTTTTATTACCATCTCTTTTCTCAGACTCAATGACAGCCTGTTATTGGATTTTTAATCTGATGAAATTGATGTTGAAGGAGAGGAATGTATTTGAGGCCTCAAGGTTATGTCAATTTTGCTGGTTCTCAATGATCCACATTCTGTATCAGGCCCTACATGAATGAGGCTCTCTGGGGAATCCCAGATGAGGCTGGGGAGGTGGGGGGAGAACGGGGAGGGTATTCGGGACTCTCTCTCCCCTCTGCCTTTCTTCACTTCTCACAAAGGACTAAATCTGATCCATAGTTAGCACTGTGTAAGAGTGAGCTACCATTCATATTATCCCCCTTCTGAGCTACTAACTCCCCGAGAAGTAAAGCCTGGGTCTGATTTTAGCCTTGGCCTCTAAACTTAATAAATGTCTGCATTTAGTCCGTTGACCAGTGGCCACAACTACTTGGCTCACAACTCCACCCTCACCTTTGCCCCAGGACTAAATGCTTGTGTCAGGAAGCATCCCTTGGAGCACTGCCCCCCCACACTTGTCTAGTTTCTTTACTCCATGATCTCCAAGTTGAACTCATACACTGCCTTTGAGTTACTCTTATTAAATTACCAATTTCAGCAAGTCATCTCCCAGACGCAAGGACCTGACTGAAGCTCGTGGTCCTTCCCATGCAGGACAAGGACCACCTTTTCTGGCTGGCTGGCCTTTTGCACATCACTCATTCTGGCACCAACCCTACAGCTAAAGCAAGGACAGACAGACAAGAACAACACTTTTTTTTTTTAATTACACATGAATAAATTCTCATTGCAAAAAAGGGAAACGAATAAAGAAAAAGAAAGGCAAAAGAAAAGGTGAAAATACAGAAATATAGACAATACAAAGCAAAAGCTTCCCCACATCCCTTCACATTCCCCTCCCTAGAAACCATCACTGTCATCAGTTCACTGTCTCCTTCTAGGCCTTTCTATGCCCTTTTGGGCATGCAAAGAAATAGTAGTTTTGCGTGGCTTGGTTCTTTATACATAAACGGGATTCTTTGGGGGTTTCTTGGTTGCAGCTTGTTTTTTCTGCAGAGCAATTTGTCTTCAAGACCTTGTCTCAGTTGCAGAGGATTCTGTAGGATGGCTTTACATAGTCTGTTTTCCTGTTGATGGACATTGAGGCTGTTTCCAAACTAAATGATGATTTCATTTTAGCACACCTTCCATCATATGAAATTATCATTTAAAAAGTATGAATTTAGAGATGCCTGGGTGGCTCAGTTGGTTAAATGGCTGCCTTCGGCTCAGGTCATGATCCCAGGACCCTGGGATCCAGTCCCGCATCAGGCCCCTTGCTCAGCAGGGAGCCTGCTTCTCCCTCCACCTGCTCTGTCTGCCGCTCCCCCTGCTTGTGCTCTCCCTCTCTCTCTGACAAATAAATAAAATCTTAAAAAAAAATAAAAAGTATGAATTTAAACCAAAACAAGAAACAAAAACATGAATTCTTGATTTTTTGGGTATTCTAATTTTTTTGTTTTTATAGTTGTGTACAACAATAATCATAAAACTTTTGTTCCTAGATTTGGTTCTATATACTTAAGCAGCATTATAATAAAAATAATTTAAGATAAAGTTGGGGGTCTATACCTTGCATTTCTTTTTACAGACAAGCTTTTGGACTTTGGACAAGTGTATTAGTCATATAATGCTATGTAACAAATTACCCCCAAACTCAGTAGCTTAAAACAACACACATTTATTGTCGCACCATTTCTGAGCATCAGCTTATCTGGGTCCTCCGGCTCAGGGTCTTACAAGTGCAATCCAATTGTCAGCCAGTCCTGGAATCTTCCCTGGCTGTTGGTCAGAGACGTCAGGCTCCTGGTGGTGTGAGGCTTTTCATAGGGCTATTTGCCACTTGGCAGCTGGCTTCACCCACAGAGCAGACTCAGAGACAGATAGAGAGCTAGATGGAAGTCTTTGTCTTTTCATAACCTCATCTCAGAAGTGACATTCTATCACTTGGGCCGCATTCTAGTCATTTAAAGCGAGTTAGGAGGTCCAGCTCTCACTCAAAGGGAGGGGATTACATGGGGCACAGACACCAAGAGGAGGGATCATTGGAGCCACCTTAAAGGCTACTTACTACAAATATCTTGGCCTCTCTGTACCTGTTTTAAAATCATCTGTAAATATATAACTTATAGGTCAGGTGAAGCTTAAAAGAATTAAACTATGTAAAGTGCTTAGAACAGTGGCACAGGATACTTAAAACCAATGCAAATGCCTAACATACACAGTGTAATACACAGGAGTAAGTCCACGATTGTTGTTCAAGAAATACCCATAATTACTCACAAGTTTGAGCATGTGGAATTACCCCAGAAACAAAAGTACTTTATAAAAGTAAAAGTTCCTACCATAATTGCCAGGAGGCCTCACGGTCACCTCCAGAATTTCCCACAAGCTTTCCCCTTCTCAGAAATTTCCGTGCAGCAAGCTTCAATGCACTCCTGAGTCATCTTTAAATCTCAACAGAAAAGCCCAACCACACTTTGCTCTGAAAATGCACGCTGTTTGCCTGAGTGCAGAAGTTGCCCAATTTGCAAAACCACACAATTTGTAAGTTACAGAAAGAAGAGCAAGAGCTTGTCTGTCTAGCTGGAGCATTTTTCATTGTGCTCAGCAGTTTAAGGGAGAGTAGAGGCTCACCTGCGAGGTTTTTGTTTTTGTTTTTAACAAGTCCCATCCTGGTATTTTAAAGTAAGAGAGGTTACTCAGTACACCCCCCTCATCTTTCAACAGTAGTACAAAGGAGGAGAAGGGTTAAGGAGAGGTGTCCTGCTTCATACCTGTCCCTTTTGTGTAATCCGGACTCAGTGGGTGGGGGAAGGAGGCCAACCTGTCATCCAGCAGATGTGGTAAATGAGTCATGAATCAGGAGATCACCAAAGACTGGGGGATCCCCCCACCCACCTCCCCAGGCCACAAAGTCACACATAAAACACAAGCCTGGCAACAGCAGCAACTCCCAAGGACAAATAGATACAACTCCACGTAGCACACATCCCCTTGGGATAGAGTGTTCTCACTCACAGTGCCCACTGTGCAAAAGCCACCGTCTTCTGATTCAAAAGCCCCAAGGAAGGAACAGGAAAGAAGCAGGACCAGAAAGGCCAGTCTGGCAGCCTGGAGAGGTCATCGATGTGGGTCAACCAGCAGGCCTGTCCACTCTTGTCCCACCTACCTTCAGCAATTGCCCAGAGGAGATTTTTTTTTCTTAAATTACCCCGGTCAACCTAATCAAGAGTGCAATGACGTAAAGGAAGAAACAAGAAATTTCTTCATACCATGGGAGGCATCTGACAGGATAAGAGTGGATGGGTTAGTTGTATTTTTAGAAAAATAAACCAATTGTCTCTGAGGAGAACTGGTTTTCTTGTTCTTCGTTTCAACATCTGCAAAGCCAAATTGCTTTCTGAACACCACGGCCTAGCTGGTTGGAACACTGGAAGCTCATGCCAACATGGCCAGGGTGGGACCCCTGCTTCTCTGGTGAAAGCCAGTACAAGCTCTGGGAGTGCGGGGTACCTGCACTGAGAGACCGGGGGTGGAGGGAAGGAATACGAATTCTGGTAATAAATTCTACTCACTTGGGTTTTAAATTAAAAGTGGAAAATATTATATTTTTCCCAATAAAAGTGAAACCGTGGGTGATTTTTTTCTATTGTTGTCACTATTATGTTCTGTATGCTCTAAAAAGGTAAAAATGAAGTAAATACAATTTAATTTTTTTCCTTGCAAAATCAGCTAAAGAAAGAATTTATGTAAAGTATGCCCACAAAATTCGGTGCTTGATTAAAGGCTCCACAACTGTTCTCTGACTGTGTTGAGTGTGCTGATCTCAACTCCTTAACAAGACTATCAGTAGGACTTGGGCAAAAATGAAAGGGATACAGACTAGTAGTTAAAAGGGGGCTCCGGAGCATTTTCCAACATTATCAGCTGTTTCATCTTGAGCAAATTAATCTCCCTGTGTCTCAGTCTCCTCAAGTATAAAATGGGGAAACAACAGTCCCCATCACATAGGGTTGTTACAAAATCCTTAGAACCATCCAGCCTGGCACATAGTGGGCATTCAGTAACTATTAGTTATTAGTTGGTATGCCCCCAGAGTACCTTCCCAAAAGCTCAGATTCAGCCGAGTTATAGTGCTACTCAAAAATCTACAGTGGTCACCACTTCTCACGGAGGTAAAGAGGTAAAGGACCTACCAGGTCTATTGGGGTTTCATTGCACCATCCCATTCTCCCAAGTGTCAGTAAATCCCCAAGTGCATTCTCTCACTGTCCTTTAGCTCCTCATACAATGTGTTCACTCCCACTCCACCCCAGGTATTCAGCTGAAATCCTCCCTCATGGGTAGTTATTGGCATTGTTCCCTTACTAGAATGGTTTTTATCCCATTCTCAGAGCCCAAACAATGGCTGGCACATAATAAGTGTTCAGGAAACATTTACTGAATGATTGAGTGACATCATGCCTATTAATTTTTTTCAAGACTTAGATCAAATTTCACCAATTCTATGCACGTAGTCTTTCTGGATACCTTTATAAGATTAAAGTTTATTTCTTCTGGGCTCTAACGGCCTATTTCTTACATGATTTTATTCATTAAATATTCCCTAATAATATTTTTTTAAATATCTGACATTGAATAAGTGCTTAGGATAGGCCAAGCTCTTGGCAGTTATCAAACTCATTTAATCCTCACTGTCCCACTTACAGGGTAGGTACTATTTTTATCCCACTTTTACAGATGAGGAAACTGAAGCGCAGAGAAATTAAAGACCTTGCCCAAAGTCACACAGATGGCAAACGCAGGGCACCTTTCGTCACCCAGTCCTGACTTCTGTTCCTTACCACTGTCTGCCCAACAAAGAATCATCAGATTCCCATCTAGGTAGCACCTTTCCCCAATTCCAGGATCAGTGCCTCATCTTATGCAGAACAGCAATCCGACTGGGCGCGTACAGTATACATTAAATTAACGTGTGGGTCTCTCTGGAGTATCATCGCCTCTCTAGGGCTTCCGCTGGTGTGCGGGGCCAGCGCCTACACCTTGCCTTGGACTTTCACGGGATTTCAAAGACGAGGACGCACCGCGTTGTGCTGGAGGGTCACCCAATCTTCCTGAGGCCTCAAGACCCAGCCTACATTTCTGGCACTCCCAGTGATCTCGAACTCTCCTTTTAATCAACGCTTTCCACGATCTCCCTCCCCGGCCCGCTGTGCAAGTCAGAGGCGCTCAATTCAACGTCGCCAGGTCCGCGGGTAAATCAATAAAGAGTTTATCTCCTCCCTCCCCACCACCTCCCTCCCCGCGAACCAAGACTAAGGAGTGGTCCACACCCACTCTTAACTGCCCAGCACTGGGTCCTGTGCCCGCTGCCGACCCAACCCGAGCCCCTTGCCCTGCTCCCGCCCAAAGCTTCGCGTCCTGATCCAGCGTTCCAGACTCAGGCCGGCCGGCCGCGGCGCACTCCTCCCCTCGCGCGAGGGTGACTCAACCCGGGGAAAGAGAAACCTCACGGTTTTTTTCCGACCTGTCCAGGGGCGTCGCGTCCCGCCCCGCTCACCACCCAAGCCCCCGCCCGCCTGAAGTTGCCCTTCTAGTTTGCGGCCCGGGAAACGCCGGCGTGGCTCCTCGGGGTGTGGCTAGAGGACTTGGGCGACGCCTTGCCGAAGGGCGGCCCCCCTCCTCAACCCGGAAGGCAGACCTCGCGCGGCCACGGCGAGCCGGGCATGCTCACTGGCGCGGGCCGGGCCCGCAGCCTGGGCAGGAGGGGCACGCGCTAGTCGAACCCCCGCGCTGCCAGCTGGACTCGGGCGGAGCCGGCGCCCCAGCGCAGGGTGGCTCTGCCAGTCCCCGCGCGCCTGAGCGGCCGCACACGTGTCCAGGCGTCACGTCCGCGCGCGCCCCCGGGGCTTGCGTCAGCTGCCGCTCCAGAAACTGGTGGGCCGGGGTTCTGCGCACCGCTCGGGTTCGGGGCCCGCGACGCCGCCGGGAGGAGGAGTCTGGGGGCGCGGAAGGGTGTTCGGAACGTCGGGGGCCGCGGAGATCGTCGGCGCAGCCCAGCCCCCGGCCTGCCGGCGCCGGCCGGCAGTCTCCGCTGCTCGGTTCCGGGCTGGGCGCGGTGGCGTTGCCTCGGAGCCTGCCGCCCGCGGGGCGTGCACCGCCTTGACCCCGGCGGCCCCGCGGCAGGCAGGCGCCCGCAGTTCCATGGTTGCTTCGGAGCGCGATGAGCCGCCCGTCCTCCACCGGCCCCAGCGCTAACAAACCCTGCAGCAAGCAGCCGCCGCCGCAGCCTCAGCACGCTCCGTCCCCGGCTGCGCCCCCGGCCGCCGCCACCATCTCGGCTGCGGGCCCCGGCTCGTCCGCGGTGCCCGCCGCGGCGGCGGTAATCTCGGGCCCCGGCGGCGGCGGCGGGGCTGGCCCGGTGTCCCCGCAGCACCACGAGCTGACCTCGCTCTTCGAGTGCCCGGTCTGCTTTGACTATGTCCTGCCCCCCATCCTGCAGTGCCAGGCCGGGCACCTGGTATGTAACCAATGCCGCCAGAAGTTGAGCTGCTGCCCGACGTGCAGGGGCGCCCTGACGCCCAGCATCAGGAACTTGGCTATGGAGAAGGTGGCGTCGGCAGTCCTGTTTCCCTGCAAGGTAAGCCCAGGTGCCACCCGCGCACCTCCGCCTAGCGACCTCCCGGAACTCCTGTGTCCTCCAGCCCACTCACAGGAGCTGAGAGGCAGGTGGCATCTCTCTTATTTTTAAAAAAGAAATGTTTACACTTGTCCACCCTCCCCCATGCCCACCTGTCCACTTTGGGAGTAACTCTGAGCTGACAGTTGCCCAAGCACTGACCCCGGACTAATTGGCACGCGATCGTTTTAGAACACATCGCAGCTCTCGCCGCCGGGTGCCTGCGTACCCTGCAGAAGTGTGCTGGGTGTGCTCGGTAGGGCTAGGCTGCACCAGTGAAACTTGGACCGGGAAGCTGACTGTGGGGGACTGGGGAGGGAAGAGATGGGCCAGCTAAACGCACCCTTTACCAGCGCTCGGCTTGGAAGGATTGGTACTGGATTTCTCCTGCGCCCGATGCCTGCCCTCTGCGCACGCCTGACACGTGGGAGCCCTCAGAGGTGCAGCTAAAAAAAGGGCGCCTACAGCCTGTTTTCCTCCAGCAAAAAGAAAACCCTGCAAGCCACGCCTTTCCCTCTCCTAGCCTTCCAAGGACTGGGGAGATGTGTATTTGTTCTAGGTGGGGGTGAAAACAAGAGTTGATCAGGAATTTAACAGGAAGGACACGCAAGAGCTGTTACAGTTCTTCCAAGCCCACCACTTTATTTAGTTTAAAAAGTTATCAGTGCTCTTGCAAAAAATGCAGACCACTAAAGAGACTTAAGAAAAGTCAAAGGAAAGACCAAGACCTCTTGCCCCCTTTCCCACCATTGTTAGGTTTACTGTGTATCTTTATAGATTTTTTTCTAGCCATATTTAAATAGTTTTCACAGCTGAATATGAGATCGTGAATGTCAGTGTGTGTCAAACAGGTTCATAAACACACACAGTAGATGTAAATTCTCCAGAAATAACTTGTGCAAATTGCTGTTTTAAAGTCATATTATCACACATTTTTTTTCTAGGTCTGAAACCTAGCTCTTCCTCGCTGTATTTTAAACGACTGCATAGTTTTTCACTGTGTGGTTATATTATAGCATCTGTTTACTTACATCTACCACTTAAAAATCTTCCGGAGTAGTTTCAGAGACACCTCTCCATAGTACCTCATTATAATCTAGGGCTAGACCATAACGTTCATTTTCTAAACTTAGAAATGGAAATAATGTCATTAATACTTTTGAGTTGTTTTTCTTTTTTCTTTGTGAAAGTTAACTGTTCTGCCTCTTGGGCCATCTAAGCTGTCTTGCATTTCTCCTTGGTGCTGCTTATTTTTATAGGGCAAGAGCTTATTTTTAAATTAAAAATAGTCCACCAGAGAATTGAAGCTTGGGACTCCAGTCAGTAAAATGAATGATTTAATTTGGTCTGTGCCCTGCCACAAATTAAGTTTAAAATAGCATATTCAAATAAAGATTTGAATCTGTGTTTGGGCTATGGGTTTTCAGTTAACCTTAATATATTACTCTGCTTTCAACCACTTCTCATATAATGCTAGCCAATTCACCCAGCCCAGTAGTTGTTTCTTATAAAATTTGGGTAAAATATTTCTGTAATTTTTTAGGGCCATGAAGAAGGTGGCAGCCTAGTGATCAAGAGAAGATTTGGTGATAGTTGACATAACAGTGGGTATTTGATGTTTGAGATATACTGTGGGGGCTGCCAGGGGTGCCCCACAGGATTTCTGGGGAGCCATCTTTTCTGTTCAGTTTTTCCCAGACCATCAGCAGCTAGTAGAAGAAACAGCTTTAGGTGAATTACAGTTCACAAATGAACATTTGGTAACAGGCACTATTCCATAATTTCTTTTTAAAAAGCAATCTCATAAGAGCATTGTGTTGCTCCCAAGAGGAAGGGAAGGAAACGGTTAATGCCATATAAAGTTATGAAGTTTCACTTTCAGGATCTAGGAGTCTGGTTTCTCTTGAAGCATGTTTTCTCCTCATGTGTAATATACTAGGGAAGCCCTTCTTGAAAAGCAGTTCTGTTGGGAATCAGGGGCAATCAGTGTTTCTGACCATGTCAGTGATGCTCCGAGTCCCTATTCTGTATGAATGCAGTGAAGGAAAGCCGTCATTTGCAATCTGAAATTAAACAGGGTCAACCATTCCCCTTCAGCCCAGGCGTTAAGTTTAGAAAGTGATCTTGGGGTCACTTCTGTATGTGAGATTTACGATGCTAGAGAATACATGCCTCAACTTTTGTTGACCAACAATCCCAACTATTGACGGGGCAGCTCAGCCATTTAGTTTAGATAAACCAATCTTGGATGTATACAGCAAGCACCAAAGATCTGTCAGTTGAGGAGGACTGAGGGAAATAGGGAGTAGTAAGACCTATGTCAGACTTCAGCAAAATAGGTCTGTGTAACTAGCCCTTGGCTTGTGCTTGCTCCTGGTAATCATAGGCACTGCCCTGTCACTGTCCCTACCTGCTCGCAGAATCTCTTCCACGTGGGCTGCCTCATGTGAGAAAAACAATGGTGGATGAAGGACCAGAGACCAGGTCTCAAGAGTAGTGTGGTGCTGCCATTTTTTGCCTGAGAGACCACCTGTTGGGGGCCTTGATTTCCTCACCTGTAAATAGACTGAACTGCTTGACTTCTAAGGACCTGTAGCTTCTAGAATACCATGAAAAGAAGGGAGGCTGTATGGAATGGTTATTGGGTGCCCTCTGTGTGCCAGCTACTTTGAGAGGGTCATTGTTTATTAGTTTGCCTTTCTTCTTTCCAAGTGAAGAAACAAATGCCTGTAGAGAGATTAAGTGGCTTGTGAAGATCAGTAGGCCAGTTCATGAACCGGCATTCCAAAGGCACACACCCTTTGTGCTACATAGCAATTTTGCATCTGAGCCTGTATTCCAGGGCTCCCCATTGTAACTTAAGGTTGACAATAGTAACAAAACTATCTGATTGGATGAATTTACCAGCTCTGATGGGAACATCCCAATGAGATAACATACGTGTTCACTATAAAATTCACTGGCAGGAATTTTATAAGACATGCAGGAGTGGGAAGGCCAGGGGGAAATAGCCTGCTGACCTAATATGTCATCACAGCTCTGGACTGCTCATGCTTCAGTTGGCCCAAAAATGGATCTGTTGCCAAACAGCTTCCTTACAGAGGTGTGGGGCCACCTAATTAAAGGCTAGAGTGTTGCCAGCATCTATGATAGAGGGTATCACATGCATTATTAGCTCAGGTCTCCTTTTAAGAAAAGGATCTCTATCAGAGTAAGGCTCTCTTCCACTTGAGATATTTTTAGTCCATTCTATGGCTTGCTCTACACCTGAGAAGTTTTGACATCCTGTTCCCATATCTCAAACCCACCATCTCTCAGTGGAGCGTGGGTATAGGGGGAGAAGTGAAGGTTGACACATCTGTGCACCCACTCAACAGTGTATTTTATTTTAATATCAGCCAAGCATTTCGCTCCACAACTGTGGGGAATGCTAAACCACTCCAGCCCACTTGCACTATGATACATTTTCTCCCCATTTTGGGGGGTTTGTTTTCTCTCAAAGTTTCCAGTAGCACATCTCCAAATAATTACTGAACTGGAAAGCCTCAGACAAGTCTTCCCTGGATTTGGGTTGTGACAGTGTTGTTTTTATTTCTTAAAATAAAAAGTCAAGTCAGCTAACCCCGTTGAAAATTCAAGCCTCCTCAGTGTGGACAAACCTAAACGCCAGCAGGGACAGGCGATGCAAGGGAGAGAGGTGTCTGACGCGCGGCCCTGAGTTCAGGAGACCTCAAGGAGCAGTAGAGATGGGAGCCAGAGAACACACCCCCAAAGAGGACAGCTTTCACTCAGCTCTGGATGATTGGCAGGGGTGGGAGTGTGGATGCAGCGTGCCAGACCTTTGGGTTTTTTCAAGAAAAGCCAGAAACCTGAATTTTTAAAATGATCTGGTTCTCTCTCAGAAAGCATTCACTGAGCCTGCAAGTTTTCATTTTACTCTTACCATACATGAACTTTGGATTCTGAGAAGTCCCAACTACAGGTGAATTTATAGTTTATTTTCATCTGTATTTTTTTTTAAAGATTTTATTTATTTATTTGACAGAGATAGAGAGAGCCAGCAAGAGAGGGAACACAAGCAGGGGGAGTGGGAGAGGAAGAAGCAGGCTCATAGCGGAGGAGCTCGATGTGGGGCTCGATCCCAGAACGCCGGGATCACGCCCTGAGCCGAAGGCAGCCGCTTAACCGCTGTGCCACCCAGGCGCCCCTATTTTCATCTGTATTTTGCCAAGAGAATATTCTCTTCTGGCCCCCTGGGAAACCTGAACTGTTGTCCTAGTGACTAGATGGTTGACTTTGAACAGGTCAGTTTATTTCTTTGGACCTGAATGTCTTTAAGAGAAAGAGCTGGACTAGATCATTATATTAAGAATCTTTTGGAACACCTGGGTGGCTCAGTCGGCTAAGAGTCTGCCTTCAGCTCAGGTCATGATCTCGGGGTCCTGGGATTCAGCCCTGTGTTGGGCTCCCTGCTGAGCGAAGAGCCTGCTTCTCCCTCTCCCTCTGCCCCTCCCCACCACCCATGTGCTCTCTCTCTCCGCTCGAGCTCTCATTCTCTCAAATAAAATCTTTAAAAAAAACAAAAGAATCTTTTTGTGCCCTAAAATTTTAGAATCTAGTGAAGTGTTCCAGGGAAAAGAGCACTAGGCAAGAGACAGAACTGGGTCCCCATCCTGCCTTTGTTTGACCTCGGTCCAGTCACATACTTCCCTGAGCTTGTCTATCGGGTAAAAAGAATGGAGGTAATTCCTAGCTGGTGGGTGCTCTGAGATCAGATTAGAGCTGTTAAGTCTTTTGCTTCACCATTTCAAATGGAAGGTGGGCGGTATCAGGGTGGTTGCTAGGTGATGGGTGATCAGTCACCTAGAAGTCTGAGAGGATACACCAATTTGCCAGAACCATTTCAAAGATCTTTTCTTCGTCTAAAAAGTTCCCCTACGACAAAAATCATTTACTTTGGATATTGTCCCTGTGGTCTTCCCTACTGCCTGAAGTTGGACAGGCTTACTCACAAAAGCATTTACTGGCAAGCACCGGAGTCCACGTACATTGATGGTGAGGCTCAAGATTTTCAAGAACACAACTGACAGTTTTTCAGTGTAAAATCAAGAACAGAAGCACTAGGGCGCCTGGATTGGTCAGTCGGTTAAGTGTCTGCCTTTGGCTCAGGTCATGTTAGGGTCCTGGGATCGAGTCCCACATTGGGCTCCCTGCTCAGCAGGGAGTCTGCTTCTCCCTCTGTGCTCTCCCTCTCTCTCTCTCTGATAAATAAATAAAATCTTAAAAAAAAAAAAAAAAAGAACAGAAGCACTAGAATGCTATGTTGGAGCACTAACATTTAATGCTGATTCTTCACATAGCTGGCAGCCCCTTTACACAGGTCACCACCTCCTACAGCTAGGAGTCAATCATTGTTACTTAAAGTTGAGCTTTGGTACAACCAGAAAGAGGGAGAACCAAAAGCTACAGCAGGTTGGGCCTATAAAATCGCCAACCTGAGATTAGATCAGATTCAGCTGTCGTGTGTTAGGTCCCTTTTTTGACGCTCCGCTCCGTACCAAGTGCCACAGGCATACGACTACAGTAAGACCTCCCTATAAAACGTCTTAAGTGCCAGACTTGGGCATCTGACGAACTTTGCGAACAGTGGCATTTCTCATTCAAACTCATAAGGTCCCCACTCCTTGAGAGGGGCACACAGTAGGTACACATTTGCTAAAATGAATGCCCAGCCTTCAGGGCCATTGTGTATTGCTGGCGAGTTGTGCAGGACATGATCATACATGGGACATTAGAATGTGACAACACTCTGCACATCCTGAAAAAGAAAATAAGAAAGCTAAAAAGTTTTCCTGATTAAATGTATCTTTATATTAAACCTGGGAGTGTACTTTCAAAGGCTTGGGAGAGATACTGAAAATTCTCTAGCAGAATTTCATCAGCTTTGCCCCAGATGCCCATCTAGCTCCATTCGTTTTTTAAAAATTGAGAAAGGGTTTTCATTTCCAGTTTCTACAGTGATTTTTAGACTATATGGTGTCTGTGAGAAAAAGGTTACCCCCCCTCCCAGTTTTCAGCCACAGACACTATAGATGGATGAAAGCTACACCTGTGTTAAATGTGTGGGCCTGAGCCCTATTTTAAAACTCTGAAATCAACAAAAGTAGTATCTTTGGGTTACTCCTTCCCGAGGCTGCCTCTTACTCTAGTAGTTTGGAGGGAGGCCCTATTTGAACCTCCTAGTCCAGATCCCTGCTCCATCCCCACATGAGGGGTTTGGTGACCTCTCCAAACCTCTGTGGCTCCTCGGTAAAATGGGGTACAGATTGGGTTGCTGTGAGGATCAAACGCGGTAATAACTCATACAAAGAGTCTAGCACAGTCCCAGCACAGAAGAAACACTAAATAAATGTGCACAGTTAGAAGCTAGCAGAAAAAAAAAAAATGGCGAGTGTCTGAGGTCAGGTCCAGGCATAGACTTGAAAAAGAAAAAAAAGAAACTCTCTTCTTCCACAGACCCCCCCACTGAGCTTCCCTTCCCTCCTAGTCATGTAGGTTTTCAGACAGCTGGGTACACTGGCCCTGGCATTGGTGTTTCAGTGATAAGACTTACTTTTTTCGTTTCTTTAATGCTTTTAGAAGAGAAAGCCTAGTTAGATTAGGCGACGTTTTTTAACATGTAGATTTTATTTTATACATTATAAAGTGTGGAGTTTTTTTTTTAAGTAGGCTCCACGCTCAGCGTGGAGCCCAATGTGGGGCTCGAACTCACGACCCTGAGATTAAGACCTGAGCTGAGATCCAGAGTCAGACACTTAACCAACGGAGACACACAAAAGCCCCTATAAGATATGTTTTTAAAAGTTATGATCATTATTTTTAAATGTAGAATATATAAAATATAAAATCTCTTATAATCCTCCCACCTGGAAATAACCACTATACCATTTTTGCATATGTCCTCACAAATTTACCTCTACATCAATGGAGTTTTTCACTCAAAGAAAAGCAGGTAAGATAGGGAAACCACACACTATTTCATAACATATTTTTTCATCTAACACATCGTGACTGCTTTTCAACATTGGTAAATAGTCTTGAAGGTCATGTTTAATGGCTGCATAGTATTACAACAGTACCAAAGTTATTTAATCAAGCTCCCGTTTGTGATTTAAATGATTAAATCATTCGGTTTTTTACTGTTGAAAAAATTATTTTTTAAAATACTGCTGTAACAGTCCTTGTGCTTAAGAAAGTAATTATTTCCTAATGATAACTTCCAGAAGTTGGATGGTAGGTCCAAAGGGTATGTGTAGAAATCAAAAAGCTTTTGATAACAAAGCCAAATTGTGTTCTCACTTGAAATCCTACACAGTGGAGTGCCCATTTCTCTTCAGCATCACCTACAATGGGTGTTATCCTTTTGTTTTTTAATACTACAGCCTGCTTTTTCTCCCTGGTGTAACCTCAGGCCAGAGCTGGCTCCTCCTGATTACCTACTAACTTTTCGTCACATCCACCCTTGCCTGGGAATCTGCTGCAGCCTCTCCCTCCTACAGACCATCTGCCTAGCCAGTCATTGCCCCATCCCTAACCTCATCCCTCTGAAACTCTGAGTCTAACGGTGGAGACAGATGTGCCAGCAGCGCCTTTCTGAAGTAGGAGGAGCGGAGGAGTCTGGAGAGCTCCCAGCAGTGTGGGGTCAGTGCTGCATTATGAAGGATAAGCAGCAGTTAGCCCATGAAGAAGGGACATATGGAAGATCCTGATGGGGTTACACAGGGAGGCCAGTGGAGCCGCTTATACTGAATGTTGTTTACCTTGTCTGAACTAGGTATGTGATCTCGTTATTTTCCTAATTACTTTGTAAAGGAAACAGGACACAGTATCCTCTCTGAGAGATTTGCCTGAAGTCATGCAGTTTGTAAGTTCAGGGAACAGAAACTCCAGAATGGGCGTTGTATTACACACACAGTGTTTTTTCCACCTCAGCCTCCTGCCTTTTCCGCTACCTGCTTCACCCCACTGAGGAACATTCCAAATTCACATAATGGCTTTTGGAGGGATGGGCAGTGATACCAGAAGGGCCCTCTTATTAGCATAGCCAGGTAAGATACAGGATGCCCACTAAAATTTGAATTTCAGATAAACAATTTTTGGTGTAATTTCAAGTTTGCTTTTTTTTTTTTTTTTTTAGTGTAAATATAACCCAAATACTGCCTGAGGCTACTGGGCATCTTGTATTTTTAGTTGCTAAATCTAGCAACCCTAACACTTAAGTCTTCTGGTGAATTTGATTGCTTTAGTTGAGAAATAAAGACCGTGGAGGGTTGTAGCACTGTTTGAAGCATGTCGGACAATTAATGTTAGTATGCAGGGGGAGGCTTGCATAGAAGAGGAAGGGGATATTGAAAAAGAGTGGGCAAGGTAGTGGGAGTGTGGCATCAAGCCTTCAACTCCGGCTCTTACTTTAAGACGCTTTTGTTTGCTTGAACCTACACTCCGAAGGGACCTTACGAAACTGGTTCTCCAAGACAATGTGTGGTTGCTGGCTAACTCTGGCCATGGTCAGATAAGAAGCGTTATTTGGTCAAAAGTCAACTTTTGTTTCAAGTTTCTACAATTAAAAACAAACCGCTGCCAGCCCAAGGAGTCTTTGTAAGGCCAGAGGCCCCCCACCGCATCAGATGTTCTCTGATGAGTGCACTAATGTGCGGAAGTCTTCCGCCAAGACCCCTTTAGTAGGAAAGCTATCTGAGCATGGGGTTTGTCGGGGTTCTCTTGGGCAAAAGGAGGAATTTTTGAGCCCAAGATTTGAATTAGAATTACCTTCTCCGGAAGAAAGTTAATGAAGTTAGATGTCAGTATTTTCTTTGTCTCACCACTGTTCAACCATCCTGGCACTGAGTGATACTGTCTTCTCAGGTTAGCATCCATGAAAGCTTTACAGCATCACTGGCTAAGAATTCTCTCTTTGCACCACGTCATAATGGAGGTAAGGAATCTACTGTTTGGGTTAGTGAAGATCCGCCAAGGTTCTTAGAGGAACCTTGCATGCTAGACAGATGCAAGTTGAGCATCACGATTAAGGCACAAGAAGAGAGTTCATTTTCTCCTTTTGCCCAAGTCTGAACTTAGTAAGAGTCCAGGGATATGGTAGGTTCCATTTGTGTCACACAGATACAAGGTACCTGAGCTCCAGCTGTATTTTTTTTTTAATATCAAGAAGGATATAGAATATTTTTGTTTATTTTTTTAGGATTGTATTTATTTGACAGTAAGAGAGAGAAGCCCACACACAAGCAGGGGAAGCAACAGGCAGAGGGAGAGGGAGAAGCAGGCTCCCCACTGAGCAGGGAGCCTGACGTGGGGCTTAATCCCAGGACCCCGAGATCATGACCTGAGCTGAAGGCAGACGCTTAACCAACTGAGCCACCCAGACGCCCCACTCTAACTGTATTCTACCAGTGGTTGTAAAGTCATTTTAAGCAAGAGGAATATATAGCCATTTGAATGACAACAGTATCCTTGTTTTCTCCATCTATGTGAGGTTTCAGAAAAGCTTCAAACATGCCCACCCCAAATAGTTTATGTAAATAAAATATGTGAAAAGCATTTATCAAAAATAACAAACCCACAGTGACTGAAGTCTAAAATCAACATTTTTCCTCATATGATCTCAAGGTCTATTGAATTTTTTAAAATTCTAAGTTCCATAGTAAGAATTTTAATTAAAGTAAAATTAACACACCCGGGGCACCTGGGTGGCTCAGTCGTTAAGCATCTGCCTTCGGCTCAGGTCATGATCCCAGAGTCCTGGGATGGAGCCCTGCATGGGGCTCCCTGCTCCGCTGGGAGCCTGCTTCTTCCTCTCCCACTCCCCCTGCTTGTGTTCCCTCTCTCTCGCTGGCTGTCTCTCTCTGTCAAATAAATAAATAAAATCTTTAAAAAAAAATGACACACACAATGGGAGAGCAATCATCTTTTGCACGTAAACCTAATATTGATTCATTTACCTACACATACCAGGTGGGCGGGAAGCTGGCAATAAATCAGTAAATCAATGAACAAAATTAATAGACCCATAAGTTAACTAGAAAATAACCTGGGATCATCATCCACTGATATTTTGAGGGGAGATTAGTACACTCTTAGTCACGAAGGAGCTAGTTTGATTTGCTAGAAGTCCTTTTAAAAGTGGTAAAGGCTAACCTCTGGTTAAAACAGAAGTTTCACCATGATTTGGTTCTCTACGAGGCTTAGCTACAACTCCTATTCGAACAAGTCTCAAGAGTGTTGAGAAGACAGAGATCTCTACCAATAGTCCCCTAATTATCTGCTGATCATACATAGTAAGTTATACCGCCAGGAGATCGTCCTTCCAGCTAAACTCATACAACTCTGATTCCATCTATGGGTTCACCTCCCTAGTAGTAAAAGGTGTTTACCTGTGTAAGCAAAAGGGGACATGGGTAGCTTCATTCCCAGAGCCTCTTTCTGACATGTCTGGAGTCAAATGGAGTGGTTTCCCTTGGACCACTAAGCATGGTGGGTAATGAAACTGCAGTGGCTAGAAACTTTATCGAGTCCAGGGCCCCAGATCTGTGAGGTGCCCACAAACTTGTGAAGGATCAGAGGAGCAATGGAGAAGGCTTGGTCTTCCATGGGGGGCAGGCAAGCCTAAGAAGTGTTGGTTATTACAACAATGATGTCTTCATTGAAAAATTTTATTGGTTCACTAAAATGAGTTCCAAGACCTTCTAGTAAAAGAAAAACTATTGCCTTACTTGTGTTTACCTATAGATATGCAGTTAAAAGTATATTTTCTTAAAAAAAAAAAAAAACTAGTATAACACTTAAGTCACTCAGCCAACTCGGCCAAAAGACTCTCTATCCCATAAAGAATATGCTAACTTAGTCTCTGAATTCTTTAACACGTTTTTATATGATTTCAAATTTCCCCAACGGTCGTGTTAATAATACAAAAATACTCTTATATACCTTTATCCAACAAATTCACCAGTTGTTTCCTTTTTGCCCCATTTGCTTTATCATTTTGGGCGCTCTCTATTCACACATACACTTATTTAGCCATTTGAATGGACATTGAGGCGTCCCGCCCTTTTACCCCTAAATACTGCACTGTGTTTCTCCTAAAAACAAAGACGCCTTCTTATACAATTATGGTCCAGTTATCAAAATCAGGAAGTGTGACATGCGGTGGATACTAGTATCTAATCGACAGTCCATATTCAAACTTCAGTCGCTGCCCCAGTAATGCCCTTTGTGGCAGTTCTGGTTTCCCAGTCTGGGGTCCTGCATCGCAGGCAGCCGTATGTGTGCATTTTGTGATCATTACAGCCCATGAGATGGACGGAGAAGCACAGTTTGCCTGTGGTTACTCTCAGACAAGGTCATTGCCTGGATTTAATTCAAAAGTTTAAGAGCATCAACAACAAAATACTGAGCGTGCTTTGTTTTTCCTGAGACACTGTCCTCTGAGGCGCAGGCAGATACTTGGCTAATAAATTTCAGTTTCCTAGGAGGTGTAAGCAGGCGGCAGCAGGGCGGTTACCCCACAGGCCCCGAGCGGGGACGCGTCTCTGCCCAGAGCTCAGAGCGCCTCCATTGTAAGCAGACTGCTGATTGTTGAAGCTCAGGAAATCGGTCTTGAATTGCACGGACTCACATTTAATTAAATAGATTAAGTGACGTGTTCTAAACCAGTCACAAGATCTGTGACCTTCACGAGCACCCTGGCGAAGCAGGGTTATTCTGTTTATGTACTCATTCCATAAACAAATACAATGTGACTGTGTTTATTAGGTAAATAACAGGTGGCTAGTGTTTGTTTTCTGACGTACCCCATCATATTCGCGTGTCAACAGATTTCTCTGCCAAAAAAGGAAAAGCCCTACCTAAATTCAACTGAAATCCAACCTTCATACCCCATGCCCAGGAAAAGAATTGGCACGATTTACTGCTTTCTGCAAAGACTTAAAAAGGTGGCACCGGGTCACCCATGGCCCTTGTGGCAGAACATGTTTGCACAAGACGTTTGAGCCACTGCCACCTGAAAAGTTTCTAAAGAGAAGTCAGAAATGTTATTTCAACATGTGTTTCTCATTCTGCTGGGTCATCTTCCCCCTCCCTATGTCTTCTAGAGCTTTGGGCTTCTGTGAGCGGTTGTGTCTCCTTCCCCCTCCCCCGAAAGAGGTTTACTTAAAGTGAATTCCCTCCTCACCCCACCCCCAGGGGAGGTGAGCAGCTGTTCCCCTGTGGAGAAATCTCATTTATAGCTGTGGACCTGTCCCCAGGACACACAGGCAACCCAGGTGCCTGGTCTCAGGAAGAAGAGTGTGCAGGAAGAGCCAGGCATCTCAAGGAAGGCAGGCGTCCTTTGAGCCCTCTCTGTCTGGTAGGGCAAAGCCCTAGCCAGAGTGTGAAAAGTGAAACCTCAGAACTTTCTTGCCAGGTACCAGGGCAGCTGGGAGGGCCTAATTACTGGTTACCTGCTTGCGAGGTGCCGCTCCTCATTCCTGAGGGAGAAGCGATTTCAGGGCTGTCTTTCTCTTTGCAATCCAGGGAAGAAGTCAGTAATAGGACTTGCTTCCAGAAGCAGTCCATCCGTGGACTCTTGGGTTGTGTGTGTGGTGGGTTGGGGACTGGAGGTTAAGACCGATGTGAATTCTTTCTTTTACTTCAAAATACTGTTTGACTCCTAAGCGATCATGTACCTGGAAAGAGCACTCAAGGAGGAGCACAGGAGTGCAGGGCTTGGACAGCAGTGTGGCCACGAATGGGATGCCAGGATGAATCAGTCAGGCTGTAAAACGGGTAGAACTAGCACCCTAGCCTACTTCCACGATTTGCAAACCACTAAGTCCCAGTTGTGTGTCTCAGCTGGCGGCTGGTGTTCCTGAGCCGTCCTGGGTAGTGCGCGTTGGGCGGGACAGTGACCAGCCTGTCCTGCTTGCTGGTGTGGGCCCCTCCTCACAGCTGTCGTTGTGGCTGCCCAGCCGGGTTTTGTCATCCATCAAAATCAACCCCAGGCTGTTTTGTCCTTCCCCAGACATTCGGCTGTGCCTGTGACATTTCTGGTTGTCACAGTGGGGGAGGGGAAGATTGCTCCTGGCATGCGGTGGGCAGAGGCCAGGGTTGCTGCTAAACACCCTACAATGCACAGACAGCCCCCGCCACAAACGGTTACCTGGTCTAAAACATCAGTACAGCTACCCCCCGCTTTTTGAATGTTCACTTGACGTCACTTTGCTTTTATAAAAGACCTGTTTGTGCTAACCAAAAGAAATCCAAAGAGGATTTTCACTATTACAAAAAAAAAGGCAGAAAGGGAATATAGCATTCAGCATTTCTTTTTCAGTGCACATCCTGAGCAGCAGGAGTGGCCTCGCCAAGCTCCTTTTCCTGGGACCTACACTCAGCCTCTTAGCATCAAGACTCCATAGCTTTGAACTGGCATTTGTGAGCATCTGTGCTTTATCTCAGTTGATTTTGTGCATCCGTTAGCGAGATGTGTCCTAAGGTATCAGAAAAGCCCAAGAGAAGTTATTTTTTGGAACTAGGAATGCTCAAAAATTTTTGGAACTAGGAATGCTCAAAAATTGCTTCTTTGCCTTCTGCCATTTGTCTTACAAGGGTTTCATGGGAACACTGTACTTTCAGATAGCAGGGAAAACTTGTAGTGCAACTGTAGAGAAACCCAGAAATTAAACGACATTGTCAGTCAAGTCCCCGAAGGAAGCTGGACCTGCCTTCTCATTTAGGTTTTATCCCCGCTGTTTGCTCCACTCACCCAATCTTAGAACCAGATGGAACTGCTCCACCCACTGTCCACTTTGCCTGTAGTGAAGCTTTCCTTCTCCCATCCTCCTCCCATCCCCACTTTGAAATCACCTGTCACTCTTCTGGACTTCCTTCGAGTAGCTGTCTGTACTTGTGAGAGTTTTGAATTGTTTGTTGTTGCTCGGTATGGCCCCTCGACAGAGACCACCACCAGGGCAGGATCCTCTGCTGACCCCTCTGTGTGCGCTAGGACAGAGGTTGGCAGTTCTTAGGAACCCTTGGCGCCTGTCAGGAGAACCCAAGCCAGGGCCCAGCGTAATTTGGGTGTGCTGCTCAGAGGCACCTAGATGGTTCTGCACTGTCAGGGAATTCACAGACCCTGAACCCTCCCTTTGATCCCTGGACGAGAGCCCCTTTACCACAACAATGCCAAGACGGTAACAAGAATGAAGTGTGGAATAAGAGTGCGTGTGTCTGTGCGCGCATGAGTGCACGCCTATTTAAAGTGTAGATCTTTTCTTTTTAGAGATCTTCTCTTACCCAGTTATCATAAAAGTGGCACCAGTGGTCATGAAGACACGCCCTCACCCATGATGGAAAAGAGAAGGAATAGATTGGCTTTAAAGTTCAGCTTGTTTAGAAAAAGCAGAGTAAGCACCTAACACTTTAAAAATATATTTCTTTAAGTTAATAGAGGCTGTAGCAAGATGTTTTTATGTAAGGTCATCGTCCATACAAATGCTCAGTATGCCTTTTCTATTTGTGTTGTTTGGGGGGAGGTTCCCTGTTCTCTATATTTGGGTTGAAGGAAGAATGTGTGGCTTGTAAGGCAAACCAAATAATTCAGAATATAAATAAATATTCCTACCTGAGCTACACAAGAAAAAGTTCTAAAATAATTGCTGGACGATAAATATTTGTTGTACATCTGAGTCCGTGAAGGTGGAGCGGTTTGGGGCTTTGGGTCAGGGAAGAGGTGGAGGTGGTACTTTTCTGTACTCTTTGCCAAAGTTCATCGAGTTCCTGGAGTTGTTCGTTGGCAGCTGTGGTAAACAGCCCATTCTGAAACTTCTTCAGATCCAAAGATTAGGGGCTTGTTTCGGCCGGAGGATCTGCCAGACTCTGGGCTAATTCTTGCTATTTTTATTGTGCGTAATGTGTGTTTACACTGGGCACAGATGCCTCACCCATCACTCACAGAACATCAGAAGGTTCTGTATTCCTAGCCACACTCTAGCTTTAAAACACTGTTAATAGGGATTTTGGTGTTTTAAGGCCTTACTGTTAGGAACGCCAACTAGAAATATGTATGGGTAAATAAATTTGTTTCTCCTTCATATGATAAAGTTTTTTATACCCGTGCTTTTAAAATTAGTGCGTGGTTCAAAAAGGTGAATAAGCACTCCCTATGGGCAAAGTAAATAACAGGGAAATATTTCTGCCAGTTCTACAGAAGGTTGCTATAATCCACGTTAGGTATAGGGGAGGAGCCAGCTGCATTTCTTTGTTCAAGCCACCCCTTCTTCCTTGCTAGGGGAGACTCATCTCCCTAAGAATGGAGCCGGCCTTCTCAGCTTCCTCTGAGTGACTGTAGCTTAGGATCCTGTATGGGGAAGGTGCTCAGTGCCTGCCCATTGCTAGTGGTAAATTCATCTGCAAAGGTTAGAATTTGGCCGACTTAAAGTTTATAAGGGGTTTATTCCCTAGGCAGGGTAGAGAGAACCAAAAACAGATGTGAGGCTTTGTTTTGTGAGCAGATGGACACAGCATCTTAGACATAGGGCCCGGCCCTCATTTGCTGACTTCCTGTCCTCAGAAAGGGGTGGGAGAATCCAAGTGCAGTGACCCAGACAGTTTACCGCCACTGTGTGCTCTGACTCCTAGTTTCACCCAAAAAGGTGATTTCAGCTCTCCTTACTCTTTACAAGACAACAGCGCAGTTCTCTGGGCAAGTGTCTACTTGTGGGCTGATTCCCCATCTGGTATCTAGGAATTAACACTGTCATTCTTGTGAAGGTTGGGAGCAAGAGTCTAATTCCTTTCGGTGTGGTCTTTTCCCAAGATAGCTGTGATTTATTCATCAGGAATGTCATCCCAAGTGCAAGGGAGAGAAAGGATTTGTTCCTACCCTATTACGGCAGCATTGAGGGACTGGACTGTATCAAAATCCTCGCCTGGGAGCCTCCCGTGGGACCCACTTTAGTGCCTCTGCCTCCCGGGCCTGTCATGAGAGCCTGACATACCTGGTCATGAAGATGGGCCCAAAAAGTATGTCCAGAGCCCCTTGGGATTGGGGGGTTGAAAGGTGAAGAAAGTGAGGTAATATTTCTAGCAATGTGAGGGGGGTCCAGCCCTCTTCTGCCCTGGCTGGTCACTCCAGCAGACAAGAGCGGGAACCTGAAGGGCAGCCTTCCCGCAGCCTTCCTGCCAGCCACCGATCTGAGCTAGGAAGAAGGGGCAGCGGACAACCAAGAGGAGCTATACCGTTTTCCTGATTGTCTTTAGGTGAAAACTGGAGGCAGCATATTCCTTGCCCAGCCATACACCTAAGCCATTTTAAATTTTACAAAATTCTTTAAATTCACAGAAAATATGGGGCAGGCCCGGTTTTCTCGCACTGGCTCAGCAATCCTGTTTGAGATGTTAATAGGAAGAGTGCTTCAGTTCCATTTTCAACCATGTTGGAATGGCATGCAGTCCGTTCCTGGCTGAGGATAGTCCCCCGATTTTATGAACGGCGGGACTGATGACAAATATGAACGGAGACTTTGTAGTCGTAACTCTTTACCTCCCCTCGAGCGAGCGTAGTTGACAGGAGGATAGAGGTTAAGCCCCAGCAACCCCAGGGGGTGAGCCCTCTTAGTTAGAGGTCCACAGCAGCAGCAGTGTGGCGAAGGCCCGACGGCTCAACGCGTTTCTTTCCGTTCTTGCAGTACGCCACCACGGGCTGTTCCCTGACCCTGCACCACACGGAGAAGCCAGAACACGAAGACATCTGTGAATACCGCCCCTACTCCTGCCCTTGCCCCGGGGCCTCCTGCAAGTGGCAGGGATCCCTGGAAGCCGTGATGTCCCACCTCATGCACGCGCACAAAAGCATTACCACCCTCCAGGGAGAAGACATCGTCTTCCTCGCCACGGACATTAACCTGCCGGGGGCCGTCGACTGGGTCATGATGCAGTCCTGCTTCGGCCACCACTTCATGCTGGTGCTGGAGAAGCAGGAGAAGTACGAGGGCCACCAGCAGTTCTTCGCCATCGTGCTGCTCATCGGCACCCGCAAGCAAGCCGAGAACTTTGCCTACAGACTGGAGCTGAACGGGAACCGGCGGAGACTGACCTGGGAGGCCACGCCCCGGTCCATCCACGACGGTGTGGCCGCCGCCATCATGAACAGCGACTGCCTTGTTTTTGACACAGCCATAGCGCATCTGTTTGCGGATAATGGCAACCTTGGAATCAATGTGACCATTTCTACGTGTTGTCCTTGAGGCGCCGCAATTATTCGGGCACAGTGCTCTACGGGGAATAAAGGTTTTTACAGATGTTCTATTCACTGTGTCTTCACGGATCAAGACCCACAGTTACCCCATATTCTGTTTGAACAAGCAGCTTCCCATCTGGCATCGGCCCACGAGAGTTCATTAAACAGGGATGAATGGGGTTGGCCTGTTAGTCATCTGGAGTCTGTTCTGTGATCTAAAATCAACTTTATCATTAAATTTTATTTACTTCCTGAACAGCACTTGACAGGTTGCTCAGGGCTCCTGTAGACCAGTACGTTAGGAATTGGAGGCTCCTTCTTGCCTGACTCCCTCTCTTGGTCCCTCCAACTTGACAAAAGCACAGTGACTGTCGATAGATTCCTTAACTTTTACCTTGTTTTTAGGGGGGGGTAGGAATTGTTTTAATGCATTTTAAACAGTGTTTCTCAAACTGGGCGGCTAACCAATAGGCATGGATCACCTGCAGTACTCCTTGTAAACATGCAGATCTGGGGAGCCTGTGAATTTAACAGTCTCATCAGGTGATTCTGCTCGACAAGAAAGTTTGAGAATTACGGAGTTAAATTGTGGAAAGGTCCAGATTTTAAAGGTGCTTTACGATTGCCCTCTACTGATACTGTTTTCTTTCGACTATTTCATGCCCCCACCACCTACCACTCCCAAATTAAAACCAGAATTGCAGATCCCCGTGAACACACTCCTGAGATTTGGTCACTCTCTTGTGTTTGGGGTGAATTGCCTAGGAAAGCGAATCATATGACCATTGATAGGTGTCACATAATTAGTTTTTGCTCATCACCAGTACAGATGACCTGTTTACATGTGGCTTCCCTCGGAGGCCATCCTTGACTGTAGATGGTGGGAAAGACGAGATCAGTAGAGTTGGAAAAGCTTTACAACCAGTGTCATATGCTTGCTATTTAAAGGTATGTGTTGGATTGTTGTTTTTTTGCCACATTCACTTTAGTTTTTTAATAAATATTTTCCAAAAATGAATACTGTGCTTCTTTTTCCCAGTTGAATAATGTTTATTTATTGGACGCCTACTGTGTGCAGGTGTGTGAAACCTCACCACTACCTTAGGCTTGGAGCTATCACAATTTCCACATGAAGAAACAGTCATTTGTCCAAGGTTCTTACACAGGTCTGTGTTAGAAATGGGGTCCAAACTCGCTTCCCTGAACCATGCGCTGTCGTTGGTGTTACTGGTCTCTTACTTGGAGATGTTCTTTCAAGCCCTAGCACTAATGGAAGAAGAGTATTTCTCCTGCGTTACAGAAACAGAAGGAAGAGGCTTGGCTAGACCTAATCTGGAGTCCTGGATTTGAGCCAGGGTGACCCACTCTCACAGTTCCAAACCTGAACTCTCAAAGGAATTCAGAATATTAGCCCCATTTGCCTGGTGGGGATGGAAGACTGCCTAACTTAGCAGTCTACTGGCATTAGAGTAGCACCCAATGGAAGAAAGGCTTTAGAGTTGTTTTCATTTTTTAGGTGAGAGGCAGTGTTGAGTTTTTATCCAGGATAGAGTTCTGGCAGTTAAGGAAGGTTCTAGAAACTTTCACTACATACAGCTCGGCCATAGACATTTCTGCCGCAAGTGTTTTTGCCACAAACATTTTCACTGCATAATTAATTGGCCATAAGGCAATTTTGCCGTAAAAGAAAAAAAAACAAAAAAAAAATAGAAGTGGGACATTCATTTAAAAGGACATAATGAAACATGAAAAAAAACGAAAAAGACTTGATTGTGGAATACAAAATTTTTTTTTTTTTTTTTTGAGAGAGTGTGCGAGTGGGGTGGCGGGGGGCTGCAGAAGGAGAGGGAAAGAGAGACAGAATCTTAAAGCAGGCTCTACACCCAGCGCAGAACCCAACACGGGGCTCGATCTCACCACCTTGAGATCATGACCTGAACCAAAGTCAAGAGTTGGACACTTAACTGACTGAGCTACCCAGGCGCCCCAGACTACAAAATATTTGAATACATTTAAAATGTGTGTAGGGGCGCCTGGGTGGCACAGCGGTTAAGCGTCTGCCTTCGGCTCAGGGCGTGGTCCCGGCGTTACGGGATCGAGCCCCACATCAGGCTCCTCCACTATGAGCCTGCTTCTTCCTCTCCCACTCCCCCTGCTTGTGTTCCCTCTCTCGCTGGCTGTCTCTGTCTGTCAAATAAATAAATAAAATCTTTAAAAACATAAAAAAATAAAAAATAAAATAAAATAAAATGTGTGTAGATTCACCGTGATACTGCACAAATAACTGATTTCACTTGGTGGATTATACCTAATCACTGGCCTTCAAGTCTTTCATTCATAGTATTATACTTTTTTTTTGCTTGTTGATTAATCTCTTTGTTCAGCCTTTTTCTTTTTTTGCTGAAACGTTTTCCTTCGTTAAGAAAAGGTAGCAGCTTCCCAATACTATGATACATTTTTGTAACAGAGCTTTGTATCGAGTTGTAAAAGCCTCTCAGCTGTTGTTTGTTCTTGGCATACTGTCACATGTTCATTGCTAGACCTTCCAAAGTTGTATGGGAAATGTGGAAGAAATGCTAATAGTATAAGCACTGTAACTGAGCATTGTCATCATTGAAAATGAGCTATCATTTTCTGGTATAGAATGTAATCTGGCTTTACACTCATTTCACACTTCCCGTAAGTTTTATCCCCATACTTTCGGTTAAGTCGATATATGTACTTGTTACGATCCACTGTTTCAAGACCTCCACATATACTTGTCCCTGTACAGACCATTTTGAGGGCTAGCTAAGATTTATGTAATACAAAAATGGGAACTTTGTCAATGGAGAAATGAAACAGACAGCTAGTTTTAATACATTAACTCTGCCAAAGGCAGTTGATTCATCAATGAGAAATGAAACCAGACATTTGATCTTTTACAGCAAAATTGCCCTACGGACAATTAGTTACAGGGCAAAAATGCTGTGGCAAAGCTGTCTGTGGCAAAGAGGTTTACGGTAATGAAAATACTAGACACGGTGGTTAAGGAATTGCTAAAGTAACTTATCTTCCAGGCTATTCTTCAAATAAAGGTGAAAAATAGTGCCCTGAGCAATAGAAGGTGCTTCTACCAAGTCTGGTAAATGAATGAGAACTATAGCTCTGGTTACTAAGAAAATCACGAGCCAGTACAAGGGGCAATCTGTGGAGGTGAAACTAGCATCCAGCAGCAGGTGGACTCAGACCCTCAGAGCCAGAGCTGGCCCAGATGGGGCTGTCCAGTGTGTACACAGCACCCAGGCGGTGCGTTCTGTGCATAAACCAGCCTAGCTTGTCATCACCATTTCCTGTCCCTATCCAAGCCTTCTTGTTCTGTGTGATGGGGAAAATCAGGACCCACTGGTCGACAAGGTACCGAAGATAAAAAAAAAAAAAAAGGGGGGGGGTGCCTGGGTGGCACAGCGGTTAAGCGTCTGCCTTCGGCTCAGGGCGTGGTCCTGGCGTTCTGGGATCGAGCCCCACATCAGGCTCCTCCGCTATGAGCCTGCTTCTTCCTCTCCCACTCCCCCTGCTTGTGTTCCCTCTCTCGCTGGCTGTCTCTATCTCTGTCAAATAAATAAAAATAAAATCTTTAAAAAAAAAAAAAAAACTATCATCAAAAGCCCATTTAGATGGAGATCGTGGACTCAGATTATTCCTAAAGCGTAAAGTGATGTGCCAGCAGCCATACAGTGCATTAGTGGCAGCACTGATTCTAGAATCCACACTCCCAGTTCAAACATGTTGCCAGAACTCAACAAATGAAAGTAAAATTTTAGGCAACAAAACTCTGAACTTTTGCTTTCCAGAGTTATTTAGCTACCCTTAGTCTCTGTCACTGGAAATCTGTAAACTTAACTTTTACTCTCTGGCTTTTTAAAAAACTAAGCATTTTCTGCCCCAAAACAAGCAAAAATCCCCAGGTTATTCCCTGTTTTAAGAGGAAGTGAAAACAGCAAAAAAGATTATGTAAATTAAAACATCTTTTTATGTAGTTCCAGTTGCAAATGCAATTTAAAACACAGTGATAGGCATTTGTCAAAATTCGTCATATGGTCCACTTATGTACTATATTGTTTTTAAAAAACAATTTCTAGGGCACCTGGGTGCTCAGTCGTTAAGCATCTGCCTTCAGCTCAGGTCATGATCCCAGGGTTCTGGGATCAGCCCCGCATTGGGCTCCCTGCTCAGCGGGAAGCCTGCTTCTCCCCCTGCTTGTGTTCCCTCTCTCGCTGTGTCTCTGTCGAATAAATAAAATCTTAAAAAACAATAATAAAAATCAAAAAAATAAAGAACAATTTATTTCCCTTTCCTGTCCTAGTTCTATATTCTAATTTAATAGAAATCAGGCTGATCAAACAAGATGGTAGATTCAACCCATGTCTTCCAATGCCTGAGCCATTCCAAAGAAAAAAGATGCTCAAAATTCTTTGGAAGAAAATGTTCATAGTTGTTAATTCTGGGTGGCAGGAACTGAGTGTGTTATATTCGTATTTACATTATTCTATATGCTATACTTTCAAAAAATTTTTTAAAACAACTAACCTTGAGGTCAGGCATTCTCAGCCTCTTTGTGAGCAGGAGTAGGTCTTGGTTTCCCTGATACCTTAACATTTAGGGGATTAAGAGGGTGATGTGCCCACAGTAAACTATCCAGTGCATCCGACGGCGAATTTGGTTGGTGATATTCAGCCACCTAGAACTACCAGCAGATTCAGACAAATAGCTGCGTGTCTCTGTCTCAGCAGCAGAATCATGCAACTTCCTACAGTACCATCCAAGAAAATCACACCTGTACCTAACTTCAAGTTTTGGGGTCTTGCCATGTATCAGCAGTGTGACCTTTGGTTGGTCAGTTGACCTCTCTGGTGCCACGTTTCCTAACTTGCAACATTTGAAGTTTTGTTTTCTAAATGCTTCTACTATAGTACTAATTTCTGCAAGACAATTGAGCTATTTAAAGTTGAGGTGTGTAAATCATGCCAGCCAGGTTTTATATGAGGTGATTCTGGGATAATTGTGACCCAGCAGGTGTCAGTCAGCGTTAGCTGGTGACTCATGCTCCAGCTGCCTCTCAGATTCCCACGGTCTAGAGCTAGGCAGGTGCCTGGGCATAGAGACCATTTTTGCTTTGTAGTTCTGTCTTGAGACGCCTGTGGCCTTGACCTTCCTGACTCATGCAGCCTCTGCTTGAAGTATGATTATAATTTCACCGACCTGGGCTGGCCCAAAAGAAAGAAAGTCAAGAGTTCTTAAAGAATAGGAAATCTAACTCTCTGTATTGTTAAATCTGCTTTGGCTACTAATTCGAAGCTTAAAATTTTGTATTTGTGAATTCTTTTAATTTGTATTGGAGTCTTCAAATGACAGGGCAAGGAAAAATGTTAGACCCTATTGATACCAACACCTGCTATCAACACCACTATTTTATAGGCGAAAGAAATAGAGAAGAGAAGAGAAAGAGAGGGAGGGAGGGAGAGGGAAAGAAAGAAAAGAAAGGAAGAAAAGAAAGAAGGAAAAAGAAAAGAAAAAAGAAAAAGAAAGAAGGAAGGAAGGTTGGTTGAGAGAAAGAAAGAGAGGGGAAGGGAGGGAAGGAGACCTACAGAGGGAAAGCCACACACAGGTTAGAATTTTTCAGGATGACAACATGGCATCTTCTATATTGATCAAAAGGGGGAAAATTATAAAACTATTACAACTACAAGCCAACATTTTATAATAATTAATGCAAATGAAGGGTATTTGCTCCAAGTCCTGATTCTACCAACTTCTCCCCAACCCCCCAGCCTCCACTTGCCCCCTCTTGCCCTGCTCCAATCCATTCTACACATGGGCAATCAGAGGCTCTTTTTAAATGAAAGTTGCTGGTGTCACAAGCTCTTTAATACTTTCTTTCAGGGTGCCCTCTTCTCCTTCATAGCACTTTCTACAGTTACAACTGTGTATTTTATTTGCTTAGTGTCTGCCTCCCCTCAACAAACTCCAGGGGGTACAGACTGAATTTCTGTTCATCCCTGTATCCCTGGGTACCTGGGCACACCATGAATAGCTGATGGAAGAAACTACTACCAATGTTAGTCTGCTGACAGCACTACAAGAAACACCTCAAGAGTTAACATTGTCTGTTTTTATATCAAAAATCACTGGGGAATTTGCCTCAGGTACGCAGGGAACAGAAATGGGGAGATAATCAAACAACCCAGAGAAGGGAGGAAATAGTCTCTCTGTCCCAGTCATTCTCTAGGCAACGGCAGAAATGCTGGCCTGAAGGGTCTGTGCCCTAAAATGTCTTATGTCATGGTGTCACCTGACATTCATATCAAAGGCAGACTCTGCTCTGTGTTTGATGATCCTTGCAGAGGGCACAGATGAGGGTTCCTTTGACCCTATGGGGAACTGTATTATAAGATTGGATCAGCTTGCAAAGTTCAGCAAGATAACGGCAGTTGCCATTTATTGCACACCTGTGTGTGCGCAAAGTGCTTTGCCTATATTAACCCATTAAATCCTCCCCCATATCCCAATGAGGATAAGGGTTTATTAGCCTCAATCTGAAGTTGAGGACATTAAAGTTCAGGGAGAGTAAGCAACTTGCCTAAGCTCACAGATAGTAAGCAACAGAACTCGGATAGGAACAGCTGCTAGCATCCATGACCCTTCACCGTGTTACATGACGCATCATTATTGATGTTTGGCGTGCACACATTTTGACCACCAAAAGAAACAAGTGCTTGTTTGTAACAGAGAGGGATGAACGGGGGGTATAGTCATGCAGATGTTTGGTGGATACAGAACACCTGTGCTTTCGAACTGCTTTCTCTACTGTCATAGCATGTTAGAAGGGGCCAGTGAGCTAAGATCATTCAGACCCTCACTACTCAAAGTGTGGTCCACGGACCAGCAGCAGCAGCATCACCTGGGAGCTTGTTAGAAATGTAGCATCTCTGGCCATACCCCCGACCAACTGAATCAGAATCTGCATTTTAATACAATCCCAGATGACTTGGATGCAGTTCGAGTTTGAGAAGCACTGGTGAAGACCAGAGGTTCTCAACCCACTTGCCTCACTGAGGACAAAAGTATATGAGGACCAGAGTTAGAATCCCTGGCAGTAGGGCTGAGCTCCTGTGGCCTTTTTAAAGCTCCCCAGGAGAGTCCCACATGCAGTTAGAGAACCACTGATCTGGTCCAAACCCTCACCTTATTTTATTCTTCCCTTGTTTTATACCGCAGTTAAAATAAGTGAAGTGACCTACCAAGTATCATGAGAAGACTGTGGACTTTAGAGACTAAGCACATCAACATGTGGATCCTGATTCTGCCACTAATTTGCAGGGGGAGGCTTTTGGCAAATCACTAGCCTCCCTGGGCCTCAGCATCCACATTTACAAAATGGAGCTGACATCCACCTTCGAGGGTCACTGTGAGAAACTCATGCAAGGCCCAGAGGCAAGGAGTGTGTGCACGGCAGGACCCTGACCAATGGGGGCTTCTCCAACTGCCCGGCAGAGCACTAGGCCAGCAGGTGGCTGTGGGAGCAGCGAAGCACTGAAGCATCGAAATTCCTGCCCCCGGAGTCGTCTCCAAGTGTGCAGCCAATGTGTTAATATAACTTTTGTTAAGACTCTGATGAAAATGGGACGCCTGGGTGGCTCCGTTGGTGCAGTGTCTGCCTTCGGCTCAGGTTACGATCCCGGGGTCCCGGGACTGAGCCCCATGTAAGGCTCCCTGCTCAGTGGGGGAGACTGCTTCTCCCTCTCCCTCGGCCCCTCCCTCCCCTCTCATCCTCTCTCTCTCACTCCCTCTCTCAAATAAATAAGTAAATAATCTTTTAAAAAATACTGATGAAAAAGTGCAGGAAGAAGCAGATGAAAGTCCACAGAAAGTGAAAAGGGGTGTCCTCTTCCAAGTGCTCCCCACACCCCCAGCCCGCACCCCTCATCCCATCTGTTCCACCCATCTGGTACCAGCAAAGATATCTCTTCTTTTAGTTAGTATTTTTCAAACATACAAACAAAAACCACTTTCCATACTGCTTGTTGACCTGTATTTACTAGAACAGGAAATTAACACAGGTAGAAATAGCCCCTCTGGAGAAACCCCTTCACTGTGACGGAAACTAAGAAAACACAAAACATGGCTTTGCCTCTCTACCTGAGAAAGTACAAGGCTCAAAGAGTGTGGGAAAGGAAAGGTGCTCTCATTCCCGTGTTAGCAGTGTTTTTTTTTTCTTTTTAACTTTTTTTTGTGGTAAAATATACTTAACATAAAATTACCATGTTAACCATTTTTAAGGGTACCGTTCAGTGGTATTAAGTACATTCACATAACTGTGCATGTTTCCAACAGTTTTCTTCTTATACTTCCTTCCTTTTCTTCTTGCACACACCTACACAAACACACTATCTTCACGATATTGTGGCTTTGGAACGTTTCATATGTATAATTAGAAATGATCTGAAAAGGGGTCCCAGCGTGACATGCCTTTTCTTCTCATTGGAATGAAATGTATTTCGTGAGTGACAATCATCTGTCAGGTGCTTTCACATACTTTATTCACAACAACCTATAAGGGAGGGAGGGGTTACACCGATTTTTTACAGATCAGGTAACTGAGGCTCAAGGAGGCCGGTCAGCACGTACACAGCCACAGAGACGGAAAGGACTACGGCCAGCAGTCATACTCCTATCTGCAGGATTCCGAAGGCCAGGTTCTTTTTTCCTTTTTTTTAAAGAAATATTTTTTTATTGGGTGCCTGGGTGGCTTAGTCGGTTAAGCTCTGCCTTTGGCTCATGGCCCCAGGGTCCTGGGATCAAGTGCCACATGGGGCTCCCTGCTCGGCGGGGAGCCTGCTTCTCCCTCTGCCTCTGCCTGCTCCCCCTGCTTATGTGCGCGCACGCTCTCAAATAAACAAATAAATAAATAACCTTTATTTAAAAATAAATATTTTTTATTATAGATTACCTCAGTTGTCTTAAAAAAAACTTTTTAATACAGAAAAATGTAAAAAAAAAATAAAAATAAAAATCACTAACAAACTCCTCTCCCAGAAATAATCACTGATCTGTATTGAGGTCTTCCTGTCCAATCCTTTCCGTATAGCAATACATTTACTTCCCTGGTGTTCCACTGAATGTGGGACAGGAGAGGGGGATGGCAGAGGGATGTGACAGGGAGGGATGAGAACTTCCATGTGTTTTTTCTCTGTATATGTATATGTTGCTTGAATCTTTTACAATTAGATGTATTCGCAAATGAATTGTGCAGTAAATGAATAGAAACTAATTGGAAGTAAAATCCAGAGGGGAAAAAAAAGAATATTGATCAACAAGGGAGACTTGTCAACCTAGAAACACTGAAAAAGAAAAGCCCAAGAGGCAAAGATTGGCTCAGAACCAAGAACTCCTCAGGGTAAACAATAAGGCTCAAGCTGATAGGTATGTTTCTAACATAAAGACAGACGCATCAGGCTTTCAAAGCAGGATGTCATTAAACCTCCCTATCACCTAGTAGTGCGGTAGTGTGGGTCTAATTCTGTGCCTGCCAGACAGCTTTCTGAATACAATTTAACTTCTCATGTAATTTGCTTACAGGGTGAGAATGTTCTGGGCAGATTATTATAAATTTTCCAACAACTTGATAGTTAAACCTTTCTGCCAATTAAATTAATTGGCTTTCAAATATTTCTTCATTCTCTGAGAACTCTGTTCATCAGTCAGCATCACTAAATTCTGTCAACCCAGGATAGTGATAGTTTGAACTTTCCAAATCCATAAGTCTGGACTTAATGGGAAAGGTCACCTGAAGGCCATTCCTTGGAGTACTTTCTAAGCTGAGGAGCAGGAGGACTGCCAACAGACATCTCTGGTCTTACACATCCAATATGTACCAGAAAATGCCATTATTAGCACCACTGTTACTATTCCTCAGGTCATGTGGTTAGACAGGGCCAATCTTAGGCCATTTAACAGCAGTGCAATGTGGTAGTAGGCCAGGGCAGGTTCTGGAGAGACAGACCCAGCCACGAACACTGGGGGAAAGCCCCATCCAGCAAGCACAGATGGTATCTGACTCAAGAGTTACCAGAAGTAACTACCAAATTCAACAAGCACTCGGCCTCAGGTAGTATAGGTAGGAAAGAGGTGACATAAGGGCTGAGAAGAGCAATGGGAGAAGGGAATCCAAGAGTAAGTGATAGGCAGGGATCCAGGCAGGTGTTGACCTCAGGTGAGTCCATCTGCAGGCATCAATAGCTGGTACCTATGCACAAGACTGGGTTTCCTTCCTTCATCCGTTCATTCAACAAATACTTGTGACATACCTCTTGGGGAGACACTCCTCTGTGGGACTCTCACGCTCCCGCATACCTTGTTCAGTATACCAGGGATATGAGGCCTGACTGCTCTTTACCTGGGCCATTTCTCAGGGTTGTGTTATCAGCAAGCAACCTTGAGGGATGAAGTAATGCCTTCCCTGGGGAGGGAGAGCAGGCTTGCTTACTGCTTGCTATAAAAGTCATGAATTCCCAAGTTCCGTGTTCCTCACCTGCAGCACAAACTCACTGCCCGGACAGTCTCCATCTGACCCCCATCATCTCTCCCGTGAGGACTGGAGGCCAGCATGCTGGTGCTATGCTGCTTGCTGTCCTGGCAGTAATAAACTCCCATGTTTCTGACCCTGGAGTCTCACGTCGCCTCCAGCATCCAGGGACTAGTAAAAGGCTAACTTACTAGCTTGTAAATTGGGGAAAACCCAATTCCAGACTCTGCAGCACCTAGTGTGTGCTGGGCCCTACACTAGGTCTTGGGGATAAAGCAGCGTACAAAAACAGGCCCATGCCTGTTCTCAAGGAATGGACATTCAAGAGGGGGGACGAACAACAGATAACAAAATAAACAAGAAAACAGAGCGTTAAGAAGTGCTCTGCAGACACCATAAATGGAGTGATGTGCTGGAGATGACCAGGTGCCTACGCTAGACTGAGTGGCCACAGAAGGCCAAGGAAAAAGCACCTGGAGGGAAGCACCGAGGCAAGAAGAGAACGGCAAGTACAGAAGGCCTGCGGCAGAACCAGCCAGCGTGGCCGGAGCACAGTGGTCACGGGGGAGACAGTTTGAAGGCAGGTCAGTCAGGAGCTAGATTCTTGCCCTGTGAGGCCAAAGCTAGGGGTTTAGATTTCTTTCCAGGTGCAATGGGAAGCCATTGGAAAATTTTAAGAAGGAACATAAATGATCAGGTTTAGATTTTTAAAACTGGCTCTAGCTGCTCAGCAAAGAAAAAAATGGTTGCAATGGGCAAGAATGCACACATTTGGGTGCTAGTGCCTCAGTCCCGGTGAGATGTAATTATGGCTTGGACGAGGATGGCCAGGGGGGAGCTAAATAGAAGTGGGCAGATTTGGGCTGAGTTTTATTATTTTTTTAAAGATTTATTTATTTATTTATTTGAGACAGAAAGAGCAGGTACTGGGGTGGGGAGGGGCAGAGGGAGAGAGACAATTGTAAACAGACTCCCCACTGAGGACACAGCCCGATGTGGGGCTCAGTCCCACAGCCCTGAGATCATGACCCAAACCAAAACCAAGAGTCAGACGCTCCACTGACTGAGCCACGCAGGCGCCCCAGATTTGGGCTGAGTTTTAAAGGTAGAGTTGGCAGGAGTTGCTAATGGATTGGATGGGGAGACGGGGAACTGGGTTAGAATAGCAGTTACAGGAAGAAGAAAAAGAGAAGAGCCAAAGCTGATCATCCTAGGTTTCTCCCCTGAGAAACGAGGTGAGTTCCAGTTGCGGAGATGAACGAGACCAGGGAAAGAGGTGGTTTAAGGGAGAATCCAGAGTCAGGTGGGTGAAGGCAGCACCCAGACAGTCGCTTGAGTCTGGAGTTCTGAGGGGAGACCAGGCTGGAGGTATCATCTTGGGGGCCACTACCATATGGATGGTGTTCAAGTTGTGAGGGGATGAGAAGACCGGGGGAGATAATCTGGATAGAGGAGAGTGAGACTCAGGCCTGCGTCGCTCAACCGCCACATGAGGAACCGAAGCCCAGAAATGGGACTTCTAAGAGTGGCTGCCAAGGTGGGGGAAACCCTTGAGGATTTGGTGTCACAAACCCCCCAGGAAAACAGCAGATTCAAGTAGAACAGAGGGGTCGGCGGTGGAACATCACTGAGAAGACTGTCCATCTCCAGTTCCCTGAGAGACAAGCCTTAAGTACCACCCACTTACTGCCTCCAGACCCTGGGACAGTGATACCGAGTAAGAGGCACGTTGCAGCTCCAAGGCAGAGTTTCCATTACACCAGACACACACGTGCGGCTACCGGAGTCCTAGAGTTACAGAGGCTTCTCCTGACAAGAAGAGATGTCCTATCCAGAGTGTGGCACACTTGCTGCCCCTTTCCCCAGCCAACCCACCCTTCTCCCCTGTCCCCTGAGGGACCGGAGGGCATACCTCCGGGTTTGTACTCTCTTATCTGTCCAGCTGTGCTCATGCTACTCACTCTCCAAGGCCTAACATGGTCCTCCTCATTCAAGACACACACATCAATCGTTCTGTGCTTCCTTCTGTGCTCTTTACATCCTTGATATAATGTAACTCTCATAAACATGCTAAGGTGAATATTATCATTTTCATGAACAAATGAAGAAAGTGAAGCTCAGAGAGGCTAAGTAACTTGCTTAAAGTCACACAGCTTGCAAGTGGTGAAAACAGGATTCAAGCCCAGGACTGTGGCTCTTGCAACAGACCTGCCTGCCTGCACATGTGGCGAGGATAGGGACCCTTAACAGTTTAGCTCCAGTCTGAAAGCAGAAGACAAAAAGGCAAATCACAATCACAAAATGTGCAACTACAGAAACTATGTCATTACAAAGTAAATGAGCGTCAGAGGACATACAAATTGCTATGGAGTTCAAAGGGAGATCAGAAATGCTTCCTGGAAGAGGCGGTGTGTGCAAGAGGCCTTGAAAGCTTGGCAGGATTTTGCAGGGCTGAGGCAGTTGGGAGGATGTGCGAAGAGAAAGGAGCAGCCTCTCCCTGCCCAACCCCAATGCAGTCAGTGCCTGAGTCCAGCCTTGTCCGCCTCACCATCCCCTTTACAGGGTTTTCCATCGCTCATATTTGCTTTATCCCTACACCCCAGCACCTAATCCAAGGTCATGCACACAGAAGGTGTCTAGTGAATATCTGTTGAGTTCAACAGTGTCCTGTCTGATCTCCTAATTCTAGTCTCTCCTTTATCTAATCCATCCCTATACCACATAAGTGTTGTCACTAACCCTGCCTACAATTAAACCTACTCCTTCTAGAGAATTTGCCTAGTTTCTGGAAAACTCCATAGGAACCCCCAATAACTCACACACCCACAAACTCACAAAGCTGGCCTCAGTTGCTATGACCTAACCCTAGGCCAGCCCAGTCGTTGACGGAGCAGCAACCAACCCGATTCTCTCGAGAGAGAGAGCGGAAGACTGTCTGTGGTGGGCACGGCACCCGCACAGTCCTGGGAAGTTGGGGTTGCACCAAGATGAGCCCAGCCAGAGAAGCAGAGACACGGGAGCAAGGGACCCTCAGAGGTGGAGGGAGCAGCCACACTGCCCACCCTTCCAGGTCCCAGTCCTCACCCCTCACCCACCAAGGCCCAGTGACACTCCTTTTCCTGTTCTTAGCTATCTGGGAGATGGCCCCTTATGCCTTCCCAATGAACTCCCCTAGTTACTTTTTTCCCTTTCTCAGTTTTAAACTGTTTTTATTGACTCTCACCCACTGTTACAGCAAGTAACACATGCTTTGTCTCTCTGATTTTCATTCTATGATTATTGTTGTCAAGATTTAAAATGTTTTTTAAACCTTTTATTATGTAAATTTTCTTTTTTTCCCTTCATTTTGTCTTTTTAAAATTAATTAACATATAATGTATTATTTGTTTCAGGGGTACAGGTCTGTGATTCATCAGTCTTACACAATACACAGGGCTCACAACAACACATACGCTCCCCAATGTCCATCACCCAGCCACCCCATCTCTCCCACCCCCTCCACTCCAGCAACTCAGTTTGTTTCCTGAGATTAAGAGTTTGTCTCCCTCTCTGGTTTCATCTTGTTTACGTAAATTTTCAAAAGAAGGAAGGGAGAACAATGTCATGAATTTGATGTACCATCACCAACTCCAACAATTATCCACCCTTGGCCAGTCTTGCTTCATCTATACCCTCACCTACATCCACGTACGGATTTTTTTTTTAAGATTTATTTATTTTAGAGAGAGAGAAAGAGAGTGGGGGGAAGGGCAGAGGGAGAGAGAGAAGCTTCGAGCAGACTCACTCCCTGCTGAGTGCCAAGCCCCATGAAGGGCTCAATCCGAGGACCCTGAGATCATGACCTGAGCTAAAATCAAAAGTCAGACATTCAACCGACTGAGCCACCTAGGCGCCCTCCACATGTGGATTTTTAAAATCAAATCCCAGGTATTTATATAGTTTCATCTCTCTGTATACCTCAGTCTAGAGTATCTAAAAATTATAACTTTTATGTAACAATACTGTTATCATACCTATTAAAATGAATAACTCCTTAATATAATCAAATACCCAGTCAGATTTTCCTGGTTGATGTATTCTGTTTGAACCGGAATCCACGTGAGATCCTACGTCATTACTGATGAAATAGTTACATCACTCTTAATCTACAGATTCTCTCTCCATCTCTTTTCTTTCTCTGAAATTCTTTATTCAAGAACCCAGATTTCCTATAGCAGTTTCCTGTAGTTTCACTACATCTCCAGACGATCAGTTAATATAATCTTCTGCACCTTCTATTTCTTTTAAATCAGTGGTTAAGACAAGTAGCTTGATCAAAGTCAGATTTGATTCTTTCTTTTTTAAATGAGGCCGCTTCATAAGTGGCGGGGGTATTGTGTACTTCCATAACAGGAAGGACAAAATCAATCAATCGATCAATCTCTCTCTATTGGTTATGTTATCAGCCACTGATAGCCCACATCCACTTATTAGGGATTACAAAATGATGTTTCAAATCCATCATTCCATCTGTATTAGCCAAAAAACTTCTATAGTAAGAAACTTCCCCTTTTCAACTATTTGAAGGTACATTTCACAAGGGAAAGGTAAGATAAATGCTTATTTTCCTTCATGAGTTTACAAAACAGTGAGATGATTTCTTGGCATCGTCCAAAGTAACCAGTGAAGTAACATTTTAAAAAATATCCTTATGTATCATGGATTTAAACATTTTTTATGTATTTCAATCCATTGCAGTTATTATCCTTACTGACGCTGATGCCATTCCATCTTGGCCTGGTGAATGCTTATTCTGCGTAATTCCTGGGTCCTTTTGATATGAGCTAAATAGTAGTCTTTAATGTTCCAGACTCATCTCATTCTTTTCCTGCCTTCAACCTAGAATCAACTATGTCTCTGAGGGAATATCTTCAATTCTTTTAACGGGAAATTGTAATTCAAGATCACAGCCTAACGTCCACTGCAGCATTACAAGCACACCTCGGAGATACTGCAGGTTCAGTTCCAGACCACCACAATGAAGTGAGTTTCATGTTAAAACAAGAAGAATGAATTTTTAGTATCCCAGTGCATATAAAGGTTTACCCTATACTTTAGTCTATTAAATATGCAATAGCATTATGTTTTTTAAAAAAAGGCCATGTACGTAACTTAGTTAAAAAATAGTTTAGTGCTAAAAAATGCTAACCATTATCTGATCTTCCAGTATGTTGTAATCACTGATCACAGATCACCATAACAAATATAATAATAATGAAAAAGTTTTAAATATTGCAAGAATTACCAACCATAACACAGGGATACGAATGAGCAAATGCTATTGGAAAAATGGCACCAAAAGTGTTGCTTAACACAGGGTTACCACAAACCTTCAATTTGTAAAAAATGCAGTATCTTCAAAACACAATGAAATGAAGCCAATAAAATGAGGTATGCCTGTATTTACAATAGCTAAGACATGGAAACAATCTAAATGGATAAAGGAAATGGGGTATATATATACAATGGAATATTTATGCAGCCATAAAAAGGAATAAAATCTTGCCATTTGCAACACCATGGATGGAACTTGAAGGCATTATGCTAAATAAAATAAGTCATACAGAGAAAGACAAATACTATATGATCTCACTTATACGTAAAATCTAAAAAAAAAAAAAAAGCTCATTAATATAGAGAAAAAAATCAGTGGTTGCCAGAGGTGGGGGTAAAATGGGTGAAAAGGGTCAAAGGTATGCATTTCCAGTTATAAAATAAATAAGTCATGGGAATGTAATGTACAGCATGGTGACTATAGTTAACATGACTGTATTGCGCATTTGAAAGCTACTAAGAGAGTAGCTACTAAGAGAGTAAATCCTAAAAGTTCTGATCACAAGAAAAAATAATAATATTTAACTTCATATGGTGACAGATGTTAACTAGACACAGTGGTAATCATTTTGCAATATATACAAATATCAAAATACTACACTTTGCTCCTAAAACTAATATAATGTTATATGTCAATTATACCTCAATAATAATTTTTAAAAACTAAAATGTTTTTAAAAATCACAATCTAGGCAGTAGGAGCATTTCCTTTATTCTTGAACCAGTTTGTATGGATTTTATGCCAAATAGACTTTGACTAGAATTTTCAATGCTTCCACCAAAATAAATCACAAAAAAGCAAATTAGATCACACAAATCTGATTTAAAATCTTCCCCTGTTTTTAGACAATGATGCCAAGACAATTCAATAGGAATAGAATAGCTTTTCAACAAATGGTGCCAGGATGATTGGATATTTACATGCAAAAGAATGGTGCTGGATCCCTACCTCACACCACATGTTAAAATTAACTCAAAATGGATCAGAGACCTAAATGTAAGAGCTAAAACTGTAAAACTCTGGATATCAACAAACTGGACATCATCAAAGTTTAAAATGTGCTTCACAGGATACCATCAAGAGAGTGAAACACAGCTCACAATTTTTTTTTTTTACAACTCTTACATCTAATAATGACCTGGTATTCAAAATACATAAATAATTCTTATAACTCAACAAAAAGACAACCCAAATTTAAAAATTGGCAAAGAATCTAAATAGACATTTCTCCAAAGAAGATATACAAATGGCCAATAAGCACATGAAAAGATGCTCAACATCATTAGCCATCAAGGAAATGCAAATCAAAGTCATGAAGAGGAATCATTTCACACTTCTTGGAAGGGCATAATAAAAAAGAGAAATACTAATAATCATTGGTAAGATTGTGGAGAAATTCAAAATCTCATACATTGCTGGTGGGCAGTTCTCCAAAATGTTAAACATAGAGTATCATATGATCCAGCAGTTCTACTCCTAGGTATATATCCAAGAGAAATGAAAACATACACCCACACAAAAACTTGTACATGAATGTTCATGGCAGCATTATTCATTATAGCCAAAAAGTACAAAAACTCAAATGTACATCAACTGATGAATGAATAAAATATGGTATATTCATATAATGGATTATTATTCACCAATATAAAGAAATAAAGCACGAATACATGCTATAACACAGATGGACCTTGAAAATGTCATGAAAGAGTGAAAGAGCCAGATATAAAAGGTCACATATTATATGACTCCATTTATATGAACTGTACAAGATAAGCAAATCTACAGAGACAGAAAATAAATGAATGGTTGCCTGGCACTGGGGATATTGGGAACCAGTGAAGAGTGACTGCTGATGGGCATGGGGTTCTTTTTAGAGTAATGAGAATGTTCTAAAATTTATATTAATGATGGTTACACAATTCTGAATACGCTAAAAACCACTGAATTGTATATTTCAGATGGGGAATTGTATGGCATATGAATTATATCTCAATGAAGCTGATATATATGTATATACATATATATATACACATACATACATACATATGCATACATATACGTACCTATATATACACATATATTTTTTTACATCTCCTCCTGGTAACTTTGTGCCTCCAGGACTTGAAGCAATATTCATTCATTCATCTGTTTATTCAATATGTATTTACTAGGCATCCACTATCGAATCATTCACTTATTCAACAAGTTTATATTGACTACCCTGTGCCAGGCACTGGTTCAGACACAGAGGATTCAGCAAAACATACAAAAAACCTAGCCTTTGTGTTGCTTCCATTTTCAAGGATAAAAACAGGCAATAAACAAAATACACAGGAGGATCTTAAACAGTGTAATACATGGAAAGTAACTGATGCTACAGAGGAAAATAAAGTGGGGAAGGCATAAAAGGAAAGCATGGTCAGTGGGGGACTAGCAGAGGGGAGGGGTTGCAGTTATAAATAGGGTGGTCAGGAAGGGCTTCACTGAGAGGTTGAGACATTTGAGCAAAGATCTGAAGGAGATGAGGGAGTGAATCACCCAGACATCTAGAGGAAGAACATTCTAGGCAAGGAAAACAGCAAGTGCCAAGGTCCTGGGGTGGATGTGCCTGGTATGTTTGAGGAATATCTGGAGAGCAGAGTCAGTAAGAAGGAAAGTAGGCTATGAAGTTAGAGAAATAAGGAGAGAGACAAACTCTGCTATTCTTTTGAGGTAGAGCTGAGTAGAGTGTGTCCATCTAAGAAGAACAGAGATTATTCTGGAAACTGGTCCCATAAGGGGTGCATATGCAATCACTAAAGTTACAATCACTGGTGTACTGGAGGGGACACAAGTGTTGAGAGAATTTTTGAGGACTCCAGAGATTCAGTTGATAAACACAGCTATTATTAAAAATCAAATGTATAGGGGCGCCTGGGTGGCACAGCGGTTAAGCGTCTGCCTTCGGCTCAGGGCGTGGTCCCGGCGTTACGGGATCGAGCCCCACATCAGGCTCTTCCGCTATGAGCCTGCTTCTTCCTCTCCCACTCCCCCTGCTTGTATTCCCTCTCTTACTGGCTGTTTCTATCTCTGTCAAATAAATAAATAAAATCTTTAAAAAAAAAAAAACAAATGTATAATAAATTTACAATTAAATAATGTTAAAAACAAAAGCATTAAGTCCTCCCACTTCCCCAATTATTTTGCTGCATGTAACTATTATCTAGGCTGTTGAGGTTATTTGTGTCCACTGTATCTGTATGGTAGAGACACTAGAAAGGGTTAACTATGGTGCTTCCCATCTCAACTCTGCATTATGCTCCGTGATGGCACATTAGCTCATTTGAAATGGGTCATAGCAGGAGCACTTATACCACAGAAGTCAGCAAATGCTCCACGTTGTGGCTTGATTTATTGTTTTGCTTTGTCTAGACTTTAAAAAGTGAGGGGAAAAAATGCTAGTAGTACAGCTTTAATGAAAAAGTATGTCATATTAGGAATCATGACATAGCAAACAGAAGAAAATAGTGAGGAAATATTTTTCCAGTATTTTGAAAACTATTACACAGTTTAGCAAAGAAGTCACTCACACCATTAATGACCTAGATAAACTAGTGAAATTCTGACATGTGTCTTTGTTTCTTCACTCTGACCTTACTAGTAGCAACCCACACTTAATGTTGGAACTACACTTGTTCGTCAATTTCAACGTCAGGTTGGGGGGTAGGTGAGCTCAGCAAAGAGCAGTGAAAACATTGCGAGGGAATCCACTGACTGTATAGAATTACAGTAAAGAGTACTATATGCCGGGTGCCTGGGGGCTCAGCTGTTAAGCTTCTGCCTTTGGCTCAGGTCATGATCCCAGGGCCCTGCGTTGAGCTCCCTGCTAGGCGGAAGCCTGCTTCTCCCTCTCACACTCCCCTTGCTTGTGTTCCCTCTCTCGCTGTCTCTCTCTGTCAAATAAATAAAATCTTAAAAAAAAAAAAAAAAGAGTACTATATGCTTTTCTTTGTAACTTGTGTGCTACAGGTCATTGCTATCAGTAAGATGTGTACTGTGTGTGTGTGTGTGTGTGTGTGTGTGTGTGTGTGTGTGTATTTTTGGAGAACTGGTTGTTAAGCATTTACCAGCTAGCTACCAGCACCGCTCTGGCTCCAATCCAATGTCATATCAGTGATTACAGATCTTAGGGACCCGACAAATAGAGCAAAGAGGGTCTTCTCAGGACAACCAACCGACTGAAAGGGATGGAGCTGTTTTGAAATCATTCTGTTCTGATATTCAGTCAGCCAGGCTGGAGGCCAAGAACTCTTTTACATTTCTAGGCATGGTTACCTTATTTACGGTAGGTGAGTATAGCTCTTCATTTATGGTAGTGATAGAGTTTGCTTTTCAAACAAAAACTGTTCAAAGTACCAGAAAAAAAAGGTCAGTTTCCAAAAGGAAAACATTCAGTAAGTGATACAGGTAAAACAGAGAAGGGACAAAAATTCATATGGCAGCCTGCAGTGACCACGCTTTGGGCAATGCTCAGTGCTGAAGAACCGAGGCTGTGAAGAGCGACACCCGGGCTCCCATTCGGGCATTCCTAACGACCCCTGACCCCCAGCTTCTTGAACTTACAGCCTCAGCGTCCTGGTCTGGACCACAGGGACCTGAGTCGGCGAGGGGAGGGAAGCCCAGAGCCTGGCACCCGTGCGGCTGACTACGGAGGGGCCCCGGGGAGGAGCCTGGGCTGGGCCGGGCCTCCTCCCTGACCCATGCCAGGCACCGCCTGCAACCTCCCATCCCCAGCATGTGTGATGTCCACATTCAAACACACGCAGCAGTTTTGCTCCGGTAATCGCCTGGGCGCAGCAGCCCCCGCCTTCTGGCCGTGACTCAGCACTCCCGGCCCCACGCCCCCTTTCTGCTCCGGTCTGCGGGGGGCCACTGCTGCTCTCTGGGGGCCGAGGGGGCCACTGCCCCCAAGGAGCACAGGAAACTCCCACTGACCCAGGGGCCTCTCTAAGTTTCCCTTTTTCATCTTCTGTGACTTCCCTAGGTGGGTGCTTAGACGGTAGTCTTTGAGTAGGTAAAATAAACTCTAATAGATAAATACAGTTGAACCCTGGTTGTAAGAGATTTCATCCCTCTGAATGGGCCGTAAGGGTGGGTCACATAGCTTGGGGTTTAAATAAAAAGGCCTAATGCTTCTCACAGGTTCCTTCAACCCTGGCCCGTCAGAGCCCTTGGTGACGTGGGCCTGGTCGTGTGCCAGGCACTGAGGCTATAAAGCCGAATGGCCTCAGTCCCTGCCCACAGAGTCTGGCCAGCCAGGGAGGGGACCAGCTGTCGACAGCCTAGTGCCTTCTGATTGCTGCCAGACCCGGTGCTCTCTGGTGGCTCTTCTCTGTGCTGTGCTGTTTGGTTTACAAGGAAGGGACAGCAGTCGAGCTCTGCGGTGACAGGCATTTATTGTCAACATCATGATGGCCGCAGCAGCTGCGTCAGTGGGCAATTGTGCCAGGTAGACTCCCCTGGCTGTCCATTCTCTCCCTGCCCTTCGCCTCCTGCTTTGGGTGGCAGGTGGACTTCTGTGCTGTGTGTCCACCTCCCTGCCTTGTGCTTTCGCCTCCAATTGGGTTGGTCTTTGGGTGGCACGGGCAGGAGATGAGAGTGAGAAAGGAGAGGGCTTGGGGGTCTGTATGCCCTCCACTTCTTCCCTGCAGGGCCAACTGGCCCAGCCGCCCCCTTGTCCAGAGCCCACGGTTCCTGTCCCGCCACCCTCTCTAGAGACCAGGTGTCTGGTAACTGCTCCTTCCATGCCCCCTCCAGCCAGGACCGGGAAAGGCTCCCTGCAGGCACGAGCCACGGGGGGCTCCACCATCCCTTGCCACTGTCCCTGCACCTCACCCACACCATTTGTCAAGGTCCCTTCCACTCTCCTCAATTACCCAACCGAGTGTCCTGCCCAGACCCACACTGCTCCCTGGTTACAGAGCGCTCCCTGTGCGCCTGGCTCCTCTCTGCATGTGCTGTGCTTTAACTCATGCAGTCGACACAACAATACCACAAGGTGGACACCAATATTAGCCCGGTTTACAAAGGAGGAAACTGAGGCACAGAGAGGGCAATTAACCGCCCGTGTTCACACAGCAGTAGGCAGCAGGGCCAGCATACTGGCACCATTCTGTGTTGGGATGTGTGAGGGAATAGCAGCATAGGCGTCTGTCTCTGCTCCCGAGAGCACAGGCCCAGCCAGACGCATAGGCTGCTGGAGTCCGGGGCGTGGTTCAGAAACGGAAAGACCCCCCAGGCGACTCTGCGGAGCCGTCACTATCTCGCAGCTCCCAGTCGTGCTGCATCACCGTGACTCAGCCACATTGCCTCTGCCTACCCTGCCGCCGGCACCCTGCTCCTCTCTGCTCTTCTCCTCTCTTGTTTAAGATGTTATTTATTTATTTATCTGAGAGAGAAAGTGCGTGGGGGGGGGGCAAAAGTGAGAGAGACAGAATCTCAATTTGCTCCACCCCGCCCCACCCCCCCACCCCCACTGTGTGGAGCCCAATGCAGGGCCCGATCTCAGGACCCTGAGATCACTCGCTACCTGAGCCGACACCAAGAGGCAGATGCTCAATGGACTGAACCCGCAGGTGCCCTTCTGCTCTCCTTGTCTTGTCCCCATCGCTTCTGCCCAGGGCCTTCCCTGCGTGTCCTTGAATTCCTACCCTCCCCCAACTGCTGCTGACACCTGCAAGAGAGGGTCTGCTTGACTGGCCCAGTCACCAGTCAGCAGCTCCACTCTGAAAGTCACCGGTCTGGCCCAGGGTCAGAAACCGCGTGGTTACTACAAGGGGATGGGGGGCCGTGGAAAGCCACCAGCAGTTAGGAAGATTACTATATAATTACTATATAATTCTAACAACTCCCTTCTCCTCCAGAGGCGCGGGCTACATCCTGCCTCTCCTTGAGAGCACCAAACGGATGCCAAATAACCCTCGCGAAAAATGTACCATGAGCTAGGTGAGGCAAGACTTAGCTTCTGAGGAGCACCAGAGCCGACTGTGGCCCCAGGCCCGACCCAAGGGCATCCCTGTAGACATCCAACCCAGTAAGTGGCTACAGCCAGAGTGGGCCGGCCACCTAGTACAGAAGGACGAAACCAGGCTGGTCACACAGAAGAAGCCAGTCTGGGCCCCTTCTCAGAGCTCTCCGGGTGTAGCAAGCACCCAGATCCCGATAGACTCCTCTGTGTACTTTCCTCATGCTCCCTCCGCTCCAGTCTCCCCGAACTTTCCACAGATCCCAGACATAAAGCATTGATGACTTGAGGCGCCTGGGTGGCTCAGTCGGTGAAGCATCTGCCTTCAGCTCCGGTCATGATCTCAGGTCCTGGGATTGAATCCCATGTAGGGCTTTCTGCTCAGTGGGGAGTCTGTATCTCCCTCTCCCTCTGTGCGCATTCTCTTTCTCTCAAATAAATAAATCTTATCTGCCCAAATCATTCCTTCAGCCCCAAAGGTCTCCACTTTCTTCCAGCAAATTAATTTCCATTCAAGAAAACCTCCCCAGAGACTCCAAACCGGATCAATTGTCCTATCGCCTGGGCCCCCACTTCTTGGTTCTCTGGAATAGCACTCACCATGTTCCACTGCCAGGTTTTAGCTGCCGGTCTCCTCTCTTAAACCACAAGCTCCTAAAGAACAAGGCTAGTGTCTGATTCACTTCTATATTTTAGGGCCCTTCCCCAGACTGGGAACATACTAGATGGCTCCCAAGTGGTATTAAAGAAATGAATAGATGAAGAGCCAGGAACAAAACCAGAAAGTAGCAAATAGGAGGGCGACTGTTGTTTCCCGCAGTGAATCTTGGTGAGGGATGGGGAAGAGAGGACCAGGCAAGGAGGGAAAGCCAGCACAGGGGTGCAAGAGGGAAAGCCCTCTGGTCACCACGTGGGCATCTGGGGCCTCATCCCGCGCTGGAGGCTTCTGAAGAGCCACTCAGAAGGACCTCAGAATTGCCCACCTAACAGACAGAAGTGGGGGTCTTCACCCTTCAGTCCCATTCCCCCATTGATCAAAGTCTGCCCCACAGCACAGCGGGTCCCTCACACATCCAGAAGGCAATCAGGAGACAAGGGTGTCCACACCGCGAGGTCAGGGAGACACCAGGCAGCAAATGAGTGATTCTCTGCACTGCTTAAGTAAGAGCTGTGGGGCCGCAGGTGCAGAGAGCTGTCGGCCACAGCAGTGGCTAGAGCAGCAGCTGGGCCAAACGGATGCGAAACATCCCTGCGGGTGTCAAGAAGGCGTGGGTATTAGGGCTGGAAAAGCAGGGTGAAGGTTACACTGCAGAGCGCCCTGAAAATCAGCCCTTAAGCCTTAACTGGGTACACTTCCCAGAGCCGCTGCATGTTTCTGTGCACTGCAGAATGTAAATGGCAGCACCAAGGGTGGCTTGGCTTAGCTGTGGTCCCTTCCCTCGTAGGCCAATCTGCCCTCTCCCCAGACTTCTCCAAATAAACCTAGAATTCAATAAAAACCATACAACTGCTGGAGCCCTACTCCCATCAATTAATAGCCATGCCTGAGCCCCTCGAGACAGAAACACTAGGCCCCAGTTGGTGCTGCTGCCTCCCTCCTCTCCCATGAAGAAATCCCTCTATTTTTAAATATTGACTTCTTTGCGTATATCTTTAAGATCTAAAAAAAGAGGAGCTTGGGAACCTTTAAGAAAAAAGCCAGTCACAGGGGATTCCTTGTTGCACCCCATCGGGGTCTTTAGCTGCTAAGGAAGTCGTTCCATCCTAATTTCCAAAAAGGTTTAGAGAAATGACAGGTGAAAGGGAAAAAAAAAAAAAAACACTTTGATATTGGTAAAGAATCAAGAGGAACACACCTGGAAAATGCCACTACTTTTTCAACTTCTTAAACAATTCTATTAGGACCTATACAATGAGAGCTGGCCTTTGGGGCACCTAACGCTTATGCTCTGTAGTCCCTGCATTTCTCTCTTACCTCCGGACTCTGGGGGCACATTCATATGAATCTCCTCCAGAGTGGCTTTCTATGTCCTTTCGAGATAAATTGGATTTTCCCAAACAGTCCAAGATCAAAGGCAAGAGGAAAGATTAAGATTTATTTTCTTGTGTGAGTCATCGCCTGGATCACCAAACACAGAGTTCACCAAATGTTTTGAGAGGTGATGACGCTACGCAGACAAGATTACAGAGCTCTGGTGTGATGTTTAATTAAAACTTTTCATCTGATCAAGGGCACTGTCACTGTTGGTGACAGTGTAAATTACCCATCACCCAGAAATTCTGCTTCTGGGAATTTATCCTAAGGAACTAATAAAGAATGTGGAGTAAGATTTAGCTACAAGGATATTCACCAGACTGCTCTTGAAAAGAAAATTTAGAAATAATGTTAATTTCCCCAAAGAGGGGCATTAGCTAAAGATAGTACCATCATAGAGTGGAATTCTATGCTCCATGCTGCCATAAATGTAAACACTGTGTGTGTACACGCACGCACCGAGACACGTTTATGTATTACGCTCTGACATAAAGTGAAAAGAAATCTGTTGTATTCCGCAGGTTTGGGTAGATGGGATTGAGTATGTTAAATGCTCTCTTTGCTTGGTTTTTTCCATCCTGAGCATGAACTGCTTTTGTACTATAGAAAGAATAATTAAAGAACAGTCCTACTCAGGGGAGTCCCACTGCTCATGGACAAGATGGTCAGAATTTCCCTCTTTTTCCAGGCTCAGCTCATGGAATAGTTTAGTCCAATAGATATTTAACCAGCTTCACTAGGACATGCCAAGCCCTGCAAATTTCTGGGGACACACAGTAAAGGTGAGGTATGGTTCCTGGCCTTGAAGGACTCCTGTCAAGTGGGAGCACAGAATACCTCAACAGAAACTCAACAGGAACCTAAGGGGAGCTTAGGCTTTGAAGCGCAACTGCGCCCCCCACCCTCGAAGATCAGATACTACAGTAAAGTGCTTTGAAAGGCAGTGCTGTACTAACACACGCTCCCAGACACCTCCCATCAGAGGGACCAGCTCACAGGGAAAGCTAAGTGTTCTCATGAGAGCCAGTATATAGAGTGTACAGAGCATGTGAAGAAATGGTTGTAAGCCTCTTTTTGGCAGGCATATATAGGCAGAATCTGAATAATGCTGCGGTCAGCCTTCTAGCAGCAATACCCTTCTGATATAGTAATATTTCCCTCCTATAGAAGAATACTACAAGACACAATATTAAAGAAAGAGGTTTCACTTTCCTTTATACTAGATGTTTTAGATCTGGTCTGAGTTTCAACTGTGCCATTTTTCTTTAAATTGCAGTTGCATGTCGCCCCCTCGTGTTCATCTATATTATTGCACCCTGTTGTAAGAAGGTGTGGATGAAGTGGAGGGAAGTCTGGGCCCTTGACCTCCCAGAAGGGGGAAAAAAACTTAGTAGATATGCGATAGGACTTGCAAAAGTACACAGATAATAGCCACTTAAATTGTAAAATATAAGCCATGGCTCTATTTTTTCTGTAACAATATAAAATCTTCTGGGTTTGGGTGGGAATAATAGTAGGTAATATTTAGTGTACGCTTACCACCGTGTGACAGGCACAGTACTAAGTGCTTTGCGTTTGTTAACTCACTTAATGCTCACAACAATCCTGAGAGGGGAGAGCTATTAGTTGCTCTGAGCTCACAATTCCAGGGAGGAGATAGACATAAAATGTCACATCAAAACAAAGCAAACAAAGCCAAGGGGCCCATGCTCTGCAGAGAGAGCACTGGAATGAAGAGCCACATGCGATGGCAGGGGCTGTGTTACATTCATTGTCGTGGATTATATCTGGATGATGTGCTTTCAGTCTACCCTCAAAAGTCAACCATCCTGAGGCACCTGGGTGGCTCAGTCGGTTAAGTGACTGCCTTCAGCTCAGGTCATGATCCCAAGGTCCTGGGATCGAGTCCCACATCAGGCTCTCCTCTCTACTTCTCCCTCTGACCCCCTCCCCATGCTCACTCTCGCATGCACGCTCTCTCTCTCAAATAAATAAATGAAATCTTTAAAAAAATTAATCATCTTTTTCTTAACAGCTTTACTCAGATATAATTCACTTATATAATTCACCCACTTAAAGGGGACAACTCAATGGCTTCTAGTATGTTCACAGAGATAGACGGCACCACAGTCAATTGTAGATCATTTTCATCACCCCTAGAACACCCCACATGTCCATTAGCAGTCACTCCTCATTTCCCCAAACCCCACTGATCCTAGACAACCACTAATCTACTTTTTGTCTCTATAAATTTGCCTATTTTGCCTATTCTATATTTTATAACAATGGAATCACGTAATACAGGGTCCCTTGTGACTGGCTTCTTTCACTCAGCATGTTTTCAAGGTTTAGCCACGTCACAGCATGGGTAAGTACTTCATTTCTTTTTACTGCCAAATAATATTCCATTGAATGGATATACCACATTTTTATAGATTTTATTTATTTATTTGACACAGAGAGACAGAGAGAGAGAGAGAGAGCACAAGCAGGGGGAGTAGCAGAGGGAGAGGGAGAAGCAGGCTCCCTGTTGAGCAGGAAACCTGATGCAGGACTCGATCCCAGGACCCTGGGATCATGACCCAAGTCGAAGGCAGAGGCTTAACCGACTGAGCCCCCCAGGTGCCCCAGATATACCACATTTTAATTATCAATTTACCAGTTTATAAACATTTGGATTACTTCCATGAATAACACTGATATGAACATTCACGTACAAGCTTTTGTGTAGACGTGTTTTCATATCTCTTAGGTATATTTCTGAGAGTGGAATTGCTGAGTCACATGGTGACTCCATATTTATCATATCAAGGACCCACTAGACTGTTTTCCAAAATGACAGCACCATTTTGCATTCCCACCAGCAGTACATACAAGTTCCAATTTCTCCACACGCCTCCCAACACGTCTTTTTGACTACAGCCATCTTAGCGCGGGTGAAGTAATAGCTATGGTGGTTCTGTTTTGTATGATGGCTAATGACGTTGAATGCATAAAACTATTTCTTTTTGATACTGGTAATATGGTAGCCACACAGGCCAAATTCACCATAGCCTAGTCTGATTTTTATGAACAGTCTAAACATATTGATAAAATATGAGTAAGGAACAATCAGAAGAGATGGAGTTGAAAATTCTAAAGGTGGCAAGTCATGAATTCATTCATGTATTGAGCCCCTGTGAGAGATGAGAGACTGTTCTGGGTGCTGAAACAGGGCAGGCAGCCACACAGGGATAGTTTCTGCCCTTGTGGAACTTAACATCCCATCAGGGGACACTGATCAAGCAAGTATCTACATAACGAAGTAATTACAATCATGAACAGCTTGGCAAAGGAGAAGTAGCGGAGGCTCTGAGATATGACAGAGGGTCCTGACTTCGTCTGAGGGCTCAGGGAAGTGAAGTTTGAGTGGACATCTGCAGGATGAGCTCAGGGGCAGAAGAGGGGGTGGTGGCATAGGCACTGAAGTGGTGGGGGTCGTGCAGGGTGGGGAAGCTGAGCAAGCCAGAGGGACCAAAAGGTGTCCAGTGTGGCCTGTGGCCAGGGTACAGACCCCAAGGAAATGAAGCTGGAGACACAAGCCAGATCATAGGAGGTATTACAACTTGTGTTCTGGGTTTTGACCTTTCTCCCCAAAGCAGGAAGAAGCCACTGTTTGAAGGGTTTAATTTGGGGAGCTGGATGATAGGATTGGGTTTGCACTTTTATTTTTTTAGAAACCTGAATTATTTTATTTTTTTTTTTAATTCAATTAACTCATCGAGCCTTACATCGGAAACCGGGGATGTACTGTATGGTGACTAACATAATATAATAAAAAATCATTAAAAATAAATAAAAATAAATAAAAAATAAATTCAATTAACTAACATATAATGTATTATTTGTTTCAGGGGTACAGGTCTGTGATTTATCAGTCTTCTATAACACCCAGTGCTCATTGCATCACATGACCTCCTTAATGTCCATTCCCCAGTTACCCCATCTCCCACCCCTCTCCCCTCCAGCAACCCTCAGTATGTTTCCTGAGAATAAGAATCTCTTACGGTTTGTCTCCCTCTCTGGTTTCGTCTTGTTTCATTTTTTTCTCTCTTCCCCTATGATCCTTTGCCCTGTTTCTTAAATTCCGCATATCAGTGAGATCAGGTGATAACTGTCTTTCTCTGATTGACTTATTTCGCTTAGTATAATACCCTCTAGTTCCATCCACGTTGTTGCAAATGGCAATATTCCATTTTTGCACTTTTAAATGTAATTTACTTTTGAGGGTAGACTCTGGCTGCAATTTGAAGAATGCAAAAATAAGAAGGAATGCAAGCAGACCTTTCAGGAAGGGATGTTAACTAATCCAGGCCAGAGACAAAGGTAACTGAAGTCTAGAATTGGGGACACTAGAGAGATTTGAGAGGCAACTACAAGATATTTTGAAGAAATTTAGCGAATGATTGGATTTGGGGGCTAGGAAGTGGAAGATGTCAAGGATGACTCTGCAGTTGGAGGGATGATGGCGCCACAGATTTGGTAATGGGAACCCAAGGGAAGGAGTAGGTTGGGGCTGGCGGAGCTCATGAGCTCATTCCAGAGAAGCTAAATTTAGGTGCCTAGGAAACACCGAGCGGAGAAGTGGCGTGGACAGTCGGATATACAAGTTCAGAACTCAGGGGATGCTCAAGGAGCAGGTTGTAAGTGTGGAGCCTTGGGTGAAGATGATCTGATTTAGGGAAAAGGTGTGGAATAGAAGAGGAGCCTAGTGATGAGGCGTGAGTCACTGCAATGTTTGAAGTCACACAGAAGAGGATTCGCCAGCAGAAGAGGTTGAGGAGAGATGAAAGAGGTAGGATGAGAACTGGGAAAGTTACTCAAGTCAATAGATAAGAGTTTCAAGGAGAGAGTGATCAACAATATTAGAAACAATACGACAACCACTGGATTTAGCAACAGAGAGGTCACTGGTGACCTTAGCAGGATCTGTTGTGCTGAACAGTAGCGGCTGAAGTCGGCTGGAGTGAGGTGAGGAAATCGAGAGGAGGTGAGTAGGCAACTCCTTTAAGAACACTGGAGGTAAAGGGCAGAAGAAGGGGAACAGCTAGAAGGAGATGTGTGGTCATGGGAGGGTGGCAAGCTGAGGCATATTTAAATATGAAGAAGGACTCACCCTATTGAGAGAGACAGGAGGATGAGGTACAGAGGCGACAAAGCTGAGTGATAAAGAGCTCAGCTTCTGGAGCCAGACCACTTGGGTTCAATTCTATCTCCTCTATCTGCTGCCTGTGTGGCTTTGAGTGGGATGTTTCACATCTCTGTGCCTCCATTTCCTCATCTCTATAATGGAGGGAAAAGGGGCGCCTGGGTGGCTCAGTCGGTTGAGCGTCTGACTCTTGGTTTGGCTCAGGTCATGATCGCAGGGTCATGGGATAGAGCCCTGTATTGGGCTCCATGCTTGGTGGGGAGCCTGCTTGAGATTCTCTCCCTCTGCCCCCACCCCCGGCTCACACGTGTGCTCTCTCTCTCAAATTAAAAAAATAATTTTTTAAAAAAAATAACATAAAATGGGGGGGGGAATGGAACTACTGTTGGAAGGGTTAAATAAGAGAACATATAGAAAGAGACGCGATTTGGAGAGAGTTACTTTGCCAATGCAGAACCACACTGATCATCTTCACCAGTCTCCTGAGTTTTGCTCTTAGAGACCCCCACTTGCTCCCCCTTTAAATTCTGACAGGAGCAACCAATTTCTGACTTAAAGGGGGCGATGGTCAACTATTTCTACCATTAAAAATAAAGCTCCAACAGAATGTGAATGTAGGCTCACCAGAAGTCATAGACTAGAAAGTTCAGAGCAGCATGATTCATAATAGCTTCAAGTTGGAAGCTATTCAAATACCCATCAACAGAATATCAATAAATAAACTGGTATATTCAGACAATGAATACCGTATGGCAACAAGAATACACAATCTACAACCACCCACAGTAATACCACGAAAGAAGCAAAAGAGTATATGTTGTGCGGTTCTATTTATATAAAGGACAAAAACAGACAACACTCATCGACACTGTTAGATAACAGGACAGGGATTTCCCTTGGGGGTGGGTAGTGACTAGAAGTGGGGGAGGTTTGGACAAAAGGGAGTTTCCTGGAGGGTTGCTAATAATAATAATTTTTAAGAAAACATTAAAGGACATATTTGGAAAAAATACTGCTTGATAACGCTCTATAGCCATCTTTCAAATTCAAGTTTATCGGGTAGGTGAAATAAATACATACATTTTGAAATGCAAAGCAACACAAGTTTTTGCATTGTTCCCACAAAGGCAATGACCCCAGACTCTATAAAAGGTTTTTAAAAGGCGCCCCTTTTCAGAGGAAAAAAACAACAACAAACCTCTCATGTTTTCTTAGGATTTGAGGTCTTTGATTTCCTCAGAACATTCCTGATGGGTAGCTTTAAAGGAAGCATCTTCCTGACTCAGCCTCAGGGACAGTCACTTTGTCTGACCAGGCAGTCTCACCCACGTGTTTGAACCAGCGACTAACTACTGACCTTCTTCTAGGACATGCTTGCCCAGAAAACTAGTTTTGACTGACAGTTACTTCTCATCTGACATTGAAATCCCTAGACCGTTCTGAGATAAAGCTGAGTTGCAGCCATAGTCCTACATGACCTTCTCCTTCCTGGGTCTCTTGACCTTATTTTTCTCTTCATTCAGAGTTTTTGCCTGGACTTCCGACAGAATGATTAGAGTGACCTAGCTCTGAAATTAGTATCAAGACGTTTACCAAATTTTCTCTGAAACCTATACCCTCAGCTCGTTTCCACCATATTGGATTCCCTATGATTTGAGAAAATAAGAACCGCACTGGATAAGTCACATGCTGCTTGGGACTTGACCTGAGTGGTGGCCTCTTCCCTGGGCCTTCTTTCTGTCTCTACTTGTCCTTCATTCCTTGTTCTCTTCATATGTGGGTTCTTTCCCATTGTCCCCGGTGTGTCTGCTAATGTCCTGCTTGGGGCCAACTGTGATACTACAGGGTTAAAAATTTCCCCTTTCTGGGGCGCCTGGGTGGCACAGTGGTTGGGCGTCTGCCTTCGGCTCAGGGCGTGATCCCGGCGTTATGGGATTGAGCCCTACATCAGGCTCCTCCACTATGAGCCTGCTTCTTCCTCTCCCTCTCCCCCTGCTTGTGTTCCCTCTCTCGCTGGCTGTCTCTATCGCTGGCTGCCCACTGTCAAATAAATAAATAAAATATTTTAAAAAAAAATTTCCCCTTTCTCTTTCCCCTCACCTGCCTGCTCAGTGCCACTTGGAATCAGAAATAAAACCATCCAGACTTACCTAAGTTGTAGCTACCAATCATCAAAAATGAAGTCTACCAATAGATTCCTTCCAGTTTTTGTAATTTCCTCAGGAAACATAAATCTTTTTTCTTTCTTTTCTTTTCTTTTTTCTTTTCTTTCTTTCTTTTTAGAGAGAGGAAGAGAGAGCATGCGGGCAGGTGCAGAAGAGGGAGAGAGTGAAGAGCCCCATGCAGGGCTCAATCTCACGACCTTGAGATCATGACCTGAGCAGAAATCAAGAGTCGGGTGCCTAACTGACTGAGTCACCCAGGTGCCCCAACATAATTATTTTCAAATTGATCTGCCTTTGTTTTGACTTCATTCTATAAATGAGTATATGGAAATTCAACTACCTCACTTAGCCGATTCAAGAAGGGAGGAAGCAACTAAATAAATCACATTCCATTTTGTCCTGAAGAACCAAGGCCTATATTCATAAAGTTCTCATTAAAATATGAATAAACAGCTATAAAAATAATACACTGCATATATCTTTGTGAAGTAAACACAGAGTGGAATCTGCTTATCAGAGATGCTTCAAGTGAAGGGATTTAAATGGCTTTGCAAGATATTCTATCAGAATTTGGCTGGAGAGAAAAACAGAGCATTAGGAAAACAAAAGTAAAGTGGTTATGCTCATTTATGGTGAGGAGTTGATTTAGTCTAAACTGCTATCATCTCCACAGTAATATAACGGTGAAGGATTCCAGAACGTCACAACTGAAAACTTGGGTTCAATTATATTATTATTGGTATACACACCTCTCTTTGTCGATTCTTACAAAACCAATCCAAGCATGTTGGCACAGACAGAGCACTCTCAATGTTTGATCCCCAGACCAGTAACATCAGCATCATCCACAAAATGTTAGAAACAAAAAATTCTCAGAAGCACCTCAGACCCACAGAATTAAAACCCTAGGGAATGATGCCCACCAACCTATATTTTGACAAACCTTCTAGGATATTCTGATGCTTACTCAAGTTTGACTCGAATTCATCTTCCCCTAGCACACAGAAACACCAGGTACCCCTACTTCAGTGTGAAGTCATACTGGTGTCTCTCCTTGTCCCATTAGCCCACGTGCGTATGAGACTTCATTCTCTACCTCTCTTAACCAGGGCCATGATAGAGACTGCTGTCCTCAGGATCCATTCTTTCCTTATCCCTCTTACTGTTACAATCATGGGCCACCTCATTGCACCACAACTTTTAACAGGTCATTGGGCTTTCCAGCAAGAAATCACATATTCAATCGTCTCTTACCCCTGGAGATGACTATGCAAATAATTAGTTTGGATCAAGAACATATGAACAAAAGTGATGCGTTCAACTTCCAGATTATATCTTTTTAAAGATCCCAAACAACCTAGTTACCCTTCTCCTTTTCTCCCACCCCCCTCCGCAACCGAATGCTAATATGGTTATTTGGCTCTGAGGATGAGGACCACGTTGCTCTAATGGAGCAGAAAGGTAGAGGACACCTGGGTCTGTGGATGCTCCTAGATCAGAGCTGCCCCAAGAACCTCAACTACATTCTTCTGGACGGTCATGCGAGAGAAAAATAAATACACTGTGATTTCACTTCAACTGCTATCTCTCTCTCTCTCTGTTACAACCTAACCTATACTTCTTTATCGGGCAGAGCTTCCCTTCTAGAGCTTCGATCCTATTTTCTTTCCTAAGGCTAAGATTTCATGCCTTGTTCCCATAAATCCACCTTTTATATATATTCCCATTCAAGACAATTGCCACTTGATATTAAGGACTTCTAGTCCTACCCAGGTTTGGTAATTTGGACCAACTTTCCCACTGAGGGCCTCTACAAAAGCCAGACACATCTCCTTAATTTCTGAAAAATCTACTTAAAGTCACTGAAGAGGTAACAAGGCAATTTAAATAAGCTAACAGAAAAGAGGGAAATCCAAAGTGGTCCATTTGGGCTTGCTCTTTCCCAGGGCATTTGCCAATTCTGGAAGAGGTGACTGAGAGGCTGAGCAAGATTTTTGACAGCCTTGAATGGGCTAAAGAAATTTTTAAAGAAAGAGAATCAGAGCCCACCTACTCTGGGAGAGAGGTGTTGCTAACCCCCACACTTGAGACTGGGACACTGAAGGCTGCATTCCAGCACAAGATGAAAGGAAGTAGAATAATCCTCACGGGGGATGCAATCTAGTTTTGAATCGGTAATCACCCAAAATTGGATTAAGGTAATCCTGGATTACGAGCTTTCCCAGGTTCCTTCTTAAAGCACATGTAATTCCTCTCCAGAGAAAGATAATATTTTATAAACCTCAAATTACTTCTACAAATTTTTCAAATAACAATGTCTGGCACAAGATAAAAAAATAACCAGGTATCATGGTGACAGATACACTTCCGGTGAGCATAGCATGACATACAGTATGTTGAATCACTATGTTGTACACCTGAAACCAATGTAACGTGTGTGAACTATATAAAAAAAATCAAAAGGAAAAAAAAACAGGTATTTAAAGAGACAAGACTACTTGAACAATAACAACAACTACAAAATAAGCAGAAAAAGAAACAACAGAAACAAACCTGGAGGGTTCTGGATATTGGAGCTACCGGACACAGGCTTAAAAATAACTACGCTCACAAGGTTAAAAGAGACCAAAGACAAGACTGAATTTCAAGAGGGGATCTGAAAATATTAAAAAGGACAGAACAGAGTCTATTTTTTTTTTTCTAGAATTTCTAGAATTCTAGAATTTCCAAATAGAATTAGGAAACTGTGGGCTGACTCCTGATCATGGAGAGAGATTTTGGGATCATCCTCATCTAAATCCATGAAATGGGTTCTCCACAAGAAAGATGAGTAGAGAGAAGGAATGCTGGGCCACCATGAAAAATCACTACCCACCAGAGGGCTTTATAATGACAGTGACAGAGAGTGGATAGCTAATAAAATTAAACAAGGGAACATGTCAACTCTCAGAAGGTTCCCAAATTAAATTCATCCTTAGTAAAGAACTTTAGGGACCTACATCTTCCTCTATGCTCAGCCATGGTTTTTTTTCTGCACAGCCCCTGCCTTTTTTTTTTTTTTTTTTTTTTTTTTTTTGTCTCTGGAAATCCCAGACCCCTACTGCTCTCCACTGTTCTGCACTCAAAACCCGAGCTCCCACAACTTTCCCACTGAGTCATCCAGGGGAAGGAGCTTCTGAGTCAGCAAATGGGCTGATGGAACAAGCCCCTGGACACTGGCCCCCCAAGCCTTCCAAAGACCTGAAGTTACTTCTTCACCTCTGGAAACAACACAACACATTTCCACTTCTTCCTCCTCCTTCCCTTTCTCCCTCGGCTTCCCTCCACCACCCCACACCCACCAATGGACACAAGGAGTGAAAGGGGGCAGAGACCTTCCCAAGGCTGCTACGAGCCTCTAACATTTAGGCTTACAGAGAGGATCTTCTCCCATCTCCTGAGGGAAGGAAAGCGCCACAGGGCTATTGAGAGGAAAGGGACTGGGTCCCCCAGGCCACGAGTTGGGGACATAATGGAAGTCCTCAGCATGATGTCAGTATTGATTTCACCAGTGATTAGGTCGAATCCATTAAGTAAAATCAGTTATTTGTGCAGTATCATCTGAATCTGCACGTATTTGAAATGTATTCAAATATTTTGTATTCTGGGGCGCCTGGGTGGCTCAGTCCGTTAAATGTCCAACTCTTGATTTCAGCTCAGGTCATGATCTCAGGGTCATGAGATCGAGCCCTGTGTCGGGCTCCATGCTGGACATGGAGGCTGCTTAAAATTCTCTCTCTCCTTCTCCCTCTGCCCCTCCCCCCTCCTTTCTCTCTCAAAAATGACTCTGGTGGTATTGTAAAAACATATCTATTGCAAAAACATCTATATAGAGGTATATACAGAGCTAAAATTAAAGGGCTTCTTCACACCCCCCCCACCCCTCATGCCTATTCCCCAGAGGTATTTGTTTCTAAACTTTAAAAAAAAAAAAAGTCCTCTCCTCTATGTATGTGTATATACATGTGTGTATCTCCATCCGTACCTAGGATGCTACCGTCCCTGAAGGGTATCAAATGTTGTGTTTATTCATTTCTTTAGAGACGTTCCAGCTACTGCACTATCTAGGCTACAACAGAAAATCACTTTTAACTCCATTGTCATACAACAAACCACCGCATAACTTAGTGACTTCAAAAACAAACCAAAAAACTCACCATTTTATTTAGTTCACGATTCCGCAGTTCGGCTGCGCAGGTCTGATCCGGGCCAGCCGGTGGGTGAGCTGGAGCTCCCGTTCACATTCGGCTGACTGGTAGCTGGTGGGTGCCAGGGCCCTCAGCCGCACCAGCTTGTCCCGGCTCCCCGTGGCCTCACACCCTCCAGCAGGCTAGCCCGGCCTCATGCCACGGCGATCTCAGGGTGCCAGCAGCAAAAGCTGCCAAGCGTCCCAACCAGCGCTCGGGGCCGCCACGCGCGTCGCGTTTGCTAATGCCCCATTGGCCAAAGCAAGTCACATGACCAACCCCAGATTCCGGCGCGGAGACGTGGACTCGCCTCTTGATTGGAGGCGGAAAATTACATTGCGAAGGAGTGTGTGGGCAGGGGGGGGGTGGGAATTTGTAGCCTATTTAAGCCACCAGATTCCTTGAGGGCATGTGTAGGGCACCTGGGAATTCCTAGGGATGTCTCTCCTAGAAGCTGTGTCCTTTGGTCGGAAGGGCACGTAGCTCCACTGCCCTCTCGGGCCCTTTGTGCTCTGGCTGTTTAAGGGAAAAGGTCTTTCCTCAAGTGCACGGCCTCAGAGGAGAAAGCTGACAGGAGTTCTGTGTTTGAGAGGTGGTGGATCCTAGAACCTGGTCTGGGGCGGCTATGATGGGAACAGAAGGGGCTAAGAGCTATATCTTTATGATCCTAAGAGAGGGGCACTTACCAACCAGAGGGTGGGTGATCCTCTCTGGAAAGCCCAGGGCAGCCGCCTCTGCAGGTGAGTTACTTTAAGGGCTTAAGTGATTAACTGGGAAAAGAAAATGCGACTGTTTTCACACCAAGTTGATGGAGTTTACACTAATTATATGTATTTTAGTTAATATCTAATCATTAAAACTTGTCCTAATGTGTTTACTTTGAGAAATTCCCCATGCTGTGCACTTAAAACTCATATACTTTTCTATGTGTATATTTTAATTAAAAGTTTGTATTTTCAAAAATTGGCTCAGGTTGATCATAACGGCTGGAAGGACACAGGGACCTTTTGTGGTGTTGGGAAGACAACATTGTCTGGGAGCCAGATGACTTGAGTTGTAGTCCCCACTAACTAGTTCTGGCCTGAGATAAACCACCAAGCTTCTCTGAGCCAGAGTTGTTCACCTGTGAAGTGAGGGATTCTCAATTATACCTAAAACCCATTTAATTTTCTGTGATCCACCTCCTTTTATTAAGTACCTACTAGGCCTTCAGGACACATTGAAGGACAAGATAGAAACATTTCCTGCCCTGGTGGGACTTCAAACCTAGTAAGTACAGACAGACAAATCGACAAGCAGGAACTGCCTGTGATCTGGGCCATCCCCTGAGAGGAGTAGCAGAGGGGGTAGCCTTGTGGAAATCATGAGGGATGAGCGTCAGCCACGTGAGGCACAGAGGAAGAGTACATGGGGAGCAGGAACGGCATGCGGCAGGTCCTGAGGGGAGAGATGGCACGTGTGTTCGAGGAGCGCAAAGACCTCGGGTAGAACCGACACAGGAGTGGGTAAGGGTCTCACAAGATACAGCTGGAGAAGTAGGGCCTGCAGCTTATTAAATCAGCCTGCCTGAACCCTGGCTGACCCCTGCACCAACAGAAGTCCCTGACAGGGCAGAGTGAACATGGAAACAGTTTATAATCAACCTGCCACTTCCTTCTCAGGCCATAAATACACTTGAATATTTATTATCTATATGTTTAAGTCTCTTTTTTCCTGACCTCACTTATGTTTCGGATCACTGACAAGCTTTCAAAGAGTCATCTACACGGCTGCCGCACCCACAAACTGTTACAGCATTCTGGCTAATTGCAAGACTGCAGACAATCACCAATGTAAATGGATAATGCGATACTTACAATGTGCCAGGAGCTGTTCTAAGATATTACATATATTAACGCATTGAACCCTTGTGAATGGCCTATAAAATCGGTACAAAGAGTATTAATGCCCACCTCATGGGCTTGTCAGGAGTATTAAATATTGCTCCTGTTTTACAGAGGTGGAGACTGAGGCATGGAGAAGTTAGGTGTCTCAGGTCATGCAGTGGGTCAGTTTCAAGGCCCGGATCTAAACCCAAGTAGACTTGCTCCTTGAATTCATGCCCTTAACCGTGGTTTTTAGCCTCTTGGGGCTCCTTCTCCCCTTTTCTTCTCAGACTTTTCCCCATCTTGGTGATGTTACAGACTGAATGTTTGTGCCTTCCCCAAATTCCTAATGTTGAAGCCCTAATTCTGAGGCTGGTTATATTTGGAGATGAGGCCTCCTTTGAAGCAATGAAAGCTAAATGAGATAAAAGGGTGGGGCCTTGGTCCAATGGGATTAGTGTCCTTATAAGCAGAGACACCAGTGAGCCCACCCCCACTCCACTGGGCTCACGCAGCAAGGAAGAAAAGGCCAAGCAGCCATCTGCAAGCCAGGAAGAGGGCTCTCACCAGAAATCAAATTTGCTAGCTCCCTTGGTCATGACTTCTAGCCTCTACAACCATGAGAAAATTAGTTTCTGATTCAGTCTGTGGGATTGCGTTATGGCAGCCCTAGCTGACTGATAGAGAGGGAAAACCTAGTCCTCCACCTGCCCTCCACTGCTTCCGTCAGTTTTCCTTTCTCCTGTGGTCTGAAGTCTGCAATGAGTGCAGGGCTAAGTTCTGCATGTTGACAGGTCTGGTTCCTTCTAAAGGCTCTAGGGGAGAATTTGAAAAAAATAAAAGGTGATGATGTGTTGGAGGCCAGGGGGTGGTTTCCTGTGTGGAGGTGCCACTTGAGTTAAGACCCGCCTGAGGAGGAAGCAGACATGCGAGAGCTAAGGGGAGAGCGAGAGCCCGGAGGTGGAAACAGCATCATGTATTGGTTTCCTGTTGCTGCTATAATAAGTTACCACAAACTTGGTGGCTTAAAACTGCACAAATTTACTATCATACAGATAGAACTGCTTATTTATTTGTTTCCTTCTTTAACGCCTTCATGTAACTTTCTTCCAGAATATAAACTTCATGAAGGCAAGGGCCTTGTAGGTCTTACTCCCAGACGTATCCTCAGAGACTAGAGCACTGAGATCGAATATTTGCTGGATAATTCTCTAACTGAATGCAAAAATTATGGAATAAACTGAGGTAGGTCTGCTTGATGTGACAGAAAAATGATGAGAATGTTTATGATGTCATGTTCAAATGAAGAAAAGCATGGTACAAAGTTATATATATTCGCAAGATGTAAAACAAATAAATATGCAGAGAAGAATGACTGACAGAAAATACCTCAAATGTTAACAGTGTTTGTTTCAGGATGCTAGAAATATGGGTAGGCTTTTTTCCCCTTTTATCTTTACTTCCTACATTTCCAGATTTTCTGTAGTGAGCGTGTATTACTTTTTAAATGTCTGGGGCTCTGGGTTAGAAATAATCTACCAGGTCATACCAGGTAATGACCACCTTCTTCCTGAGTGTCTCTTGATTCCCCTCTCCTTGGTCCCTATCCAGGAGCAATCTCACAGAGCTCCAAGACATCCTCTGTGCCTGTCTGGCAGCCGGCCACACGTTTCATCTTCTGTTACAGTTATCTGAGAACTTGTCACATCTCCCCTCCCTCTCTGCTTCCTTATTCATCTCTGTATTCCCAACAGTATTTCTTTGGCCCTTGGGCTGCACTTCAAACATACTGCCCATTACCATAACCTTTCATCTCTATCCTGTCCTATCTATTCTCCCTGATCCTGCTCTCCAGTTGTCAAGCAGAGTCTAAATGTAACCACACCTTGCTCAAAGCCTCCAATGGCTCCCCATTTCCCCAGAGGAAAAGCCAAAGGCCTTCCACAATTGATCACTTGTTTCCTCCACTCCAGCCACACTGCCCCCCCCCAACCCCCACACTCCCTCCCTGTGCCTGGAACACTCTTCCCCAGAGATCCCCCTGACCAGCTCCCTCATCCCCTCAGGCCTCTACCCAAATACTACCCTATTAGAGAGGTCTTCTGTGCCCACCTCTATCAACAATCAACTATTCCTGCCCACAGATCTGCACCCCTCCTACACACATTCACTTTATGTTTCTCCATAGCACTTATGACCTTCAGACACACTAATTATTGTGTGCTCCTCCTCCAATCCAAGCACCACGAGCGAGAGCAGAAACCGTGTATACCGCTACTTTCCCAGAGCCTGGAACGGTGCCTGCTATACAGCAGACTCTCGATAAATATTTTTTGAATGAACAAATTACTGAATTACTGAGTGGACTAAATGGATGGATGGATGAATGGAAGGGACGTCCTGTAGGAGGCAGGAAGGGGAGGGATAGCCCTCAGTGGTTAGTTTCATCAGGGATAAAGAGTATCTACTTCTCTGTAACTGTAGGGACAGTCCAGACACAAGAAACAATAAATAGAGTTAGGTTTACAGATTGAAAGAGATGGAAGCAAAAGGTCTATAAAGCCAGGCTTGACCTCAAAAGAACTGCTGAGAAGATACGAAACCAGGGAGAAGAGAGCAGGAGGATTTAGGGACTTCGGGTAGAGAGAAGTGTTTGCTACAGCACCTTTCCCAAGGCAGTCTCTGCTGCATGCATAGCAATCAGGGGGGATAGCGTTTGATATAAAATATTAAAGGGAAAGATAAAGTGGATGTCACTGCTAATTAAGAGGCATTAAACATGCTTTCAGAAATCATCTTGTGAAAGGAGCTTGTGGGAAAGGAGGGAGAAGGTCTGACATTTACAAAGATTCTTCTCATAGCTAATTGTTACGGTCTGAATGTTTGTGTGCTCCCAAAAGTCTTACGCTGAAACACTAAATAAAGCCCAATGTGATGGTATTAGGAGGTCAGGACTTTGGGAAGTGCTTGGGCCCTGAGGGTAGAGCCCTTGTGAATGGAATTCCTGTTCTTATAAAAGACCTCACAGAGCCCCCTCCCCTTCCACCACCTGAGGACAGATCTGAAAAACAGAGGTCTATGAACCTGGAAGCAGGTTCTCACCAGACACCAAATCTGCCCCCACCTGGATCGTGGACTTCCAAGTTTTTAGAACTGTGAGAAATAAAGGCCTATTGTTTATAAATAAGCCACCAGTCTGTGGTATTTCATCATAGCAGCCCAAATGGACTAAGACACGAACACAGCCAGGCTCATTCTTCATCAGCCCTCATCAAGGCTGTGGTTCTCTGCTATTGTTCCTCCACTCTGCATGAGAGCAATGCTTAGCCAAAGCATTCTGAAGGGACCCTGTGCTTTCCCTCTGAACCGAGAGCCATCTACCAAAATATTCTGCATGCAAATATTGTTTGCACTGGGCAAAAATTTTCTCTCTCGCCTTTCTCAAAGTGGATGTATTCATGTCAGTCTTCGGAAAGACAATGGTAAATAGAAAGAGAAACAACATACCAAATGATGACAACAGAGAACAATTATATAGAACTATATACTTCTGATAGGAAAAAAATTTTTAAATCGACTTAGCATTGGAAGCACCTAAAACATTTTACAGATTATAAAAGTAACATCATTTTCTAAACAAAACTATGTGATTCTAAAAGTAAAACACAATGGGGCACCTAGGTGGCTTGGTCGGTTAAGGGACTGACTCTTGATTTTGGCTCAGGTCATGATCTCAGGGGCGTGGGATTGAGGCCCACATCAGGCTCCTCTACACCTCCATGCTCAGCGGGGGTAGTCTGCTTCTTTCCCTCTCCCTCTGCGCTCCCCTCCCACACACACACCCCCATGCTCTCTCTCTGATGGATAGATAAATCTTTTTTAAAAAATAAAATAAAAGATTAGTTCTCAATAAGAAAAAATTTTAATATGTATAATATAATAAAAAATAATAATCAAATTGTATCTCAAGACTGCCCTGTGAATTAGGCAGGTCAGAAATCTCAGACAGAGGGACTGAGGCTGACCAAGTTCAGAGTCCGTTAGTGGGGGATGGTGCCTGGTTCTCCAGTCCCAGGCTCCCAATTTCAGGGAGCACCTGGACCAGGGGAGAGGAACAACAATGGCCCAGTGCCATCTTGTCTCTGATTGGCCAAAACAGAGAATGATGTTCCACTAAGGGGAAATAAATTTCTTTGTAGAGTAAATGGATCCAAGGGAAGGGACTTTCAAAAAGGCCTTAACAAAAGTCCTAAATAAGGCTTACTTAGAAATAAATTCACGACACAACTGAGAAAATGCTTTAACAGTCACTGAACCGAGCGAGGGGCAGGGAACTCAGAATAAGCACAAGCACTTTCACCCTCGCTCTCTCCTTCCCACCCCTTCCCCCCGCCACACACACCCTCATTTCCATTCTGCTCTCTGAGGATCCTGGGAACAAACAAGCTTCCCCCCTCCGGAACAAGTCACTTCCCCATGTACAAGTAGCTGGTGAATTGCATGACCTCCAAGGGCCCTTCCAGCATCAAAATGCTTTTATTGCCCAGAAAAGGGTTGGGTTGTTTTTTTTTTTTAAATACCACTTATCTGATTTGTACCTCGACCTCTCTACCGCACTTCCCCGTGCCAGGCCCCTTTCCGGCCCTGCGCCTGCTGGCATGCTTTTGAATGCTTTTCACCTCCTCTCCAGACACCCACGTTTTACCCTTCCTGCCACAGCAGCTCCACTGTCTTCTCTCATCTTACCAACTGCTTTGTTAGCCTCCGAGAACTCTCCTTCCAACAATACTCCGAGTATCTTTCCCCCTGATTTCCCAGAGAGCACGGGCGGTTTTGTGCCCTGTCCTGCCCCAGTGCCCCATAGCTAGCCGGACTCCTGCCAGAGGTGTCGCTGTCAGTGCGCAGTGAGGGCGGGGACCATGCCTCTCCCCTTCGCGGCCACAGCCCAGCGCCCAGCAGAGGGCTAGCTCCTAGTGCTCATTAAATATTTGATGGTCATATTGCTTGTGATTCCAGATCCCTAACTTCTCACTTCCTGTTCCCTTGAGAGCCCTTTTTTAGTACAAGTCTTCTGGGCTGGAAAGCTCATCAGTGGTAGTCCCTGATGCCAGGAACTGACCTAATATTCACAGCTAGATCTCATTATTATTACAAGCTGGTCTGACCCTGCCAAGCCATTTTGTTTTCCTGTTGGACAGAAACATTCCGCAAGAATATCAACCTCAGACAAGATGCTAGAGACTGAATGTGTCCTCTTAAAATTCTTACGCTGAAACCTGATTTCCATTATGATGGTATTTGGAGGTGGGGCCTTTGGGAGGTGATTAGGTCACAAGGGGAGAGTCCTGTGAATGGGATTATGCTTTTGTAGAAGAGGCCCCAAGGAGTTCCTTGTTCCTTCTGCCACAAGAGGACAGAGCCAAAAGACAGAGGTGTAGGAACCGGAAGCAGATTCTCACTAGACATCAAGTCCGCCTGACCTCGTTCTTCCCAGCCTCTAGAACCGGAGAATAAATTTCTGCTGTTTATAAGCCACCCTGTTTAAATTTTGGCATAACAGCCCAAACTAAGTAAAACACAAGGTTACTCTGACACCATGATAAAATGAAATAAAACAGAGCGACTTCATAATTTTGTCTAATCATAAAAATAAGGTCACTGAGCCACGATCAAATACTCCATTATAGAATAGCCCGCTTTTTCTGACAGCATCCAATTCAAAGCAAAAGCCTGCTTGCTTATACCTTTTCCCAAATCGTCTAACCGAAGGCTACACCCTTTAGGTTCTTTCTACCATGCTATTACTAAGACACCTTACTGTAATCGGCAATAACATATTTAACTGCATGTGTGTTCCTAGCGTGGCCTTTGGCTGAAATGCACGGACAGTTATAGGCTGTCATTTCATATTCACTGATATCCACAAACATCTTAGGGGTAAAGTATTATTATTCCCAATTTATCCCCCAGGGAAACTGAAGCTGAACAAGGTCTAGTGATTTAACAGAGATCATATGAGGAGACTTCTAGACCTAACCCTGTTCACTTAATATAAGGGTCAGTCCAGGCCCTTTTACAACACCCAGATGTCCTCAGCCATGGAGAATCTGTTTGCTTCCTTTACCCCAGAGGTGAAGTCAAACAGTAAAAACACAATTCCTCTCACCAGGAATATTTCTCAGACTTGAGAGGCCTTTAAACGGAAGCTAAACTCTACAGTGAAGATGTATGTTCCAGTATGACTGGGTCTAAAGCAAGGCACCCATTTCGAGCACAAAATTTAAGGGGCACCCAAAATCTCATTAATCAAGATAAAATCAATTAAAAATCAAATCAGCAAACTACGACCCAAAGGCCGGTGCCTGTTTTTGTAATACAGTTTTATCCTAAGTTCCAACAAGCATGTGTCTACTCAAAAACCAAGGTCCAGCATCAACAATACCAAGTGCGACTCCCCCTATTCCCCCTCAAAGAAACAAACAAACACGCTTCGAAGGAGCCGAGAGGAAAGGGAGGTCAGTTCGCCACAGGGTGCTAGGGGAAAGCAGGTGAGTAGGAAGCCTGCCCTGGTCCTGGCTCCTTAGCAGCTCTCTGCCCCGCCGCCCCCTCCCCGCAGCGCGGGTCCTGCCACTTTAAATCCCCGGGGCTTGGAGGCGGGCGGCGGGCCGTTGCCCAGGGAGACAGACGCACAATAGCAGGCACGACCCTAGGCCTGGACCCCAGGCCGCGCCGGCCACTGAGCTAGCGGCCACCCCGCTTCCCGCGCCCCATGGCCAACTTGTACTCGCGTCGCAGCTTCAGAAAGCCCGAGAAGGAGGAGGGCCGGCAGGAGGAAGAGGAGGAGGAGGAGGAAGAGGAGGTGTTGGTAGAGATGGAGGAGGAGGTGGAGGAAGAAGAGGTGGTGGAGGAAGAGGTGGAGGAGACCGGGGACGCGAAGGAGAAGACGCTGGAGGTCCATGGGGCATTCAGCGATGAGTACTTCTGGAAGTCTGTGGAAGTCGGTGACAGCAATGGAGAAAATTCAGAGCCCTTCCTTCCCCGCTTAGCCAGCGTCGTCAGCCCCAGCCTAAGCCCGACCCCGCCGCTCAGCCAGACGTCCAGCCCGTCGCGGAGCGAGACCCCAAGCTGGAGCTCACAGTGGAGCACCTCCTCCCAGAAAAGTACAGCCCCTGCCCGCCCCTTCCTTTAAGGCTTCCCGGGCCCTAGGGGCCGCCGGTCCCGCGACTCCAGAGCCTTGGTCTCCTCGCGCGTCTGGTTTCCAAATACATGCACCACTCCACACACAACCCCGTCTATCTCGGGCCCTTCTGTCAAAGGCACTGAAATCTTGGCTGAGCCTTTGCGATGGCTCACAATTTAGGACATCGTTGAAACGTTTGTTGAAACTGGAAGCTTGGGTAGTGCCCTACGGAGCCCGTTTGTAGTACTCCCCTGTGCGTTCAGGTCCTGATCGTGTTCTCTCTCTCTCTCTCTCTCTCTCTCTCTCCCTCTCCCTCTCTCCCTCTCTCCCTCTCCCTCCTTCCCTCTTTCCCCCCCTTCCCCTCCCTCTCTCCTACTCTCTCTCTCTTCCCCTCTTTCACACACACACACACACACACACACACACACACACACACACACACACTGGAAGACTAGTGCCTTCGGAGTATTGTGCTACTAAGACAATCCTCTAAAAAGCTCATTTTTGTGGTTAAGTTCCTGTGCTAAACCCACTCTAGTCACTTCCTTAAAAAGAGAGGCAGAGCATTTATTTAGAGGAGGATGCCCAACCTCCCAGTATTGACATTTCTGTCAGGATCCTTCTTTGTTGGGCCAAGGGTGGGAGGGGGCTGTCCTCTGCATTATAGATGTTTAGAAGCATCCCTGACCTCTAGCGGGGACTATGCCATTAGCCCCCACTCTGTGATAATCAAAAACGTCTTTAGATGTTGCCAAAGATTGGGGGGGGGGGCAAAAATTGTCCTTTTGAGAACCACTGATTTAGAAGGAGTGGCTAAGTTTTTAAATGTTTCATTCAACAGGTTTTCCTAAAATATTTCAGACATTTAGGAAAGACTTGTCTGGAATGAATTTAGATAGGTAAGAAAATGTTTTGTTTTCATATTATTTTTGTTTTCATATTATTTTTGGAAGCTGCTGATGTTTACCTCTTGGGTAAACATGTCTGGAAATAGAGTGAAATAATCCAGGGCACTTACAGCTAATTTATTCAAAAGGTGTTTTTTTTTTTTTTTAATCATACTTGTTAGACACTTTGGAGATAGAAACAAGGTCCCTGTCCATCTACCTGCAGAGATGGCATGTCCACTTAATATAATATGAAATAATAACACTGTGCCGGGTGGGCAATAGCAAGGGCTCTGAAAGTCTGTATTGGCTAAATGAGACCGTGATTACAGACACCTGTGAAGGAGACTGGAAATTATAGTCTTTTTTTCCCCTCTCTCTTTTTCTCTTTGTTGTTATTGCTACTAGCTTTCAAGCACAGGAAGACACCAGAGAAATACCTTCTGGAACATCTTTATAAATCTTCCCTGAAATCTCACACCAAACCTGAGTCCACAATCTTGAATTACTGCTCACCTAAGCTTTGCTTTTACAAGCAACTTTTAAATTCCTAAGCATCAGGAGGATTGTTCTGTCCCACTTTTATGTTTTTATTTATCCTTTTAGTTCAACTTTTTAAGAAAAAAATAGTATGTGGTTAAAAAATATTTAAGTATACACAGGTATAAAATAAAAAATCTCCATGCCCGTCTTCATTCCCACACTCCCACTCACCAGTTAATGTATTGTTAACAGTTTGTTTCTAATACAATTTTATTTTTATTTATTTAAGATTTTATTTTTAAGTAATCTCTTCACCCAATATGGGGCCCGAACTCACAACCCTGAGATCAAGAGTTGCATGCTATACTGACTTTGGCCAGCCAGGTGCCCCTCCAATATAATTTTAAATAGCATATTTTCATTCCCTGATTTATCCATTTTTGACATAATTACAGGCTTCCCACCCATGAAAGATGAGGAATATAACTCATACTATTTCTCTCCTCTTCATTTTTGGTAGTTATGTTATTTTTAGTTTTTCCAGCCTTTAGGATTTTAAGGTATTTAAACCTCTACAATCTGATTTATCAACTTTAGTGACTACTTATTAACTCTTATTATGAAAAGTTAACACACTAATGCACTTCTACTTTCTTCTATCTCTCCTCTCACCCCTTCCTCCCCCAATTAACAAGTTATATACATTTTATAACAAACTATGTTAATGTGTAATATATATTCATATAAAGTCATTTTACTTTGCCAAGTTTTGTTACGTTCATATTATGTTTTCTAATCATAATTAACTCAGTACAGGTTAATTCTAAAAATTGAAAACCAATCAACAATATAATTTCATGCTAAGAACCCAATAATGTGATTGGATTCGTGCACAAAAAACCCCCAAAATCCTGTCAGCAAAACTTGGCTCCTAAAAGGAGAACTTTTCAACTTTCAGTTGTTTTTAATTATCTTCCGGTTTCCTGAGTTGGGTTCAGTGGCTGCACTTTTTTGATTCCCATATTGCTTGCTTGCTTCTGTTCCCTTTCTCTTGGCTGGAGAAACTCCACAGGTAATTATCTCATGAAGATCTCATGGGCAGTCAGATTTCTGAGTTCTTGCCTGTCTGGAGATGTTTTCATTTTACCTTTATACTTAATTAATAATATAACCTGGCATAAAAGAAGACATTTAAAACCCTTTTCCTGGGGCGCCTGGGTGGCACAGCGGTTAAGCGTCTGCCTTCGGCTCAGGGCATGATCCCGGCGTTATGGGATCGAGGCCCACATCAGGCTCTTCCACTATGAGCCTGCTTCTTCCTCTCCCACTCCCCCTGCTTGTGTTCCCTCTCTCGCTCGCTGTCTCTATCTCTGTCAAATAAATAAATAAAATCTTTTAAAAAATAAAATTAAAAAAAAATAAAACCCTTTTCCTCAGAGCTCTGAAGACATTGCTTCTTTGCCTTCCAGTACCCAGTATTGCTGACCATTCTGATTCTCGGACGCTAGTGATATGTGATTACCTCCTTCATTTGTCTCTGTGCTGTCCTTTAGAACTCCTACTGGATAGCTGTTGGCCCTCTTGGATATCTAAGATTTGAGGTGTTTATATGATAATATGCAGCCCTTGAACAAAAATTTTTATTTTGGTATTCATATTTGTCATTTCCAAGAACCGGATCTTGTTCTCTCTTGCTGTTCAAATAGTTGTTGCTTCTTAACAACTTAAATCTCTTTTGAGAGTACTCTTATTATTAAAGTTCTTTTTTGTTCTTTGAAGTTCTTTTTTTTTTCCTTCAGGATTAGTTCCGTTAATCTTTGTGCTTCTCTTCCATACTATTGATGGCCCTTAGGTGACAGGTAATCCTTGGTTATCAGTTTGTATTGATAAATGAATGGCCAGTAGGTAGCTAGAATGGAGTCCTTCTGCGGCGGAGCTTTCCTGGAAGGGTGGCTGTGAGTCCTATGTGGGTGGATGGGGGATGGCAGAGCCAGCCTCTTGTGGAGTGTCGGCAGGAAGCGCGCAAGCTGGAGTCCCCACTATGACTAGAGTTAGGATAAGGATACCTCACTGTGTGGTCAGAGTTCTTCATGCATTTCATTTCCGGGTGGAATGTCCCTCCCTCCTTTCTCATCCAGGCCTATTGGGCAGGGCCTGTGGAACCTCATACTGTGCTCTGCTTCTCTTTCAGACCTAAAACCTCCCTGGAGAGGCTGCCCGCTCTTTGTAGGAAGCAGTTCTTTGGGCTTCCTCTGGAAACAAATACAACTGCTCTGTATAAGGGCAGAAGAAGGGGGTTGCCTGCCTGGCCAGCTGCTTTGAGTTGACTTCTTGAACCTCTCCGATGGCAGTCCCCAGCTCCCTCCGCTCTGCATTCAGTTGACTCTGAGCTTGGAACTTCCCAGAAGAACTTTACTTACCTCTCTTGTCTTGAGCTGTGGTGGTCTCCATGCTGGTTTTCCATCAAATGAAAGCATTTATTTTCATTCTTTAAGGACTTCAATATTACTTGTCTACTGGTGACACCTTTCTTATTTTAAAGGGCTGTTTTTGTATTTGTTTGTTTGTATTTGTTATTTCAGTAAGATCTTGGGAAGAAAGGAAATTGGGTGCTCAACTGCCATCTTGACCTGAACTTCCTGTTATACATAACATCTCTTTACTTGATCAAATTCTTAATTTCTCCTCATAAATCTTCCTAAGAAGATGCTTGTTTTATATTTCCAAGCATTCTCTGGTAAATTTGGTAAGATTGTGTTTTTAAGGAAATCCACCCTTAAAAAGTCATAAAATGCAACCAATATTGGCTTACCTTCTATTTTCAATTGCCCTGTTATTATTCTAAATGAAAATGGGGCCAACTGTAGATGACAGATGAATGTGGAGAAACACAGGTTTTGAAGCCAAACAGGTCTGAGCCCCATCTCCATGTGCCCCATAGAATGTTTCAGAAGTTCCCTAGAGCCTCCATTTCCTTGCCTGTAGAAAGGGAATATTAATACATGCCTTGATTAGTTTTTGTTAATATAAATGAAATAACCAGAGTAAGGCAACTACTGTGAAGGTACGACTACATAGTAAGTTCTCAGTAAATGTTAATTTTGTTATCCTCAGTCACCTGCCATCTTTACACGGAATTTCAGAAACAATCTTTGGCGTCAGTTTAAGGAAGGCAGAGAGACCTTGATGAATAATGTATTGATTTTGCTAACCACTGAATTGGGGGAAAAAAAAAAGCCAAACATTAAATGTTGTCTAGAGATTGCTCTTTCATATGCCTTTACCCTTGGTCCCTATAACTTGTTTCTCTGGGAGGTGAGATAAACAGGATTCCCCCAGAGACTTGTACAGTGGCTTTGGCAGAGTTATTCTTCACTTATTACAAGACACAGTCATTTCAGAATTAAAACACCCCGCTGATGCAATGTGTCAAGGAACCAAGCATCCAAAGAGGAAGGTGGACACTTTATGAGAACTAAAAATGGTTAAAAAAAAAAAAAGTGACAACGTAAAATTGACCTAATTATTTGAAAAAGATTTGATAATTTTAGAAGAACCAGCAAATTATTACAAAAAATTGAAATTCAAAGAGACAAAGGAACTTGAAGGAGTAGTTATTACTTACTTGTGACTGGTAACAGTCATTTTAACTAGTCAAAATCAATACATTTCTGTCTTCCTATCGTGTTAATGATAAGTAACTGAACTACTTGTAGAAAGAATAAAAATTGTTTGATTACAATGCATTTAACTTCAAACCTTTAAAAAAAAAAGTTTGGATTATTTTTAAGCTATTTAATTGGGGCACCTGGCTGGCTCAGTCAGAGGAGCATAGGACTCTTGATCTCAGGGTTGGGAGTTCGAGCCCCATGTTAGATGTAGAAATTACTTAAATAAATACAATGAACATGTCTCATTTAAATAAAAGTAAATGTTTAAGCACACACACCATCACTGCCACCACCAACACACATGCATAGATACAGTGGTGGTAATTTACTCTCCGGGGGGAAAAATATGGTATTGGGAGCCTCTGGGATTTAGGAGCACTTTCCCTATGATGCAAACACACTGTGCCTGACTTTACTGAGAAATAAGTATGGAAGAAAATATTTCAAAGAAAATAGAAACCAGGATCTTCTATGTACGTGCATTATTTGACTGTTAAAATGTGCTATATTTGGAAGAACTGCCGACAGCTATATGGGTATGCTGAAAACTAACACTCTGTCTAAACTTCAGGACTATGTATCACACGCTGTATCCAGGAATTCCAACATCAGTACAAACAGAAGAAAGCTGGCTTCAAGAATTCTCTGGCAGAAGGCAGAGAAGTGAGTAGTTTGATTTCTTAGCATTTGCTGGACGATAGGCTTGCCCGTTGGAAAAAGCGTGACCAGAGGTGGCGGGAGAGCCAGGTTTGAATCCCAGCCCAAGACAAAGTGACATGGAGATGCCGAGGCAGGTGCCCTTCGCCCCACAGAGCCTCAGGGTCACCATGTGCCGCTAATAAGAATCATACTCCAGTCCCAGAATTGTTAGGAAGAGCAACATGAGATTAAATATTTAAATTCTTTGGCACCTCGTCTGTAATAAATGCCAATGTTTACGTTCACATCAAGAAGTAATCTGCTCTTATGTTTTGCTACAGATCTTCATTTTTTATGAAGAAGTAACATGCACGCGGTTTCTAAATGCCAACCATTAAGAAATATATAATATAAAAATGAATATTTAAATTTATCCCAGTATAAGGAATTATGAATAGCCTTTCCTTTGAACTTTTCTATTTGTTTTCATCACACGCTTCCTGAGCACCTACCGCATGCCAAGCACCCATCAGAGTCCAAACCCTGTTCTAGGGAAATGGCAGTGAATAAAACCAAAACCCCTGTCTCAGTGATCTGGTGTTAAAGTGTGGAAGGTGGAGGTGATGGTGAGATAGAGAATACACAAAAGAAGCAAGTATGTAGTACATTAGGCGATAGACGTGCTAAGGAGAAAAAGCAGAAGAAGGGACGGGAGATGTTGGGTGTGAGGGGTGTCAGGAAGGTTACATGGGGTGCTCAGGGAAATCTTCACTGGGAAGCTAAAATACTTGAGCAAAGACCTCAAGGATGAGAGAGAGTGAGCCAGAATGATCTCCTGGGAAAGGATTCCAGGCACGTGGACTAGCACATGCCTCCTCCCAGAACAAGCGGCAGTCGGTGTGGCTGCGGTGAAGTAAATAGGAGGAGAATCTGAGGGGAGAGGGTCAGAGGGACAATCGAGGACCAGATCTTTTTCAACGGGAATGAAGTGGTAAGACACTAGTGGGTTTGCACAGAGGAGTGACAAAATCAAACATAAAAATGGACTAAATACAAAAAAGATGTTAATAATTCCCAAATTAATCTACACAGTCAATGTAATTCTCATGGGATTTTTCAACGGAATTTGACAAGCTGATTTGTCGCCCTGGCTTAGCAGTGTGAAAAGACAAACCGAGGCATTTTCAGATTTCTAAGTTTGAGCAAACATAGATTGAAACAGAGCAGTGCCCAACAGGAGATAGTTAGGAGGGCTCTCCAGATAAGAGCGAGGGAGAAGTTTTTACAGAGAAGACACTGGAGCAAAACAAGGACACGTTTTGATTGGCTATTGCTTAAGGGCTTGAGTTATTCGGGCAGTCTGGTTGGCTGTTCCCGAGTGGCTGTTCTTAACCTTGAGGCATTTACAGGAATTGACAGGCGCAGATTGCAGTTTGCTTACCTAGGCTACCAGGGAAGGCATTAGGGCCACCTCATCGGATGGCCGCTCTGTCTGAACCAAGCAGGAACCTCGTGAGTCTAGGTGTGCCTCTCCATTTCTTTCAGATCTTCTTTTTTTTTCCCCCATAAAGGACTCATGCAGCTCTTCCTAGTTTATTCCTAGGTGTTTCATAGTCCTGTATTGATGTAGCAAATGGACACTTTTTTCCTATTACATTTTCTAATCATTGTCAATGCATTGGAAAATTATTGATTTCTATATTTTAATCTTGTATCTGACCCCCCCTTAGTGAATTTTCTTATTAATTCTCATAGTTCGTGAGTTGAAAGTCTATGAAACAATTAACATTTCCCATGAGTAATGGCAACTTTATCTCTTCTTTAACTTTTTTACTTAGCCGTGTATCATGGACATCCTTCCATGTCATGAAAGATCGATCTAATTCATTGAAACAGCATAGCATTCCCTTATATACAGTTGTTGTGGCTTATGTAATAAAACTGATTGCTAGATATTTCGGAGTTGGTTTGGTTTGATGTTTTCAGCTCTTCCCTTTAACAAGTAATGCCTTAATAAAAAATCTTTGTGCATTCATTTTTTTATCCCTGTACTGGCATCTCTGTTGGACAAAATGCCTAAAACAGATTTAAAATTTTTTTTCATATTCTCCACATAGGAAGTGCATCATTTTCTGAAGCCCACTTCTTCCTCCAGGAGCAGTCCTTGCTGGCCCTGGCTCTGTGAGCAAACGGGCCAGCTCCCTCCCCTTACCTCTGTCCCATTGCAGGTTAATCCAGTTGGTTTTCATCATTCCAGTTCTCTCTGTTTAAATCTTCTACACATTCATTAAAAGTTGCTGATGGTCACCTTCCCCATTTCCAGTACTGCCCTGGAATCTGTGGAGGGAATAATCCTCATGGTTGAGTTCAATGTCTTAAACAAGAACCCCCAGCACCCTTCAACCTGAGAAATCTTTTACAGAATGACAGACATAAGGTAGACAAAGTAGTGCTTTAAAAAAGTAGAAAACAAAAGTGTCTGGAAACAAGGTTTATAATCAAATAAAGTGTGCAGCTCTGTAGTAGTCTAGGACCGGAAAGGAACGGGGAAACATTTTTAAATATGATCCGTCTGTTCCCCACTGTCCATAAGAAGTTATTTGGAAAAGGTAAAAAAAAAAAAAAAAAAAAAAGGTAAAACAAACACAAGGGTATTTATTTTGCTAAAAGGCATATTTTCTTTTACATTAAACTTCTTTCCTACTTCGTCAGGATTGATGACAAACGTACACTCATTTTACAGGGAAGAAACCATCCGCAGTAACTAAAGAAACTGAACACGAAAACCTGGCTTCTAAGTTAAGAGGTAAATGGATGTGTGGAGTTCTTCCCTCTGCCTGCGAAGGCAAACCGCCATTGGGGAACCAGCCTTAACTGGGACAGTGCCCCCCCCTCTGGAAAACCTCCCCTAAGAATATACTCAAGGAGGTGGTGAAGAGGTTTCAGGGCATTGTAACTGTGTGTGTGTGTGTGTGTGTGTGTGTGTGTGTGTGTGTGTTTGAGATGGGTAGCGGGTGACGAGAAAGTAGAAGACAGTTTTAAACTTTCTTTCTAAATCGATGCTTTTCTCTTCAGAAAAATGGGTAATTAATCCGAAAGAGCGAAGACTGGGTATTTTATGTGAGCTGGAGGTAAGAAATGTTATCAGTCCAATAGTACACAGTGTTCATGGTAAATATCACTTATCCCAACATCAATTCTCTGTCTCTCTCTCTAAAAATGTAGTTTAAAGACGACTTCATGACGCTGTTTGAGCCTTCTCTGAGAACGCTGCCTAGCATCGGGCCGCCGTCCATTCTGGCATTCAAACAAGAGAGTTGCAATTTAGGCATTAACTTCAAGGTGATTTTCATTCCTATTATTTTAAAATTTTAAAATTTTGTTTATTAGCACATGATGTAATAAGCCACACGATGATTTGCACAGAAGACATGAACATACTTCAAAATGAGAAACAGGCAACGAGCTCTTTCACCTGGAACAGCACCTGGGTGGCTGTGTTCGTCCGCTCGCGCTGCTGGAACAACGTACCGCCAACCGGGTGCCTGAAAAGCACAGCAATTTATCGTCTCTCGGCTCTGAAGGCTACAAGTTCAAAATCCATGTGTCAGCCAGTCCAGCCTCTAGGGGAGCATCCTTCTTGCCTCTTCCTAGCTTCCTGGCCATCGAACCCTGGCCTGCCATGGCTTGCGGCTGCTCCACTCCTATGGCCGCCTCAGCTGTGCCGGCGTTCTCTGTGTGTCTGTGTGCCGGTGTCCCTCTTCTCCAAGGACACCAGTCATGTTGGATTATGACCTAATGACCTCATCCTCACTTGAATAGCTCTGCAAAGAGCCCATTTCTACAGAAGGCCCTATTCCCAGGTACCACCGGTTGGGACTTCAAAATATCTTTTCAGGGGACATGATTCATTCCATAACAGTGGCCGCAAGGCCTGGAAACAAAGGTGAATGTTTAGCATTCTTGATCGTGCCTCTGCCTGATGGGCAAGGGAAAGGCCGCCTTCATAATTCCCACAGGACTGCACCCCAGCCGTGAGCGACTGATTGGTGGTATGATTGCTTCCAAACTCGAATGGGCTGGCGGTGTGGAGATAGCCGCACCGTCCCCAGATCGGAACCCCCTTCATTATTTCCCGTGAGGTACGCTAAAGGCGCAGGCTTCCTCCCTGGGAGTAAGAGCCGGCGGCCTAGGAGGTGGCATGCCGCAGACGTGTGTGCGAGTTGATGGCGATGCCGGGTGCGCAGGCTCACGTGAAGCTCGCGGCCACTCTGGGCCGCGCATTCAACTGTACAAGCCTAGTGAGGGGGGCCCGTTAAATATGTCATGTACTGTAATACCAGTCGTATTTGCTGTTTATGTTTGTCCAGGTTTTTCTGAACTTTAGGGTCACCCTTTAGACTCTTCAGGCTGAAACTCTTGTTCAAACCCAGCTCCTTCCTCTTTCTGAACCCCAAAAGCTTGTACCCGAGGAGATGGCTGGAGTTTTCTTCTGCTGACACCCAGAGATGGTCCTGAACATGAGGAAAGCCTGGTGGTCTTTCTTCCAGGGGGAGTTGTCCCTGCACTGGCCCCCGGATCTTGGGCAGATCTTTCAGGCCCGCTTGCCTGGGGCTTTGACAGGGGCGGCCACAGCTGGCCTGCCAGCTCTCCTCTCCAGCTGCACCCTCTTCAGGGGCAGATTCCAGCCCCACTCGTGGTCTTTGGAAGCATCTCCTACTTGCTTCCCTCGCAGATGAAAGGGTAAAGGGACTATGGGCTGAGGAGCTAATTACCAAGACCCTGGTAGGGAAATGGCCTGGCGTCGCCACACTCTCTTTCTCCCTGCCCTGTCACCTGGGAGACAAACTAGATGTTTTACCACCGTCTCTCCATGGCGGGGCGTTACCCCCCAAGGGTTCTGCTTTCAGCCATGTGCAGTACTTATTATCAGGTAGTTTCAACAGCCTCAAGATAGTGGCCATCACCCCAGAGTGGTGACTGTCTGGCTGCACTGGCCACCTCAGCCACCATTTGGCCACACAGTGGCCATTTTGTCAGTCCCAGAGAACGGCAGAGACAGCTGGCCTGGTAGTGTTCGTGACCTGCAAGTCTCGCACGCTGTGGGTTTCTCCTGGAGGCCTGTGCTGAGGCTTGGCTGCTTGCCTGCCCAGGAGCCCCCTAACTCCAAGTCTCCTGTGGTTTCCCCTGGCCTCCCACACCCCTTCTGAATTAACCTCCTAGCACAGACAGGAGATTTCAGAGTCCCAACCTGGGGCTAATGTGTATTATCCTTTGTCTCCTGCATCTAATCACACACTGTAGCCCTCCCTCTGATGACTCCAATGTCAGCAGTAAAGCCATTTGTGCAACTTTCTTCTCGCACTGAGGAGGCATCCTAAGGATCCACCAGCTCCTGATGGGCTCAGCTGCGCTCTGGTGAACCAGACAGAGGCCCTCAAAACACCACCTCAGCCTCTTCAGGCCTCAGCAGCCCTTGAATAGAAATAAGGTTTCATTACTGGAATATACAGATCTTGCTGGCTTGGCACCTTCTGGTATAGGATCTCAGCCCCCTGCAAATTCACCCCCAGCTATTTCAGCCCCCAGGGATTCGGACTGGTTGGCACATCCCCCCACCCCCATCCCTCTTGCTCCCCTACTGGACATTTGCTGGTCCTGCCCAGAGCCCTGGCTCCTACTGCTCTCAGAGGCTCTGGGCTTCCTTGTGCACACCGATTCATTTTTGTTTTTCCCTCACTGAAGGAAGAAGAGGAGGAAGTATCACCCCGGTGTGAATTTTGTGGGGGCGATCTAAGAACATTTCTTTCCAATGTGGATATTTTCTCTGATGATGATAGCGCGGAATCAATAGAAGAAGTAAGTTCTAAAGCAGGTTTACGGAGGAAATGGTGTTATTTTTAAATCTATGAAGTATTTTCTCCTGTATCTTCCCCTGCACTGAAATGCTTAAAAGAGTTACGTGTTAGCTGGTGGGGAAATGCACATCATAATCACGACGAGATACCATCTCATACCCACTCTGATGGCTATAATAAAAAAGACGGATGATACTAATAAGTGTCGGCAAGGTTGTAGAGAAACTAGAAGATAATATGGTGCAGCCACTTCGAGAAACAGTCTGGCAATTCCTTGAAAAGTTAAATATGTGGGTACATATAGCTCAGCAATTACACTTCTAGGTTTATGCCCAAGAGAAGTGACACCCTCTATCCACACAAAAACTTGAACACAAATGTTCGTAGTAACATGATTCATAACAGCTGAAAAGTGAAAACAACCCAAATATCTATCAGCTGATAAACAGGCGAATAAATGTGGTGTGTCCATACAATGGAATATTATTCAACCATAAAAAGAACTGAAGTACTGATACATGCTACAACAAGACGAACCTTGAAAACGTTATGCTGAGCAAAAGCCGATCACGAAGTACAACAAGTGTCTGATTCCACTTATTGAATGTACCGAACAGGAAATCTAGGCAGACAGAATGCAGGTTAGTTCCTTCCAGGAGCTGAGAGAAGAGGATGGGGAGGGCGTGTTAAGGGATAAGGGTTCATGTTCTAAAAGTTTGCTGCAGTGATGGTTTTGCATAACTCTGTGAATTCACTAAAAACCACTGACTCATCCACTTGAAATGGATGCAAATTACGGTATATGAATTCTATCTCAAGAAAGCTGTTACCAGAAAAAAGTTACCATAGATCATTATCTAAAGTTCATTAGCCATTTGGGGTTTTTTCCCCTAAGTATCTTCATCGAAGACTAGTGAGATGAAAAATGACCTTTCTGTTTTTCAGGCCTCCTGTTGTAGGTATTTTCAAAATCTGGTTGACTACATCTATGAGGAAAAAAAAAAAACCCAGGGCCCTAAAGCGGAATTAATCTGTATTGACCCTCACGCAGCCCATGGCACTGAAGTTGATAGACTCAAAGCAAAGGAAAAAGCCCTGCAGAGGTAACACTGAGCCTTTGATGTTGAAACTCAGGCCCACTGAAGTAGAGAGCTTTTTGTCAATGAACTTAGTTTTTTAAAAATATATAATTTTGAAGAGGTGTTCCAGGTAAGAAATAAAAATTGGCCGATGCAAACTCATTAAAATTCTGGGTGGATGTTGTTGAAATTCAGAAGCTCCCAGAAACTCCGTGAACTCACCAATTTAAAGTCGAAATCTACCAACTGCAAATTCTCAGCTCAATTTAGAATTCCCGTGTTGGAGAAATTTGTCGACTAAAGAGAGTAGAGACCCATGTGAACTGATTAAATGCCTGGATTCACAAGTAATGATAGATAAAAATAATAAGGGATGGCATTTAAACAGTTGAAATTTGTACTAAAATTCGGTTTTAAACTTCAAACACATTTCAGACTTTTGCATCATATTTTTCAATCTTACAGAAAACAAGAGCGACAAATGGCCAGACAATTTGCAATAATGACAAACGGACAGACGAATTTTCCTGAAGAAGGTGAGTTCCTCAGCACTGATGCTATCAATCAGTTGTACATCAGAAAGCTCAGATGTTTGACCAAGAGCTGAAATTGGTGTATTTAAAAAATAATATTTAAAATGTTCATTCCAGGGGTGCCTGGGTGGCTTAGTCATTATGCATCTGCCTTTGGCTCAGGTCATGATCCCAGGGTTCTGGGGCTCTGTGCTCTGTGGGGGACCTGCTTCTCCCTCCCTCTCTGCCCCTCCCCCTGCTCCTTCTCTCTTGCTCTCTCTCAAGTAAATAAAATCTAAAAAAATAATAATAATAATACATAAATAAAATGTTCATTCCGGTCAATGCATCAGTGAAAATGGTTCAGAAAAAATGGCGTTTCAGTCATGTGGCTTTTGAAGTTTTTAGTCTTCCGCTTACAGTTGTTATTCATCGACATAAATTAGCAACATCTATAGAGCACTTTACAGGTAGTTGCAAAGAGTTCCGAGTTGCTATAGTATGGGTGAAACTGAAGGAGCACTGATTTTTAGAATCAGAAGTTCTTGATTTATAGTCTTGCTTTTCTCCCTGTAGGCTGGCTGATTTGGGGTAAATTACTTAATCTTTCCGAGCATCAGGCAGCTCCTGTACCACTCAGAGCTATTGAAAAGATACGTAGACAAAATAAACGTTTGTTGTGGTTTAAACTAAATCCCTAATACAAAGTTCCTTGATAGTCAACTATTCCTTACTAAACATAAGGCCAGAAAATTCCACTTAATAAAAATCATCTTTCTTTTAACAAAGGAACGTTTTCATTTTTTAACAAAAGAAGGCACTCACTTTAATTTAATGAAGGACCTCATTTGTCTTCCATTAAAAAAAAAGTCTGATGAATCAATGCATTTGTAATAGGGTTTGAAATTTCATTTTAGAAGAGAAGTTTTGGATTATTTTAAACAAATACCTACTTTCATGTGATTCTTTTCTCATTAGATTCAAAGCACTTAAAAACAATTTCTTATCAACTTTCCGTGGATATTCCAGAAAAAGAGCTAGTTGCTGACACACTACTTGACTTCCAGCTAGAAAATAGAAACATTTCCATGGTTTGCTGTGATGCTAGAACAGCATGTGGAAAGGTAATTCTTTTTTAATTTTTTTACTCAGACTCTAAAATCAGTTTTTCCTAAAATTGTAAAAGCTATGATAATGAATGTAACAGGTTGGCTACATAACACTTTTAACTCTTTGTCAAGAACAAATGGTACAGACTGGCTTCTTCCACTAGACTTTATAACAATGCTTTTACATATATTATATGGCAGGCTATTTTGGTTAAAGCCTTTTGATTTTAAAATGTGATCATTGGAACATTTGGAACCCTTAAAAAACTAGAGAAAAAGGGGGAGAAAATCACCTAAAGCCTCAAGCACTTCCCCAAAATCATTGTTAATATTTCAATATTTTCTAGATCCACACTGCCCAATAGGGTAGCAACAACTACTTATGCCTATCTAAATTTAAAATACCTAAAATTAGGGGCACCTGGGTGGCACAGCGGTTAAGCGTCTGCCTTCGGCTCAGGGCATGATCCCGGGGTCCTGGGATCGAGCCCCACATCAGGCTCCTCCGCTATGAGCCTGCTTCTTCCTCTCCCACTCCCCCTGCTTGTGTTCCCTCTCTCGCTGGCTGTCTCTATCTCTGTCAAATAAATAAATAAAATCTTTTAAAAAAATAAAATAAAATACCTAAAATTAAATTAAATTTAAAATGGAACTATTCAGTCACACTAGGGAACTATTCAGTCACACTAGTCACATTTCTTTTTTTTTTTAAAGACATTTTATTTTTATTTTTTTAAAGATTTTATTTATTTAATCGACAGAGATAGAGACAGCCAGCAAGAGAGGGAACACAAGCAGGGGGAGTGGGAGAGGAAGAAGCAGGCTCATAGCGGAGAAGCCTGATGTGGGGCTCGATCCCACAACGCCGGGATCACGCCCTGAGCCGAAGGCAGACGCTTAACCGCTGTGCCACCCAGGTGCCCCACACTAGTCACATTTCTAATACTGAACAGCTGTGTGTGACTAAGGGCTACCATATTGCAGTGCTGATACAGAACATTCTTACGGTCACCGAAAGTTCTATCAGACAGCACTGTTCTAGACTTTTTACCCATTGGTTTTGGTTAACATACTTGTAATTATATTACATGTGTAATTTTTATCTCTTTTTAAAATTTATTAGAGAAAATATTTCCATGATATTATATAGCTTACATTAACAGCATTTTAATATCTATGTGCTTCTTTATGTAATTTATTTAACCATTCCCCTGTTATTGGACATACAGGTTAACAGGGGTTTTTTTGCTATACTAAATAACATTGCTTTGAATATCTTTGTGTATAAATGTATTTTTATATAAGTATATTATTTCAGAATAGATTTCTAGAAATTAAATTATGGAGACCAGATTTGTTTCTCTTCGGTGATATAGAATTTAAGGCATGGCAGTGAACTGAAGTGACAGAATCAAATCCAAATAGTGTCTGGAGGAAAGTCACCTGTCCCTCAGATTTCTCCTGCAAATTATCTTTCAGTTTCAGTTACTAGCACACAGTGAAAAAGAACCAAGAATGCAAGAAAACTCAACACCACAGTTGAAAACCCAGAGGAATAATATTTAATTTAAAAAAGACCTGCAAAGACTTTGGAAATTAAACTATGCTTAAGAAAATAAAATATCAGCTTGAAGATATACAGGGGGAACAGAAAGTTATAGCAACATAATCAGTGTGTAAAGAAAACAATGGAACTTATAGAAATGAAAAATATAACAACTGAAGTTTAAAAACTTAAAAGATGACAGTTAAACACAGGTTAGACCCAACTAAAGAGAGAACTAATGACCTGGAAAAAAGTTAAAAAAAAATTATAAAATTCTCCATGGTAACAAACTTAAGTAAAGAATATAGAATAAAGTGTATGATATATGAAAATGAGGTGTCCAAAACATATTTATTCAAAATCCCAAAAGGAGAGGAGAAAGAAAATCTGACAGAGACAGTATCTGAAGAGATAATGGATAATTTTCTACAGATGTAAGAAGCCCAATGAATTCCAATCAAGATGAAATAAAGAAAAAAAAAATCCTAGACATGTCAGAGCAAAACCGTAGAACACAGAGGGAAAAAATATCTTAAAAGCAGCAGAGAACAAGTAGTCCTATTTATATTCAAAGAAGAGTTAGACTGTCAGATAATCTCCCAAAAGCAACAATGGAAGACAGAAGGCAGTGGAATGTCTTTAGTGTGCTTAAAGAAAGTTATCAGTCTAGAAGTCTATAACTGGTTAAAATATTTTTCAAGAAAATGTGCCCAAAAAAGACATTGTCTAGTAAAGTGAAAGATCATTTGTCACTAGTAGCCCCTCATTAAAGGATATTCTAAAGAATGTGCTTTGTGTAATTTAGATGATCTGAGACTCAAGAAAGATGAAGAGAAAAAGTGGTACATTAGACTTTTTTTTCAAGTTGATTTATAAAAATTCCTTATACTAGGATGCAAGCCCGTTGTGTGTTGTATTGCTGCAACTACTTTTCCCTTCTTGTCTTGTCTTTCACCATTTTAATCGTAATTTATCAAATCCTTCATGGATACTGCTTTTTTTCATTGGTTGGTTAATCCTTCTCTGACCTGATATAATAAAGCTATTCTCCTATGTTAAAAAAATCTCTGTAGGTCTGCATTTCACATTTAGGTCTTTATTCCACTTGGAAGTGATTTTTACATATAATGTGAGGTAGTGGTTCTAATTTCATTTAAACAATATGGAGGGGCACTTGGGTGGGTCAGTCGGTTAAGCGTCTGCCTTTGGCTCAGCTCATGATCCCGTTACGATTATGGAATTTTTCATTTTTCCTTTTCCTTTTGTGGAATTTTGCTTTACATATATTGAAACTGTCTTAATATGGGAAAAGTCTTTTGTAATGTTACATCTTCCTGGTGGATTAAAACTTTTATCATTCTGAAGTAATCTTTATCTCTAGTAATACTCTTTAGTATTTTCATATATCATTTATAATCTTTTTGTATTCTTATATTTTAGATTTGTCTCTTGTAAATAATATATGGTTGGAATTTTTCCTTAAAAAAAGAACTAATATGACATTCTTTGTCTATTAACTGGAGCATTTAGTCTATTTACATATAATTACTGACATTCTTTAATATTTTCTATTTGTTCCTTGTTACGTATTTTTCTTTTCCTTTATCCTTCCTGGTCTTTTGGGTAGGTATTTAAAATATGTCATTCTATTTTTTGTTTTACCTCTACAAGCTTGGAAGTTAGACTCTCTGTCTCTATTGTTTCTCTGGCTACCCTAGAAATTTCAGCAAGTAAATTTAATTTATCCAAGTCTGAAGTTAAGGTATATTATTTGCCCTTCTCTCAGATATTATACCCAGAGATGGAATTGCTGAATCCCAAGATATGTCTTTCACTTTACTAGATGAAGCCAAAATGATTTCCAAGTTGTTGGACCAAATTACATTGATCCACTAGAGGCAAACATAGTGACTCTTTGTTCTTCATCCTTTCCAATAGTCAGTACTAGCAGACTTTTCATTTTCTTTGCCAGTATGATAGGTATGAACTGATCTCTAATTGTGGTTTTAATTTCCCTTTCCCAGATTACTAATGATGTTGAGCACCTCTTCATTTATTGACTGTTTGAGATTTCTCCTTTGAGAAGTGCTCAAGAGTTTTTTTGGCCCATTTTTCTCAAATGGTCATAATATCCAAGAGGAACTGGGTACCAGCATACATGCATAACCACGTTTGCTGTATCACTGTTTACAATAGTCAAAAACTGGGAATGACCCAAATATCCATTAAATAAACAGTGATAAATTCATACCATGAAACACTATACACAAATCAAAGTTAATGGACAAGGGGCGCCTGGGTGGCTCAGTCGTTAAGCATCTGCCTTTGGCTCAGGGCATGATCCCGGGGTCCTGGGATCGAGCCCCACATCAGGCTCCTCCACTGGGAGCCTGCTTCTTCCTCTCCCACTCCCCCTGGCTGTGTTCCCTCTCTTGCTAGCTGTCTCTCTCCCTGTCAAATAAATAAATAAAATCTTAAAAAAAAAAAAGTTAATGGACCACAGCTACACACTGGAACATGCGTGAAACTCACATACATAACATTGAAAATATTAAAGATTACATGATGTATATTTCTACTTATGTAAAATTCAAAATGAGAAAAATTAAAGCTATTTGTTTAGAAATTATAAAAGTGCAAAGAAATGACCATGAAATCAGAGTAGTGGTTATGTCTAGGAAAGAAAGTTACCAACTTTAAGATAGACACACAGAAGGGGCTCCTAGAGTATTGGCATTGTTCTATTTCTTGACCCAGATGGCGATAACAATGGGTGAACACTTTATAATTACTCACTAACAAAACAGCATGTTTTAGCACTTTTCTGAATGTATTTCATATTTCATAACTTTTAAAATGAAAAAATGTGTTATCTTCCAAAATAAATGGCAACATTTATAGGAATATTTAGGTGGTTTCATTGTTTAGCCCTAGAAATTCTTGAATCGATTTTACTATAATACAAGATTAGGAATACAAAGAATCTTTGATTAGAAAATGTTACTGGGCACAAATTCATTTCCCTATTGAGTATTACATATAAAATAGTTAAAGTTGGAGATATAATAAGGATTATCTCCCTGTATTTCTTTCTTCAATTTCTCATACGCCATTAGTGTTTTGCTCAAATAACTTCAAGAGCAACCTTGAAGAGACACCAGATGCTAATAGCTTATACATGAGTTTAAAGTCACTCTGTTGAGGGGCACCTGGGTGGCTTGGTTGTTAAGTGTCTGCCTTCAGCTCAGGTCATGATTCCAAGGTCCTGAGATCAAGCCCCGCATCGGGGCTCCCTGCTCAGTGGGAAGCCTGCTTCTCCCTCTCCCACTCCCCCTGCTTGTGTTCCCTCTCTTGCTGTGTCTCTCTCTGTCAAATAAATAAAATCTTAAAAAAAATTAAAATAAAAAAATATAGTCAGTCTGTTGAAATATAATTTATATACAGAATTCACCTTTTTTAGATGTACAGCTCTATGAATTTTGGCAGTTATGTAACCACTACTACAATTAGCTTATAGAATATTTCCATTGTGCTAGGGCTGCCATTTAATCTTCTGTTTTGTTTCTATAGTAAATTGTGAACAAAGTAAAAAATTTTTTAAAAAAAAGCCCTTCCAAACAGATATGAAATGTCAGATTCCTGCCTGAAAGCTTTCATCAAGTTATCTGCAAGGGTTAGGAACAATCTTTAATGATTCCTAAGGATTGTTCCCTGTCACTGTTGCAGGGCCGAAAATTTAAATTAAGCAATGGTTTGTATCACTGCCTAGCGAGCAAGGAATGCCTATTACTATCATAATTAGTATGTTGTATCTGGAACAATTAGCAGTTAAGGGTCCTTTCATTTTCTGTGGTGCGTATATAGATCATGAGGAATGAGCTCTTAGAGAAACACTACAAACATGGGAGCAAGTTTCTGACTTCATTTCCAGATGGAACAACACAAATATTGTATCCTTTCAACAAGTTATTCATATTAGCTTTAGTTCTTCACAAAAAAGATAGGAAAAAAATATAGAAAACTATAAAGAAAAGATAGATATTATCCCAAACCCTGCCACCCAGAGAAAAGCTGTTAACATCTTTTTTATGTATCTTTCCTTTTTTATTTGAGCATATATATAATTCTTTAGAAATCAATTCTTCAACTTGTTATTCATACCTTTCAACTTGCCCTCTTTGTATAATAATATCAAATAATAATGTTATGAGTATATAATATGCAATAAAGATAGAAATACACCACCATTTTTATGACCACAAGGTATTTCATTACAGGGATGTACTGTAATTACAAAGGCAGTTTCACAATTTTTTGCTATTATATACAACAGCTAAATGAACAGCTTTGGCAGACTTCATTGCATATTATCACTTATTTCCTTGAATTGAATGTCTAGGAGTAGAAACTATGGCTAAGAAATTACAGACATTTTAAAGCTTTGATAGATTTTGTCCCCCAGAAAATGTGTACCAATTTACACATCTGCGAGCAGCACATTGTTTTTTAATACAAAAGTTCGATATCCATTTTATGGAACACTAAGTTACTCGTCTCTTGCACTTCCACCTGATGGCCAAGCCATTTGCTATGTGGACATAAAGGCCATTTAATACATCAAGGAAAGTAAAAAACAGACAAAACTATGAAGTGAGGAGAGCTTTTTGGTGAATGCAGGTCCCACTTTAATAGGAGAAAGTCATGTTTAGTAATAGTTTCCTAAAAGTTTAGGACCATATATATATATATATAAAAGTTTAGTCAAACCCAGTTAATCAACCAGAAGATTGACTTTCAAGGCGTAGGAAGTATAATGAAGTTTTAGCTCAGGCCCCATGAAAGAAAGTGTAGGTTTTGTTTTATCAACAAATTTTACATAACTTCCACCAACTTTTATCATTAGTTATCATTTCATGCCCTGGCTTTAATTCTTCATTCTCGTGAAGGCCATGGCTGCTTTTCACAATGACTCAGAGTCAGTCTTGTGTATACTTTACCTCTGGGCTTCTCTGATCAGCTTAGATAGGACTGAGTATTATTAACACTAAATTATCCTCAGGAAACTTTATTCTTTTTGATGCTATTATGAATGGAATTATTTTCTTAATTACATTTTCAGAATGTTCACTTCTAGTACACAGAAGTACAATTTAATTTTTGTACATTGGTCTTGTTGCCTACAACCCTGCTGGACTTGTTAGTTCTAATATACTGTTTCATGGATTCCTTAGGATTTTCTATATATAAGAGCAGGTCTCTGCAAATAGAGATAGTTTCACATCTTTCATTTCCAATCTGGATGACTTTTTTTCTTTTTCTTTCATAAAATTTCCCTAGTTAGACCTTTCAGTACAATGTTGAATAGAAGTGGGGAGAGTGAACATTTTTGATTGGTTCCTGATCTAAGCGGGAAGTCACTCAGTCTTTCACCATTAAGTATGATGTCAGTGGTGGGTTTTTGTTAGACACTATCAGGTTGAGGAGTTTCCCTTTTATTCTTAGTTCATTGAGTTATTTATCATGAAAAGGTATTGGATTTATCAAATGCTTTTTCTGTGTATATTGAAAGGATCATTTTTTTGCTCTTTATTCTATCAATATAATATATTTCATTGATTGATTTTTAGATGTCAAGCCAACCTTGCATTCCTGGGATAAACTCTACTTTGTCATAGTATGTAATTCTTTTTATACATTGCTAGATTCCATTTGCTGGTATTTTGGTTGAGGCTTTTTGCATCTTGTAAATATATTTTGATCCCATAAAAAGCATAAAATTCTTTTTGTAATAACAGTAGCTCCTATTCCATAATCGTTTCAAAGGCTCTCTCATAAATTGAATTTATTCCCGGAATAGTCAAGGACCATTAGAACAACTCAAATGACCTTATCTGATCTCAGCTACCCATCTGGAAACCTAGCCATCATCCGAGTGCCCAACAAAATAAATGGTTTCACTTGTATAGTCCAAGAAGACATGCCAACTGACCCTGCGATCCTGGCACTGCTAGATTCTTCTGGCAGAAGTTCATGCTATCATCCCAATGGAAATGTCTGGTAGGTTTCTAGGTTTCTCCTGCTGCCATTTTGGTGGGGGGGGCAGGGGGTGGTGGTTGTGAAATTTTATTTTTTCTTTTATTTTTTCTAACTTTATTGAGATATAATTGACATATAACATTGTGTAAGTTGAAGACATAAAATGTGTTGATTTGATACACTTACATATTGCAAAATGAGTATCACATTGCATTAGCTAACACCTCCATCATGTCACATAATTACCACTTCTTTTTTGTGTTGAGAACGTTTAAGATATACCTCTTAGCAACTTTCAAATATATATATACAGTATTATTAACTATTATCTCTATGCAGTATATTAAATCCCTAGAATTTAACCCTCTTATGGCTGGAAGTTTTCTTTTACCTTTCAAATTATAAAAATAAAAATAATTTAAGAATTATTTAAGTTAGTGGTCTTTAGATAGTCATGTTCAACTCAGAGGAATTTTTTAATTTATGTTATTCCATATCTTCTCGGAAAAATCCCAGGCAACTATGTAAAACAAAGCTCATCATATTCTTTCTATAAACAGTAAGAAAATATAAACTATGTTATTTTAATATTAGAAAAAGATTCTAAACAAATTATATGGTCACTTGAGGGATTTGGGATATGAACCCAGGTGGTCTCTCTATGCCTGATGTCATACTACCTCCTCTATGGAAATAATTCACAATGGATAGCTGCTACACTATGTTGTTATAGTTGTGCGTGTGTGTGTGTTATGTTTTGAGATATATCTATAACTATTCCAATATCCCTATAGCCACAACCAACAGTAATATACAAAGTCTCTAGAGATCCCGATCCCATTTTGATCTAGAACTTATCTACGCTGTGACTTCACATTATTTCATTTAGCCTGAGGAAGTGAAATTTGGGTTCTAATTTCAAATGCAGTTCCAACTTCCTGAGCTTTTCAGAAAGAGATACTCTTTCCCTTTAAATTATTTACAGGAATGACAATCTCATCTTGAGAAACTCCTTTCATAACTGACAATGTCTGGACATTCTGCCAGTACTTGAGAAAGTTAAGACATTTGTGGTTTTTTTAGGCCTAATGCAGTAGTCAGTCCATTACCCCTATGTGTACTGAAGAATTTCTACTTATCCTTCAGGGTTCAATAGCAATCCTGGGGTGCCTGGGTGGCTCAGGCATTGGGCGTCTGCCTTTGTCTCGGGTCGTGATCCCAGGGTCCTGGGATCGAGTCCCACATCATTGGGCTCCCTGCTTGGCGGGAAGCCTGCTTCTCCCTCTCCCACTCGCCCTGCTTGTGTTCCCTCTCTTGCTGTCTCTGTCAAATAAATAAATAAAATCTTTAAAATTAAAAAAAAGCAATCCTATATTACATCTGATGGGGTACTGTATTAATTGTCACCAGATATTCATTGGTTTCTAGGACTTTCCCCTGTCTGTGAAGTCTCTGACCCACTAGCTGAACTCCTGGCCCTCTGATGGGCCTTCTGCATACTCTCACAGCCCCTTCTAGCTGCCTCTGCCTTTCGTGTAGCAAGCCCATCTCCCCTGCTGGACTGATGTTGTTTGAAGGCACACTCTGATCTTTGCCACTACAAGCATGTATCTGTACGTGATATAGACTCAAATTGTTCATTTAATAAACATTCTTTATCTACATAGTTTTAGCCAAGTATTATTTTCATCCACATTTCCAGATGAAAGGAAACTTCTTCCTCCCGCATACAATAAGATCATCACCTCAATTTCTCATTTGCACTTTTGTTATTAGATTACTGCCACTAATCAGCAGTGGGGAAATAAGATGTTATCTTGCTCTAGGGCCCCTCATGGCCAATTCATCTAGTTTTTTGTTTTTTTTTTTAAGATTTTATTTATTTATTTGACAGAGATAGAGACAGCCAGCGAGAGAGGGAACACAAGCAGGGGGAGTGGGAGAGGAAGAAGCAGGCTCATAGCGGAGGAGCCTGATGTGGGGCTCGATTCCGGAACGCCGGGATCACGCCCTGAGCTGAAGGCAGACGCCTAACTGCTGTGCCATCCAGATGCCCCCAATTCATCTAGTTTTAAAAAAATAATTCATTATCAAATTCAGCCAACTTTCTAAGTACCCAGAACTATACCTATTCCCTCTCCTCAAGGAAGGGATGGGCGATCCAAGTTGGAAGAAGGTGAGAGAGCACGAGGAGGAGATAACTAAGTAGAATGGCAGTCCTTACTGCACTGGAACACAGACTGTGCTAATATGTATGTAATGCAGTGAAACGTGGCATCAGCTACGCCAAGAGACTGGGGAGGCCCCATTAGTCTAAACTCCACCTTGTGCTCTGTCACAAGGCTCTTCGCCGGCACTCTGAGCCATCTCAGAGATGTTCCCTGAGCCTCTCCTGCCCACACCCAGCCCTGACAAGAGCCATCCTAGAAGAACCCCTGGCTCCCAGTTGCTGGACACTATTAGAACACAGCTGTCCTGACTGAGGCCAATGGGGCCTTCCCCGGGATTATAGCCACTGGTCTTCATTTCATCCTGGGGAAAATCTAAGCACTGGTCTTCTCCCCTCTTCAGGCACAGCCTGCCCGCCTCGCCTGCATGTCTTCTTGTCCAGACTAAACCTTCCCTGCTCCCCCTTCATTCTTCCCAGCACACAGTTTTCCAGATCCTTTTACCATCCTGGTTCCGTCTTTGGGACCCAGTTTGGTTTGTCAGTAGGTCTTGGGTTGGATCCGCTACTTCAAATTAGCATAAAATTCAGTCCCAGTATTACCACTCCCAAGATTACCTGAGGTTTTGCACCACGTGTAGGCTACCGGCCAGCATAAACTGGGGCTCCCCTTGGCTAGCAAGCGACAGGGCTAATTTCAAGGTTGAATTATAATGTTCCTGTTTATAATTTTTGATTTCCTTCGTGCCCAGGGTATACATCAATATCTTGGGAGGTCAATACTCAGATCAAGCTGGCAACAGAATAAGGGCTTGGAATTGGTCCAGTTCTGTTGCTTCCTCACCCTTTGTTTCATTTAAACCTGTCTTCCTGGCTTTGAACCATTACATTGGAATTCGCATCTTAGAACAAGACAAGATTTCAATCACTTTTCTAGCAATGGGCCAACAGGCAAGAATCAGTGTTGGGACCAAAGTGAAGGTATGTACATTTTTGAAAACAGTTCAAAGCATTTAGAATAATAAGAGTAAAATGACTTTTGTTAGTGTGTACCGACAGATTATAATTGTGTGCAATCTACTGTCCACTAAGAGTTTTGGAATTCATTGGAAAAATCACATAGTGAAAATTTCATATTAATTGTTTATTCTTCAGAAATTCCTTTTAGTTCAGGGTGGATAATACTAACACCGTGTTTACTCTGTGACCAAGTAGTGTTACTTTGGGAGTTTGGTTTTAGGATTTTGTATTGTGTTTGTTTTTGCTTCGTGTTATAGCAGAAAGTCCTGGGCTGAGTCAGGAGACCTGGGTTCCAACCATGTTCAAGACTAAGCATAAGTCCCGTCTCCTTGGAGACACTTCCCAGACCTTCCAGCCCTTTGCCCAATCAGGGTCCAATTCATGGCCTTCCCTGGGGTGTCCATGTACTCACCTCTGTCCTTGTGCTTGCTGGACCATGCTGCCTTACTTGCCCCTATGGCTGCCTTTCCTACCAGATGGTGAGCTCTAGAAGGACAAAATCTCTGCCTTACTGATTCCTCTGCCCCACCCAGGGCATGGCCTAGAATACACTCTCAGGACTGGCAATGGTTAAGAACATGGCCTTCAGGTTACAGGGACATAGTTTCTTACCTCAACTTTGCTACTTAGCTAAGTGGGTGAACTTGAACTTCAGTTCCCTCATCTATAAGATGAGGAAATGATTCCTACCAAGCAGATTGCTGTGAAGATTCAATGAGAATGCAAAGTACCTAGCATGGTGCTTGATACCATGGTTGGTGGTACTAAGTACTCAGTAAATGAAAGCTCCATATAGAGTTTGTCAGTTATATCTCAATAATGTTGAAATATATATACAGATAGAGAGGTAGAGATAAATAAAGGTCTATGTAGCATATCTGGTGTGTGGCTCTGAACAAGTCCCTTAAACTCTGAGGCCCTTTGTTTCATCAATTATTAAAGGCAGAGACTGCTCCAGACTTCAAAGGTATTGTCAACCCCGAAAAATTCTATGCTTAAATAAGTGGAAATATGACCTCAATATTCAGCACAGGCAGAAATATCTCATAAAGACCCAACAGAGGGGACACTTCAGAGTCAGCCAACAGGGAGTGAGGGTCTACAGTGGGCTCAGCGCTATTCCGGCCACTTTCGGTCTGTCTGGCTACCGCGCTCAGCTGCTCAGGCTCCAGACAAGCTGCTTTATTTGTTAGAAATTCATAAGATAGGCTTCTTTTGACACATTACATTCATGGTAAATGCGTTCTTACCAAAAACGTAAAAAATGTTCTCTCTCTCTCTCTCTCCCCCCTCACTCCTTAGAAATGAATTTTAATCAGAAAGAGAGTCATTTTGATCCAAAAAAACAATGTGATGTTAAAATTTTTTCCATTTCTCATTATCCTCATGATCACCCTTTCTTTAGGTTTTTAAAAATTACGAAAGTGATAGGTTAAATACATTCTCATATTTGAAGATTCAAATAATATAGAAATAGGGTAAAAAATTGAGATTCCACTTTCATCCTTTCATCTATTCTCATCCCTTTCCCAAAGGTAATCACCACCCCAAAGCTAGTATTTCTTTGTTCAGTGTATTTATAAGTTATTCATACACATCTTTTTTAAAATAAAAATTGGATCGTATTGCTTTTATTGTTGGGGGGATTTTCTGTTTTTGTTTTCCAGTTAAGGAGTACTAGAGGTTTTTCCATGTCTACATTTCCAAGCATATTTGTCTATTTTGTTTTTAATCGCTCTATAATGTTTCATATGCATTATAGTTAATTTATGCCACATGGAGTGGCCTCCCAGTGGCATCAGCCAGTTCTTCACTTCCTCCTCCTGGAAGCATTTCTTGCCTTGCTTCCGGGGCACTGCTCTCCCTTGATTTTCCTTCCATCTTGGGGACTGTTCCTTCTCATTTTTCTTTGCTGACTCTCTTCATTTCCCCATTTTCTACATATTGAGGGCTCCAGGCCTCCCCCCGGGGCTCTTCTTCATCTCCCTAGTGAATCACTCCCTAGGTGGTCTCATGGAGTCTCCTGTCCTTAAATACCACCTCATCTTGATAACCATTTTCTCTTCCACGAACTTTTAGCTTGCACATCCCGGATTCCAACCCTGCATCTCCGTTTGTGTGTCTAAGAGGGCATTCAAAACTTAGCGAAATTAGATCGCAGAGCTTGGCGCACCCTCAGTCTTCTCCACCTCAGCGATGACGACTGCATTCCTTCAGTGCTCAGTACTCCCCCTCTCCGCGTCACAGCCTCAATTCTGCTCCCAGCAGGTCCTATAAACCCTGCCTCCGGAACAGCTCTGGTCTCCAAACCTTGGTCTCGAACCTTCTTAAGTCCTCTAATACCATCCTTCTTGTCTGCCTCTTGGGCCGGGTCCATCTCTTGTTTAAATCATTATAAGAGCTTCGAAATGAGTCTCCCTGCTTCTGGTCTTCCCCAAGGTGACTCTTAAGGCTCTGTGGTCAGGAAATTCAACACGTTGACTGTCTTCTTGGTGCATTGTACCTTCTGCCTTGGGCCAGCCTGATCTTTCACCTCCCGTATTAGCTCTTCAGCTCCGCCCATTATAGGACTCAGCGTTATCAGTGAAGTTCTTTGTTTTAATTTTAACAAAAAGATTATATTATCAATATGTATTATTCCCAATGTCCCTACCAGTGACCTTTGCCTTAAATTCTGTTCTGTATGATGTTAAATTGCTACACCTGCTTTCTTTTTAGTTAGCATTTGCTTGGTACATTTTTTACATCCTTTGATTTTCAATGTTTTCATACAGTTTTAAGTTAGATGTGTCTCTTGCAAACAGTATGTAACTTGATTTCGTTGCTTTCCTCAACCTAATAGACTCAATCTTTTCATACATTTTATTTTAATGATCATTCTAAAATTGTTAACACATCTTTCTATATGCATAGCATTTCCAAGTCCTCTAGTTATTTCTTCTCTTCGACAACCATAATTCTCTCCAATCCCTCAGAAAATATTAACCATATATATTCCAGAGTGTTCCTCTGGCTACTAATCCTGTCTCCTTGAATATTGGTATCTCCGATAGGTAAATCTGGCCTCTCCCTCGTGGCCTCAAATTTCCTTAGATATTTGGTGATTCCTGGCTGTGTGTTCATTTTGTATCTGAGAATCCCTGCTTTCCTGCGTGTTCTGCTTACTGAAGTTTGTTCGCGGGGACTGTGGGAAAGCAGGGTGGGTGGAAGGCTATAGCCCCAGTGCCAGACTTCCAGCTCCAGCCTGTGCAGCCTGGGGGCACCACGGTTGAAAAAACAGGAGCATCCCCACCCAACCCCACCCAGACCCACGGAAGGGCTGCCTCCCAACTGATCAACTGATCATTCTAATATTTACCCCAGGGCCTGTCCTCCTCCTCGCTTCTGTTAACTTTGATCTCAGGACGTGTGTTTTGGGTTAGCGGTCTCATTTGGTCCTTTCTCTCTCGATGGGGATGGCCCCATCTGCTTTTTGATACTCAGGAATTCCGTAAGACTATTCCTGCTGATCAAAATCTTTTCTAGTTCCTAGAACCATTGTTGATTTACTCTCTTAAAAAGTTTTCTGTGATTCTCTGGAATTTGGGATTGAAGGGAAGTTAAAAACGCTGGTCCATTCTTTGTTATTCATCCGTCTCGCACTCCCCGTCCCTTCCTCCCTCGCTCGGTCGCTCCCTACCTTCCGATGCAGGGGGAGCGCGGCGTTCTCTCCTCTCCTGCAGGTCGGTGGCCGCTCTGCTCGCGGCAGGCGGTCGTTCCGCTTGCATTTAGGCCGCCGCACCCGGGGCGAAACGCTGGTCCTGAATCCCCACACGGGAAACACACACAGGCAGGACTGTGCGGACAGACCCCGTCCCCTTCCTGCAGCGGCAAGGAGACGTCAGCCTCGATCACCAACGGCTGTGAGGAAGGGGAAGCGCAGAGGCCACGGGAGGGTCACGGACAGGTTAAGGTGGATGGCTTCCTGGAGGTAGGGGCACATTTTAGAAGGAAAGGAGTGTCAGCCGTCGGGTCCTACTTGAACCCTCAGCTGAGGCGCCGCCTTCTGGGAGGAGGCTGCCCGCTCGGTGCCTTCCTAGCCTCCAGCCCAGCCCTGACCCTGCTCTCCCCACGGGGCGTCTCCCAGCGAAGGGACCGTGCTTGCGGCCTCGGGTGCTCCCGTCACTATATGCCGATACACTACTTGAACCAATTGTCAGCGTTTGAAAGTATCCAAATTCTATGCGGTCAGGCCTGCTCTGGCTCTCAGATCTCGCCAGCATTTTAGCACATTCCCCCTTCAGATTCCATGAACGCCGCTGACCCCCCATGTGTAGATAATGAGACTCAGGGACTCCAGCTCCGAATGACTGCCACCTGCTCGCCTCCTCCCGCCTCCCCGCTGCCACAGGTGGACCCTGAGCTTCCCTTCTCTTTCTCTTTGCTGAAAAGCTCCCTAACCCCGAGGAGATTCCCGTCCTCCGGTACCTGAATGGGGATGATCTGCTGCTGCTGGCCAACTTAATAAAGATTCGACGCCTGTTTCACAAACTTGAAGGATGTGCGAATTTTCCCTCCAGCCAGGTTTGGGAAAAATTAAAGCAACCTTCCTACCTTTCTTCACTTTCTGTAAAACTAATTGCCCTTTGTCACAATTCCGGTATAAAGAAAGATACAATAAAAACAATATCAGCTATAATAAATGAAAACACGTAACAAATGACGGTGCCTTCTTTTTTTGTTAGTTTGGGAGGGGGCGTGAGAGATTTCAAGGGAAGTGTAATAACCAGGAAGTACCAAGAAATATGCTTTATTATAAATTTAGAGCACATCCCGAGTCACCAGTAGCTTACTATGTAGTGGGAAAACGAAACAACTCACTTTCGGGAGACTGAGCGTACCCCTTCCTAAGCGTCCGTTACCAGAGCTCTACCGGGAAAGCAGAAAGCAGGGAGGATTAGACGCTCGCGAACCCCGGAAAGGCTCTGGAAGTGAAGGTCAAGGGAAACCCCTGCGGGCTCTCGGGAAATCTGGAGGAGAAGGCGTCTCCGGAGCCGGAGCTCTGGCAGGATCACAGAGCGCCCCTGGGCCGGCGGGGCTGCCTGGTGCCCCCGCCGCGGCCGCTGCTCGCCCACCTGGCCCAGGTCAGGCCTCTCGCTCGCAGCGGACAGACGTTGCTACTCACGTCTTGACCAATGTTAAACGTCTCTGTTTTTTTTATTTTTGCCTTTTCCTCTCCTCCTTTACACTGATGAATGAACTTGCAGTTTCTATCAAGTGAGGCAAATACTAAACTCATTGAACTAATACGTATCTGTATAGGTCTAAAAATAGCACATGGTACAACGCGTAACAATCACAACAAAGCCTTAACCTGTTCTGTGTACATCGGTAAGAATTCTTTTGGGAGGCGAAACCCACAGTGGATACTGAATGAGGCCTCGATTAATTGGAGGTCGACGGGATAATGAAATGACATCTTTCATCACCCCGTGATATCGCCCAGTGACTGGGTGTTATTTAAAATTATCTTCACTTTGATACTCTGGTTTTTCTTCAGATCGATAAAGCTTTCACCTTTTACAATTATCTTAACTTTGGGGCACCTGGGTGCCTCAGTCGGTTGGGCGTCTGCCTTCAGCTCGGGTCATGATCCCAGGGTCCTGGGATCAAGACCCTCATTGAACTCCTTGCTCAGCTGGGAGTCTGCTTCTCCCTCAACTTCTGCCTGCTGCTCCCCCTGCTTGTGCTCTCTCTCTCTGTCAAGTAAGTAAATAAAATCTTTAAAAGACCAATAAAGTTATCTTAACTTTAAAAATAATTACATGTAATAAAGAAATTGAGGTTGCTTCTTTAAAAATGTATTAAAAATAAAAATGTTTCCAAGTGAAATATATATCTATTACTCTATGAGGATCATATTTCAAGGCAGTTTTATTTATTTAAAGGATTGGGTTGTTAAAAATAACAATGATACATCTTATTTTGAGTATATTTTCAAAAAGTGGATTGGGGTATGCCAGAGATTTTACATATCAATGTCTGCTTTTCCATATGGCTGTTTTAGGCAATCTCAATTTTGAATAATCCGCTCTGTTAATTCATGGGTGGTTTTTTCTTTTTTTCCACAGTAACAACCTCTTCAAAAAAATTAAAGTCTTACGGCCATAAAGTTGTTATATACTAATACTACATAAATTGAGAGAGAAGAAAACACTTTAAATGTGCAGGCTTTTCCAGATTAAATGTTGAAGGAATCACTGAGGTACTCAGTGCTTAAAGGGGTACTACAAATCTTTGTCTCTCTTTATTTCTGATCTCAGGATTGTAACTTTGATTTTTATGTTGTTTATGCATATTTTAGATTTTATGTATACATTTTTGACGGATAAAATCATATTTTAAGAAGACACGTACATGCACTTCAGTGTAACTGATAAGTAAAGAAATTACAACTCTTTGCTCCAGGTAAAGTTGGCCGCAAAGTGTGCTCAGCAAAGCCCTGCCCAGATCAAGATGTAAAAAACATGTCCAGTGTATGAGCCTACACAAACTTTTTACGATAAACGAGCCAAACATTTTAAAGTACATTTCAATGGTGGCCTTTTCTGCTAATAAAAGTAGTACCAACTCATTGTAGAAAATTTGGGGCATTACAGAAGAGTATAAAGATTTTAAAAGTACTCATAATCCCACCACAGGGAGATAACCATCTTGAATATTGTGCTCTATTTCTTTCTAGTCCCTTAGCTATATTTACATATGGATATTTTTTCAAAGATTTTTTAAAAATGTATTTGACAGAGAGAGAGAGAGAGAGAGAGCACAAGCAGAGGGAGAGCCAGAAGGAGAGGGAGAAGCAGGCTCTCCACTGAGCAGGGAGTCCAGATCATTCTATTGTTTCATTTTCCTACAACAAATATTATGTATGTATATTTTATGCTCTACCTTATTCCGGAAACAATGTAAGGACGCTTTTAGGAATAGATTCAATTTAGAAAAACAAAATAATTTAAAGCATGTAAATATAATTGAGGCACTATGAAAGGAGTTAAACTGTTTCAAAAACACATCCCCAAGTCCTCTTGCTGAAAGTGGCACAAGACAATCTATGATGAAAAGATGACTCTCCTCAGATTACACACTTCCCTGCAGGGAGTGTCTTATCAAGTGTCTTACACTTGATCTTACCTAAAAGGCTGGGAAGCGATGGGGAGCAATGGGGCTTATCATTTTCTCCCCTATGACGCCGAGTGAAATCCAGGAATGAGGAATACCCTGACTGGAGCCAAACTGGCAAATCAAAAGCTGGTGATGAAGAGACTGTATGTGTGTCCGCAGGCGGAAAGAGAACCGCTGAACTTCCGCTGTCATACCTCGTGGTGGTAGAGGGCGCACAGAGGAGTCTGGGTGCAAACCAGCATTGCTAGTCACACCCACTGTTTACACACAGCTCTACAGCACTGGCACTGGGAAATGAGAACAACGGCGTAATGTCCATCCAGATTCTTCACAGATGGTGCACAACTGAGTCATCTTCCGAATACCCCAGATGCTTCCTCTGTGTGAAACTATTAAGCCAAGTGACAACACAGTGGGGAAAGAATCCGCCTCTTGCTCCCTTGTTCATGTGAAAACATACAAACACCTGACAAATGCTGAATGAATAAACAAAGTGAATTCTCTACCAGGGTCATGCACGGCATGGAGCGGAATTCTGGATGTCTCGTTGCTGCTCCAGCCGTGCTTGATATTGTGCGTTGAGGACAGACTGACAGTGCCCCGTTCAAAGGCTAGTTCTTACCTCAACAGTTTGTGGAGAACCTGGTTTTCTCTGGAGCTGAGCTGCGACTGCTTACAAATTTCTGTCAGACACACAGCTGGCACTCTCTCTGTATAAATCAAATGTATCAATAAACCAGGTTTTCATTCCAGGTCTAGAAGTCACCCCATTTATTTGTTCATTTGCTTAATAAACATTTATTAAATGACTACTTTGTGCCAAGCACTGGTGATACAAAGTTTAAAATCATAGTTTTGTCTCCTCAGGGAAAAAGCACGACACAACAATGAGGTAAGTGCAGTGACTGGAAGTAGTACAGTGAACACCCAAAAGAGACCACCTGTCCCAGCCCAATATCTAGGTGTCATGAGGGCTGGAGGGCACAAAGGTGAGCGAATCAACTGATCCATCTCAGAATAATCGCCGTATTTTCTCCCAGAAGCAACAAGTAATCCTTTAGTGGTCAACTGGATGCAGGAATCACAAGTGATTCAATGATGCCCACAAGGCCACCACCGCCCAGACGATGAGTAAATGAATCTATCGTCAGCGCCTTGAGGAGTCTTCCACACCATCGGTTAGCAAGAAAGGGCCAGAGATGAGTCAGGCAACCTCATCCTTTACTAAGCACTTCTGGAAGCCACAGTGACCTCCAGAAAGATGGTAGGAGTCATCGGTTCTGGGTGTTGCAGGTAGAAGGGGATGGCCTGACTTCAGTCCAAAGAGAAACATTCAACTGTGGAGAGTCAATGCATGAGATCTTGGGACATCCCTAGACAGGGCGCCTGTATAGGATACTATCAGGGTCCTCTACATTCACCCTAATCTGTACACCAGTGGTCAGCAAAATGTTGGGACAGTGAATGTGGGAGAAGTGATAGGAAGAGGTAACAAGCTACCAAGTGAAGAAGGCATCAATGGGTACATTCATTCACTCAATAAAAATTTGGCACATGTCAGGCATTGTATGTGGCCCTCGTGGAGTTTATATTCCAGTAAGAAAGTAAATAATTTCAAATTCTGATAAATACAATGAAAAAAAACAACAACCCAGTAACGTGACTGAGAGCTATGGGGTAAGTAGGAAGATAAATAGGGGTCTACTTTATATTATGTGGTCAGAGAAGGCCTCGCTGAGGGGCTAATATACAAAGGTTGAAAAGAAACCAGTCATGCAATGAGCTGGGAGGACAGTGTTCCAGGCAAGAGAGCATCCAGTTCTGAGGTGGGAATGAGTCTGCCTGCCTGTTCCCGTCATAGGAAGGAGGCCACCTGGAATGAGGTGAGGCTGGAGAGGCTGGCCGGGTAAGAGGAAGCCAGGTAAGGCGAGGCCGTGTGTGCCATGGTAAGGAGTTTAGAGTTTATTCCACAGGCACTTGTCCTTTTCTTTAAGGGGCTCCAATTTCCAGTCTGTGGAGTCGCTCTAACTGCACTTTTAACTCATCACCCTGCACTTTTTCTCTGTCCTGCCCAGTAAGGACAGCTGGGAGCAAGGATGAAAAGCCATGGGAACACTCAAGTACCTTTGGAGAAAATAGAAATTGGCAGCATCACTTCGGACAGCGATCTGCACTAGTAAAGCCAAGGATGTGTATACCCAACACAAGGAGACAAAAGCACACTTGTGCGCTGCGGCTGTTTGTAATAGCAAAACGAATCGTCCATTGACAGAAGGAGGGTAGATTGTGGTGTGTTATGGACTGAATGTTTGTGTTCCTCCAACACTCGTACGTTGAAATCTAATCCCCAGTATGGTGGTATCTGGAGGTGGGGCCTTTGGGAGATTATTAGGTCATAAAGACAGAGCCCTTTAGAATGGGGCGAGTGCCCTTATAAGAAGAACCCCGAGAGTTAGCTCACACTCTTTCCTCCACATAAGAATAAAAGGAGAAATCAGTCTGCAACCCAGAGGAGGGCTTTCACCAGAGCCCAACCATACTGACAGCCTGATCTCAGACTTCCGGCTTCCAGAGCTGTGAGAAATAAATCCATGTTGTTAATAAGCTATCGAGTCTGGGGTGTTTTGTTATAGCGGCCCAAACTAAGACACGGTGTCTCCATACAGGGCAATTTTCATACAACAGTGAAAATGAATAAACTAGAACTATCTAATCAATATAAACGATCCTCAAAAACATTCTCATTTTGGGGCGCCTGGGTGGCTCAGTGGGTTGAGCGCCTGCCTTCGGTTCGGGACATGATCCCAGGGTCCTGGGATCAAGTCCCACATCAGGTTCCCTGCTCAGCGGGGAGTCTGCTTCTCCCTCTCCCTCTGCCCCTCCCCCCTGCTCATGCTCTCACTCTCTCTCTCAAATAAATAAATGAAATCTTTAAACAAAAACATTCTCATTTTGAAGGAAAAAATCAAAAGGGAAGAGGAATACCTTCAGTATTATTCTATTTATGTAAAGTCTTAAAACAGGCAAAGCAATCCCACGTACCATTTAGGTAGACACACCTATGCACAGAGGTATAAAGAAAGGCGTGGGAGTGCTAAACACCAGGTTTCAGGCTGGTGCTGACCACTGGACGCATATATGATGGCGAGGGGGATGCCCGAGATTTGACCATCTCTCAAGCAAGGTGGTAAGTTCGTGGGCCTTCATTCTTTATATATATTTTTAATATCCAAAATTGGTCTTTTTTTCTCTTTTAAAAGGCTAGCCAGAAGCAGGTGAGCAAACACAGAAGATGCCTGAAGAATTTTTTAGGAGAAGCAACAATTCTTTGAGTCAGCAGAAGCTTTAACTGGATTCTTAAAATCAGAGTATGTAAGCTAGAAATTTCTTCTCTCCTCATCCAAAGAATAAGTGATGTTCCTTTAATACAAATAACATTCTTCTTTTTTTTTTTAGCTCTACCCTTACATAATTCACCAAAGACAGAGACCAGATTCAGAGCTTAACATGAACAATTTAGACATTCTTTACTCAGGTTCGTTCAATTCATGGATTATCTGGAATGCTCACAGGTAGTATTTTTCTATCTAAAAAGATGTGCTACATTTTCCTGTGTCCACACTACCTGACTCCTTCCCCCAGCACCAGAATTGGGCAGGGATACTACACACTTCCAAGCTTTAACAATCCATTCACTGTAGCATTCAACAGAGATGGGGGAAAAATCTCATTCCTAATTCCATAAAATCAAGTGATGTTTTATGAATTCCTCTGTGGTCAAAAGGTGATATGATGGGGGTGCCTGGGTGGCTCAGTTGTTAAGCGTCTGCCGTCGGCTCAGGGCATGATCCCGGGGTCCTGGGATCGAGCCCCACATCGGGCTCCTCTGCTGGGAGCCTGCTTCTTCCTCTCCCACTCCCCTGCCTGTGTTCCCTCTCTCACTGTCAAATAAATAAATAAAATCTTAAAAAAAAAAAAGGTGATATGATGATGGTTTTTTACTAATTCTATGACAAAATAAGAGCTAGGAGACACAATAATCCTCTGTCATACTCATATTGATTACAGTTCAAAAATTTCCAACAACTCAGACTGAAAGATGCTAAGTGACTTACTTAGATCCCACAGCTAACCAGGCAGTGGAGCGAGAAAACAAGCCCTGATCTTCAGATCTGATCCAATGTTCTTCCTTCTGTTCCTCACCTGGATGCTCTTTGCCCAGAGCCAGAGCCCTGAGGGCCATGTGCTGAAGTGGAAATCATCCGTTAGACATTCCAGGGGCGAGTCCCACCTCTCCACCAACTAGGTCTGTGCCCTTGGGCTAGTTACTTAACCTCAGTGAGCCTCAGTTCTCTCAGCTGTAAACTGAAAAAGATAAAATCAACTTCCCACAGCTCTAGTGACCATTAGAATATGGGTACAGCGCCCAGCCAGCGGCAAGCTGTGCTCGGTAATGGGAGCCACTGTGATCGCTACAGAGACCCGGCAAAGCCCATGCGCGGATCCCAGCAGCCCACTCACACAGTCCTCCCCAAACCAGGAAATGACCTCACCTCTCTTCTGAGGACCAACAGAATTAGAAACAGATCACAGAATTAGGTTAGGTAATTTAAAAGTACGAATAGGAATGGAAAGCTGATTTCAGAAGAGGATGATTTCACTATTACTATTAAAATAAGTTATATTAATAAGTATTAAAAATAGTGAAAGTAACTTTGTACCATACAAACACATTGGCTTCTCTGCTACCCACAGATTACAGATAGAAAGTGCTAGATTAAACATATGCACACAATTCTGTAAGTGCACCTTGAAGTTTCTGCCGTGTTTATTGTTTATCAATCCTAAAACAGATGAAGTTGCAGAGGATGAATCCGTTTCTACTTCGTGGAACTACAAAGACAAGGTTTAAAAGAAATTATATCCTAGTGAATAGCTGTAGGCCCTCCAGAAGGAAAAAAGCAATCCATCCAGACCAGTGATGGTCAAACTTTTCCCTTCTGATGCCCTTAAAAAAACATTTTTAATGCATGTTCTTCCTTGCATATCTTTCATTTGATGTCTATAATAATAGGATTCATAAATTTAAGAGGTTGTGAGGAACGTAATCTCTAATGTACTGTGAATCTTGACATTTTGAAATAAAACATTACTTTCTAAGATGAGTTCAGCGGAATCTAAATGCCACCAACCTTAATGTAATATGACACCCAGCTTTATCCATTTAAAAAACATATGAACTAGCTCCTCACCAGCATACCACCAGTTTGAAGATCACTTTTCTTTCCCCCTTGGTATACATTTTAAAAGTTCCACATAATAAGTAAACAGACAAACAAAAAGTACCACATACAACATACAAATATGTATACATACATTTTATATTTATATATATATTCATATTTTTTATATCGATACACACATACACATACACATGCACAAAATCAGATGGCCTGGTTCCAGCACTAGATTCTAAATTTAAATTGGTCTGGCATGTAGATGGGCCTCAGCATTTTTTTTTTTAAAGCTTCCCAGCTGATTCTCCAGAGCAGCCAAGGTTGGTAACACCTGGATTAGGGCTAACATCAGGGAGAAAAACCATTTCCCTAAAAGCATCCTAATCAGCACAGAGTCCTGCCGACACTGGGCCCAGCACTGTAGGTAGGGGCAGCAGGGCCTACTCCTTGTGTTCTTTCCCTTTGTGCTGGAAAGAAAAATCACCACCTCTACTCTGAAGAACTCTGGGACACAGTGGTTGTCCGGGAATCCAGGCACAGCAAAGGGTTCTTTCTCGTAAAGCGTACTGCCTCATTCAGAGATGAAGCTGACAACCTCAGACTCAAAGGAAATGTGCTTTTTTTTTGTTTAATCAACTTCCCTAAAGAATCAATACATCCGTTTCAAGTGTTGGGTTATTCCATCATCTGCTGTATCGCAGGGCTTCGTCTGCCTCTATAAGCAATGTGTCTGGTGTTCCAACAGCTGCTTTAAAGATTTTTCTCTTTATTATTGGTTTCCAGAAGGTAGAAAAGCAATAGGAAAAAAAAAAAATCAATGAAACCAAAATTTGGTTCTTTGAAAAGATCAACAGAATTGAACTAGCTAAAGTCTAAACCTTTAGCTAGACCAGCCAAAGGAAGAGAGAAGACTCAAATTACTTCAAATAGGAATAAAAGAGGGGCCATTTACCTAACCTACAGAAATAAAAAGGATTATATATAAAAAAAACTAGGGGCGGCTGTATGCTAACACATCAGATAATTTAAATGAAATGGAGAAATTGCCAAGATACACAAAATAGGGAAACTGACATAAAATGAAATGGAAAATGTGAGTTGGTCTATAATAATAATAACAGATCTAATTTTTAAATTTCCACAAAGAAAATCTCAGGCCAGAGAAAAGATAGTGTCACTGGTCTGGATTAAGAAGTTGTGGTCCATATATACAATGGAATATTACTCAGCTATCAGAAAGAACGAGTTCTCAATATTTGCTACAACATGGACGGCACTGGAGGAGATAATGCTAAGTGAAATAAGTCAAGCAGAGAAAGACAACTATCATATGATTTCTCTCATCTATGGAACATAAGAACTAGGATGATCGGTAGGGGAAGAAAGGGATAAAGAAAGGGGGGGTAATCAGAAGGGGGAATGAAACATGAGAGACTATGGACTCTGAGAAACAAACTGAGGACTTCAGAGGGGAGGGGGGTGGGGGAATGGGATAGACCGGTGATGGGTAGTAAGGAGGGCACGTATTGCATGGTGCACTGGGTGTTATACGCAACTAATGAATCATCGAGCCTTACATCGGAAACCGGGGATGTACTGTATGGTGACTAACATAATATAATAAAAAATCATTAAAAAAAAAAAAAAAGATAGTGTCACTGGTAAATTTTACCAAATAGTCAAAGAAGAATTAATATGAATTCTTCACAAGTTCCAGAAAATAGAAGAGGAATAGACACTTCCTAATCCATTTATGAGACCAGTATTACCCTAATAGCAACCAGACAAAAATTGCACAAGAAACTAAAGATCTGTATTCCTTGTGAACAGAGAGGTAAAAATTCTCAACAAATGCTAGCAAATCAAATCCAGCAACATATAAAAAAGATTATACACCATAACCAAGTGAAATTTATCCCAGAAATATAAGGCTGGTTTAGCAACTGAAAATTAATTAACGTAACAGACAATCATACAGTGTAAAGGGGAGAAAATACGATCATTTCACTAGATGCAGAAAAAGCAGGGAACTTCCTCACCCTGACACAGGACATCTCTGGACACTTCACAGCCGGCATCAGGCTTAAAGGTGAAAGACTGGATACTTTCCACCAAGATCAGAAAAAGCAAGGGTGTCTGCTCTAGTTACTTCAAATTATCATTGTACTAGAGGTTCGGGTCAGGGCAAGAAAAAGAAATAGAAAGCATCCAGATCAAAAAAGAAAAAAGTAAAACTTTCTCTATTTGCAGATGGAATGATCTTATATGTAGAAAACCCTAAGTAATCCACACATACACACAAGTATTAGAACGAATAAACAAATTCAGCAAAGTTACAGAACACAGGATTAACATACAAAAATAAACTTTCTACATACTAGCAATGAACATTCTGAAATGAAATTAAGAAAACAGTTCCATTTATATCATCAGAAAAATAAAATACCTCGTTATAATTTTAACAAAAGAAGCCAAGCCAAAACTTACACACTGAAATTTACAAAACATCATTTAAAGAAATTAAAACGTACGTAAATGGAATAACACCCATGTTCATGGATCGGAAGACTTAATATTGTTAGAATGGAAATACTCTCCAAAATGATCTACAGATTGACATAATTTCTACCCAAATCCTGGCTTTTTTGAAGAAATTAACAAGTTAATTACCTAAAATTCATGTGGAAATGCAAGGGACCCAAAATACCCCAAATAATTTTGAAAAGGCAGAAGAAAGTTGAAGGACTCATGCACTCCTATTTTATAACTCACTGCAGGGTCACCTGAGTGGCTCAGTCAGTTAAGCGTCCAACTCTTGATTTCAGCTCAGGTCATGATCTCAGGGTCGTGAGATCAAGCCCTGTATTAAGCCCTGCATCAGACTCCACATTCAGCGGGGAGTCTGCTGGAGATTCTCTCTCTCTCCCTCTCCCTCTGCCCCTCTCCTCACTCTCTCTCTCTCAAAATAAAAAAATTAATCTTAAAAAAAGAAAAAAACCTTACTACAAAACTACAGTGATTAAGACAGTGTCATCCTGGCATAAGGCTAGACATATAGATCAACAGAACAGAACTGAGAATCCATATACAAATTCTCACATTTATAGTCAATTGATTTTTTTGACAAGGTGACAGCACAATTCACCAAAGAAACAATAGTCTTTTCAACAAATGGTCTGGGATAACTGGATATTCACATGCAAAAAACAAAATTGGGCCCCCCTCCCCATACCATATACAAAAATTAATACAAAATGGATCGGAGACCTAACTGTAAGAACTTAAACTATAAAACCATTAAAAGAAAACATAAGCATAAATCTCAATGACCTTGAATTAGGCAATGGTTCCTCAGATATGACCCCAAAAGAAAAAGACACCAATTCATCAATATTAAAACATTTTGTGCTTCAAAAGACACAAGAAAATAAAAAGACAACCTCTAGAATGGGAGAAAATACTCGCGAATCATATATCTAATAAAAATCTAGTATGTAGAATATATAAAGAACTCTTACAACTCATAAATAAGACAAATACCCCAATTAAAAATGGACGAAAGATCTGAATAGACATTTCTCAAGGAAGATATACAAATGGCCAATAACAAATGAAAAGATCAACATCACCTGCTATCAAGACAAAAATGCAAATAAAACCCACAATGAAATACCACATCATAACCACAAGGATGGCTATAATCAAAAAGTGAGATAAGATAACAAGCGCTGGCCAAGGATGTAGAGAAAATATAATACTCATACAATGCTGGTGGGAATGTAAAATGGTATAGCCACTTTGGAAAACAGTCTGTTCATTCCTCAAAATGCTAAACATGAAGTTACCAAATGATCTGGTAACTGCACTCCTAGGTATATACCCAAGAGAATCGAAAATGTATTTCCATAGAAAAACGTTCACGCAAATGTTTACGGCAGCATTACCCTTACCAGGCAAAAGAAACAACCCAAAATACCCATTGACTGACGCACTAGAATGTGGTATATTCATAGAAGGGCATATTATTCAGCAATAAGAAGTCCTGACCACATGCTACAACATGGATGAACCTCGAAAATATTATGCTAAGTGAAAAAAACTAGTCACACAAGACCACATATTATATGATGACTTCATTTATATGAATTGTCCAGAATTAGCATATCTATAGAGACGGAACATAGATTAAGGTTGCCTAGGGCTAGAGGATGCCAGAATTCCGAGACGATAGCTAACAGGCATAGGCTTTCTCTTTGAGGTGATGACAATACTCTGACTGTAATTGCAGGGTTTGTTTTAGGGAGGGCAAAAATTATCTAAAATTAGGTTGTAGTGATAGTTGCACAAGGCTGTAAATATACTAAACCTCAACTGTATAGTTTAAATGAATGAATTGTATGGCATGTGAATTATATTTCAATAAAACTTTAAAAAGTTGGGGCCCCTGGGTGGCTCAGTTGGTTAATCGACTGCCTTCGGCTCAGGTCATGATCCTGGAGTCCCAGGATCGAGGCCCACATCAGGCTCCCTGCTCAGCGAGGAGTCTGCTTCTCCCTCTGACCCTCGCCTCTCTTATGCTCTTTCTCTCTCTCTCAAATAAATAAATAAATAAATAATCTTTTTAAAAAAACTTGAAAAATTTTTGGAACATTTTTCACCATTATTTTTCAAATATTTTCTTCTCCCTGTCCCCTTTGAGATTCAAAAATCATTAAAAAAATTATTTAAAAAATATATCTCATAATATTGTCCCATAGGTCACTGATGCTCTGTAAATTTTTTCAGTCTTTGGTCTCTTCCTTCAGTTTAGTTCCTTTTGCCATGTCTTCATGTTCTCCAATCTTTTCATCAGTGTTTAATCTTCTTATAAGCTCCTTCAGTGAATTATTCATACAAGATATTGCATTGTTTCACTGCTAGAAATTCCATTTGGTTCTTTTTTTATACATCCAATTTCTCTCATTATTGTATTCATGTTTTTAAATATGAACATATGTATACAAATATTAAAATCTTTTTTGCTAATTCCATCATTTTGGTCATTTCTGGGTGGTTTCTCTTTATTGGTTTTTCAACTGGCTACGACTCACATTTTCCTGCTTCTTCCCATGTGTGGTAATTTCTTATTAAAGTGTTAAATTTCGTTGTTTCTTTTACAGGGTGTAAGAGTGTTCTCTGAGGCAGTTAGTTTAATTTTGAATCATGTTGAGCCTTTCAAGGCTTGTTATTAAGCTCAAGGCTTGTTATTAAGCTCATAGGTGTGAGTTGAGGGCAGTCTTTACTCTGGGCTAGTTTAGCCCTACTGCCAAGGTGTGAGCCTTCCAGAGTCTCTATTGAATGCCCTATATGTATAACTCCATTCTGGCAGCTCAGAACATGAATGTTTCCCAGTCCTTTTGAGCTCTTGTAATTGTTCAGCCTACAACTCCCCGTTCTTTTTGCAGCCTCCTGGCATTTCAGCAATACTCAAGGAAACTCCTACAGAGACTTCTGGGGGGGGGGTTTCTTCACAAAGCTCCCACTCTGTGGTTTCTGCCCTAAAATTCTGGCCACCACCTTGAACTCCAATCTGCATCCTCAGCTTGGTAAAATTACTGTGTTCTGCTTGGGATCTCTGAACCTTGGTCTGAAAAGTGCCCCTGTTATGGACTGAATTGTGTTCCCTCCAATATGTTGAAGCCCTAACCCTCCATGTGACTGTATTTAGAGACAGGGCCTTTAGTAAGGTAATTAAAGTAAATAAGCTCATAAGAATGGGGCCCTAATCCTATAGGACTGGTGTCCTTATAAGAAGAGACACCAGGGTTCTCCTCCCTCCCTCTCCATGTGGGCACAGACGAAAATTCATGTCAGGACACAGTGAGAAGACAGTCATCCACAAGCCAGAAGGGGGGCCTCACCAGGAACCAAGCCTGATCTCACCCCGACTTTGGCCTTCTACTTTTCAGAACTGTGAGAACATAAATTTCTGTTGGTTAAGCCACCCCGCAGTGGTGTTTTGTTACAGCACCCTGAGCCAACACAGCCTCCAAGAGAAAGCCTGGACCACTATATGTGGTTCCTTGCTATTTTCCTCTTAGGGATCAAGGTCCTTCACTGCCTGCTGCCCAGTTCCTGAAAATAGCCATTTCACATATTTCATCTACTTCTAGTTCATTCAGGAAGGCTAGTTCAGTCCCAGCTAATCCATCATGGCCAGAAGGATGAGTCTCTTTGCAACATGTTTTGTATCTTTTAACTGAATGATTTTCAGAAATTACTGAAAAGAGGAAAACATGGAGAGTCACAACCCCACCATGAGGTACACTTGAGAAATCTTCAGTCACCACCCACTATTCTCTAGGAAAAAAACAAGTACATTATGCCATGTTGATTGGGGTGGGAGTGAGGATCCTGTATACGTCAGGCAGCCCAGCACAGTCCCAGCAAGATTTCAGATTTCAGCTTGATAACACTTCCACTCCTATTCATACTTGTACTGACATGGTGTTCTCATTCAGTCCAAGAGAGTAATCAATTTACTTTCCATCATACAATTTTCCTTGGAATTAATACACAAAATTAATCCCCAGGTGAATGTCTAGGCTCAGTGTCCTTCCTCAAATCAGTACTCGAAGGACATGTATTGTCCCTGGAGATTAAAGCCAAGATTATATCCTGGGCTGGGCCACAAAGAGCAAGGATGACTTCTCAGAAAAACAAGAACAATCACACTAAACCACAGGCACTTTAATTACAGTGAATTTCATGCTCTTGGGGCAAGAAGGGAAGCTCCTAAGCCGAGGAGCAGAAAATAGATACCAAGAGGAATGTAAATGATGCCCAAGGGTTAAAAGCGAGATTGTAAACACGAAAATTTAGATTTAAGGAGGAAAATTCTGAGGGAGTCTAGTTTCAGCATGACCCTGAACCCTAAAGTAAGAGAAAACTCTGGAATACAAAGGGACTGTGACCACAAAAGCTGACAGTGATTTTTTAATTGAATAAATCACTGTATATATTTACAAGGTCAAAGATCTGTAAAAGAGATACTAAAAGAATGCCGGAGTAATGTTTCTGTTAGAGCCTCTGGATATTTCTCTCTGCTGCCTCCTCTCCGTTCTGACTCCCATAGCCTCACTACACGCAGAATCACTTCTTAAAACCCAGATCTGATGGTACTGCTCATCTGCATAAAAACCTTCCGCGGCTATCATCCATAGAAGGCAGTCCAGTTCCTCAGCTCTTAATGCCCTCAGTCGTCTTTCCCCAGCCTCCCTTCCAGCCTACTTCCCACCGTGTCACCCATCCCTCCTCCCGTGCCCCTCCCCCACATGCTATGCTCCAGCCACCTTCCCCTACAGGAATTACCACAAAGACGCCGTGCCTCTGTGCTTATCTCGAAAACGCTGTTTCTTCTGTGCCTTCCCCTCTCACACCCATTTATTGAAAATTCTTCTTCAGGGGTTTAAATCCAATGCCCCATCCCTCTCTGTTCCTGTAGCCCTCATATGAGGCTTCTTTTACCAGGATTTAACACGTTTTGCTGTGTTTGACATTTTCGTGTGGTTGTCTCTTCTGCTACAAGCCCCCTGAATGCAGAAATTGTGTTACACATCTTCACAACTTTTATCTTCCATGCTACCAAACACATAGGAACCCCTCCAAAAAAAGCTTTTATGAAACTAAATGGAAATGTTATTCTGAAGGTGGAAAATTTCAAGAATAGGGTTGATTTACAAGGGTGGATTTGCTTGGCTCTCGGGGCAGATTCCAAAGCTCGTTTCCCCCCCTCAGTGAACCTAAGGAAAGGTAGAAGCCCAGAGGATTAAAATACAGGTTATTTTATTTGTCGGAAAACATTTCTGGACCCCAGTGGTCCAGAATGTTATCACTTCTTCCAGTAAAGAAACCAGTTCGCAGAGGCACAGGCTTTGTCCAAAGTCAGTCTTTTTTCCCCCTTAAGTTATATATTTCAAATAAATAAATAAAATCTTTTTTTTAAGTTATATTTCAAAGCTGCTTCTGATCACAGCTTCACTTTCCCACACGTTCCAAGGAAACAAGAACTTCCCTAGAAAGCACTGTGAAACCTCTTCTTTCTGTACCCTCTTCTGTCCTCTGAGGTGGCCCACTACCAACTTTAAGCCCTCGAAGTTCTCTGGCATCTTCCCCGATTCAAAAAGAAAAAGGATTTCATCAGAGCCATTTCTCTTTGTTGGCTTGTTACATTTCATAGTCTTTCTCATGAAAATGTTTGTCACCTTCAGTTTAGCCTTTATTTCATTATTGGAATGAAAGACTTCCTCTGCTGAGGTAATTTTAAACATAAGCACAGAAAAACTTCTCAAAGACGCAAAGGAGACGCTTTGAAAGCACACTAGGCCCCTCTGATAGCAAATCCCTTTCAGGCTTGGCTGGAAGAGAAGGGCTGCCCTCTCCCACCCTAAGGGGCAAATGCGGCTAAGGCATCTCCCCGCCTGGGTTCCAACTAGAAGCTGTGGTGGTGAGGCTCCATTCCAGGACCCCAAGAGGCACTCTGCACAAGCATGTCTCCAAGCATGTGTCTCCTGACTGATCTTTTTCTTCTCCTTTCCCAGCACCCTCCTCCAACTCTCTTAACCTTAACCCAGAGTTCTCAACACCAGCCCTACTGACGCTTTCGACCAGATTATTCGTTGTGGTGAGAAGTTGTCTTGGACGTTGTAGGTTCTTTTGCAGCATCTCTGGCTCTACTCAGCTGCCAGGAACAATGCACCCCTGCCTCCTAGTCATGACAGTCAAAAGTATCTCATCACCCATGTCCCCTAGACAGTAAAATTCCCAGTTGAGAACCAGTGCCTTAACAAAACCCATTCCTCCATCTACCCATTGGCTCATAGGCAGCGTTTATCGCACCAGCTTTTTTGCCTTCCTTAAGATTTTCAGGGGCTTATGTTCTCAGCATATTTGTCATTACTTTAATCTGTACAGTATTTAATTAGCTTTCTGGTATTATAATTCTCTTTATGTAACATTCTAGAACTCATAGTTGTCCTCCTATATGATCTTCCCACATGCATCTTCTGGAAACGAAATTTCCTGGAACATATTCCTTCAGTCACTAGAGTAATTCTTAAGCACGGCGCTTTACTGCAGATTATACAGAAAGTTCATATAAGTTTAAAGGAAGTGAGTCTATAATGTAGGTCACTTTGTTTCCCAGGATGATGTGTACACACAAGCACACTCCCCCAACACCCCAAGAGAAGTAATATGCAACGGAACAGAAGTTACACATAGCCTCAGGAGAAACACAATTTTGTAACTGTACGAATTTTGCTTGAAGCTTCAGAAAGAATAAAACAAATTTTTTATGTTAAAACCAGTATGAACAATTTGGAGTGAAATGAATTTTTTTCGCATGAATTTTAAACTAAAATACGTCAACAAAGTTTTTTTGCAATGGGTCACATCGAGCCTCGGTCCTAGGCGGACCTGTGCTTCAGGAGACACACTGAGACACCCTAGTTTAGTGGCACGAAGAATCTTCCTTGAATTAAAAATTCAAGAACCTAAAGAGAACACATGATCCAAACTCCAGCTCAGAGGCAGGTGCGGTGTTTTTAAACTCATCTTATGGATGAGGTAACTTTCTTGCCGACAACTAAATGGAAATCTCTCCACAGGCTTTGCAATTATCACATAAGCGGCGAAGAGGATAAGTGGTCAGGAAAACCGCAATTCATAAATTCGATTTGAGGGAAGGGTCTTTCCGAGTGGGGAAAGAGGCTGAGTCAATCTGTAGCTTGCATTTGCTTGTGTTAGGATAAGAATTTGTCATGTCAACTTGCCTTCTCTCCTGGTGTCTCCTGCACTCCCTTGCCTTTTTTTAGTTGTTGATTTGGAAAATACCAGTCCATCTTAGCTAAAGTAAAAGTAAAATAAACAGTTGTGAAGTGAAACTGAGATTAAAATTTTAAGTCTGCTGTTACTGTCTCTTCTCTTCCTACCCAGAATAATTTCTAATGAAGCCCTCTTTGCTGTCACTCCTTCTTCCCCAAGCCGCACCAAGGATGCAGTTGTTTTTCTTTCAGTTTTAGCACTGCCACAAACTACAGAATCATGGCAAGATACTTAATCTCTCTTGCCCTTTCCTTCAAGTATTGAAGTAGATCTCAAAATCTTTCACACCACCAAATTTCTATATATCTGTATGTTATAAAATTTTACTCGGACAATCACATTAATAGGTAACCTATTGTTTAAACATATATTTTAATACCTTAAAAAAAGCGTCTCACCTCTAGATTCCATCTAGATTCCACCTCTAGAAAATGTCGTCAGCACACTTACCTGCAAACAGATGTGCTCCTAGCAACTCAACAGTAACAATAAACAAAGGAGCAGTAACTGTTTTTTCTCTAGTAGGACTTGCTAGTACACAAAGTAAATGAGCATAGCCAGTGGCCCGAGGGAATTTGGGAACCCACTGCCCAGGTTTTAATACCTGTATTAACCAGGCCAAGTGACCCAATGCTGGCTCTATCCATTCCAGATTAATTCCCAAATAGCAAAGCACTTAATCTGAGCAGTTTATAAACCCACAAAGCCTAAGTGGAGGGAGTGAAGTCATTAGAGGAAAGGAAGGGTCAACAGAGCACAGTATTTTTAGAGTGGCTATCAAGTGGGAAATAGGATTCAAAGACAGGAACGTGACCCAAGTTGCACCAGAATTTTCTGAGACCTCCTCCATGCGCTTTCCTCCCCATCCTCCCCAGCCCCACAGAGTCTTCTCCCACTTTGGTGAAGGCTCAGGGAGAAGTAAGACCAACTTAGATGGAAAGTTCTGACAATCACATTTGAATCCCTGAGGACAACTCTACACCGGATTTTTCAGTTACATGAACCAATAAATCCTTTGCTTTGGTGGGGAGGACTGAATTAATAAATTGAGATTGGGTTTCCCTACTATTTTATGGGTTCTATTACGGTTACTACAACGAAACTAAAAGTATGCATTTTCTCTACTCAGAATTGTAAGCATTTAAATAGATCTGTTTTGCGAGGCCTGGGTGCTCAGCTGGTGAAGTGTCTGCCTTCAGTTTGGGTCATGATCCCAGGGCCCAGGGATCGAGCCCAACAGTGGGCTCTCTGCTCGGCGGGCAGCCTGCTTCTCCCTTTCCCTCTACCTGCTGCTCCCCCTGCTTGCGCTATCAAATAAATAAAATCTTTAAAAAAAAAATAAAAATAGATTTGTTTTAGATAAAGATCAAGATTGGTTGTGACTATTAAACATAAGCATAATGTAGCCTCTGGGAAAATCTAGCAATTGAAAGCAATTTTATATCCAAAGATTTAACATTTCCTTTTAATGTCATCTAAAAAGTTTCAAAATACAAACTCAACAAAGTATAACTAACAAATAGGCTGCACTGATAAAACAGACTACTTGGGACAATGAAGTCCTCAATGTTTTCTAGAAACAAAATCTCCCTCTCATCTCGCTGTTTCTCTCCTGAGCTCCCATTTTACTGAATTCTTATTAAGTCATTCTTTTTTTTTTTTTTTTAAGATTTTATTTATTTGAGAGAGAGCATGCACACAAGCTGGGGGAGAGGCAGAGGGAGAGGGAGAAGCAGGCTCCCTGCTGAGAGAGAGCCCATGTGGGGTTCTCCCAGGACCCTGAGATCATGACCTGAGCCAAAGGCAGATAATCAACTGAGTCACCCAGGTACCCCTCTTATTAAGTCATTCTATAAATGTGAAGCAAACAGACAAAATTTTCTTCTGTTCCTTGAATTATGTTTTCTTCCGGGATGAGTCGTTTGCATTCTGCTCTAGGTACAGCGTCCTCAGGACCAGACTGATGGCGCCGTTACCTGGAAGCTTGTTTGAAATGCAAATTATTTGGTCCCATCTCAGACCAGCTGAATCAGAATCTCCATGGATGGAATCCTGGATTTTGTCCCAATGATTCTTAGGCACATGCAAGTCTTTGAACTAATTCTGCTGCATATTTACATAGTTATGTTTCTTTTATTTTGCTCAAGCTTAACATAGGCAACAGAAGTCATTCCATAAGCTTTGATGGAGTGGGTGACTTAACACTCTTCCCACTCTGAGACCAGTTTATATTATTCTTTAAGATACAGTTCAGAGCCGAGTCTAGATCTATTTGCTTTTCTGAAGCCTAGGGAAAAAGAGCCAAGGACTGTGAAGGGAAAGCCTCATCTGGATTCTTAAAAAATATCTGAACTTTGTTTTCTCTTCTGAGATTAAGTTGTTTTTATTTGTCGAGAGGGAAGGTCCTCATACTATTTTTCCTCCAGATTTGGGAATGTCAGTATCACTTTCTCAGGAATTCTGGAGGTTGGGGGGTAATGATGGACAATGAAGTAAACTGCTGCTCTCTGCTCCAACCCAGCACAGAATTACACCACAGAGCTGTTGTTACTTCGGCAACACTGAAACACAAGTGGACCATAAGGCTTGAGAAGTGGTTTAAGGTCCAAGAACAAGCAGTAAGACTTGAGTGCCAGACGGAGATGGAGGAGTGAAGTGTTAGCACTGGTTGGGTTAGGAGTTATTAGAAAGTGAAAATACTATTTGATACCAATGATTTTTACAAAACAAAACTTCCTACAGTTATCATGTGAAATGCTCGAGCATAGATTTAATTCCACAAAAGAGGGGTTCCTTTTATATCAGCTTAATGGAAGTTTATTTTCACAATGCTATGGTAGTAAGCCCCTAAACTTTATAATCCCTCACGTTTCTCTCAAGAGATACTTTTTAAAGCCTTAGTGTTGAATATCATCAAATCATGCTTAAAAATTCTGCAGGCTGGTTTTAAAATCTAATTAAAATTATGACAATGATAAAATGCCAACCAATCAAGGTCCCAAACTAACAACATTCAAAATAAGAAGGAATTATTATTGGAATCCTGTTGTATTTTGACAATGGTAAAGGCTGACCAACTGCTGTCATTAATGTTAATGCCATAAGAAATGTATTTATATTCTGAAAGCGTATTTGTCTTGCACATCTCGACACTGAGGTATAAAGCCATGTTTTGCCAACATTTTTTTATTAATCTAACAAGTAATTTCTTCCACAACAGCAACTGTGGTAAAAACCCCAATAACATTAGACAACCTGCTATAATGTTCTATGGTCTTCTACTTAATATAGTACATAAACATTTATAAACAACATAGGCACACCAATTTGTAAGCAACTAATAAATTCTGAAATGTTAGAAATATAATAAAACTAATTCTAAATAGTTTCTTTTTAACCTTCCCCTTTTCCTTGTTTATATGCATGCTTCCCACTAATTTTTTCACTAGACTCTATTAAATCCTAGATTTAAATAGGGTCAAAGATAAAACAATATTGAGATGAGTGTCAAAAAAATAACACACTGGGTTTTATCAGTGTCTAAGCCACTTAAAGCTATTCTCCAAAGATAAGTTATTCACCCAAGACAAACACGAAAAAAGTTAGAATTTAATCTTAAGTTTTTCAGGGTTGACCTGTCAGATACATGGGAGCATCCAAGGCTGGAGTCTGGAAGGTCTAAATGCGAAACGGTTAACTTGTCACTAGCGGAATGGCCATCAGTTGAAGAAGGGCCCTACGCACACTGAGCACTGTGTTCAACTTGCAGAAGACAGACGTCTTCTGCTACAAAAGGTAACGAGGCTTTAAGCCGGACTCGCCTTTACCAAGGCTAGTCAAAGATAAAATATTATGCCTGAATAATGACCTCTAAGTAACTTCCAGCTTAGCCTCTATTGACTCTTGCCACTGAATCAACTTAGGTTAACAGTTCTGCAGTCTTAATTAAAAGGAGAAATCACTAAATCAATTTTCTGCAGTGAATTATCAGACTACTGTCCTGTTAGCTAGAGATTAGAGTATGTTCCACCTTGAAGCTGTAAAATCATGATGATTACAGACAATAATTCAACAAATATTCAGCAATAAATGAAGTATAAGGTTGTGCTAAGTGTTTGGTAGACCAGATATTGAATTATCTCATAATTTTTCCTCAAATCCCTTTATTTCTAGCAACAAATCTAGACCTACCACTTCTATTCCCATATGGAAGCTAAAATATGTTAAGACTGTTGATATATGACTAATTTGCTACATTATGATCCTATTTCTGTTAAATTACCTTTATAGTCCAGCAGTTTAAGTTTTTTGCATAAAAAACTATCTTTTTAGAACTCTAAAAAGATATTAAATTCACTGAATAAAAAACTTTTCAATTTTGTTCCTTAAATATAATAAAATTCTGATATATGATGTTAAACAAGTTAAATTATTAGACAAGTCACTTCTATTCACTTAAAATTAATGTAGAGGTTTAACTGAACTTTCAAAGGAACTGAGTTTCAATTATCCTAAAAATGGTAAATGACTTATTATTTGTGTGCAAAACTAAAGTATGTTCCTTATGAAATTATCTGTAAGTCAAAAACAAAAATTGAGGAAGACAACTTTCAAATATAATGTTAATAGGTACGCTGGGCAATAAATTCAAACTTTTTATTTAACTTACATCTGCTTAGCTTTTTATTGAGTTAAGTATAAAGGCCCAGTTAATCAACTCATTAGATTGGTCAAGGCAAGACACTTGAACTACATAACAGTATTTAAAAAGCAGTTGGTCTTTTAGTAATTCTCTGGTAATCACACACACACACGCGCACATACACACAAATTGGTAGAGTACTCTGGATATACGATTTCCCCCCATAATCTCGTATAATGCACTGTTCACAATCTGCAGTATTTTGAAAACTATATAAATTGGACATGACCAAATTAAAGATGCCTGATAAACTCTTATAAAGTATTTGGGAACTTCGGCTGTATTCCCAAAAAGATCAATTTTAAACTATAAAAAAGGAAAATTCATATAAAATCACAACAGATTTAACAGACATCTTTGAAAAGAAAGTCAAACTGTAACTCAATTTTCTACTTTTCCAAATGTGACTAAGGAAAAAAAGGTACAAGTGGTAATGTCTCACTTTTTAAAAACTGTTAACTGAGTGGATTTGGGGAAGAAAAAAAAGCTATACAGTATTATTGCACTCCACGAATGTGCAGAATTCCAGAATGTGCCAGCACTGAAAAACTGTCTTGCACTGAGGTTTTTCAAGAGGTACAACGAGCCTGCCAAGAAAGCATCTGGTCTGTACTAACAGCTTGCTGTCTTCAGTACAGGCCTTCATAATGTCAGTCACGCTGCTCTTGCAAAAAATCCCTTAATGTCTGAAAGAAAAAAGAACATTTCATTTCAAAATTCACCTTATAAAATTAACTCATTGATAAGAAAAGAACTGAGAACATCTCTGCTATGCAAAAGTTAACTAATATTCACCTCTCTGTGTTTACACACATTTGCTTATAAATTTTCTATCTTGAATATGTTAAAAGAATCTGAATGTTAAAAAAAGATATGTATATAAATAATCTAGCATAATATACCAACTCTATTCAGAGTTCCAGTCAAAAAAAATGATGTTACAGGCCCAGCTACTAAGCCTTGAAGATAAAATTAGTAGCACAACCTTACCTTATTTCGTCAGGTCCAAACACTCTTGATCACTTTATAAATTTTAATAAAGAAAACATCCATCTATTAAATCTTAAATTGGGAACTCAAGTGGTACTATATGGAATATCTAGGATTTTGCTGATTTGTGATGAGAATGATGCCTATAAATGATTACTGTATTTTTAAACTACTTACAAAAGAGTTTACAGTGCTGATAGGTGGGGCTATGATCGATGATGTGGGATTGAATCCATATGCACATTGAGCTTCATTTCATTGTCAAGAATTTGAACAAGCTGTTGCATGGATGGGAGGTGACCAGATTCTAGCTTGGACCACACAGGCACATCTGTAATAAAAATAAACAGTACCACCCCTTAAAAGTAGAGTCTATAATAAATGTTCATTTCACAAGTATTTATTGTCTATATATACAGCTGGGGATACAGAAGCGAATCAGAGAATTACCCTTCTTGCTGCTATGGAGTTTACATTCCAGTAGGGGAGATACAAAAAGCACTATACAAATAGCTACAAATCACAATTCTATGCTAAGAATTAAAACTAGAGGGGTGCCTGGGTGGCACAGTCGTTAAGCGTCTGCCTTTGGCTCAGGGCGTGATCCCGGCATTCTGGGATCGAGCCCCACATCAGGCTCCTCCGCTATGAGCCTGCTTCTTCCTCTCCAGCTCCCCCTGCTTGTGTTCCCTCTCTCGCTGGCTGTCTCTATCTCTGTCAAATAAATAAATAAAATCTTAAAAAAAAATTAAAACTAGAAGATGCTGAGGGACATAGGAGGCTAGAAAGGAGCCTCTGTACTTATTATTATTAAAAGTGAGAGGTATCACTAAAATTGAAAAATACTGTCCTTAAAAGTGAGAGCTTAAATACAGGAGAAGACGGGTACAAAGAAGCTGGAGAGGCAAGCAGGGACTAGATCAGGGTCAACAAACTATAAAGCGCCAGACAGTAAACATTTTCAGCTTGGGAAGACATACAGTCCATCACAGCTACTCAACTCTAATTGTAGTTTGAAAGAAACAACAGGCAATACATAAATGAGTGGGCACAGCTGCGCTCCAATAAAATTTTATTTTAAAAAAAGGCAGCTGGGGGTGCCTGGGTGGCACAGCGGTTAAGCGTCTGCCTTCGGCTCAGGGCGTGATCCCAGGGTCCTGGGATTGAGCCCCACGTCAGGCTCCTCTGCGGGGAGCCTGCTTCTTCCTCTCCCACTCCCCCTGCTTGTGTTCCCTCTCTCGCTGGCTGTCTCTCTCTCTGTCAAATAAATAAAAAATCTTTAAAAAAAAAAAGGCAGCCGGACATAGGGTCCACATGGCCATGGTCTGCCAGTCCTGACACCACATCAAGCAGGGCGTTTTGGGTGTATTAAATGTTCCGGTCTTTATCTTGAGGACAAAGTAAAGCCACTTAATGAACTTGATGCAGGGAAGCAGGGAGATGAAAATGATGTGCATTAAAAAAAAAAAAAAATCACTCTACTGTTTGGAGCTGGTATCAGCAGACTTTTCTGTAAGAAGCCAGGTAATAAATATTTAAGGCTTTACGGCTTAAGAGAAAATCAAAGATATCACATAGGTACTTACATAACCAAATAAATTTCCACAAATTTTTCATTGATGAAACTCAAAACTTTAGGTAGAAACACTCAAATTTGAATTTCATATAATTTCCATGTGTCATAAAATAGTCTTTTGATTTTTTGTAACCATTAAAAAAATTTAAAAACTACTGTTAACTCATAGGCCATATCTGACAACCTCTAGTTTAGAGAATGTATTAGAGGGTAACAAAATAATTGGGGCTTGGACTACTGTAATTGTGATAAAGATAAACAAATAGAACTCTGAGAAATGTAGAAGGAGAATTAAGAATCAGACTTGGTAATCCATTAGACATGGAGAGTAAGGGAGAAATTGAGGTTATTCCAGCTTTCTGACATAGGCAACTGGGTAGAATGATAATGGTGCCATTATAAATAAATAAGCAATGCCAGGGAAGGAGCAAACTGGAGTACACGGGAATTGCAGGAAGCAGAGGTAATCCACAGTTTGGGAGTAGCTGAAGATTCCCAGGTATAGCACCTCGAAGAGAGATTCAGAGCTCTTATAGAGTTATACATTCAGAGGTCATCATATGGATATAATTCTCAAGCTAGGGGAGATGAGGACCATATAAAGTGATAGTTTTGCATACTACGAAAAACAGAAAGGCCCAGTGATCATTACAAATCATTTAAAATGTGTTACAGAATGCAAACTATTCAGAACCCACCATTCAAAGTTATCTCAAATGCACCTGTTGACATACACTGGTTCTCAATCATGTTGCTCAAGAAGAAAACCATCATACATGCATAGACCTAAAAGAGAATATAAATAAGTACCGCAGGCAAAGTTATTTTAAAGGCAAAACATTACAACCGAAGACACAGTAATCTTTTAAATATAGAGTCTCATTTTTATTTGGTAACAGCTGTTTTTAAATCTACTTTAAAAGTTTCTATACAGGGGTAGGGGCTCCTGGGTGGCTCAGTCAGTTAAGTGTCCGACTCTTGGTTTCGGCTCAGGTCATGATCTCAGGGTAATGGGTTGTGGTATCGAGTCCCATGTGGGCTCTGCACTCAGCGCGGAACCTGAGATTCTTTCCCCTCCCTTTTCCTCCCCCTGCTCTTTCACTCTCTCTTTCTCTCTCAAATAAATAAATAAATAAAATCTTTAAAAAAAAAGTTTCTATGCAGACTACTATTGCTATTCTGTATGTTCCAGTAACATACACAGAACAAGGAAAATGCAACATTAATTCATAGCTTTATACACATTGAAGAATACATATTCATAATGTAGAGACAGAATTTCTAGAGATTTCATAATAGCCTTAATAAGTTAAACAAAAGAATACCAGCAGAAGAAGGGTTTATTTCACCATTTTTATAATATAAGGTATGAATTCACAAGAGACTAGTGATGCAATAATCAGCAACTCCATGTATACAACCTGTCCAAGTTCCAAACAAATCATTTGAAGTCAAATAAGAAAAAAGTAGATTAGAAAGCACTAGCATATTAAATGATATGTGCTCCCCCTTTGAAGGCAAATCTCTACCTACCCTTTCAAAAGAGACTAGACGTTCCTTTGTGGACAGAAAGGTTTTCATTTAACAAAATCACCTGACTAAAAAACAGGATGTAATGAGGATGTCAATTCACAGCAAGTTATTTCAAAAAAGTGAATAAAAATGCCCATAGCGAGTGAGAAAAAGCTCTCCTCCCAGTCCCACTTGAGCTAGGTGGGCTTTGATTTCATAGAGGTTACCCTCGCATTTGGGAACATTAAGTCTATTTTCATGGGAACAATACACAAGGAAGTGTCATGAAAGCTTTAGCTTTCAAGTACATTCCTCTTCCACAGATTAACAATGTTATATGTCTTCACAAGTAAAATGCACTGAAGTTGGAATCAACAGAATTAATAAATATAACACAAAACGTTATGTGTACTTAACTTTCAATTCGTAATCTTAGGCATATCAATCTTACGAATAATGGGTAGAGACACAGTTCAGTAAGAGGTAGCACCTGACGATGCTTATGTTAAGAAGCCTTGCCTATTACTGGAAATAAGTGGTTCCCTAAGAAAAAGCAGCACAGGTATGCAGGAGTCCACTGAAGGTGGTTTCAGCCTAGAACTAAAGAACAAGACCAGAGAGAGGACTCCAAAACAGAATACTTCTTACAAGCAACCTAAGCAATCTCATCCACGAGAGAAATAGAATTAGTCCCATTCCTCACAGCAGAAAGACAGGCCCTCTAGAAAATGAAAGAAATCTGAAAGGAATGTATGCCACAGCAAGACCCTACAAAGGAAAAAAGAAATAGCACAAGATTCATATATCTATATCTCTCTATACACACACACACACACACACACACAGAAGAGTCAAAGGACAAATAATAAAAACAAAATTTTAATAAGAATAATCTGTGGAAATGTCATTTTTAATGTGGATACTCATTATCACCCATAAAAGTTAGTATAAAAGGCCTACATTATGTGTATATTATGTTTTGTTGGATATGATTTGACCTAATCTACATAATCAATATTAGGTATTAAATTATTTTGTGCCCAGTTTCTACTAGCCACACCTCCCTATCCTTCAAATAGTAAAAAGATAAGACCCAATCATTCTTAATATAGCATTATAAAAACTAAGGCCAAGAAAAAAAAAAATCACAAACAAAAAACTGAGGCCAAGAAAGGTTAAGTGCCATGCCCAAAGATTAAAAAGTGACTGAAGCTGAAATAATACAAGTGAACAGGTGAATCAGCAACAAGTACTTAAAAAACCAAATAATCCATTAAAATATTTTCACTGACAACCTAAAAACCTACAACTATCAAAACTATTAGGTTACATACCTTATTTTCTTGGCCCCACTGCCAGATGCTAGGAGCTTGCATGCCAAAGAAAGCAAAAGGATCCTTGCCAACAATTATTAAGCCTATTAATACTAGTTTGAAGACTGACAGGAAAGATGCTATGTGTCTATTGAAAGAAAAAAAAAAAATTCATCAGAAGCCACAATTTCTCACCTAATTCGAAACTTCATAACTCAAGTATATGTGTATAGACATTTTCTAGACACCAAATCTAAAGGTTACTAATTAATTACAAGTAGTGAAAAAGACAGTAACCAAAGTTTATTGTGGAGTTTTAAAACAAATATGTTTAATATCTTAATCAATCAAAAATTAACTTGTAAAATTATATAGCATTAGCCTTTACAATTATTATTTTAACAGTACAGAATTTCATATCATTGACTTTGTATAAAAATTTGGGAGTTCTTGGTCTGTTTCCACAGTAAAAATTATATAAGAAAACACATCCTTAGAAGGTTGTCACCTCTGAAATAATCCTCCTCTTTTCCTTCTTACAGAAAAATTCTTCCATATTCGGATCAAAGAAACTTGCCACTTATAAAACAGTGTTCTCCATTTACTGTAACCAACTAAGAAATTATAATAACCAAGAAAAGTTAATTGAGCCAATTCACAAAACTTTACTCAAAAAAGTAAAAAAATTCACTTACCTATATATGGGTTGAGGGAGGTAATTTTCTCCTTCAATGCGGATGTCTGGGTACCGCTGGCTTATAACCCGCATGTACTCCTCAAACACCCGCCTATAACCTCAGGAAACACTGCAGAAAAATAAAAGTGCTTCTGTTAAGTGACTTAGAATACCTTACACTTATTTTGCATTTATACAAAACCTAAAAATTGCCAAGATGAAAAAAGTGTTTCTCACAGTGACAAAGTAGTAACAACCCATGCTGGATGATGGCAACACGGAGGTTTGTCCACTAATTTCACATATTTAAATTGCCTCCCCACCATGTATATTCATCTATTAGAACATTAAACTTCATAGATCTGGATTATTGTTGGGCAGCAGCAAATACCTATTCATGTATGCCAGCATATTTTGAGGTCTCAGATCAACTCGCTTTTTGCAGGGTTATCAATGAATATACTGAAATGAAACCAACTCTTATACATCTGAAATAGGGGCTTTCAAAAGTGGGGCACAGAGATCTTAAAAAATACCAAGGCATGAGACATGAAAACTTTGGTTCTTATTCCTACTCTGCCCCTAACTGGGCAACCATGCCTGCTCAATCACAGTAAAGGGAACTTAAAGAACTCTTACATCCCTTCTGACTCTAAAATTTGCTTCTACTTTGCAAAGGAAAACAAAGCTTGGGAAGACAATTTTCAGCAGTATGACAGCAATCTGTAACATTACTCCAGAAATTAAGTCAACAGCATCAAATATCTCCATTAAAATTTTTGAACAACTATAGTGCGGATATATGTTTCCCCAGCAAGAAAAGGGGAAAAGGCCACCAGAGTGCATGTATACGGGGAGGATACACTGAAAACTTTAAGACACCGATGAAAAAAACTGAAGACAAAAATAAAAGATATCTTGTGTTCATGGAGTTCATGGATCAGAATTCATATTGTTAAAATGTCCACACTACCAAAGGCAATTTACAGGTTCAATGCAATCCCTGTCAAAATTCCAGTGGCATTTTTCACAGAACTAGAACAAACAATCCTACAGTTTGTATGGAACCACAAAAAACCCAGAATAGCCATAGCAATCTTGAGAAGGAAGAACAAAGCTGGAGGCACCATGCTTCCTTATGTCAAACTATATTACAAAGCTACAGTAATCAAAATTATATAGTAGTAGCACAAAAACAGACACATAGATCAATGGGACAGAATCAAGAGCTCAGTAATAAATCCACACAAATATGGTCAATTAATTTACAACAAAGGAGCCAAGACTGCAGAAAGGATAGTCTCTTTAACAAATGGTGTTGGGGAAACTGTCACCAACATGAAAAGAATGAAAATGGACCAACTATCTCCCATATCATACACAAAAATCAACTCAAAATGGATTGAAGACTTAAACGTAAGACCTGAAACCATAAGCCTCCTAGAAGAAAACACAGAGGGTAAGCACCTTGACATTAGTCTTGGCAATGATTTTGTGGATCTGACCATAAAAGCAAAGGTATCAAAAGCAAAATAAACAAGTGGGACTACATCAAACTAAAAAGCTTCTGCATAGCAAAGGAACCCATCAACAAAATAAACAGGCAACCTACAGAATGGGAGAAAATATTTGCAAATTAGATACTTGACAAAGGGGGTTAATATCCAAAATGTAAAGGAACCCATACAACTCAATAGCCAAAAGTCAATAAGCTGACTAAAAATGGGCAAAAGGACCTGAACAGACACTTTTCCAAAGATGACATAAAAATGGCCAACATATACACGAAAAAGTGCTCCCTAGGATGTCTATCATCAAAAACACAAGAGATAATAAGTGTTGGCAAGGATGTAGACAAAAGGGAATCCTTGTGCACTGTTGGTGGGAATGTAAATGGTGCAGCCATTATGGAAAACATTTTGGAAATTCTTCAAAAAATTAAACATAGAACTACCATATGATCTAGCAATCCCAATTCTAGATACACCCGAAAGAAATTAAATTGCTCTCTTTAAGAGGTATCTGCAACCCCATGTTCATTTTAGCATTACTTGCAATGTCCATAGACAGACGAATGGATAAAGCAAATGTGGTATAAATACACATAGGAATATCATTCAGCAAAAAAAATCCTACCATTTGCAACAATATGGATGAAATTTGACCGCATTATGCTAAGTGATATAAATCAGACAGAGAAACACAAATTGTATAATCTCATTTTACATGGAATCTAAGAAAAGCCAAGCTCAGAGACATGGAGAGCAGACTGGTGGCTGCCAGGGGCTGTGGAATAGGCAAAATGGGGAGATGTTGGTGGAAGGATACAAACCTCCAATTGTAAAACAAATTCTAGGGATCTAATTCACAGCAAGGTGACTGTAGCTAACAATATTGTAGTGTACACTTGAAAGTTGCTAAAAGAATAAATATTAGATGTTCTCACCCAATAAAAAAAGGTAATTATATGAGGTGATGGATGTGTTAACTACACTTACTGTGAATCATTTCACAATACACATGTATATGAACTCATCACCTTAAATATACATCATTTCTATTTGTCAACCATAGTTCAATAACGCTGAGAGAAAAAAAGGAGGTGGTACCACCAAATCAACAGAAGAGCTTACAAATTCAGGTAAGATTGTTAAGCACTTAACTACATTAAATTTTAAGTTAAGGAACACACAAAGCAAGGAAAGTACAGAGGAAGCAGAATCAGTAACTAAGTAATAGTAACGTAAAACCTAAGGTGCCAGCTTTGTTGATCACACTGTCATCAAGGAAAAACATACCAACCCCCAGCATCAGGTTTATATCTGGCAGGGTATAACAGTCCAAATATTAGATCTCAATTTAAGAAAACTCACTTTTCGGGGGGAAAAAAGGAGGGAGTAAGAGAGAGAAAGAGAGAGAGTCACCAGTTTTCTTTACAATTAATACTTCCTCTACATTTAGAATAAACATTTCACAAGAGATTAAGTCCCTAAAAAGTATGAAATTTTTGCAAAGGGAAACAAATCTCTACAGCTAAATACTTAAAAGAACTTCGAATTTCCACATATTTTGTTTAGTAAACATTCACCTTATCTAATATTTTATTATTACTGTTGTTAGAGTTACCAAATTGTAGTATTTTGTCACAATTACTTTCTGTATAAGAAAATTTTTAATGTTGCTTTTGTTTTGAGGATATTACAAAAAATAATACCTATATGCCTAACTACCTTGAAACCAAGAAATGGCAACTGATTTCAATGCCCTCAAGCTTGCATCAGTGTTTACAATGGAGTTAATTACTTAAAATGATGTTCTCTAACTTTTAATGAAATATTGTGAGAGCTAGAGACAAAGTTAATTGAGTTAAAACTTTTTTTAGAGATGAAGGGGGAAATATGCAGCCCAAAGAGATGAAGTGACTTTTCCACGGTTACACATCCATATATACTACTTACTAATTCACTCACTCAAATCCTTACTGAAAGCCTACTGCATGTCAAGCACTATATCAGACATTGGGTATGTAGTGATGAGTGATACAGATGTGGTCCCTGCCTTTAGTCAGGGCTGAGAGACTACAACATGGACTTTGTGATAGACCTTTCCACTAGACCGCAATAAAACAGTTAGATGATGCAAGAGCTATTCTTCCCTTTGTCCAGGAAATAGGTTCCCTTTGGCCAAAATGCCACAAGTAAGTACCCACACAGTTGACCTCTTGACAGCAGAGATCTCTGAGGTTCTTCTATGATGAAGACCTAGAGATCCTTCCTCTGGGAGAACTAAAAACCTGTGGGCCCCCAGAAGTCCCTCATATCTGCGCTGGGAGTTCCAATCCTTTGCCAGGGGAAGCCCTAAGAGGCCCAGCTAGAGAGGTGTACCTATGTGCAGGCAACACTTCGGGTCAGATTCCTCCTAGTCACCTACTTTTCTGGCTACTGTGCTCAGAAGTCTAGCTCCAGCCTCCATTCTCCCAGTCCCAAGTCTTCAGTATGGTCTCAGACCTTTGGACCAAACTCCAAATGGAATCAGCCCATAATCTTGAAATCCAAAAAGGACTTTAAAACTGTACCCTTTTTCAAATTTGCAGTTATAAAACGTGTAAATCATGAGGATGGAATGTACAGCACAGTCACTATAGTTAACAGCATATGGCATATTTGAGAGGAGCTAGGAGAGTGGATGTTAAAAGTTCTCATCACAAGAAAAAAATGTGTGACTCTATGGTGATCGCTGTTAACTGGGCTTGTAGTGGCAATCATTTTGAACTACAAATACTGAATCTTTATGTTGTACAACGGAAACTAATATGTCAATTATACCTCAACAAAAAAACAAAAACAAAACAAAAAAACTGTACCTATTTTACTTCTGAAAGATGAAGTTTACAATACTGACACAACGTACTTTTAGACAAGTTTACTTACATTTAAGTAACCTTTCCTATCATTGCCTTCAGAATTGTGAAGAAAACCTAAGGAGCTTTTTTCCTATATAATTATTTTCCTCAAATCAATTTTCCTCTTTTGAAATAGCAATCTCTACGGCTGACAGACGTTTTCCAAAACAAAACATACCTAATGTTTACTGAGGTGGACAAAATGTGAAATTCAAGGCACACATGCTGAGGAGCCAGGCATTTCCACTTCTACTACCACACCCAGCTCTTTCAACTTACTTCATTCTTTCTGGGTGCGTGAGTGAAACTATGGCGGCCAGTATACCCCCAACACATAAACAGGGCAACATGCTAAAACCACGCTGCAGCAGCTGCCTCTGCCTCTGCCTCTGCCCTGGGACCAAAGGTCCTTAAGAAGGACATTTGAACTTTGGAATCTTAACGTTGAGTCCTAATCACTTTGCAAATCTCTAGTAATATGGAAATATCTCACTATATAGAGTCAACTTTTGCAATGGCTCACTTTAAAATATTTTTCACAGTACTTTTCTAAAAGAAAAAACTTGCATACAGATCAGATGATCTATGTGAGAGGACACTTAAGAAATAAAGACAATGCCTTGTCTATGCTATTTCAAACAGATGCTGTGCTTTTCTGAGTCCATCATGTTTTCAGTGTCCTGATTCATGATGCCAACCAGCCCCCTTCTCCCCTTTCTATATTTACGTCTGCCCCTAACTGTAGTCAAATGCTTAGATCAAACTTGCGCCCATCACAAACCCCAATCTCTCACATCTTCTTACTAAAAGAAAACAGGGCAAAATTTCAGATATCTATGAAAAAAATATTCAAGATTTCTACTTTTAGCATCTCTTGAATTCACCTTCCCGTTTTATTTACAATAACCTCCTCTCCAACTGTCCTTTCACCCACACACAGGATTGGATCCTGTTTACATAATGAAACCAACCCCTTGCCATCGTTGACAGTCCAGAAAAATGCAAACCTTTCAAAAGAAGGCTTGAGCTCCCTCTCTAAAAGCTAAGAAATGGGATTTTAAAAATTGACTATATCCATAAAGGTGAACGTTTAACATGTTTAATCTTTCAAAGGACTGAGAAGACAAGTGAATCTTCAGAGAAACAGAAAGATAAAGTACCTTTTACTGAGTACAGATGTGAACCAGGGAAGAGTGCATGACGTCTTCTCCAACTCTCCAGTTTTCCATTTTAGTTCGTCTTAAGGCCCTGCTGCATCCCTGCCATTGTGTTCTAAGACTATTCTCTCAATAATTTTAAAATACATCTCCAAATGTATTGTTCAAACCAGTTCAAAAAGGTTTCTGCTACTTGCGTCCCAAGAATTTCAACTAATATTTCTTGCACACTATACCAAGAAAATCAGGAAGATATTTTGTAAATCTGTACTTTCTAATTGTCTACAGCATTGCTCAGTCCAACAGCTCACTGATCACTGAAAGCTGTGTTTTTAGATAAAATCTTTACCTCTCTGTTTTCTGATTATAGATGAAGTACTACAATAATCAACGTTTGTCTGGCGCATCACCTGCTCCAAGATTTCAGGAATGAAGTCTGCAGCATGTGCTATAAATCACACAAGAAACAAGGTATTCAGGGAGTGAAAAATAGACTAAAGTGATAAATATTTTTAAAAATAGAAACAGGAGGGCTTACACACTTCAAAGATCACAATGTGGCCCAGAATTTGCTCAGTTTTTTAAGAAGCTGCAAAAGCAGCACTGAAGAGGTATCAGCGTGTCAGATGAAGGAACAGTATCATATGACATCCAGTGATTTCTCTTCCAGCTACCTCAACTCTTGCAACACTACAGTGGCCACCACAGTAAAAACACATACATGAAATATGCCTAAAGTGGCTTCTAAGATTCCTGGCTTCTTTACTAAGTGTATTCCAAAGATGTGACAAACCTAAAATTTGATTAGTAATCTCTTTTTATTCTCTTCATTCTTTTGTCTTATTCTTGAGGTCACTATCTTCTAGTTTCTCCACACCTTTGGCATACCATTTCAGGAATTCTTTTGCTAAAGAGTATTCCACCAAAAATTTATAAACTGCTTAGTTCCTTCAGCTCTTCCTGGGGAAAGCATTTTATCTGTTTACTCTGGAAAACACTTATTAATAGATTTATAAGGTATACGATCACTCAATAAAGATGACTTGATTAAAGCATTCAAGAAATGGTGACAACTACATTTTGCAGAATTCTTTGTTTCATCTTAAAATACTTCACATATGCCGAGCTTTTATTCTTTTCAATACATTTTTTAATTAGATGTATGATTCACATGCCACAGAACTCACCCTCAGTGCATTTTTGTAAGTTGCTAAAGAGTCTGATAAAAAAATACACTGTGTTCTATGCTGAGTCAATGGCCACACTGAAGAAGTCTCTGGGCTGCTTTATTGCTTTCCTATTTGACATATATATTTATTTACCTGTTGGTTGTAGACTGATTTCACATGACATTAGAATAAACTCAATAAAGAAGCCAGGAATCTTAGAAAACCACCAACAGGATAATGCAGTTGTAATAATAAGTAAGGGTGTGTCAGATATCACAGCAGCAGAAAGAGGACTGGCAGTGGCACAATGAATTCTGGAAGCTTAGCCCCACCGGTAGAGGCATGGAGGCTAGGCCAAGAGTGTTACTGATAAGAGTTATGTTCAAAACTGAAGTTTTACATGATTACATTCTATGCCTAACAGCTACCAAATTTGAACAGAAGCCAACCAGGTAAAAACCTACCAGAAATGAACAATAATTAGGTGATATCTATCTATACTCCAGTTAGGAATATAAAAGGGGGGGGGGCCACAGGGAGGGCAGTTAGGTTATTTGACGGCAAACCACAGTGGACTATAGCAGGTAGTCAATAAATATTCACTGATGACAGTCAAAAGAGATAGAACCTAGAACAAGAGGAAGCAAAACAGACAAAAACCTATGCCTTTTTGGTGCAGGCAATATTCTAATGGAGAGAGTAAACTGGTAATAGTCTACTTAAGAGGATACAGTTCATCAACTGATAATATCTGCAGCTGTTTCTCTTGTTTTGAGAAACAGGGAGAAGAAACAGAAAAAAAAAACACTTGAGGGACTACGGAAAATGTCATAAAATGAAAATAAAGAAACAGCAAACAGAAAGAAGTCAAAATAAGAGCCTACATCCAAAAATATTCTACAAGAAGCAGAAGGATAAGGAGAGGTAAGGAAGCGATGAGGTTGTGGAATATAGGTGAGGTTCAGTGGGGTGGAGTCTGGAGCCAACGACCAAGAAAGAATTCTTGAGGCGTCTTTGGTACAAAATGGTGGTTTATTAAAGCGCGGGGACAGGACCCGTGGGCAGAAAGAGCTGCTGCACCAGGGTTGTGAGGAATGGCCCATTATATACCCTCAAGTTGGGAGGGGGTTAGGGATAGCGTTAAGTCTCTAAGGAATTTTGGAAGCAAGGTTTCCAGGACCTTGAGGGGGCTAGCTATTTTTGGGAAAAGGTCATTTATTACCGTCTAATAAAACCTTAGTCATGAGACCCTTCAGATGTGTATCGATGGACCATATGCTTGGGGGATGATTGCCAATATGTATTTTGGGGGGGGGGGTTTAGAGATAAAAGGAAGTTTCCAAAGGAATTTTTATACATTAAAGTAGACTTATAGAATCTTGGTGGAGGGGAGAGGGTCAGGCTAGGACTGCCTTTGGCCCTTAGCAAAGTATTAACATCGAGGCAGCTGAGTTCCTAGAGGAACATCACTGTGCCTGTTTCAAGGACTTGTCAATGGGCTGTCGGTAGTAAGTAAGGAAATTTAATTGTGTCTACACACATTCCCTTCTGGAGGCTAGGTTACTGATAGCTTTGTTCTTGTAAACTGCTAAGACGTTTGTAAACTGAGGGAGACTCAAGTCTTGCAAGATTGTGGTTAACTGTTTCTTTGTCCTTTAGGGCAGCCAGGAGTGCCTGAGGAATGTCACATACATCCCATGGGGGGGGGGGGAATTGCAGGGTGTCAGCTTCTGCTTTGTCCTCAGCTTGCCTTCCGTTCCCCCTTAAGAAGCACTACAAGAAATCTCAAAACCGAAAAGCAGAATCAAAAAATATTTTGAGGCAAAAATATATATGAGGCCCTAAAAAAAACTGATGGGTAGAAAACTGAGCAAGTGATAGAAGATAATAAAAATTGCAGAAGATCTGAATACTATCATTAGCAGATTTCACAGATCTATCAGCTTTATTTTCAATAAGAGAAACCCCTGATAGCCCAAAGAACATCTGCAACAGCTGATCACGTTACATCACAAAGAAAGCCCAGTAAGTAAAAATAGCCAATGTCATATACTGATTACAGTAGAATAAACTAGAAATTTTTAACCTGCTTAAGATCTTCTAGGAGTATTAACTAATTTAACAATGTCAAATTTTAAATGTAATACCCTTTGACATAATCATAATATTGTACTTCTGTGAATTTAGTTTACAGAAATTATTGGACAAGTATACAACATATTTGAGGATATTTACCTTAGCAAAGTAATTTTGTGAAAAATCAGGATCAACCTAAGCGTTAACCAATAAGGCACTGGTTAAATAAATTAAGGAACACTCATCTTTCATAATAGTATGCCTGCTGACGCATATCTGTATTTACTGACACTGAACGGTAAATGATGGAGGGGAAGGAAAATTTAAAAAAAAAAAAGAATACAACTATGAACATGATCACTTCTGTAAAATTACATAATACAGTATATGTGAGCAGAGTTGTCTTGAAGGAGGTTCTTCAAAATGTTAGTAGAGGGCTACAAGGATTTTTTACTTGTGTATACTTATGAGGGGAGAGCAATATATGTGACCCCAAAATATGCCACTTTGGCATGTGACTTATTTTGAGCTGAAGGCAATTTAGACCAAAGGGACTCCAAAAAAAAAAAAAAAAAAAAAAACAAACAAAAAAAAAAAAAAAAAAAAAAACCAACCAAACAAACAAAAACAAAAAAACTCACTTAACTTCCTTAACTACTTAAAAGAATTTGGATAGGCCCAAACAGAAAGCTATTATCAGGGGTAACTTTTTATCTGAAACAGTAGTGTGGCAGGACAAACATGTATTTAACCAAACATCTGCTCTTCTTATTGTGCAGTGAATTACCCTCCTCCCCTTTGAAGCCCCAGACTCCATTCTATTCCTTAGCTCAGGATATTATATAAGCCTCAATTGCCCAATTTGTTCTGGACTCTCGTATTTTTTATAGGGCTCTCATAAGTATGTAATTGAATGTTTTTCTCCTGTTCATCTGTCTTACGTCATTTTGATTAATAGACCAGCCAAAAGAACCTACAAGGGTAGAATAAAAATGTTTCCTCCCCTACACTTTTTAAATTATTTTTACAAGAAACCTGCATTATTTTTATAGCCAGAAAGCTAATTTCATTTTTTTAAAAGATGAAAGTCTCAGAGTAAAGTTTTCAAAGGTTTACCAAAGTTCTCATCACAACATTAAAGACAATAAAAATAACACAGTACAATGGAACTTCATAAATGATAGCATTTATGCTGTGCTAGTTTTTAATCGATTATCTGACTCTGGCTTTATTTCCTGTCCCTTCCCCCTTCTCTGTGCTGAGTCAGGCTTCATTTACATTTGATCTTCCATTACTTATAAAGCTCTTTCTCCACATCTCCTGGTGCTTTTCCCATACCCTTCAAGATTTCATTTTCTCCTCTCAAAGCCATCCAACTCTCCCTGAATAACCTTTCTTTCCACTAGGTTTTTAAAGCCTTCCATTATGACCTTTTTTAGAACACGTGAACAGACAGAATGCTTTACTATAATATTGTTTAACATGTCTCTGTTTCTCCCACCAGAGACAATGGGTTTTCAAACATTACTGTAAAACACTAATATTTATCTTCCTAAATATTGGACAAAGGGGAAAATAAGTGGCATGTAAAAAAAAGGCATAAAAAACAAGGACTCGATTTCATCAGCAGTTCTTGCTAAAACCCACACAGCAAGATTTCTTCCTCACCAATCCTAGGCTGCACCCCAATCAAGGTAAGATATGGGAAAACATGACTTGATTTCCCTTTCTGGAAAGGAGGAAAGGTGACAGAAATGAAACACATATGTGTGCTTTCATTTTTTGCCTTGAAGCTTCCTACAGTATAAAGCAGTAACAGAATTATTAGACGTAACTGGAATGCAACCAACATCATCATGTTACAGATGAACAAGTTGAGAGCTAAGAGATTCAATAATTTCCGGAAAGTCATTCAGAAGAGGCAGATCAAATAAGAATCTGGGCCTCCAAACTGTTAGTCCAGCAAATGCCGTTTTCCAGTAACTATACTATTCAAAATTTATGAGGTTATCTTGGTATTTCCAAATGATACATTCAATTTGATTTCCACCACTTACCTTAATGGCAAATGGTAAGGAAAGAATGTTGCAATTTTTCTGTAAGAGGAGATAAAACCTTTAAAACCATTCATATTTTACCTACCTCTAAAAGCTTTGGACTAAAGTACTTTGTTCATTATTAAGTAGAAACCACTATTCTGTGTACATTATTCAGTTAGATACTGCAGTTTTTTGTTTAAATAGTAAAAAACAAAGCAAAAGGTGACTAAGTTCTATGTAATTACAGAAACTTAAAAAATCTAACATAGTGATAGGTGTAGCAGCCAGCATTTTATTTGTTCTCTAGTAACACTCCATTAGTACCCTTCTATCTGGATTAATTTACTACTCCTTTATTTCAATGATTCTAAGAAGTACATTTCTCCTATTTAGCATCTTTTTGAAAAATCAGGATTTATCTTATAATCATTTCTGTGTCACAGACTAAATGGCAGTATTTTTCTCCCTCTGAGTGGTATGTAAAATAATGGTGTATCTTATAATCCATCATATATTAGGTTTGGTGAAATACAGTAACTGGTATTTAAGTTTTTAGTTTTAGGGACGCCTGCGTGGCTTAGCGGGTTAAGCGTCTGTCTGCCTTTGGCTCAGGTCATGATCCCAGGGTCCTGGGATTGAGTCTGCATCAGGCTCCTTGCTCAGCAGGGAGTCTGCTTCTCCCTCTGCCTAACGCTCCCCCTACTTGTGCTCTTTCTTTCCCTGACAAATAAACAAAATCTTTAAAATAAATAAATAAAAGTAAAAAAATAAGTTTTTAGTTTTAGGTACTATGGCTATTTTGGGGAGATGAAAATTTCTTTGTAGGATATTCCCCTGTTATTGTTTTAAAAACTCAGGATTCCTCCCATTCCTTCCCATTAAAAAGAAAAAAAAAATCCATAAAATTTGTCTCCTTCGTTTATCATTCTAGTGAATGGCACAGCACCACTCCAGAACTCAGGAGCCATCTTTGACACCTCTCACTCCATACCTCCTCTCCTTCCCCCAAAATATGTAACCCATCACCAAAACCACAAAATTTATCTCCTAAAGATCCGTTAAACCTGTTCCTTTACATTCTACTTCTACCACCACCACTGTATTCCAAGCTCCATCATCTCTCACCTGGGTCCACCTAAATGGTTTCCCCATATCTATTCTTTGTCCCCTCTAATGTCTTTTCCCAGTGAGGCTAACTGATCTTTCCTTATGGCCTGCCAGATCTTCCACGATCTGTGCCACCTTCTCTTTGGTCTTTGAGGACAGTAGCCTTGGCCTCCTTAAACAATTATGTTCTCTTTACTACCAAGGCCACTGACCGTGTTATTCCCATAGCTTGAAAGCTCTCCAGCAATAAATCGTATCCTTTAGACCTCAGTTCAAAGTTGATTTCCTCATGGAAACCCTCCCTAATGCCCTGACTAGGTCTCTCTCCTACCACATAACCTTTCCTTTACAGCACTTAACTGTAATTTTATATGTTGTCTATGGATTAATGACTGCCTTTCCACTCTTGCCTATGATGTCTATGAGAAAACTGAATTGAATTCCAAGCACCAAAGTGCCTGCACAGAGTAGGTGCTCAAATATTTGACTATGCAAATATAAGTCTACAGTAACTAACATGGCCTTTAAGACTCAGAATTTCTCAGATTTCTTCAATTCGGCCTTTTACTAATCTCAGTAAGTATCAACATCCAAATTAGCCTTAGGTCTTTATTTTCTTGCCTCCATATCATGAAAGCAAAGGCTGAGTTTGTATAAATTTAAATAAAAATCTGTTCTTGGAGTAGTTGTTTCATTTACCTCTTAAAAATACTTTTAGAAGTTGGCTGCCCTAAAATTATAACAGTGGATTCTTAAATTAACAAAAATTGGAAAATTCTGTATTCTGCTTATGCTTTGAAATCTTATCTTTAATCTACTATTCTTAGTGAATCAATTGTTAAATATCCAAATAAGGATTAACTGTAAAGAGCTGTCGCCAGTATGCTCTTTAAACTACAACAACTGATTAAATGCTGTAGGTCTGACTACATGTTAAATCTCATACATGGAGAAAATAAAACATGCATACAAACACCATGCCAAACAGTACCTGTCAGTATACATTTACACATAAAATGCATTTTTTCATAAAAATCACAAGAAAGGAAAATGTTACAAGGGAACTTTGCTTTAAGCTCTGATTTGAGAACTTCATTTTTCTTGTGTTCAATGTTTAAACATCCAAATAAGCGGGATAAATTTTTCCCCTAAATAGGAATCAATGTCATCAAACTCATCTAATTCTATTGCTCCATCAATTGACATAAACCAAAGACTTAGGCGTGTAATGCAATACTGTGCACTTCTGGAAGCTTCATGGGGGACCATATCTATATTGTTCACCATGGTATCTTTAGCCCCTGGCACAAGCAGGTACTGAATGAATATTTATTGAAAAAATACATGAATATAGAACAGGAAAGTTTGTTTTAAGCTATTTTCACACTCTCTCCCTTTAATTCCATTTGTGTATTGTGCTGCTATCTTGTTCTAGTAGCCATTATAAAAATGGTATAATTAATAGATGATATATTGAGCTACCGTTAAACAAAGAGCACTCATAAAATAATAAAGGACAAAAGCGATTGAAAGGAAGGCAAAAATAATTCTCTCCTTTGTTCACAGAGGTAATTAAAAAACCCTGCATTTTATAGCACTCAGATTTCAAATAGAATTAAAAGAATTTTCACATATTTATCCTCAATTGTTTTAGCTTCCTCTTCTTTCCCAAACTCGCAAATGAATGTCCAAGAGATTCTACCAAAACCAGACACCCAATATTAAATTTACTATATACAGATTAATCTCTGGGGGAAAAAGTAACAAACAACAAGCTAAATTTACCTGTATATGGAGGGCATACTAATAAAATTATTTCCTATCTACGATTAAAAAACAAAACAAAACTGAAGAACTTTTGTATGTAATATGCTCCAGGTTACTGCAAAAGACAACTCTCATCAGACTTTCCTGATAAGTTTGTGCTTACAGGGGGAAAAAAAAGAAGAGGAAAAGAAAAAATGAAAGAGAAATTACGTATCAGAAACTCAACTGAAGTATTTAAGACTTTTTAAAAAGTTTAATTGAAGAACTAAATGCCCTTCCCTATATTTGTTCACACACTTGGAAAACTTTATTATGAACATCCTCAGTGGAAGGTACACTTGTTAAATTATTGTGACAAGTATTCCATTAGAAGCAATTATAAAAGAAGAGTAATTTGGAAAAGCACAAGTGAAACCAAGACGTGCAAATGTAGGAAACAGAAAAATTACATAACTTGGAAAATGCAGTCTTTTTTAAACTACTTACATCCACAGCACCACAATCCTTAACAATAATTATAGGGTGAAAAATGACAGACGCTTTCTAATTAAAAAAATATATATATGCAAAAAATCAGAAAGATCAAGTCATGAACTCCTGTTTACAGTATTATATGAAAATGATAATATGCTGGCCACATAGCAATACAGGGAGTTCTGTTTTTGTTTTTGTTTTAGTCAGGAGGAAAGTGCAAAGTTTTTTATAGTTTTCACTCCAAAAATAAAGCCTCACCGTCTCACTTTCTGACTCTAAGGCTTACTTAAAGTCTTTTTAAAATTTTAAATATTTGCTTACTCTTTAAAGGATAAGCAAAAACTAGTTGGGTACATAGGAAATCTAACCTTTAGTACGCTTAAATAAATACATAAAGTTTTAAAAAACCATTTTAACTGCATTACAGCCAACACCAATACCCCAAAGTATCAGCACTCTGAAAATTTACCGATCTGACCATCCAATCTTGAAAAAATGTCATCTTTTGTGATACAGGATTCTAATTTCTACAGTTTTACCATTTTAGTTTGCCTTTCAACTCTTCCCCCAACCCCACCTACTTTATTACATGCATCACTGCTCAGGTTTTAACACTTAACCAGGTAACGACAAAATCACTTATAGAACAAAGTCCAAAACTGCTGGGGTTTTTCTGGTTTAGGGTTTTTTTTTTCTTTTTGTCTGTTTCTCTGAATGCACAGGAGATTTGAAAGGCAGCAAAGAAAAGACATGCCAGTACAGACAACTCCTGGGAGGCGGGTGTAAGGGGGTTTGGGGGAAAAGATAAGAGTTGTCTGGAAGTGAACCCTTGTCAGAAGAGCAACGTGCTCCTTTTTAAAGACATTTTGGAAATTGCAAACTGAGAATCAGCCTCCCTGGACCTCTCCTCGCCCTCCGGCTGTCAGAATCCCCACTCCCTCATTCAACAGTCACCCCGGGAGGTCCTGGAGAAGAGGCGTCGGTCAGTCGCGGGTCTCCTCCAACAAGCCAAATTCAGCGAGGGGCAGCGAGGGCGCCTGGCATACCCCTGGGAAAGGGGAGAGGAAAGGGGCACCGGGTGGCAAACACTCGAGCTCCTCCGCCGAGGCTGCGCCGACTCATGCCCACCTCCGCAGGCAGCCGGGGTGGCCATGGCGTGACGCCGCCGACCGGTCCTCCGTACTGACAAGTGTCCCCACGTCTTCGCTTTTCAGTATTTAACCTTTTCGTGCCCTCCTTCCCCACTCCCACCATTCTAGGAGGCAGAAAAGAATTGAGCCAAGTGAACGGTTATGCTTGCAGGAAAGAAAGGCGGCCTGGCAGTCCCGGGAAGGAGCCCGGAGAAGGCAAGCTGCGGAAGGCTGCTGGCGCCGTTCTTCCGGGCCGGGGCAGGTTCAGCCCGCTAGGCCGCGAAACCGGCGCCTCGCGTAGCGACAGGGGCCTCGCAGAGGTGCGGCGGCGTTGCCGGGGCCCGGCGCGCATACTCACCAAATCTGGAACTTGAGCAGCGGCCCCGTGGCGTACTGCATCTTTAATCTTTTGCTAGGCACGCCGCCCAGGTTGGCCGAGGCATCGCTCCGGATCACCGCCGACGCCGCCACCAGGAGAACTAGCAGAATCCTCATCTTAATCGAGCCAGCCACTTCGGCCGCGCTCAAACTGAGACTGCAGCCAGCCCAAGGCCGAGCGGGAGCTGCGAGCAGCTCCCCAACGCGCAGGCGCGATCCGCCAAGGTCGGGGAGGGAAGCAGAAATGCGCCTGCGCAGGCCGGCGCCAACGCACGCTCTGGGAGGCAGAGCTGACCTGTTTCACTGTCCTGACCCACCATCTTGGATGTGTGCAGAGGCTGGGATGGAGTGAGTTGGGTAGGGAGGAACGAAGTAGTTGGTAGAATGTCAGAGGAGCCTTAATCATAGCACATGTGGGTTCTACATACAATTTCACTTAATTCAAACAGTGCTCTGCCCGAGACACTCAGGAGCACCCATTTAGCAGCCTTGATGCAGGTGTGGGAGATAAAAGAGAAAGCCCCAGCCTTCCTAACGGTTAATGCTTCAGTCTTTTTGAGTGCCATACTACGGCTTTTTCTTTGATCTTACAATATTGCTCTCTCCTAAAAGAATGAATATTTTTAAAAAGACTTTTGGAAAATTTCGGTCATGTAGAGGAGTAGAATAATTACCTTACTCATTAACAACCTTGAACAATTACTGGCATTTTGACAGTCTTGATTGTCTGTAGCTCTAACCTGTTCTTCCCCCAGGGATGCAAATATCAGACATCCTATTATTTAATTTGCAGGTATTTAAACATGTATGTCTAGAAAATAACTAGCCTTTGGGGAAGAAAAGAAAAATCTGACGATGAGCCCCTTATTCCACCTTAAAAAAAAAACACACAAAAAACAAATCAGTAATTCTTTAATACCACATATCCAGTGTTCAAATGTCTTCTGTCTTAATAAATGTTTTTCTGAAATCAGACCAAAGTAAAATCCATTGACATTGGTTGATAGGTCTTTTAGTTTCTGTCAGAGCATTTAAAAACAAGAATATACCAGAAATTGAGAAGTTTCATTTATCATATATTGTAGCAAAGGGGAACACACACCACTGGGAACCAAGGCGAGTCTCAGAAAGATGGTATTAGAAAGACCCTTATAGTACATGGGCTTCAACTGGGTGATTTGGGGAAGAGTGTTGGGAGTTGCAATGGAAAATCTGATCATACTTTTCAAAGTCTCAGTATTAATAAATATAGGTCATTCTGGATCATTTATCCCAGGTATTTCGATAATGAAGTACATCAAATATGAGTTTGAGGAACAGTGGCAAAGGAAATTCTCAATAAGTGTGTGCCCATAGTTTCTTATATCTAATAGCTCAAATGCAGCACATGATCGAAATTTTTTTCTAATTTAAGGATGCAGTGGGAGTCTGAAAACATTCCGCAGCTGTTAATTCCAGTTCACTTAGACTTTAAGTGACTAATATAAATTTTATATATCTTAGCACAAAAGCAACCGCAAAACCAAAATCAAACTTTTTTCAGTAATCACACTGATGGCAATACTATTTTGTTTGTATTATTATTCTAAGACTGCTGCATGTAATGTGGGATAAAGTAAATGAGTGATTATATTGGTGTCAATGGGAATGGAAACTTGCAGTTGGAGAAAGGAAATAGACTTAAATTAATGTGTTAAGAAATACATCATGAGGAAGTGGATAAGAGTACAAGAATTTTTTAAATTAAGAAATCTATCAGAATCCTTTGCAATAATGGATTAGAGAAGACACATCATATGATCATTTCCATAGAATTTGATAAAATTAAAATCATTTATTATAAAAATTCTCAATGAGTTAGAAGGAAATTTCCTTAACCTGATAAAAGTTATCTAACAAAAAAATGCAGATATCATACTTAACTTGAAACATTAGAATCCCAAGAAATTCCCAGTTCAGTCAGAAACAGGTCAAGTATACCCACATTCACTGCTCCTGTTCAGCATTGTGCTGAATTGTACAATTGTGCACTGTACCTAGCAAATTTAATAAGATAAGAAAAAGAATTAGAACATGTAAGGACTGCAAAGAAAGAAACAAAACTGCCACTGTTTGTAAACAATGTAATTATTTACATAGAAAACCAAAAAGAACCTACAAACTTGGCGTCCAGGAAGGTTGCTAGATGCAAGTTCAATTTTTAAAAATCACTAGTTATCTTTCATCAATAGTTAGAAAATGTAGTGTTTAAAAAAGTGTATCTCTTAACAATATTTTCTAGAATAAATCTACATGAAATGTGCAAACCTCTACAAAGAAAAGTATAAACCTTTCTACTAACGCGCCAAGGCAAATTCACTGAGCCTTTGCTGCACTGTGGCCCTTAAGCACTGAGAACTGACCTCTTTACTTAGTCATCATATTTCATTGTAATCAGTTAGTACTATGTCACTCTCTTCTGCTCTTAGCTGAGTTTGGCAAGGGTAGGGACTGTCATTTATCCTTGTAGCCCAGGTGACCATGGAGTATTTGTAATATTACAATGAGAATAAAATGAAAACAAACACTATCAAGCTACTGTTTATCAAGTGTCTACTATATACAAGGTGCTGTTAAGGGCTTTACCCATATTATTTTTATTCATATCCTCTTAGAAATGAATGGGAAGCAAGAATGAGAATGTAGGTAGGGCAGATTGTGGAAGGTCTTAAATGCCAGGCTAAGCAGTTTGAATTTTTTTACTATAAAAAATGGGAGCCATTAGAGATTGGTGGCATTATCAAAGCACTATCTTCGGAAGACAGATGTGGTAACTGTATGAGTAAAGATTGAAGTAACAAATATCTGAAGGAAAGGAGTCATATACAACAGGAAGAAAGTTAACAAAAAGCAGTTATTGTAAACCACTGGCATAGTGCAAAACTAGGGCACAAGGAATAATTAGACTTGGTGGGTTTTTGGTCTTAAAGAAGGTCATGAATGGGTAAGAAAATATTTCAAGTGGGACCAATAAGATGCAAAAGTAGGGGCATCTGGCTGGCTCAGTCTGTAGAACATGTGACTCTCGATCTTGGGGTTATAAGTTTGAGCCTTATGTTGGGTGTAGAGATTACTTTAAAATCTTAGGCCTGTACATGGGGCACCTGGCTGGCTCAGTTGGTAAAGCATGTGACTGTTGATCTTGGGGTCATGAGTTCGTCTCACCTTGGGGATAGAGTTTGCTTTTAAAAAAAGCGGGGGAAGGGATTTGTACTTGGCTTATTAACGCTTTGCTGTTACCATCTTAAAATTCTTCTTTTTGAAGAAGGAAGTCCACATTTTTATTTTGCACTGGGGCCATTACTTCTATGCCCAATGTGTATCACTTCTCTACCATCATCATTACCAAACTCTATCTAAATTCCTTGAGAAAATCTTTCATTGCCAGTGTTTAAAACGCAAATGTCTTCTTGGGTTTTATGGTCCAAACATATGATTTCAATCAATAAATATGCATGGATTGTCTCTATGATACAATTAGGGGCTTGCGAGAAGAAGCACAAGCCAGGGACTTCAAGTTCCTTAAGTGGGTGCCAGATGTCCAAGGAGGTGGGGAGGGATGCAAAAACAAAACAGGTGGGGCACAATAAAAGATTCTCTCTGGTGATACTACAATTCTAGGATTTGACCTGTTTAGCTTCAATTAAACATAGAAAAATAAATAAAACTGTACCCAGGAGTCATTTTTCCTCAGGGTGGAAATGTAAGCAGCTCTGCTTTGCTAAGATCTTTCAGGACTCTAAAAATGTGGCTCCCTTTTCTTCGAAAACAAATTCCTAAGAGATTTCTGAAAGTATTCCCAAGTCACATAGTGCTTGATCTGCAACTATCTCAGGGTTACGTAGTACCTATTTCCTCTTCCAAGTGTGCTCACCACCCCCCATCCCTCCGCAGCTCAAACAAGCAACTGAGAAGTTGCCTGGGTGTGATGCCTCTGACCCAATTCCAAATCTTTCCATCACTTCTCCCTTGCTTTCCCTCTTCCTCTGGGTATCTCCTGTATACCTTTTTGTCTGTAATACTTTTTTCTTTCCCTATTGCTTCCATTTTTTGCTTAGTGATCTTAGGAAAAGAAATCTCTCTTCTTTCTTTCATTCATTTGTAAGTACCAAATTACCTCAGTTGTAATTAAATTTAAGAGTAGTGAAAATTTGTATCAAGGAAAAGAGAATATATCTATGTATGTTTATAATAAAGAACAAGTATCTAAAGCACACAAAAATGACCAAAATCATCCTTAGTAATATCCTAAAAATTATTTTTTTCTTTTTTCTTTATTTAAATCTGCTTTTTAAAAAAAGTAGCATTCAAACTTTCTAAAGGAATTTTCATTTTCTTTTTAGATATTTCTTATTCTGGCACTATTTTTTTAAAAAATTAATTTTTAAACTGCCTTAAAAAAAAAGTGCTGGGTGCCTGGGTGGCTCAGTGGGTTAAGCATCTGCCTTTGGCTCGGGTCATGACCTCAGGGTCCTGGGATCAAGTCCCACATTGGGCTCCTTGCTCAGCAGGGAATCCGCTTCTTCCTCTCCCTCTGCCCCTTCCCCAGCTCCTTCTAAGTAAATAAATAAATAAATAAATAAATAAATAAATAAAATCTAAAAAAACAAAGGAATGTATACATAGTTCTTCCATTTAATTCTTCATGGGCTCACCTCAGCACCAATAACTAGTTACATTATTACCTCTTTGGGAAAACACATTCCATTTTGTAAACATTTGACCTATAAGTAAACTCTTGGGACACGATTCATGCTCAGCCAATAAATAACTGACAGGATCAGGAGAACGGTAGAAATAAGTCTGATGGCAAGGGGCTAAAGAGGGTTCATTCAAGGAACTAGGCAATGAAAAAAAGAAAGAGCAGCAAACCAGCCTATTAGACTGGCAACTTTTAAGTGAGTGAACATATTTTCCAGGTTATGTTGTAAAATCTCTATAATTCTTTCATTTCCATATAAAATGCTTTGATTTTTGGCACCCTCTAGTGGCCATATAAGGAAGGAATCGTTTGGGTAAAACAAAAGGCTTTTAATTTTCAAATTCACTTAAAATATAATTATGTATGTTACAAACACTTTTAGAAGTGCGCTTTTCTGACTCCTAATTTAAGACAGTAAAATAAGCACATGCATTTGGCTCTCTCCTGTCTCAGGATCTCAGAGAAATGCCAAGAAAGTAGTGGCGCAAGCAATATATCTATGGTAACTCTGGAACGAAGGCAGTGGTGTAGAAACTGTAAAAACTCTAGAAAACAGAAAGTAGATGGAATCATACTTATTGGCTCACCTATCATCTCCACAACATACCAAGAAAAAGGTGAAGTAAGCTAGGAGCTGGTCAAGCCCCAGAGAGGTTCCATGAAGAAGCCCTCACCGTAAACAGGTGCCCACGACTGCAGCAGCGTTTCCGTGCCTGACACCTAACCTCACTGACTCTACAGTTGCCCCTGAGTTGTCCCTGTAGAGTGGTAACCCTGCTGGGCCTGTGGCTGAGCCCTCGTGTGACGGAGGGGTTACAGACAGTGTCGGCAGGACAGTGTCGGCAGGACAGTGTCGGCAGGACAGTGTCGGCAGGACAGTGTCGGCAGGACTTCGGCTGCAGGGGATTGTGTCTTTACGTAAACGAAAGAGCCCAGATTAAAATGCTTACCTTACGATTTACTTTTGGAAAACTCAACATCTTACTCTTTTCACAGACTTTCTGATACGAAATTTCTTTTGGAATTTATGCATATTAACTTTTACTTGCCAAAGGGTATACATTCTGGAAGTATTTAGTTTAAAGAAGTAATGTAACAGTTTATCTGAAGTAGGTTGGTGGCTCGTGAACTCCTTTTTGAACAATAAAGGCTTAAATGGTTCGATCCTCATCAAAATCAATCTGGTCCATTGCCTTACTTCTTAAAAAAGAAAAAAAAAAGTTTAGGTGTTAAGATGCCAATTTGCAGTCATTCAGGAGATTCACTCAAGTAACTCGATCATACTTCCATTAAGTAAAGGCAGGTCTCAGAGTGATCGCAGTACCCAATATCAAAACAGATTGAATAAAAACCCAAACAGGTGAGGTTCGTGAAGGAAAAAAAACAATAAAAGGAACATTTAAATTTTTAAAAAAGATTTTATTTGAGGGAGAGCGAGAGCGAGGGGGAGAGAGAGAGAGACAGAGAGCACCGAGAGAGGAGAAGCAGACTCCCCGTTGAGCAGGGAGCCTGACACCAGGCTTAATCCCAGGACCCTGAGACCATTACCTGAGCTGTAAGCAGATGCTTAACTGCCTGAGCCACCCAGGCACTCCAGGAACATTTAAATTTTAAAATATGATGTGACCCAGCAATTCCACTTCTGGGCATTTATATAGTGGAGAATATAGGAAGCAAAATAACTATATACTGTATTCTGATTTTTTTCCATGTTATTTTGTATTTTTGTAAAGTAGAAGTTAGCAAACTTTTTTCTTTTTATTATTAATTACTTTTTTTTTTTTTTTTTAGCAAACTTTTTCTGTAAAGGGCCAGAGGAGAAATGTTCTAGATTTTGCAAGCCACATAGTCTCTTGCAACAACCCAACTGCTGTTGTAGCGTGAAAGCAGGTATGGCTATATTCCAATAAAACTTTAAAGACACAGAAAGCTTAATTTCATAGAATTTTCATGTGTCACCAAATAATCTTTTGATTTCTCAAACATTTAAAAATGCCAAAACTAGGCCCCCCTGGGTGGCTCAGTCAATTAAGTGTCTGCTTCAGCTCAGGTCATGATCCCAGGGTCCTGGGATTGAGCCCTGCATCAGAGCCCTTCCTCGGCGGGGAGCCTGCTTCTCCCTCCACCTGCCACTCCCCCTACTTGTGCTCTTTCTCTGACAATTACATAAACAAACTCTTTTTTAAAAATGCAAAAACTATGCTATGCTGCACAGGATTTAGCTCAAGGACTGTCGCTGCTCAGCCCTTGTGTACAGCGCCATTTTTTTAAAGGCTGCATGGTATTCCATCCTATTATTAAAAATTTTCACGGTTGTAAACATCACACATTTTTGCAGACATTTGCTTTCCTCTCTTGCTACCTCAGATATCAGGAGATACATTCCGAAGACTAAATGAATTCCACCCAATCTTTATAACCCTGAGTCCTTATCTTAGAAATGAAAGGTATACGGTAGTCATACATTGAACTGCAAGAAGACAATTTCTTATTCTGAAGTCTAGTCTCAGTTGATTATGATTTTTAAACACTACAAAACTATAATATCCCTTATATAAAAAAATTACACATAACAATAAGGTTAATGTTCCTTTTGACCACCCTCCACCCTAGTCAATGTCATCGACAGTTAGTATACACCCTCGCCAAACTTTTCCTGTTAAGTTTACATGCTTAAATACTTAAATGTACCCAGAAACAAGGGTGTTAGTATGAAAATATTCAGCATTTTCTTTTTTGGCAACATACATAGCATTTTTGGACACAAATGATCTCTTTATTTCTTTTCTAAGAAAAGAATTCCTTTTTTTCAAATGACAGAGTTGCGTTTTGGTTTTTTTCTCTTCCCTCACTGGGAAGCTTGCTTAACTCGTGAAAGATAAAGAGAATCTTTGTGTCAACTAAAGCGCCTCTCCTCAAGATGACGCCCTTCAGAGATGCTTATGGTAAATGCAAAACCATTTTTGAGATAATCGAGCAAGGGAGATTTTTATGAAAATCCAGGATTTATAGATTTTCCTTTATAATGAATACAGCAATGTATTTAAAATTTCATTTTCAAGCAGACTTACATCACCTTATCTCTTTTTTCTATCACCTTACTGTTACTCCCAGAGGCTATGTTTAAAATAAAAATCAAAATATGTAGTCAAAGAACACATCAGTGATTTTTATACTGACGTGTGCTCAGAAATAAAATTTTTTTTTGAAGAGTTGAATGGATTTAATGATTACAGAAATACAGACAATTCTAAAAATAGGAGCCCAAGAATTTTGGTAGGAACAGTTAGCTTGGAACAATTTAAATGCATCTGACTAAAACAGAAGTCAATGATACTATCTTTGAGATAAACATTTTAAAGATAATGTTTACTGTAAACTCTAGTATAAATGAGTAATTTATTTTTTAAAAAATTGTTAGGCTACCAGGCTAAAAAACATAACACTATCTTAGAATGCATTAATATTTTTTAAAAAACAATTTAAAAAAAGATTTTATTTATTTATTTGAGAGAGAGAGAGTGAGTGAGAGAGCACAAGTCAGGGGGAGAGACAGAGGGAGAAGCAGACTCCCCACTGAGCAGGGAGCCCAATGTGAGGCTCAATCCCAGGACCCTGGGATCATGACCTGAGCTGAAGGCAGACGCCTAACCAACTGAGCCACCCAGGCGCCCCAGAAAAACAATTTTTAAGGTAATACATTGTAAAAGTAATCTATCTGCTTAAGTTTCTATTATCAGAAATGAATTAATGTTGAAAGCAATTATGTGTGCAAGTGCCCTCCCACCCACCCACACGCACACACATTCTACACACAAAACTTTTAAAATATCACAATTGTTTTTTTTGACGTTTTGTTTTTTTAATTTTTTAAATTTAAATTCAATTAATTAACATATAATGTATTATTAGCTTCAGAGGTAGAGGTCAGTGATTCATCACTCCTATATTATACCCAGTGCTCCTTACATCACATGTCCTCCTTAATGTCTATCACCCACTTACCCCATCCCCCCACCTATTTCCCCTCCAGCAACCCTCAGGATGTTTCCTATGATTAAGATTCTCTTATGGTTGGTCTTCCTCTCTGATTTTGCCTTTTCTTTTTTTTCTCTCTTCCCCTATGATTCTCTGTTTTGTTTCTTAAATTCCACATATGAGTGAGATCATGTGATAATTGTCTTTCTCTGATTGACTTATTTTGCTTAACATAATACCCTCTAGTTCCATCCACAGTTACAAGTGGCAAGATTTCATTTTTTTTGACATCTCAGTAGTATTCCATTGTGTGTGTATATATATATAATATATGGTGTGTATATATATCTTCTTTATCCATTCATCTGTAGGTGGACATCTGGGCTCTTTCCATAGTTTGGCTATTGTGGATATGGCTGCTACAAATATTGGGGTGTAGGTGCCCCTTTGGATCACTACATTTGTATCTTTGGGGTAAATCCTGAGTAGTGCAATTGCTGGGTTGTAGGACAGCTCTATTTTCAACTTTTTGAGGAACCTCCATACTGTTTTCTAGAGTGGATGCACCAGCTTGCATTCCTACCAACAGTGTAAGAGGGTTCCCCTCTCTCTGCATCCTCACCAACATCTGTCGTGTCCTAACTTGTTCATTTTAGCCGTTCTGACTGGTGTGAGGTGGTATCTCACTGTGGTTTTCATTTGTATTTCCCTGATGCTGAGTGATGTGGAGCATTTTTTCATGTGTCTGTTGGCCATTTGCATGTCTTCTTTGGAGAAATGTCTGTTCATGTCTTCTGCCCATTTCTTGATTGTATTATTTGTTCTTTGGGTGTTGGGTTTGTTAAGTTCTTTATAGATTTTGGATGCTAACCCTTTATCTGATAAGACATTTGCATATATCTTTTCCCATTCTGTTGATTATCTTTTGGTTTTGTCAACTGTTTCCTTTACTGTGCAAAAGCTTTTCATCTTGATGAAGTTCCAATAGTTCATTTTTGCCGTTGTTTCCCTTACCTTTGGAGATATGTCTAGCAAGAAGTTGCTGCAGCCGAGGTCACAGAGGTTGCTGCCTGTATTCTCTAGGATTTAATGGATTCCCGTCTCACATTTAGGTCTTTCATTCGAGTTTATTTATTGTGTATTGTGTAAGGAAATGGTCCAGTTTCATTCTTCTGCATGTGGCTATCCAATTTTCCCAACAGCATTTGTTGAAGAGACTGTCTTTTTTCCATTGGATATTCTTTTCTGCTTTGTTGAAGATTGGTTGACCACAGGGTTGAGGGTCCATTTCTGGGTTCTCTATTCTGTCCCATTGATCTATGTGTCTGCTTTTGTGCCAGTACAATACCGTCTTGATGATTACAGCTTTGCAATAGGGTTTGAAGTCTCGGATTATGATGCCACCTGCTTTGGTTTTTTTTTTTTTCAATATTCCTTTGGTTATTCAATGGGATCTTTCCTGATTCCATACACATTTTAGGATTATTTGTTCCAGCTCTGTGAAAAAAGTTGATAGTACTTTGATAGGGACTGTACTGAATGTATTGATTTCTCTAGGTAGCATAGACATTTTAACAATATTTGTTCTTCCAATTCATGAGCATGGAACATTTTTCCATTTCTTTGAGTCTTCCTCAATTTCTTTCATGAGTGTTCTATAGTTTTCTGAGCACAGATCCTTTGCTTCTTTTGGTTAGGTTTATTCCTAGGTATCTTACAGTTTTTTGTACTATTGTAAATGGGATCGGCTCCTTAATTTCTCTTTCTTCTATTTCAGTGTATAGAAATGCAACTGATTTCTGTGCTTTGATTTTTATATCCTGCTACTTTGCTGAATTCCTGTATGAGTTCTAGCAATTTTGGGGTGGTCTTTGGGTTTTCCACATAGAGTATCACATCATCTATGAAGAGTGAGAGTTTTACTTCTTTGCCAATTTGGATGCCTTTTATCTCTTTTTGTTGTCTGATTGCTGAGGCTAGGACTTCTAGTATTAAGTTGAACAGCAGTGGTGATAGTGGACATTCCTGCCATGTTCCTGACCTTAGGGGAAAAGCTCTCAGTTCTTCCCCATTGAGAAAGATATCTGCTGTGGGCTTTTCACAGATGGCTTTTATGATCTTGAGGTATGTCCCCTCTATCTGTACACTGTGAAGACTTTTAATCAAGAGAGGATGTTGTACTTTGTCAAATGCTTTTTCTGCATCTATTGAGAGGATCATATGGTTCTTGTCCTTTACTAATGTAGCGTACCGCATTGATTGATTTGTGGATGTTGAACCACCCTTGCAGCCCAGGAATAAATCCCACTTGGTCATGGTGAATAATCCTTTTAATGTACTGTTGGATACTATTGGTTAGTATCTTGGTGAGAATTTTTGTATCCATATGCACCAGGGATATTGGTCTGTAATTCTCCTTTTTGGTCGGGTCTTTGTCTGGTTTGGGGATCAAGGTAATGCTGGCCTCATAGAGTTTGGAAATTTTCCTTCCAATTGTATTTTTTGAAACAGTTTCACAAGAATAGTGATTAACTCTTCTTTAAATGTTTAGTAGAATTCCCCTGGGAAGCCATCCAGATCCAGCCCTGGACTCTTTGTTTTTTTGGGAGGTTTTTGATTACTGCTTTGATTTCCTTGTGGTTATGGGTCTGTTCAGGTTTTCTATTTCTTCCTGGTTCCGTTTTGGTAGTTTATATGTCTCTAGGAATGCATCCATTTCTTCCAGATTGCCTAAAATGTTGGCATATAGCTGTTCAGAATATGTTCTTATATTTCTTTGGTGTTCGTTGTGATCTCTCCTCTTTCATTCATGATTTTATTTGGTCCTTTTTGATAAGTCTGGCAAGGGGTTTATCAGTCTTATTAATTCTTTCATAGAACAAGCTCCTAGTTTCATTGATCTGTTCTACTGTTCTTTTGATTTCTATTTCATTGATTGCTGTTCTAATCTTTATTAATTCTCTTCTCCTGCTGGGTTTTGGCTTTATTTGCTGTTCTTTCTCCAGCTCCTTTAGGTATAAGGTTGTGTATTTGAGACTTTTCTTGTTTCTTGAAGAGTGCTCATATAATCCTATATACTTCCCATTTAGGGCCGCCTTTGCTGCATTTCAAAGGTTTTGAGTTGTTGCTTTCATTTTCATTTGTTTCCATGAATTTTTAAAATTTTTCTTTAATTTTCTGGTTGACCCATTCATTCTTTAGTTGTATGTTCTTTAACCTCCATGTATTTGTGGTCCTTCCAAATTTTTTCTTGTGGTAGACTTCAAGCTTCATAGGATTGTGGTCTGAAAATATGCATGATATGACCTCAATCTTTTTGTACCAGTTGAGACCTGATTTGTGACCCAATATGTGATCTATTCTGGAGAATGTTCCATGTGCACTTGAGAATGTGTATTCTGTTGCTTTAGGTTAGAAGGCACTGAATATATCTTGACGTCCACCTGGTCTAATGTGTCATTCAAAGCCCTTGTTTCCTTGTTGATCTACATAGATGATCTGTCCATTGCAGTGAGTGGGGTGTTAAAGTCTCCTACTATTATTGTATTATTATTATTTTTTTAAAAAGAGGATTTTTTTTTTTAAGATTTTATTTATTTATGTGACAGAGAGACAGCCAGCAAGAGAAGGAACACAGCAGGGGAGTGGGAGAGGAAGAAGCAGGCTCCCAGCAGAGGAGCCCGATGTGGGACTCGATCCCGCAACGCCAGGATCACGCCCTGAGCCAAAGGCAGACGCTTAATGACTGCGCCACCCAGGCGCCACCTATTATTGTATTATTATCAATGTTTCTTTAATTTTGTTATTAATTGGTTTCTATAATGGGCTGCTCCCATGTTAGGGGCATATTTACAATTGTTAGATCTTCTTGTTGGATAGACCCTTTAATTATGATATACTGTCCTTTCTTACCTTTTATTACAGTCTTTGGTTTAAAATCTAATTTGTCTAATATAAGGATGGTTACCCCAGCTTTCTTTTGATGTCCATTAGCATGATAAATGGTTTTCCACCCCCTCACTTTCAATCTGGAAGAGTCTTTGGGTCTAAAATGTGTCTCCTGCAGACAGCATAACGATGGGTCTTGCTTTTTTATCCAATCTGATACCCTGTGTCTTTTGATTGGGGCAATTTAGCCCATTTACATTCAGAGCAACTATTGAAAGATATGAATTAGTGCCATTGTATCACCTATAAAGTCACTATTTCTGTATATTGTCTCTGTTCCTTTCTGGTCTACGTTACTTTTGGGTTCTCTCTTTGCTTAAAGGATTCCTCTTAATATTTCTTGTAGGGCTGGTTTGGTGACCAAATTCTTTTAGTTTCTGTTTGTGCTAGAAGCTTTTTCTCTCTCCTTCTATTTGAACAACATCCTAGCTGGATAAAGTATTCTTGGCTGCATATTCAGCACCCTGAATATATCATACCAGTCCTTTCTGTCCTACCAGGTCTCTGGGGATAAGTCTGCTGTCAGTCTAATGCTTCTATCCTTGTAGGTTATGGGACTTCTGTCCTGAGCTGCTTTCAGGATTTTCTCTTTGTCTCTGAGATCTCTGAGTTTCACTATCATAAGTTGGGTTGTGACCTATTTTTATTGATTTTGAGAAGAGTTCTCTGGACGTGGATGCCTGTTTCCTTCCCCAGATTAGGGATGTTCTTCTCTATAATTTGCTCCAGTATACTTTCTGCCCATCCCCCTTTCCTTTTCTTCTGGCATCCCAATTATTCTAATATTGCTTCACTTTATGGATCACTTATCTTTCAAATTCTCCTCTTATGATCCAGTAGTTAATCTTTTTCTCGGCTTTATTCTTCATCATTTTGTCTTCTATATCACTAATTCTCTCTTCTGCCTCATTTATCCTAGCAGTTAGAGCCTCCATTTTTTATTGCATCTCATTAAGTCTTTATTTTGACTTGATTACATTTTAGTTCATTTCTCCATAAAGGGATTCTTGGGTCTTGTATGTTTTCAAGCCCAGCTAGTATCTTTAAAATCATTATTTTGAACTCTAGTTCTGACATATTACTTATATCCATACTGTTTAGGTCCCTGGCAGTCAGTACTGCCTCTTGTTCTCTTTTTTGAGGTGAGTTTTTCAATCTTGTCATTCTGTCCAGAGAAGAACAGATGAACAACAGAACAAAATACTAAGATGTCATCAATGACCCCAGAGAAACAAATCACTAAATCACTAAACAAATCAGAAGGGACCTGAAACAGTGGCAGGGGATATAATCAGACAGATGAACAGAATGAAGAAATACACTGGATCCTGTGTGTATTTTGGTCTGTTTGTTAGAAAACTAGATCCCAAAATTGTAAAGAAAGAAAAACTTATATATGTACAAAAATGAAATTAAATATATGGAAAGGACAGAATGTAAGTGTAAAGATGAAAATTTTGAAAAAACTCCAAAAAAAGGAGAGAATGTTATCAGACAGGTGATGAAAACAGAGCAATACACTAGATTCTGGGTGTATTTTGGTCTGTTAGAGGAAACTGCCTCCCAAAATTCTAAAGAAAGAAAAACTTACATATATATACAAAAATAAACTTAAATACACGGAAAGGACAGAATGTAAGTACAAAACTGAAAATTGCAGTCAATCACTCCTGTCTCCCTGGTCTCCAACCACACTGTGTACTCACCCAGCCTGTGACCAAGAGTTTCTATCTCAGGCACGTGACCCTGTTTCTAGTCTCCAAACCCTGTGGACTCCTATGGTGTGCACCCACACAACTCCTCCCAGGGGAGGAAGTGGGGGGCGGTTTCGCTGCAGTTCTGCCACTTGCTGGGCCCCTGCTTGGAGAGTGGTTGCCCAACTGTGCCACAGTTCCTGGTTGAAGGCCACCCTGAGCTGAGAACCCACTCCTGCGCTTGCTGATTGCAGCTGGCTTCCATGCTCCGATGCCTGGGAACTCTGCCACATGCAGGCACACCCCCCTCCCCCCCTTCCTGTGACCTCAAGGATCCTGAGACCACACTGTCCACCTAGGATTCCACCCTGCTCCACCACCTCTGCGCCTTTCAGGCAGGGACGTTCCTCACTGGAGCAGACTTTTTATTTTATTTCTTTATTTGACAGAGAGAGAGCACGAGCCGGGGCGGGGGGGAATGCTGACATGGGGGCACAGATGACAATGGGCAGAGGGAGAAGTAGGCTCCCTGCTGAGCAGAGAGCCCAACATGGGGCTCGATCCCAGGACCCCAGGATCATGACCTGAGCTGAAGGCAGACGCTTAACTGACTGAGCCACCCAGGCGCCCCTGGAGCAGACTTTTAGAAGTTCTGATTTTGTGCTCTGCTGCTATATCACTTTCCTGGGCTGCTGACAGAGGCTCCCTCCTCCCACAGTTTACCTTCCCATTTATTGCCTCAGATTCACTTCTCTGCACCTTCTACCTTGCAGAAAGTTGTCCCTTCTCTATTTGTAGAGTTGCAGCTTTTTCTTAGATCTTTGGTCGTGTTCGCAGGTATTCAGAATGATTTGTTAGCTAGATATCTAGCTGAATTCCTGGGACCAGATGAAACTAAGGTCTCCTATTCCTCCACCATCTTGGACTATTGCTTCGTGTCAAAATACCACTCAACTGTAATGAATTACCAAATCTTAGTAGAAGCTCTGGGGTGTCAGTAAACTCAGTTACCTATTTTTGTCTCTCAAGCTGTTTCTGTATTTCTTTACCTACCAGTTTAGAGATTACCTCTGGAAAATGAAAACCTGTATTAATGCAAATGAAATAAAAGCAGTTTCAAATGTTGGGGTGCCTGGTTGGCTCAGTCAGGAGAGTGTGTGACTCTTGATCTCAGGGTCATGAGTTCAGCCCCAAGCTGGTTGTAGACATTACTTAAATTAATCAAACTTTTAAAAAAAGTGATTTCAAATGTGAGCCTGATTAAAAAAAATTAATTATAATAGACTCTAATACTATATATAAATTAGTTTTCATAGGTATCTTGCATTATCATTACATCTTTTTTTCATATGAATAAACAATCAAAATAATCGACTTGACTATAGCAAAATAATCATAGTTCATGTTTTGAAAATATTTACTTAATCCTTAAATGACTAGATTATTTGAAATATCAAAATAAAATATTTTACTATTTTCTATTTTTAAAGTCTATATTTACTTTAGAACTTATCAGAAAAACTATTTCAAATACTACAAATAATATAATCAATTTAATATATTTAGTACAGATTTTAAGGCTTTTCTTTAAAATTTGAATAATATAATAATTCTTTAGGATAAAAAAAGCCATATTATATATTCAAAGGAAAAATTTCCTCAACTTGCCTTATTAATAAAGGACTTGTTAACTTAGGAACTTATAATAAAGCCAATGATGATTAAATTTAAATGTTTTTATTCACATGTACAGTAAATACTGTCCCCTAATAAAAAACCAATGACATTGTCTTTCAGTCTGTCAAACTTACTAAAAAATTCATGTGTTTCTTTTCTAAATCCTGTGTTGACATGGTATAGGATGCAGGATGTAAAAATCAATTTAATAGACATTATTAAATAATTTCACACATATGCAGAATCTTGGATAAATGGTTAGAATTAGAGATGAACATTAAATGTAGGCACATGGATATTTCATGTCCTCCAATGGGTTTAACAGAAAATGTGTTTGCACTGATTTCTGGTAACAACTTGCTTTCTGTGAATCTTTAAATACCCAATTCCAAATCTTCCAGCTCCTGGAGAAGGGCTTTCTCTTTTTGAATTTTCTCCAACTAGAAAAGTTTAAAACAACAAAATTATTGAATAGGAAATGAAATAACATAATTATCGGATCTACAGTCAAAGCAGCAAAGGAGAAACAATTTATAAAAAGAATATTTCTGACACTTTAACAGATCTACTGGAAAATACAGATTTAAAAATACAGAGAAACAAATTCTAATTTGTTTCTTGGTATGAATCAAGGGGGCAAAGGACAGGTGCTGTCTTATTGCAACACTGAGGGTCTAAGAAATTTTCCATTCTACACTTGGGCTTCCCTCAGAAGGAGAGGAAAGGAGCAAACAGAGCAGTGTAACCTGAGATAAACGAAGGAAGAGAATCTTATGTTTATTTATTTTAATAAATTGCCTTTATTTTTAATAGCAATGGCCTCAGTATGCCTCTCAGGAATAATGATTCTCTCATTCATCATGATCTACATCATATCTTCCCCTATGCTTTTCTGTTTCAGTGTAAAAATATTTTACCAAATATATGCCATATGTTTTCAAAATTATTCTTAAATTTATACGCTCTCCCACTTGATTAAACAACTGTTTATAATGAAAAGGGGAAGAGTGGTAGTGACTACATGCATACATGAAACACATAAAAATGACCTGATTTTTTTCTAGCTGTTTTCCAGCTGCTGCTTGTTCTTTCAGTTGTTCGATTGCTTTCAGTTTCTGCAAACATCAAATATATTATGAGTCAAGAGGAAGGAAGAATAAGTAATTTCAGAATGCAAATTTTCTCTGTTATAACTCAGTCACACAAATGGGAAAAATGAGTAAGGAGAATCAATTATCTTACCTTTGGATCAGGATAGTCTGTTAAAATGCTAAGGTAACATTTTTTGGTTTTTAACTTAGATGTAAAATTAAATCTTAAGAACATGGGATTTGGCAAAAAATTTTTCAAGCTTTCAAGTAATGGTATTATATATGTACAAGTATGTAAATATATCACCAACTTTACCATTTATTCCAGCACTTCACTGTACCTGGACAATGTCTTTGGCTTTATGAGATACTTTGTAATGCATCCTGGGAAGGCTCTAGAAACCTCGTTTTACCCCAGGGCCATCACCACAAACTGGCTGCAACATGACAAATTAATAAACTTCTTTTTGTCTCTGTTTCTTCATCTTTAAAACTGGGATAAATATCTGTTCCTACCTATCTCACAAATGTCTGATGAAATACTGAGTATAAAAGTGTTTAGTGTATTTCTGTACAAATGTACATTTCTTACTACTCCAAAAATCAATAATAAAGTCTAATAATAGTCTTTAGACATTTGTGAAAAGAACTAAAATCAGTGCCATTCCCAAATTATAGTATTTCATAGTGAGAAAGCAATAATCAGAGCTGCTACAAACTTCTTAGATGCCTACCTTTATACATTTCTCATGGATTTCTTTCAATAAACACATCTGGTTTTTACTTAAGTGTCTCACCTTTTTTAGGTTCTTGATTTTTTTGTCTATTTCAGGGTCTCCAGAGGTTGACTGCGATACAGTATTTCGTGGTGTGCTCTGTGGGGCAGGAGTAGGTGCCAAATCTGGACTCTTCTCATTTCTTGCTTCCTGCAGGAAATATTTTCAAAAAGTTAATTTTCTAAAATGAAAACATTAAGGTACTTCAACCAACATAGCCTTGTTATATAAAACGTGATTTTATCTTTTATATTACACTTTATATAAATGATCTGAATTGAAGGTCTCATGAAATAGCCACATTGTCCCATAACAGAAAGATATAATACAGCTTAAAAAAAGAAAAGAAAAGAAAAGAAAATCACAGTATAAGGAGAAACCCAAAAGGTTTTTACTATGTAATCGTTATAGGGAACACTTTGCTAGATCTAAAATTTAGAGTTAAAGTAGTATAATAATAAAAAATAACACTATGTTAGTAATACAATAAAAGGACAAATGAAAAGAAATGACTTTAGCGGAAAAAACCAGGAGGTTTCTATATCAGCCAATTAGCATTCCAAATTTTTGGATATGTTGGGATGTGCCACTATGAATGGTTTAGAAATACGAGGGAGCTTTTCTAATTTAAGGTGTTTGAAGTTTCACTTTTGTGACGTCCTTCAAAACTCTAATGAGTATGTATGATCAAGTACATGTAATGGATAATGTTACCGGATAAGTCATACAGAGATTTATTTATAATCAGACCAGTTTAGCTCTGCAACAAAGTGCCAAGGAAAACTCAGACGGATATTGCTCTCAGTGTGATCAGACCTCTGATTCTGAACCACTTCAGTTGCCCCTCACGTGCTGTATACTTGTCTCGTGGCCTTTGTGTATGCTAGAACAGCTTCAGGCTACCTGGCTGACCCGACTTATCCTTTAGGCCTTCTGGAAAATTCTCTCCCAATCCAAAAGACTGGATTAGTTGCACAACACATGGTATGTATCCCTACTTTAACAGTGTATTGTACTATCCCCCATTAGATTGCACCAGAGTTTGTTCACTGTTCTGTTTGTGCCCCCAGCGTAAGACCTGCTTTATTGCACATGCTAAATAAACGAAGTAGTCAAGGAACCACTCTCCTTTTGTAATTATGACAAGACATACATTTTGACAAGCGGGGGAAAAAGAAGTTATTTAAGGCTTTACTGGCCCCAAGACAGGACTTCTACTTCTTCCTTATAGAGTTTCCAGTGGAATACATAAAGCCCCAAGGCTAAAACTCTTACTCAGAGTTCTGGGTAAAATGCTCTGAATGCCAAAGCATCCCAGGTGGACATGAAACAGGGTATCACTCCTGTATCTTCATATCTAGAAATGTCTGCCTGGTAGTTTTTGGAGAGTATAGAACTGGAGTCACTTTTTCTTTTTAAAGTTATGTTAGTTGTACTTTTTGTACATTTCAATTCAACAAATATTAATTTCTAACCTTCTTTGTAAAAACACAGTACTGAGCAAGCGCTTAAAGTAGTCAGAAAGAAATTGTTTAGATTCTACTCTTAAGAAGCCTGTAAGTTCTAATAATATTCAGTTTGGTATTTTCATAATAGTAAACTAAAGGAGAAGAGTGGGTAAAAGGAGAAGAGAAACATTTTGCCTATCAAAATTCACTTTTGATATCAAGAAACAATTTTTAAAATTTAGTTTGCAAAGAGCTGAGGAAAATTTTGTTCTAGGAAAGAAGCTTAATGTCAATACATGTGAAAAACTATTAAAGTTAAGTGAAATATGAAATTTAACTTTCCACCATATTTTAAATAACCAACAGTAAGTTAAAATGTGTGCATTATTATACTTAAATTCTGGTCATTCTCTGAAAATGATGCATATATGGTAAGATTAAATTATTAGTTTCAATTCCTTTTGGTAAAGTTCATAAGCTTATAAAGTCATTGCCAGTTTATAAAAGTACTTGGTTAGATTATATACATCTGACTCTTTTATCTTTGATTACTTAACTCAGAGTCAGGGCTGAGAAAGTGGATCTTGTCATGGACCATTTACCTTTGTTCTATCACACGACCATAACTAACTCCAACCAGTCATCTCAATAGACATTTTTCCCAAGAAGACATACAGATGGTCAACAGACACATGAAGAGATGCTCAACATCACTCATCATCAGGGAAACACAAATCAAAACCACAATGAGATATCACCTCATACCTGGCAGAATGGCTAAAATCAACAAGAGAAACAATGGGTGTTGGCAAGGATGTGGAGAAAGGGGACCACTCTTGCACTGTTGGTGGGAATGCAAACTACTGCAGCCACTCTGGAACAGTATGGAGGTTCCTCAAAAAGTTAAAAATAGAACTACCCTATGATCCAGCAATCACACTACTGGGTACTTACACAAAGAATACAAAAATACTAATTCAAAGGGATACATACACTCTGATGCTTACAGCAGCATTTTTCTACAAGAGCCAAATTACGGAAACAACCCAAGTGTCTATCGACAGATGAATGGATAAAGATGCTGTATATACATACAATGAAATTATTACCTAGCCATAAAAAAAATGAATTTTGCCATTTGCAAAGACATGGATGGAGGCAGAGTGTATTATGCTAAGTGAGATTAGTCAGAGAGAGACAAATACCATATGATTTCATTCATATGTGGAATATAAGAAACAAAACAAACAAGCAAAGGGGAAAAAGAGAGAGAGGCAAACCAAGAAACAGACCCTTAACTATAGAGAACAAACTGATGGTTACCAAAGGGGAGGTGGGGGGGGGATGCGTTAAACAGGTGATGCGGGTTAAAGAGGGCACTTAAGTGTGATGAGCACTGAGTGTTGTATGGAAGTGCTGAATCACTGTATTCTACACCTGAAACTGCCATTACACTGTATGTTAACTAACTGGAGTTTAAATAAAAGCTTTAAAAAATCTTCTAAAATAAATAAATAAATAAATTAATTAATTAATTTCTGGTAAAAGGAAGACACATCATTTATAAAAATAAGATTAAGTTGAGTGGGTTTCAGAAGGCCCTTAAATCTCAATGAGAAGGAATCTTATACTGCCACTATGGAAAACAGTATGGACGTTCCTCAGAAAACTAAAAATAGAGCTACCACATGATCCAGTAATCCCACTTCTGGAGATAAAACAAAGGAAATGAAATCATTATCTCAAAGAGATACCTATATTCTCATGTTCATTGCAGTGTTATTCACAATAGCCACGGTGGAAATAACCTAAGTGTCCATCAATGGATGAATGGATAAAGAAAATGTGGAATATATATATAAAATGGACTATTATTCAGGGGAGCCTGGGTGACTCAGTTGGTTAGGTGTCTGCCTTCGGCTCAGGTCATGATCCTGGCGTCCGGGGATTGAGCCCCACGTTGGGCTCCTTGCTCAGTGGGAAGCCTGCTTCTCCCTCTCCCTCTGCCACTCCCCCTGCTTGTGTTCTCTCGAGTGTGCATGCTCTCTCTCTCTCAAATAAATAAATATATGAAATATTTGGGGGGAAAAAGAGAGGGGAAATCCTACCATTTGCAACAACATGAATGAACGTGGAGGGATTATGCTAAGTGAAATAAGCCAGACTGTGAAAGAAAATACTGCATGGGATCACTTATATGTGGAATCTATTAAAAATAAAGTCAAACTCTTACAAACAAAGAGTAGAATGCTGGTTGCCAGGGGCTATGGAGTAGGGGGAATGGGGACAGATTGGTAAAAGGGTACAAACTTACAGTTATAAGATGAATAAAGTCTGAGGATCTAATATATAACATGGTGAACACAGCTTAAAATACTGTACTTACAACTGAAATTTGCTAAAGAGTAGAACTTTAGTGTCCTCACCTCTCAAAAAGTAAATACGTAAAGTGATGGATGTGTTAGTTAACTCAATTGTGGGCATCTTTTCACAGTGTTTACCTATAACAACTTACCACTTTGTTCACTTAAAAATTTTTGTCAATTATGCCTGAAAATATTAGCTAGGAAAAAAATAAAAAAAGAAGAAATCTTATCTGCCAGTACTTAAAAGGATACTACTAACTTGTACTATTCAGGGCCAGTAAAAGATCTCTACTCATACGGATGAAAGAACAATTTCTGCTTTTATACAAGTCAAATACATGGAATAGAACATTATGCTTAGAACCTGACCTATTTAAAGATATTTCTGGAGATGAAATATATTAACTACAAAAGAGCACACTGGTTTTTTTTAAAGTTCAGATTTCAGCAGACTATGGTTGCATAATGCAATTCTATGCCTTAAAATAGTAATTGCCTACCAAAACACATAAGCAACCTAGAATTGTCAAAATTCAAGCATTACCCGCAAGACTGCATTATCTGAATCTTAAAAATGTGATCATGATGACTTTACTAACCAGATACTCCTAGCCTAGCTGATTGCACTATCACCATAAGCCATACACAATCACAATTTATCAATTATTACACTGCTGTGGTTTTTCAACTATAAAATCACATAAAAAATTACTTTAGAACAATTCCACTGTTTTGGGTACTCTGGTGTTAGACTCCCAGCTGAATAATTACCTATAGTAATGTAATACTGAGTAACAAAATGGCTTTATGGTCATGTAATTCCTGATCTCTCTTAACAAACATATGCTTTCAGAGAGCAAACTATACCACTTTACACAGGCTCCAACAAAAGGGTCTATAACAAGGAACCTACTACACAATCCCATTAGGGTTTCAGGTTTTAAGGCCAGGTCCAGTTTCCTCAATGCCTCATTATACAAACAGAACTACTTAGAAACTCATAGGCAAACACAAAAGAAAGGCATTCTGGCTATTTAAGTCTAACTCCAACTACATTTTATAACATAAGAGTCAAGTTTTAGGGCGCCTGGGTGGCTCAGCCGGTTAAGTGGCCGACTCTTGATCTGGGCTCAGATCATGATCTCAGGGTCCTGGGATCGAGCTCTGCGTTGTCTGAGCTGTCAGGCTCTGTGCTCAGCGGGGGAGTCTGCTTGAGGATTCTCTCCCTCTCCTGCCCTTGCCCCTGCTCGTGTCCATGCGCGTGCACTCTCTTTCAAATAAATACACAAATCTTAAAAAAAAAAAAAAAAAACCAACCAATAACAGTCGAGTCTTTAGGACTACAATCTTTAAACTTTGAGGCTTAAATTAAGCTAATTTAATTGATTTTGAAAATTTTGTTTTGAAAAGATTAGTGTCCCAAATACCTGTTTTGCAGCTTTCTTAGCCTCGTGTTTCCTTTGATTTTTCAGGGCTGTTTTTGATAATGGCTTATCATTTCCTGCTTGTGGTTTCATATTCTGAGGTGGTTCCTCCTCATGCTGTGGAAAATGTAAAATAAGGGATTGTGAAATGGAATCCATGTTTTTAAAAACATGCACAAATTATACAGTATTGTTATTGTGGGAAAAACTTATTTCATTAAATTTATTTTAAGATGACTGGCAAAGAGTATTTCAAAACTCTTATCAGTAGCAGGCACACTCCAAGAGTCAGGACGGATTTAATGAGCATCTTCCTATTAGTTGATACACGATGTCTTTCAGTTATACAAGTGCTGGCAAATACAGTATAGTTTTGTTAAAGCAACGGAACTTTTCTTAGGTACGACTACCGACATGTGCCTCATATCAAATTCGATGCTAACAACAGCTCCTTCAAGGGTCTTCTCGGATCTGACTACTGCCAACAGAAACCCTGTTGCCTCATTTGCTTTCTCTGCACAAGAATTACTTGCTAGGTCTTTACATGTAAAATCAGAGATTAGAAGATTAAAAATAAAAGCAAATTAAGAACTAAAACAGACCAGAAGAAAAAAAACCAAATAGGAAGTGGTAACTGCATATTTGTAAATCCAGGATTAACATAATGAAGAGGCCCACAGAACACTTCAGACCCTAATATTAAAAACAGATAATCATTTCCCTCATGAGATATTTATATAACCATCCATCGGCTACATTCCACAACAGACAGGGTGAATTAAGGATAGGATCAAGGAGGAGCTTGTATAAAACATGGTGACTATGGTTGGTAACACTGTATCATATAATTAAAATGTGCTGAGAAATCAAATATTCTCGCCAAAAAAAAAAAAAAAAAAAAGTGAGGTGATAGATTCATTAATTAACCAGATGGGAGGAATCCTCTCACAATGCATACATGTATCAAAACACCATGATGTACACTTTAAATATCTTACAGGTTTACAAGTCAGTTATATTTCAATAAAAGAATATACGTATGCTGGTTTAAGTCATCTCCACAGTTGCTCGAGGCAACAGGGGGCATGTGTGATCAAACTACAGCTTCTTATCAGGTTCACGTTTACTTATTGATTGCCCTCCAAACTGCTGTTATCTCAGTGTTAACTGTCTCTTGGACTCTATCATACTCGCACATCCAAGAACCAGATCTCCAGGAAGTTTCTTTTTTTTTTTTTTTTTTTAAAGATTTTATTTATTTATTCGACAGAGATAGAGACAGCCAGCGAGAGAGGGAACACAAGCAGGGGGAGTGGGAGAGGAAGAAGCAGGCTCATAGCGGAGGAGCCCGACGTGGGGCTCGATCCCAGAACGCCGGGATCACGCCCTGAGCCAAAGGCAGACGCCCAACCGCTGTGCCACCCAGGCGCCCCCAGGAAGTTTCTTAAATACCAGATCTCAGATCCACGTGGTACTTAGAAGTGCTGTAAGGAAATGGGCAGAGCTCAAACACTGAAGCTAGGGAGGAAGAAATAAGAAACCATGCTGTGACTTTATCTTAGCTGCATCAACTCTTTCAGGTCATAAAAGCTGTGTGTGTACGTGTTCTCCCTGAAGTAACTGAATATTTGAGAACCCACGTTCGCACAACGGACAGCTTGACGGCAAGTCTCTTTCACTTCTTTGTTATCCACACTGTACACAACGTTAGTTAGGACACAGCAGCTGAATATTTGTTTCACATATCAAAATTCTTTCCATAGTGGGCTCTCCTGCAGTACCTCGCTTTGGGTGAGAAGTTTCTAGTCATGACAACTCCAAAAACTGACAAAGCAATTAAAAATGATGTAAGAAAGGACGTGTTGTAAGGTCTTCTACACTATGAACACGATGTAGTCACTGACAGACCTTCGTTCCAGACACACACACAAAATCCACATGGCTGCTGGGGATCATGAGCTTTTCCGGCTTTAGTACTGTGCCTACTGTATATAATTTCATCCCTAGTAATAAAATTTGTTTTTTCATTTATGTCAATTGTTATGGGACGGTTTTGATGAATACATTGTAAAAGCGAAGGGTTTTTTTGGAAAGCCAAGAAATAAGTATAATTCATATGTGAATTTTTATTTATTAAAAAAGTAAGTTTTTTCTTGGGAGAGAATCCCATCTATTTTTTCCCTTGTGCTATATAACCCTCCTCCTTTGTGAAGTTATTTACTAGAATGTCTCTGTTCCTAGCAATTTCTTGACAGTATTTTTTTGCCATTTAGCTCATTTCTGGAATTTGATACAAACAAAAATTTCTCATTGTGCGTGTGGTTCCTTCAACTAAAATGATTTGATAGGAACACATAATCACCATGTCACATAGAAAATCAAAAATTTAGTGGAAATCTTAAATGTTAAAACAATGGTTTTAAGACATTCTTACCAAGTTTTATCACTATTTTTAAAGTATCTCTCTCTTCCTCTCCCTATCAAAACAAATTAGTTTTCTGAATCAGAGAATAAAAATATATACTGAATCAGAATTTATTCCTCTTGTGCTACCTTACAGATATTTAGAAAGCAGGATATGTTGAGGTTATTTCTGTTTTTATCTTAGGTAAGGAAAATTTCATACAGAGGTAAGACAAATGCAAAGACTACTACATCCTTTTTTAAATCTAAATGCCAAGTATCATAAATGGGGCTTAATTTGTTCATAAACTTTTACATGTTTTTAGTAAATAATACAAAAAATGTTTAAACAGAACATTTCAATGAAGTCAAGAAGTTACAGACCACTGCTAGATTTTGTGGAGGAGAAAGGGTTATTCTTTTGTTTTTGTTTTTGGGAGGGTTAGGAGTGGCATGAGGGAGGCATAGGAATATCTGTCCTCTGAAAAAGTATCTACTTCCCTGAGTGCCTAATATTTAAGTGGCTATATATCCCTGTTTACTTGGTTCCAGTGTATACCTATTGTATGGTCACCTTTATAATACCAATAATACCGTTGTTCTTTCTTCTTTAACATCATCCCAGAAACTCAGGTCATTAATAAATGCTTCCCCGGAGCTCTGAAATGCTAACAATTTAAAGCACATCAGAATCTGACCAATGCTCTGGTTCTAACTTTATGATACAGATGGGAACTGACAGCCTAAGGAAAACAAATATGTTTTGTTTGACCAACAGTGTTTTAAAAATTGAGAAATTTTACATAAGCATCCAGACTTGTTTTGTCTTGAAAAATCAAACATTTTGGCAAACTGGGCCTAAATCTGCTATGGAAACAATTGGCTGCTGCTGTGCAGTTGCTATGGCCTTTAGAGAGGGCATGGTCTCTCCCTTTCACCATTCTCTCCCAGGCACCAAAGCCTTACACTACCAGCCTAGCCTGACAGGCATCTGAATTTGAGCACATGATCTCTATAAAGCCGGTATGTCATACTCTGTTCCCTTTCCCACAGATGTAAAATGTAAACTGTTCTAAATTGACTACTCTGTCAACTTGACAATGGGAGCTGTCCACCGTCTTCAGCAGTAGGTCCTCCATGACTCTACTCTAGAGTTTATATTCTAATCAGGTGCTAAGTAATGCAAGAACGTGCATGAGAAAAAGGTCTTAAGAACTCCACACACTGAAAAAATCTTTTCCCACCAAAGTAGTATAACTTTACTTACCAGTTTGGAATTGGTGACTGGCTTATTTCGTAAAGCTGGGGGTCTGTAAGCTGTTGCAACTTTAGGTTCTTCACTGGGTACATCACTTCGAACTGCTTGGTACGTTATTGTTTTTACTGGAAATATTCCATCTAAAAATGGCTGCCACGAAACCTGCCATAATTCTCCATTTGACGGCACATCATACTTGTGCAAGACAGAGCCAGTATAATGCCAAATCTTGTACCCATTATTAACACGTAACCTGGGAGCACACGTGGCTGTTAAAATATGCTCACCATCAGGGCACCAAGCAAAATAGGTAGAATCAGAGGCCACTGGTTTAGAAATAAGTTTGTAGTTTTTAACATCCCACACTTCCATTTGTCCCCTCAGATTTCCAAATCCAGCTAGTACTAATATATGTCCGTGTGGGCTATAGTAGGCTGCATTCCGAGGACCGGTTCCAAAGTCAAACACAGGATCGCATTTCAAGTTGAAAATCGTTGCTTTGGCAGGCATGAAACCATAAACAGCACAAAACTCAGTAGAACTAGAATTCCAAACGACATCATAAACGGGGCCATTTTTTGCTATAAAAAGAATATAAAACCCAAATTAGCAATAAATCATTACATGAATACAATATTTATTTGCCAAGTTATAACTGTACAATACTCATAAACATCTCAAACAGTAAAAAAAATCCAAAAATTTCAAGATATGTTACAATTAAAATATTTTTATATGATATACTATGGAGATTGATGCTTTATCTTTATTTCTTTTAAACATTTTGGCAATGTAGGCTCACAGAAACATACATTATTAGTCCTACTAATAAACTAGTTTTCATTAGAAGAGGTAAAATAGGCACATAGTAATAAAAATACAAATTACATGAAATGATACTCCACGAAATAAGTCCCTCTACAGAAAGGCAACCCTGTACTAAATTCCTTGTATATGCTTTCAGAGTATTTTTATTGAAATCAAGCATCTCTCTTAAACACGCATACACACTCACACTAAAGTTCTCTGCTGTTTCATTTGGTACTCTATCTTGGAGATTCTTCCATATAAGCACATTAAGATCTGCCTCACTCTTCCAGTGGTACTGTATTCCTGTATATTCTCAACTGTAAGTACACACAAACACAGCTGTAGGAGTGAACCTGGTTGCTCAAAGGTGTGTACATTTACTTGGTAATACCAAAATGCCACCCAGAGAAGATGTACCATTTTATACTATCAAAAGGTTTTTATTTAAGATTATTCTTTTTTTTTTAAGCAATCTCTACCCCTAACGTGGGGTTTGAACTCACAACCCACGATTAAGAGTCACATGCTCCTCTGACTGAGCCACCCGCCCCACCAGTTCTTGAGAGTACGTATTTTCCCCTCTCCCTCACCCTGTGTAGTTTCATATTTTTATCTCTGCTAACGTAAGAGAAAAACCGTTCTCTTATCTTCCTTCTATTTTTTACTATAAACTAAGCACCTTTTAATATATTTATACATAATTTTGTTTCTGTTTCTGTGGACTATTTTTTACTGCTTCTTTTTCTGTTCAGTTATTGGTCTTTTACTGATTTACTTGATAGATTAACAAAATTCACCTTTCTCATATTCATCCCTTGTCTGTCTAAAAAACTTTTCCATTTTTTTTGACTTGCTTAGTTTATGGACTTTTCTTCCCCCCATGTAGAAATCTATATTTTATATATTCACTTTTCCCTTGTTATTCTGCCTTGTTAGAAAATATTTTTTCACTTTTAAGATTAGGAAAGAAGGTTGGGGTGTCTGGGTGGCTCAGTCAGTTAAGCATCTGACTTTAGCTCAGATCGTGATCTCAGGGTCCTGGGACTGAGCCCTGTATTGGGCTCCTTGCTCAACGGGAAGTCTGCTTCTCCCTCTCCCTCTGCCCCTTCCCTGCTCATGCTCCTTCATTCTCTCTCTCTCTCAAATAAATTAAAAAGAAAAAAAGATTAGAAAAAAAGGCAAGAAACACCAACTTTAGAACCAGTTAATCTAGCTCAAAAAAACCCTACTGGCATTTTAAATTTTAGGTTAATTTGGAGAGAAATGACATCTTTATAAAACTCTTTTTTTCTTTTAAAGATTTTATTTATTTATTTGACAGAGAGAGAGAGAGAGCACAAGCAGGGGGAGCGGCACAGGGAGAGGGAGAAGGAGGCTCTCCGCTGAGCAAGGCTCGATCCCAGGACCTGGGATCATGACCCGGGCCAAAGGCAGACACTTAGCTGACTGAGCCACCCAGGTGTCCCTATAAAACTCTTCTTAATAGAGGTCACATTTTATCCCTTAGAAGTTTTAAAGTTTTCTTCCCATTAGTCCTATATATTTCTTGCCTTTTGTTAGTCTGTATGGGATCTTTCCTTTCATTATGTTTTTTAAGTGGCTGTTTATACTGTGATTTCATGTACATGCACAAATGATTCTGTTTTCTCCTTCCAAAATTGTGTATTTATTCTTTCGATCAGTTACACTGACTAGGTCTTTCAGAACGTTAAATTATAGTAAAAAGAGGAGTCATCCTTGTTCCCTTTCTGACTTCAGAGGGAATACATAGTATATTTATAAGGAAGTTTATCTTACTTTTACATGTTCAATTCAAAATGAAAAGTCAGGGAGTTTAACATCCCACAGAATTTTAGAACTGTATTATTCTAAAGTAATTTAGCTCATCAAAATAAAAGATGAAATGGTAACATTCCTCCGTTCTGAATACAGTGCTAAACTCACTAGACCAACTTCCTGTCATAATAAGTAAGTCCCCAAAGAACTACTACAATGAAATTACCTCACTCACCAAGCTCCCCAGAACTAAATTAATTGGATTTTGTCAAAATAATCTATGCCCGGGGATGATTTTAAGTTTATTAATTAAGAGAAATTTTACCTTAATGGTTATTAAAATAGTTGAGTTTTATCACGTGATCCTCCTTATAGCATAGCGTTCTTTCTATTGTTTATTCTTTTTATTGTTTTATTGTTTTATCACAAGAAGACTATCGGAATACTCACGCAATTGCACGACAGCACTCTCTCCATTCGCTGCAATGTAGTGCAGTGTTTGTTCCCCATAGTAGGACGCTCCTGTCTTGTCAACATCTGTACTGGCTATTACTAACACAGCAGTAGCTACAACAGTAAAAACTTTGATTAGATTTTAAAACACAAATTAAACTAATGCTGATAAGAAAAAATATTTTAAAATGTAACAGAGCACATTTTCATTATATAAGCACTAAAATTCATTTTTTCTAAACATACAGGAATATGTCTCAATACTTGATAAATGAGATAAAATATAATTATCATACCTTTTTTATTCCATAGCATTGTAACCTTATCAGCTTTAAAGAAACTTTTATTAGCTAAAGCTGCATGAGGTCCATCAAAATTGGGGTACTGATACAATCTAACAAATGAGGGCGCACCCTTACTTCCTGGAACATAGACAGCCACCTGAAATACACACGTATAAATCATTACTTAGTTTTCTGAGGCGTATAAACCAAGATGGACTTGTTTTGACAGTCTCTAAGAACCAGGAAAAGGTTTAATTTAATAACATTCCACATGAACAAAAACATAGAAATTACCTTGTATGGTTGGGGTCCAGGTGATAACACAAAATCATTAATTTTTTGCAAATGCAATTTATTTGCAATTGTGTCTGAAAAAAGCAAATAGTGTTAGATGGAAGAGAGAAGCTAATAGGAACATGATCAAACCTGAATGCATTATAGAAGACTAATGTAATTACATACTGATACTACTCATTGGAAGTCTCATGTAGGTAAGGCAGCATAGTGGAAAAAATGTGGAGTGGGAACACAGACCTACACTTGAATTCCTACCTAGTCACTTACTAGCAGGTGACCTTGGGTAAGTAACGGGACTGTACATCTAACTCCCACTGATTGATTTTAAGAGAACAGTGCTCTTTTTTATATAAATGGTACCACTCGGTAACCGAGTAGTAGCTGTGGGAATTTCTCTTTATAGAAGTAATACAGTTTATAAGTGATAGAGGAGGTGGGGAGACTTGGAAAATCACCCATTTGCAACCACTCATGAAATAGTGGATCTAGGCACTGAACATTAATGTCAGCTAATCCTACGAAATTAAAGACCATAAGATGTTATGGTCTTGATAAAAGAATTGAGCACCGCTTATAAGGCAGACTTGCCCTCATCTCCCCAAAAAAAGAATCTGAAGCTAACCAGTTCTAGATCCAAGTAGCTATTTAGGGGACAGATGAACACGTTAAACTATAGGATAGGAGCCCAAGTTTAAAAAAAATTTGTAACAGGGGCGCCTGGGTGGCTCAGTCGTTAAGCATCTGCCTTCAGCTCAGGGCGTGATCCCAGAGTTCTGGGATCGAGCCCCATATCAGGCTCTTCTTCTGGGAGCCTGCTTCTTCCTCTCTCACTCCCCCTGCTTGTGTTCCCTCTCTCGCTGGCTGTCTCTCTCTCTCTCAAATGAATAAATAAAATCTTTAAAAAAAAAATTTTGTAACATTTGTATTATTAGAATTTGAACACTGACCAGATATTTTATAATGTGATAATGGTATTGTGGCTAAGTTTTAAAAAATTGAAGAGCCCTAATCTTCAAAGACACATAATGAGATATTTATAGGGAAAATGATGCCATGTCTAGCATTTGCTTTAGCAGAGTAAGAAAGATGTTAGATAGAGAGATATATGGATGAGGTAGGACTGGCAATGGGTTGAAGGTTACTGGGACTAGATGTCTACTTTTATGTTTTAAATACTAAATAATAAAACATTTAAAAATTTTGTATCACAGAATTTCAACAACTAAACTCAGAAAGAGGTATACAAATGTCTTAATTTTATAGCAATTATTAGATAATAAAAGCTTATTATAAAAGAAAATCTTTGTTATAGAATTTCTTTAGTTAGCACTTAGGCTTAGAAAAGTTATTCAAATGAATTAATAGCAATTATTAAAATATTAACAGTATTTAGGAGAACGCTATGATGCCATATAAGGCAATAAAACTATACACATTTATAGTAAATAATAAACTTATTTCATCTATCTTTCCATACTAAAATTGTTGTTTTCAAAGAAGTGAACTTCGTTGTTAACATTTCGGGCACAGATAGTTTCATCTTCCGACCAAGATGGACACCTATGTTGAAAAGAAAGAATATAAACAAAATTTAGATAGGTGTAACTTCACACGTTAATACACTGAAGTTTGTGATATTGCTTACTATTTAAGGAAAAACACTTATAAATATGATGTCAAGTCAGATCCTAACAGCATTTGTAGTAGAAAGATATCATTCTTTTTCACTCAAATACTAAGCAAAAGAAAGATCAAGTTTTTCCTCTATTACGTTCCCACATACAAAATCCCTAAAGATCAAGATTTTGGTCTGACAAATAATTTCCTATATTAGTACCTGAGAAAAAATATTATATAATGAAGATATTTAAAATAGTTTGTAAATAATTAGTGTTTTAAAGCATTTATTTACCAATTTTGCATTTTTTTCTGGATGAAAGACTTCAAACATGTACCAGTTTTCACATCATACAGTTGTAAGTTGGGTATCCCAGCTGTGCCATCTTTAGAAGCTAAAATAAAAACAAAATTTTTTTTCTCACTAATTGTCTCTTAACACTAGTAAAAAGAATTCATTCTTAGAACTTTGAGTAAGATTATAAAAATCAAGTAAAAGAGTTGCTGTAAATCAACTTTCCCTTTTAGCTTTAATTATGGATTTAATCATCCACTCCTAAAGCCATGACAACATGACAGCTGTTTAAGCAAAAGTTCAGTTTTGTGTGTGTGTGTGTGTGTGTGTGTGTGTGTGTTTTAAGATTTTATTTATTTATTTGATAGAGAGAGACCATAAGTAAGAGGGAGAGGGAGAAGCAGGCTCCCTAGTGAGCAAGGAGCCCGACACGGGGCTCGATCCAGGGATCATGACCTGAGCCAAAGGCAGACGTGTAACCGACTGAGCCACCCAGGCACCCCAAAAGTTCAGCATTTCTGAAATGAGTTAATTACTATAGATTTTAAGAATACTTAAGAGACTTGATTATTAAGTTTGACACGGTTTGCAGGTAAATGGATTAAATTCTCTTATTATGAAATCTTGTGTCTGTAAGTCACACACACAAACACACAAACACACAAAGCTTCATAAACTACTCGAGATTCTCAATTTCCCTTTTATTTTCTTAGAAATGAAGATTCACTCAAGTCTATGTCTCTTGGAAGAATAAACCTAGAGGTTTATTAACCCAACAATGGACTATTATATACTTAACAATGCCCACATTACTAAAACATGTTTAAAAAGTCCCTATACCAGTTCTACATTATTATTCATCTATGAAGCACAGCCATATAAAATGCTCATGTAACATACTATCTTATCTTTTTTAAATGTGTTAAAAAATGACACACAATTTCCTACTCTTTGTCACACCATACACATTTCTTACATGTTGTGTCTATTGTACTTCCTCTTTCATTGACAATGATTATTGGAAAGGTTTTTCATTTAAGGGTCATTATTATCCTTAATTTTTGAGATCTTCTCCATCCAGTGGTTATTCACTTGAGCTTTTTCTTTTTCTCTATCTCATGATGGATCTTTTCACTAACCTGAAATTACTTAAAGTACATTATATTGGGGCAATACAAGATTCATTGCTCAGTAGAGATATTCACAAACACTATTTACTATCTAATGATTAATTACTCTCTTATAAGGTTATAAACCCTCTCTTTTTTTCCCACTGAATCGAATTGGTCTTGTCAATATTTTTACAATTGGAAAATACTTACTAGTGTAAGGCTGCCACGTTGCCAGGATAGTGTTTTTTGGCGAGAACTCAAGGCAAACTGCCTTTGGGAGGTCGAAGGAGTGCAGCAGTCCCTTGTTAGTGACATTGATAACATTTATTCTGGTTTCAAAAGAAATTACTTCAGCAATGAAATATTGTTTTAAAATAACAGCACTATCCAAAACATTCATGCCTCTTTTCAAATACAGATCGCTATAAGGTGGTCATTTTCATAAAAATAAATTTTCAGTTAATGCTAGAAAATATCCAAAAAACACCTTAATAACAACAAAAACCAAGTGTACATTTTACCAAAATGTCCCTATGTAAGGTTGGTATTGGGAAATACAGACTTAGTAGAAGGATATAATAGAAGATTCCATTTTTAGCTGAAAAGAAAACAACAGGCCTTTAAGTGGGCACAGAGCTAACCTACAGATAACCTGAGGTGTGTCAAACCAAGGGAAAACAGAGGTGCTAAACCAAAAGTATTTTTTTTAATTTGACTAAATGGAAGTTGTAGCAGCTGTGAAATCATCAAGGAGACTTTTGATGTCTATTAAAATCTCGGAAGCAATCTCCAAAAGATAAGACTAAGAATTATGATATGATAATGATAAAAATTATAATAATTGTATAATAAAAGCAGTTCCCTTTTTGGATACTTCTTATGAACCATGTTCTGGTCTAACCACTTTATGTACATTTTCTCATTTAATCCTTACAAGAGACTTATAAGATAGGTATTATCATCTCCATTTTACAAATGGTAAAAGTGAGGCTTGGATAAATAAATGATTTGATGATTTGTCCAAGATCATACCACTGAAAATGCCAAAGTCAAGTTTTAAAACCAGTTTGGCTTGACTTATCTTATGTACTCTTTGGGGTAAGAAAAAAAAATGGCACTCCATCTTACTTTAGAAATTGCTTAAAGTTACTTTGTTCTTTCTTTTTTTTTTTTTTAAAGATTTTATTTATTCATTTGACAGAGAGAGAGACAGCCAGAGAGACAGGGAACACAAGCAGGGGGAGCGGGAGAGGAAGAAGCAGGCTCCCAGCAGAGGAGCCTGATGTGGGGCTCGATCCCATAACGCCAGGATCACGCCCTGAGCCCAAGGCAGACACTTAATGACTGAGCCACCCAGGCGCCCCTAAAGTTACTTTGTTCTACTCAAGTTTGTGCCACTGGTTTAGGATAAGCAGAAATTGGTAAGAATGAACAATTACTGCATACTGTTTAAACACACACACACACACACACACACACAGAGGATTCTTCACAAATTATATAAATTACGTATTTTAGAATTACATGAAACTTTTTGTTGCTGTTGATAGCCTTTAATACTTATTCTTAGTTTAATAAAGAGTATTTATTTACACTAAAAAACTCCACATATTTAAGGAAAAATCAGTTATAGTTTCTGATTAATTAACTATGACCTCAGCAAAGACCACAATCAATACACTACATCTGTTTCTCTTGCCCCCAGGAACATTATCTGTTGTTGTGGCCACAGCACTTTAAGGAAATAAATGCTAGAAACAGGGATAGAAAATATCTATTAAAAAGATGGACACAACAAATGGCACATATTAAAAGGGTTCAGAGTTGAATCCAATAGAAAGCCAAGTGGGGATATGAAATATATAAAATAATTAATAATTGTGAAGGTGAAAACAGATTTATTCAACCAACTCTAAGCTAGTAGAATAAGGAATACCTCAAAAAGATAATAGACAATGAAAGGAAGTATGGTATGCCCCTTTAGAGAGTAAATTTCTATTAACTCATTACTCATAGTATAAACTAAAATATAGATTTTAAAAGATAAAACTCAAAACCGACAATAGGTTACACCAAAAATAAGAAAATTTGAGAGTACATTCTTTGGGACTAAGACTGTCTGTTAATATTGTGGATGAGACCCAATATGATTATATTCTCTCTTTTTTTTTTTAAGATTGTATTCATTCATTTGAGAGAGAGAATGTGAGCGGGAGGGGGGAGCAGAGGGAGAGGGACAAGATGACTCCACATCACATGCAGCCCCCAACACTTGGCTCGAGTCCAGGACCCTGAGATCATGACTTGAGCCAAAATCAAGAGCCGAATGCTCAACTGACTGATTCACCCAGGCACCTCCAATATGATTATATTCTTAATAATTTATGAATAGTAGTATACTGGTTGGATTCAATAACTTAAAAAAATAATAAAGTGACTAACATTTTTAATTACAAAAACTAATTCTACCAGCTACTCATAGTCATAAAAAGTCAATCATCTAAAAAAAAAAGTGAATCATCTAATTCAACACTATCTTTTTAGCATTAATTTAAAAAAAATCATGTGTTTAATCCAACCTGACTTCAGAATCCATCACCACTGTGTAACAAACATTTAAAATGTACTTTTCATACTAATGCATACATTTTCTCCATTTTAAAAAACCTGGTTAAAAACAACAATAAAAATAACTTTAAATCAAGCAACAGGGATGCCTGGGTGGCTCAGTCAGTTGAGCGTCTGTCTTCAGCTCAGGTCATGATCCCAGGGTCCTGGGATCGAGTCCCGCATCAGGTTCCCTGCTAAGCGGGGACCCTGCTTCTCCCTCTGCCTGCCGCTCCCCCCATTTGTACACCTTCTCTCTCTCTCTGTGGCAAATAAATAAAATCTTAAAAAAGAGAGAGAACATAGAAAAAGATGTAAAAAAAAAAATCAAGCAACAAATATTTAGGCATTTTCCTGGTTCTTTGAACTGAAATGTTGTAGTGACTATGGAAAAATTCAAAGAGTGATTTTCTTAGTGAAATTATGAGTATTTAATCAGAATACTTTTTTCCTGCAAAACCGGTTTTGTAATCTGATTATATTATATAATATAGACTATACTAATATACTTTAGAATAATTTATAAAATACTTAAATGACATATTTTTATACATTAAAAAACTCATAGAAATAACTGTAGACAGTTGTTACTAATTTAATAGCACAGATATAAGTATCTAAGTCTAAGGTAAACAAACGAAGAGTTATTCTCTAAGTGTTAGTGCAGAACTTAAGAAACCCTAACCGATCATGTAGAGCACTACTTAAAACAACTTCTCAGCTTCTCCAGCATTAAATTAATTGCCCCTTTTCATATATTACTTTTTAATCCTAAGAAACTAGGTAAGTCAAGTCACGGCACATAAACAGAAGCTAGTCACTTCAGAGTTCTATGGGAGTTGCACTGGAGATAATACCTAACTACACCATGACATTAAAAGACGGACTTTATTAATGACACCCAACACATATTATTCAAATAATGCCACTTGTTTTATACTGATGATACACACATAAAATATGTTATATAAAGAAACACTAACTTTTCTCCGTTGCCCCAGGCAAACAAGGTGCCATCCTTACTAAAGGTATAGACTTTGCAATTTTTCCCAGATTCCCTGAAAATGACAAGAAAAAAAGTTTAATAAGCATTACTACTTTTCAAAAAAATATGGTTAAAAATTTACAATTTTACTACTAATTTAATGATTATGAACTTACATAAACTTAAGTAATTCCAAAATGCTTTAGTCTACCAAATGCCTTATCTCTTAAAATGCAGTGCCAACAACCACTGTAAAGTAAGGTGGAAATTGATGTTACATCAACAGATCAATCTTAAGAAGAAAACAGAGCCCTTTTGGGTGAATAACTAGTTTGCGTGAGAACTCAAAAATGTAAGCGAACGTGGAAGTCACTAGCTGTCAGCCCTAATCTTGAGAGGGCTGAAGGATTTCAATAGGGAGACTTTGTGAAGAATGCCCCAGATCACCTGCATACCAACATAACTATGGACAGAATATCCTCAAGTAGCCATGAAGTGTCCCTGGATTTGAAGGACAAAGATCTTCCATCAATTTCTGATGTATAGAGACAGGAAGTATAACAACAGTAAGTGTGGATACAAGACTCTCTATAAAAATAGACCTAGGAAATCAGACTTCTTAGCAATATTCTATCCAATGACCAAACTCTAAGTGCTGTATCTCTTAGCTGGAGATGGCTACTAGGAGTACAACTCCCAGTGATAAGGAACACAAACAGAAACGTGTATGTGGGCACACGTAGGCTGTCCATATGTGTAGTCACAGAAAACCAGAACTTCATAGCCAATAACCATTTAAATTATTAAATAACAAGCACTGAGAACTGACCAGTACATTCCCCTTAAACTGGATACTATCTTTACATTATTAATTCACCTAAAGATGACATTTGTGTTTCTGCAATCACATAATAATGGTAGCTTATACTCAGCATGTGGTTACTGAAACATTATTTTTTGTCCTCTTCTCACATAAACAACTATGACCAAGAGGTCCTCCATCCTACACTTGTGCTGCACCTTATTTCGTTTAATACCCAGTCCTTGGATATCCAGGTTTTTAAAAAATCCCCATGTCACTCTAGCGTGCAGCCAAATTTGAGAACCACTCATCTAAAAGCTTGACTAGAATCAGGTTGTTTTTTATTTCAACCTGCATAGAAGTTAAGTATCATGTAGTTCCCATTACTACCCACCAGGAGACACGTACCGTCTCCTTGTTCTACTCTTAGTGATGCTGAGACTGTGCTGGACTCATTACGTATGTGCCTGCTCAGACTCACCTTACCTTTCCTGCTTCCAGGCATCAGTTATTCAATGAAGAGACCTGGCCACCTCATCTCCTAACACCACTGGCTGCCTCAGACTCTCTAGGAGTGAGGGCCACATTTTAGCATGGCTTCCGCTATGCCTATTGCAGTAGCAGGAAGAGGAGTTCCGACACTCAAATTCGACCTGAATAGACCAAAAGCAGCTCCGGCTGCAGATACATTTCTTACGCTTCCTCTCCACAACTGAATGTTCTCGGGCACAGTGGTTCCTTATAGCCTCTCCAGAGACATTTTGCATGACCAAGCAGCCTGGCTATATTTTGTGAATCTGTGGTCAGCTCAGTGCACCTCACAGTATATTTGCTTTCACGTCTTCCTTGACTTATTCCCTTCTCTTCGCCCCCCCCCCCATTCCTGCTGCCTTGGGATTATACACCCCAGTGAAGGGCATGCAGCATAAAAGCTCTAAAACAGACTTGTTTACTAGAGCAGTGCTTTTCAAATATCAACATGCATACAAATCACCAGAGGATCTGGCTAAAACACAGGTTCTGATTCACTAAGCTGAATCAGGGACTGAGATGTTGTATTTCTGCATTGGCTCAAGGTGAAGCCAATACAGCTGTTCTCGGGCCCATACTTCCTGTATCATGGTTCTACAGAACTGGGTCTAGTAAAAAAATTGGGCAATAGATTCAGGTGATGTCAGCCTTATTATACAGTTCCCCATCGATGGTTCATCTAACAATTTCAGCATCTTTTGATGATCATTTGCCCAGATCAGTAGTTCTCAAAGTAGGGTCCCCAGACTTGCAGCTTTGGCATTACTGGAAAACTTGTTAAAAATTCCTATTCTTGGGCCCACCCCAGATCCAATGAATCAGAAAATCTGGGGAAGGAGCAGCAATCTGTGTTTTACCAAGCTCTTCAGATGATTCTGATGCATGTTAAAGTCTGAGAACCACTGACACATGATTTCTTTAAGATTACAATGATTATCTAATCCCATCATTCCTTTTGTATTAACTGGAATTCCCCTATAAATAAGATTTCCTCATCAATAATTTGTTTACTCTGAAAAACTATTTGTACAGGAAAGGCAAAATAAATGCTTGACTCCTTCTCTTGATTTATCAGGTTTCAAAGTAACGAATGAGGACCCCATCAACCTCCAATGTTGACCAATAAGATTTGGAGAGAGAGGAATTTTGGGGAGAGTGTTTATATACTTGAATGTCTTAATTCGTTCAGTCATGATTCTTCCCAATGCTCAAAATGTCTCATCTTAAGTTAGTGTGAACCCCCTAAAGTTGACTCCTATGACCCTTTAACAAAGTCCTGTTTGTCTTTTATAGCTTCCTTGCTTTTTGGCCCAAGATGTCTCTAGCTCAATCTGTATGTCTTCTGTTCTAGACCTAAAGTCAGTTGCTTCTGCAAGGAACTAGTTCCTGTTAGTAAAGAACGGTGTTTAAAGATGACAATCGAGCTAAAGGCTTGAACTCAAATATACTAATGTCTACATTTTTTCTTTTAAACATGCTGAAGCTATTATTTTCAAATCTAAAGATCGATCATTTTTCTTGATAAAGAATATGCATTCGTTCCATCTTCTGTTAATATTATATAACACACCCCAAGAAACCAGCCTATCTGTTCTTCCTTTTTTGTTCAGAATATAACAATAACAAAAATAATTTAGGATGTATCATATAGTTCCCTATAACATCAGTCAACAATATAAACCATACCTTGGAAACAAAGCACTTTCTGTAAAATGTGGTGGTCCATTTACCATGTACAGTCCTTCTGATCCTCGGACTACAGAAACAAAATGGAAAGAACCACCATTAGTTTGTTAACAAATACTCAGTAATCACAAATATTTTAAAAAACAAAAAGCTTTTAGGGGTGCCTGGGTGGCTCAGTTGGTTAAGCGTCTGCCTTCAGTTCAGGTCCTGATCCAGGGATCCTGGGATCAAGTCCCGCATCGGGCTCCCTGCTCACTGGGGAGGCGGCTTCTCCCCCCAGCTCATGTACTCTCTCACTCTCTCTCTCTCAAATAAAGAAATACAATCTTAAAAAAAAAAATTCAAAGTATCAATGAAATTATTAAACATTTCATAGAACTATAGAATGTTAGCCTTAAAAGGGTACATTTTCCAAAAAACTAATTAATTTTAAAAAAGGGTACATTTTTCTTAACCCTATTGCATGAAATCATGCAACTACTGAGAAATCAATAGGTAAAATGTATGTTTATCCCCCCCCCCATCAAGTTCTCATGTTGAAACCCTAATCCCAATGTGATGATGGTATTTGGAACTGGGGCCTTTTGGAAGCAATTTGATCATGAGTAGAGACCTCATGAATGGGATTAGTGCCCTTCTAAGAGCCCCAGAGAGCTAGCTAGCTTTCTTTCTGCCATGTAAAGCTACAATAAAAAGTTGGCAGTCTGCAACCTGGAAGAAGAGGAAATATTAGAAAACAGGGTGGCTGTGTGCTTTATACAAAAAAAAAAAAAAAACATAAAAATACAGAATATATTCAAAGTTCTTAAAAAATGTAAGGCATTATTAATATATTTACAATTTCTCAAACTAAGAGAACAAGTGGGATGAGACACATTCACTTACTAAGTTCCCAGTAACAGTAATATCCTAAAAAGTAAAGTGGGAACAGAGTTCAAGATTAAGCAAAAACATCAACAGAATTAATTATATATTTTTATTTTTAAAAGAGATTATTTATTTATTTGACAGAGCAAGTGAGCACAAACAGGGGGAGCAGCAGGCAGAGGGAGAGGAAGAAGCAGGCTCCTCACTGAGCAGGGAGCCTGATGCGGGGCTCAATCCCAGGACCCTGGGATCATGACCTGAGCTGAAGGCAGACATTTAATAACTGAGCCACCCAGGCGCTCCACATTAATTACATATTTTTAAGTGGCTGAGTCAGAAGCTTCTAAAGCTGAATCAAAGAAATTGATTTGTTCATCTGAAAAATGTTTACTGAGTAAAAAATAAAAACTACCTCCCAGACCCTCTTCTGAGTACCAGAGATACAATAGGGAAGAAAATCAGCCCTGTCCCTGACCTCATTAATCACATAATTAGTCAAATACATGGAATTCTGTTAAGTGTGCTTAGTGCTACAAAGTAAAGATCTATGGGGCTAATCCAGCAAATAAGAGGAGTTTTGATCTAAAAATGGAAGATCAGGGAAAGTGTCCTTGAATACAGGATTTGTGTGCAGAGATCGGGAGGATGGATAGCAGTTAACGAGCAAAGAGAACAGGAACAAGTGCAAAAACTCCATGGCAAGAGAGACGACAGAGCATCAGAGGAATGTGAAGAAGGCCTTTATGGAAGTAACTGGAGCTGGAGAAGCAAACAGGGCTCAGACCAAGCAAGATCCTGTGGCCTAAGTTAGGCAACACTGGTCTGTAAGCCTAAGGTGGGAAACTTCAAAAGGGTTTTAAGTGAATTTCCAGAACCAGATTTGCATTTTGAAAAGGTCAATCTGGTCCAGTGCAGAGAATAAACTGGAAGAGAGTAAGAGTGGATAAGACTATTCAAGACAGTTTTGCAGTGGTCCCATAAGAGAGTATGGAAACTTGGACTGGTGGGGAGCAGTGGAAATGGTGAATGAGTGTTGAATATTTAGGAGATAAAACTGGCAGAACTTGGTGATAAGTTACTATTTTATCAGCTACAATTCTTGCTAGCAGCAACAGTTTAAGCTCTGAATAGAAGAAAAACTTATACTGAGGTTCATGGTTTAATTTTATCTGCTTCCGTTTCTGCCAGCTGTTCACAAATCTTCCATTCTTTACTGAGAAAGAAGCAAAACTGGTAAATAGCGGTCACTCTTGCCTCCATTTCCCTTCTCATTAACACTGATTTTCTACCTGAGAATTAACTAGCTCAATTTTCAGATATTGAAAGTAATATAACTTACAGTCCCAAAGTAAGTAATTTAAGGTTAGAAAGTTATTAAGGAAAAGCAGCACTGATGAATAAGACAAAAACCTATAACCTCATGGAGCTTCCATTCTAGTGGAGGGACATAAGATAAATAAACATGTCACTAAATAATGAGTTTCTTGTTAAATATCCACAAGTATGCAAGTTGATACCATGTTTCCTCACATGCAGAGCACTAGGCCGAATTGTCGAACTGTTACAGGTCATTTGGCCTTGAATAGAATGAAGCCTAGCAAAGTGTTCTGCATACGTCAAGATCTAAACTCCTAACAATACACGGCTTACAAGGCACTATATGATCTGGTCCCTGCACAGCTCTATGTGCTAGGCATTAGGGATTTAAAAAAAATGAATCCATAACTGCACTCAAGACAATAATTTCAAAGGAGCTCAGGCTATTGCTATGCCTTGACTGAAACACTGAAGTTACCTAATGACATTCAAATACATTTTGTGCCAGAAAATGTTTCCTAAAACATTTTAAAACTATGAACTATAATTCTCATCATTTAGCATCAAAATTCTCTTACTGCACAGGCAAAATAGTGCTATTTCTCGTCACCAAATCAATTGCTGTAGTATCATGTACGACACATTAGCATTTAGAAGAAAATAGGCCATTCTTTTCTTAATACTATAATAATGGTTTTAACAAACATTTATTTGAGGGATCAATAAAAAGTGAATTTACCAAACCAGGGAGTTTAGTTACCAGATTACACATTATTACTAGGTTACATAAAATTGTGTCAGCCTAATGAGGTGCCTCCCACAAGATGCTATTGCAAATTTAACACAGTAAGGGCTCTCTTATTTACATAAAGGCCTAGGAAAATAAAACAGCATATTGTCAGTGAAGCCCCAATGAAGCTGCTGTGTAATTAGAAAATGTGCCATATGATGATGCAACCAAACCATGTTCTGTTGCCTTAACTGCTGGCCCTGAGAACATATGCCTGAAGTGACTGGCAAAAAAGAAAAAACAAGCTTTATCGACCTCATCTCAGCTTCTCGTGCTCTCATGAACTTGTAACTAGTGACCTTGGTCCTCCATATTTGTTCACTTTGCTGTTATCACCAACCACAATGTTTACTTGGGGTGAAATTCAAAGTGTTTGTACATTATACAGCTGACCCTTGAACAACACAGGGGTTAGGGGTGCTGAATCCTGTGCAACCGAAAATGCATGAATAACCTGACTCCCCCAAATATTTAACTACTAATAGCCTACAGCTGACCAGAAGCCTTACTGATAACATAAATGGTCAATTAACACATATTTGTGTATGTATTATTTATTATATTCCTACAATTGAATAATCTACAGAAAAGAAAGTGTTATTAAGAAAATCGTAAGGGAAATAAATTTACAGTGTTGTACTGTATTTAAAAGAAATGTGTAAGTGGACCTGCACAGTTCAAACACATTTGTCCAAGGGTCGACTGGACTAAAGTGGTAGCTATACTGCAGAACCCATGAAGGCAGCCTTCTGACCACAACAGTGGGAACTTTCAGACTATTCAGGGCAACCAGTACAAGGTTTTCCTTCTCTAAAATTTCTATTTCGTACCTACTTACCAAACTAAGACAGGTGGAAAACTCCAAAGGATCTACTATAGACTGTTTATCACCCTCCTCATTCAAATGTTGAAACTTAATCCCTAATGTGGTGGTATTTGGAGATAGGCCTTTGAGAGTAATTAGATTAGGGCAGCAGAGCCCTCAGGAATGGGATTAGCACCGTATCAAAGAGACTCCAGGAAGCTTCCTTGCCCCTCCGCCCTACGAGGACACAGCAGACATGGGCTGTCTGTGAACCAGGTAGTGGACTCTCAGGAGACACCACATCTGCCAGCACCGTGGAGCAGACTTTCCCAGACTGCAGAAGTATGGGAAATAAATGGTGTTTAAGCCACCTACTCTATGATATTTTTGTTACTGGAGCCTGAATGGACTAAGACAGAACAGGAGTGAGGAACAAAAACTACTTAACCCACACTCTTTCATACAGATTGTTAACTCAAAATCTTAAAAGGCAACACTTGACAGAAAAGTCAGTGTGAAAAGTGTCACTCTTGAGTGTCACTCAAGTAGCAATCAGTCTCATGTGGTTTTCACTTCCTCGTTTTAATGTGTTTCTGGAGAAGAAAAATCTTCAGTCAAATTGATCAACTGCTTTTCAACATGCACATGTTCACATTCTAAATAAAGAACAGTTTTATTTATTTATTTTTTATTTTAAAGATTTTATTTATTTATTGGACAGAGAGAGAGACAGCCAGCGAGAGAGGGAACACAAGCAGGGGGAGTGGGAGAGGAAGAAGCAGGCTCATAGCAGAAGAGCCTGATGTGGGGCTCGATCCTATAACGCTGGGATCACGCCCTGAGCCAAAGGCAGACGCTTCCGCTGTGCCACCCAGGCGCCCCTAAAGAACAGTTTTAAAACAAAAATCCGAAAGTTGTACATTCTGATTCCATTTATATAACACTCTTGAAATGACAAAATTACTGAGGACAGATCAGTGGATGCCCATGGTTAGAGGTGGAAAGAGGGTCTGACTATAAAAGGAGAGCATCTTTTTCTTCTTTTTCTAGAGAGAAAGAGCATGTGTCCAGTGGGGGAGGTGGTGGTGCAGAGAGAGAACCTTAAGTAGGTTCCACATCCAGGGCAGAGCCTGACACGGGGCTTGACTTCACCATCCTGAGATCATGACCTGAGCCGAAATCAAGAGTCGGACGCTTAACTGGATGAGCCACCCAGGCGCCCCAGGGTAGCGTCTTCTTTGTGATGATGGAGCAGTTCTATATTCTGACAGTGGTGGTTACATGAATCTACATAAGTGATCAAATTTCTTAGTACCATATACACACACAAACTGGTGAAATCCAAATAGGGATTATAGTTTAGTACATACTACTGTACAAGCACCGATTTGCTGGTATTAATAATGTACTATGGTTATATATTATCATTGGAGAAACCTAGGTGAAGGGTACATGAGAACTCCCTTTATTGTTTTTGCAACTTCTTATAAGTCTTAAGTTATATCAATATATAAGGCTTTTTAAAAGACCATCATTTTTAATAATGTTTGTTCACAATATGGCAAGAAATTAAACCAATCAAAAGTTTGGGGAAAAGTTTTTCTTCTTTTTCCTTTTTTTTTTTTTTTAAAGATTTTATTTATTTGAGAGAGACACACAGAGGGACAGTGAGAGGGAAAAGGAGACTGCCCACTGAGCAGGGAGCCCGATGTGGGGCTCGATCCCAGGACCCTGAGATCATGACCTAGCTGAAGGCAGACGCTTAACCGACTGAGCCACCCAGGTGCCTCTGGAAAAGAGTTTTTCAACATTTCTCAAGAACGGATTTGCTTGGGAATACCGAACAAAAGTGTTTCATTAAAATAAAAAATTGAATAGATCAAGATTTTGTACTAAGGTAAAAATAAAGTCCATGAAACAAAAGTACAAACCACAGCTACTTTAAAACTGGTGAAACTGTTGGTTTTATTCTTTATGCCAGATATGTCTATTTTAGGGGAACTAATTATCAATTGAATTCATCATAAAAATCATATTGAGTCACTACAGTCTTGTTTGTACATATAAATCACTATTTAAAGCAAATATTTTATTTCATACGTTCTTACACAGAAGCATAACTATGAAAAAGTGCTGTAAGACATTTTGGAACACTAAGATACTTTACTAGATTTAATCAGTTTGAGTAACTTATACAAGAATAAATGGATATACAAAGTGTATTAGAAGACACATAAAATCAGGGGCGCCTGGGTGGCACAGCGGTTAAGCGTCTGCCTTCGGCTCAGGGCGTGATCCTGGCGTTCTGGGATCGAGCCCCACATCAGGCTCCCCCGCTATGAGCCTGCTTCTTCCTCTCCCACTCCCCCTGCTTGTGTTCCCTCTCTCGCTGACTGTCTCTATCTCTGTCAAATAAATAAATAAAATCTTTAAAAAAAAAAAAAAAGAAGACACATAAAATCAGATTCATAACAGAACATAAACTATATTACAAGTTAATAAAAGCAAAAATAAGTACGGATTCAAAAGTTCAATAACGAAAACAATTTTTCTACATATGACTTTCTAATGAGGAATTTATTTTAATTAGAAGTGACTGAATGTGCAGTACCTATCAATGTAGGACAATAACTCCATTTTGAAAAAATTATCTCAGTGGCCTCAACCAGATTAGAAATACGGGTTTCACGTAATAAGCTGATTAGAAATATGGGTTTCACGTAAGGGCCACTGTTTTATATGCCTGGCATCCAGGACCCACCTTTTAGAAGACTCTAATTTTCCAGGGGAAACTATCCAAGGGTGAGAATATAATTTAGTCCTGGTGATTCGATTAAAAATTGACTGATTCAAAGATGAGCAAGATCCAGCTGAGCCAAAGTCAACCAGCATTGAGACTCGCAAAAAATGTGCTTTCCTTTGGGGCTGCTGAGCTGGTTGAATGTAAATATGGAGAATGTTAGCCTGAGAATGAATTTTGTTTTAAATATTTATTTATTTATTTTAGAGAAAGAGCGCACACATGCAACCCGGAGGGGCAGAGGGAGAGAAAGATGGAAAGAATCCCAAGCAGACCGCCCCCCCCCCCCCAGAGTGCAGAGCCCACAGTGAGAGGCTTAATCTCAGGACCCCAAGACCATGACCTGAGCTGAAATCGAGTCGGGTGCTCAAGGGATTGAGCTACCCAGGCGTGCTTGGGCTTTTTGTCATTTCCAATTAAAAGTTGTAACTAACAAAATTTACTGTCCAAATTAATTTAAACTCCAAAATCCCATGAGTTTAAGTTTAAAAAAAAGATTTTGGAAGTAAAAGAATCTATTACTGGCTGAAATATCTATACTAACAACGTTTAAAAAATTAACCAGTGTGTTCAAGTAAAAGAAAAATGGACCATGGATTTGAATGACTAAATACAATCCTGATTCTGCTAATTTGCAACGTGAATCTCTCTGGGCCTCTATGAATATGAGAATATGAGGAAAAGAATGACTATCTCACCTTTAAGCTCTTACAAAGTCCTTGATTTTAAGCATTGTAAGAAAATTGTCATTCTTAATTAATCTGACTATAAATGAAGTGATTATCCTTCATTATTTTATTCCTCCATCAAACATCTAGAGTGTCTATTGTTTACCATGCCTGTACCTGGTACTGAGAAGATAGGGATGAGTAAAACTTTGCCCCTGCCACCAAGGAGTTCACAGTCAAGCAAGGCAGAAAAGCATCTAAACAATCAGATAATTAACCTATGTGGAAAAAAAAAAATTCAAATATATATGAGGTACAAAAATAGCCTGGGACTGACTGATCATCTGGGAAGAGTGAAGAAAAACTTCAAAAAGCAATGATGTTTGAAATGAATTTTAAAAGATGAAAAGAAGTAAGCCAAATTAAGAGGAACAGGATAGTCCTAGACTGAAGAGGTAGATTTTTTGAGGGTTTTATAAGCAGTTCAATATTGATGAAGCACAAAATACGGTGGCAGACAAGGAAATGCAAAGAGCTCTTCAAGGATTATGAAGGGTTCCATATGCTATGCTAAACAGGATGGAATTTACCCTGTTAGCACTGAGAAGACCCTGTAAGGATTTTTAAAGGAGAGAAAATTTATCAGATAAGTTTAATGTACTATTTTTTATTAGAGTTCAAATAAGCATTCCAAAACTGTGAAAAACATACTAGTTATCTTCATGAAGCTAAAGAAAAAAATTCATTTAATTATGTAATTATGCCTTTTAAACAGTATCTGCCTGCCATAATCATCTAACAAATTATCTCAGTATTTGATAAATATCTGATGAAGGAACTGCAGTAGCCAGATTGATATGAGTGGATGTGGTGTTTAATAATAAAGATCTTAAAATGTAGAATGGGAAAAAGTGCAAAAGTTTTTTAAGGTTCCTTTCAAGTCTCAGGGGACATAACCCCCTTCCTCAAAAGTAGACAACCTTTCTGTTAATGACTTTTTCCCTTCCGTGCAAGCTATCCATGACTTTAAAAAAGCCTCTATTCTTTTCTCTCCCAACTTCCCTCTCTTTATTTGATACTCATATGAGAATCCCAAGCACTACCGTGGTCCAGTCTTCCCAGGCACAGTCCAAGACTAAGTTAATTATCTTTTCCAAAATTATAAACTCTGCCTCCTCTTCAAAATCTCAGGAATCCTCTCATGTTCAAATTCGAAAATGCTCATAATCATTTCAACATCAAACGTTGCTAGATCTCTTCTATATTGCTCACTGCTACAACCCCAGAGCACACTTTTATCACTTTAAATTTACACTACCACAGCTCTACTCTCTCTATCCGGTCCTACAAATCTCATTAAAGCAAGCAGCGCAGAATTGGGTATTACTTAAGTTCGGGTGTATTTTATGTGTGTGCTCATTCTAGGGACTTAGTCATTTGTTTATGTTTGTCCCTTATTAAAGAGATAAACGATTTCTCACTGTCAACAAGGTCTGTCACCAGATAAGGGTTCGTATAAAACCAGTGTTGTACACCCGGGGCAACAAATTCAACTAGCACTTTCCGATCTTATTTTCCTTCCTCAATTCCAGTGGAACTTGAAGCGACGGGGAGGAATGATGGATGGGCCAAAAGGGAGGGGAATGCTGAGGCCCAGAGGCGGGGGCCTCACTTCCGATTGCCACGCTACACCAAGAAACACAAAAGGCTCTCTAGCTCTTCTACAGCCCACAAGGAAAGGTGGATCAGACACCAGTGTTTCTCGAGTTATCCCCAAGAGCAAAGACACAAAAAGAAACTGCTCTGAAAAACAGTCCCTTGCTCGTTCAGGACTTACCTGTCAGGAGCGGCGTGGACGGCGCCATCTTGTCCCGGAAAGAGAAACCCACGCGCTTGGGTCAGAGTTCACGAGGGCCAAACCCGGCCCCTACACGTCTTCTCAGGCGTGGAAACCGCGCATAGCTGTTTCCGGTATCACAAGCCTCGGGGCCAATTCACTTCCGGTTGGAGAGAGCCCCGGAAAAGGAGCCCGAAGGCGCACGCGCAGCTCCGGAACAACACTTTAAAGAGCGTCAGGGGGCTGGGTTAGGGCCGGTGCGCCCTCCTTAGTCCTCCCTCTGCTTCTGTTTTAGCAGGCGGAGCCCGCACTTCCGCGGGGCGGAGCCCGCCCAGTGCTGACGTTGGCAGCCGAACCCGAAGTAGTTCGAGGCTACGGACAGCGCTGCCCGGTTGTTGCGTTGCATTTCCTTCCTCTTTCACTCCACGCTCCCGGCGGCGGCCAGAGCGGCGGCGCAAGAATATCCCGGCGGCCTGCTGTCGTCCCGCGCGCCCGCCTCTCGGCCGGCCAGTCCGCCGTCGTCAGTCGCTCGGCACTCGCGCTCGCCTAGCCCAGGCCCAGCGGCCGGAGCTAGCGCCCCGCCTGAGAGCCTCCTAGCTCCGGCGGCACAGGCTCCGGGAGCAGAGCGTCGCGGCGGCCCAAGGGGAGGCGAGCGAGCGAGTCCAGGGGGTGGCTGGGCAGGTGGTGGCGCCGGGAAGATGGTCGCCAAGCAGCGAATCCGTATGGCCAACGAGAAGCACAGCAAGAACATCACCCAGCGCGGCAACGTCGCCAAGACCTCGGTAAGGAAAGAGCAGGCGCCCCTCGGTCCAGCAGCCTGGGCTCAGGCCCGGGTCGTAGGGCCGCGTCGAGTTCTCCCCCAGGCTAGGGGACCGAGGCCACGAGCTGGACTCTAAGTTGGCGGGGGCAGGCTGGGGGAGGGGGTTCGGGAACGTGGGTGCTGGAGCTTGGCGGTTCGGGAACGGAGGGGAAACCTGTGAGGTGAGAGGACCTGGTCACCTGGCCCGAGGTGTAGGCTGCAGGAGCTCGGGGTCGGAGTGGGGTTTTGCATTTGAAAAGCGAATTTTCATTTTTGCAGAGAAATGCTCCCGAAGAGAAGGCGTCTGTAGGACCCTGGTTATTGGCTCTCTTCATTTTTGTTGTTTGTGGTTCTGGTAAGTGTTTTGGGGCTACCATTGGGTAGGGCGTTGGATGTAGGGTTTGGATGACGTGGTGACCCATCAGTGGTGAATCCTACCAGCGTAGTTTTCAACTCACCTGCCGGGAGCACCACATAAGTCTCTTTCATCCGAACGAATTCCTTGTCCCACATATGCACAGAGGGTGGTGCTCCAGAAACTTCTCACAGCTTGATTTGTGCTCACAGGAGATCAGAAAACGAGGTCAGATCCTTAGTTAGTAATGATCAAGTTGGAAGAAATTTAGACCAAAACAAAAAACCTTCATGGAATGAGAATTCAGAATGTTTTGCAGCCTCATTATCGATACATTTGCAAAAAGCTTAGGAACATGGTGTATGCATGGACGTTGAACTTAATTTAACGTGTCCCAGAATCTAATGTCTTTTTATCAAAATTGGGTATATTTTATAAAGTAAAGCTCTTGCAAAGAATTGAATCCGCATAAAGGAAACGGACCTGACTTAATGTATGAGATAAATGTTTTTAGATTAAAGAAACGTTTGGCATATGGTAGGAAAAATAAGTTATCAGATTAGCCTGCTGTTAATAGATTCTTGCCTCTGCAAATTACAGAATATCTTTCCTCTCTCCATTTATTATTTTAATGTGCAAGTTGTTGATACTGAAGTACATGTTTCTGTTTTTACATTCTGACATTCTAAAGTTACTGAGGTTTCTCTTAAACATTTCACTTTGCCTGCCTCCTAAACTTACTAGTAGAAGCTCTCTTGATAAATGGCCAAGAGCCAAGCAATTTATATAACCTAAAGATTATCAAATTTCAGCTTTGTGAGAATGAGGAAACATGGTTATATTACAGGCCAGGCCTTAAAAAGACACTTAATATTTTGGGAATAAATCAAAATAATTCTATGCTAGAAAAACCTGTTTGCTTTGGTGCTTTAAGTTCTTTCTAAAACGATTGTGTATTGCAAAATCTCTTGGACATTTCGACGTAAAATTCAGAGAACCTGAAATTTAAAAATATAATTTAGACATTCAGTTGTTAGAGTAGGCTTGTCTTCATTTTTTATTTCAATGAAGTTACATAGCATTTGCAAGTAATTTTAAGGGTGCTCTTGGATTCTTGTGAACTACCGTAATAAGTATTTGTCAGTTGCCAGACCTATTTTATTCAAAATGTGCTTACTAAATCATTTGCTCTTTCTCTTTACAGCAATTTTCCAGATTATTCAAAGTATCAGGATGGGCATGTGAAGTGACTGACCTTAAGATGTTTCCATTCTCCTGTGAATTTTAACTTGAACTCATTCCTGATGTTTGATACCCTGGTTAAAAACAATTCAGTAAAGCATCCTGCCTCAGAATGACTTTTCATATCATTCTTCATTTGTCATTCCAAGGTTTCTTCACGAGTCATTCCAAGTTTTCTAGTCCATACCACAGTGCCTTGCAAAAGCACCACATGAATAAAGCAATAAAATTTGATTGTTAAGCTACAGTAGTGGACCCTACTTATTCAGTCAGTAGAGAGTAAATTTTTTTAATGTGGTTATTAAAACAGTATCCAGTATAGGTAATTAGATTAAATCTGTGTAGACAGGGTCTAGATTTTGTTAACCCTAATGTGTAAATGCAATTAGCTTAATTTAAAATTTGGAGTTACGGTTTTTATATAGCTAGGCACTTTATTACTGTATCTTAAATTGAAAGCACACTCCCACATAGGGTCATGTAACTGTCCTGTAATAAAGTGCTTATAATGGAACAACTACACAGCCTAGTTTTCCCATAATCTTTAGCACCTAAATTTTTAAAAAGCTAAATGCTTAATATAAAGGGAGATGCTTATAGCTACAACATCTATTTTAACAATATTATTTCTGTTACACTACCTTGGATTTTGCATGAGTAATTATACTAACCTGAAATGCCATAAGAAAACAACTTGATTGAGCATTTTGTAACTTAATGAGTCACTTCGTTTTCACTAAAAGCTACCATGGTGGAGTAAAGTCAGGGAGAGTTTATGTCACCATTGATTTCACCAGAATTACTTTAATATATCAAAGGGGTCTACTATGCTAGACAACATTTTAGGGAAAAATACTACTAAAACTGGGTGTCTCATCAGGACATACTGATGAGTCCAATGTGCCATAAGACATCTTCGCACATTAATAGCACTTTTAATACCAAAAAAGGCACATCAACTAAAAAGTTAGTTTGGAAATAATTTTTTAGATTTATGATGAAAATTTTGTTAGGGTACTAGATACATCAGACTAAAGTACCATCTGGAATTAAATGGATTTACTGATAAGGATCAGTCTTTAGTCTTCCCCTTGTTGTATAATTTTATAGGTTATGATTGATCAAAGTTTCTTTTTACTAATGGTAAGGGTGAGAAGGCAGGTTTTGGGTTTTCTGGTACTGTTGAAAATTATTAAGTTTTGGCTATTTAAATACATAGTATAACTTGATTTACCAAAAAAAAAAAAAAAAAAGCCTGAGAAATGTCTTTATGTATCAATGAATTGGAAAGAAAGCTGCTCATTTGCTTTGTTAATTGCCTCAGGATATCTCTTTTAAAATAAGCTGTTTTAAGAGGAACAGAAGGGAAATCTGCTGCCTAGTCATACACAGTGTGAACCTCAGAGAGAGCTTCTGATAACCCTAAATATAAGGGTAGAATGAGGGAGAGGAGCAGGTAAGGATGTTTAGGAACTTAACTACTCAAGAAATAGGGAAGGAATTTGAGGACCTTGGACCAGCAGGTTTTTATCTGCATTGTTACCTGCCTTTCTCACCCAGGAAATCAACCCTGTACTTGTTTCCCTCTTGGAAGCAAGTGTCTTGGTTGACTAATTCTATTTTATTGTAACTTTAAAAATGAAAGTTATTGTTCTAAATTTATAGCAGGTGCCTTATTCTTTGCTTTGAGTCAAACCATTCCATATTAGAATTTCCCCTGGTTTACTATAGATAATTGGCTTTAAGATGTTAGGGTGTTTGTTTTTGTTTTTAATTGTACAATGTCTATTAATTTGTTAAATTGCTATAGCTAGCAGTCATTTTACATATGTAAAGTTGCATTCCCTTTGTATTTCATGTGTAATTTCCTAATTGAGTACATTTTATATTAAGGATGGAATATGCATGTTTGGGTCAATGAAAGCTATGTCTTATTTGATTTATCCTTTAAAAATAAAGTTCCCTGAATATTTCATGCCTTCTAAAAGGAAATGATTTTACAGATTTCTTATCGGAGTGTACTTTTTATGGTCAATAGAAAATTATTTTAAAGAATGCCTAGTATTATGTTGTACTTGAGTTAAAATAAATAGTACCCAGAGACACAGATTAAAAGTTTATAACTGGGAATAAGTAGCAAGAAATACATTAAAAGCACAGTGAATTAAATAGTTCCTTTCCTAGGATTTACCCTCATCTCATTATCCAAGTCTCATTCAAGGAAAAATCACAGTTCTTTCGGTCTCCCTTCCCCAGTTGAATTTTACGTCATCCAGCGTTAAACACAGCATGATAATATTGGGAGGTTGTCTACATTATCCAATTACTCTGTCATTTACCTTTAACATTTCAAGGAGTTGTCAATGATTTCATTGTATCTGTTGGGATGTATATAATGTTACTCAAAATAATTGAGTGGGCTTCCAAAATAAGGAAAGCTTTTCATTGTAACAGGATGTATTGTAACGGGCTTTGACTTACATCAAAGAAGTGTGTATCTTCAACTGCGGGGGCCACGGCTCTTCTCACTGAGGTTACTGGGGTTGTGCTGGCACAAAGGACTATCCTGGAGAGCTGGATCGTGTTCTTGGGAGGGTCATCGTCAACAACATTGTATTACTCTTACAGCATCTGTAAAATTGGGAGCATCAAATTTTCCACTTAGAAATTGTTTGGAAGTTCGATTCGTCTTTACCTACCTTTTTAGTTTTTTGGCTTACTGTTTTAGATGCAAACCAGAACTTCGACAAGCAGGAGTTGGGTTCAACAGCAAATTCTGTGTCACTCCCTTAGAGAATCATTTCCTGTCAAAACTTCATCCCGCTCTAGCTACTTGTAGTGCTTTACCTTCAGGTTGAATTAGGACAGAAACGTCCTAATTTGAAAAGAATACTAATGAGCAATAAAAGGCTAGAAGCCAAGCTAAAGGGGAAAATTCAACTATCTGGACTTCGTTAATTCAAAGTAAATTTGTGCATTGTACAGAATCCTAAAGATAGAAAGGACATGGACAGTTTAGTCCAACTGCCCCAGTTTACAGAGAAAAAATTCATTTATTCAGTGAATATTGATTTATGTGCCAGATACAGAGTTACAGCTGTGAATACAGAGTCCCAGCGTTGAAGTTATCTTCCAGTCCAGTAGTGGGGGGGAAAGACAATAAAATGAAGACCATAATTGTGGTCAGTATTTCAAAAGTAAAACCAGATAAATGGTGTCCACTCTCACAGAGCTAGTTGAAGTAGAGCAGAAACTAGAACCAAGATTTCCGGACTCAACTGTACCCTAGAGAAACCATAGGAATGATTGCAGAACAACCACACAGAACGCTTCTGTTTTCACAAGCTCTTTACTTCTGCTTTTAGAAAAACTCTTAATTTAAAAAATTTTTTTGCATGTTGCCAATTCAAAAAAAAAACAAAAAAACTTGTCCTTATATGGATGTAATTTCTTTTGAAAATGAATTTAGGTGACAAATTTACTATTGATACTTCCTGTACAGCACAAAAAATAGATCAAATCAGTGATGTTATCCACTGTAACATATTCAAGAGTACATTTTTAAAAAGTATTTTGTTATATAATCTTACTGTATTTTGTTTTAAAAATTTTCACCTGTGATGTTGAAAAATCTTATAATCTGGTAGCAAAAAAAAAAAAATGCAATCATGTGCCCTCCCTAAACTCATATTATTACAAAATTTCAGTGAATAAATCACGTGTGACTTTTTTTTCACAGTGCAAACTTCTATGGGATGCAGATAGAACAAATCTGCAAATTTAAATAAAACTATGATTCCAATATCATTAAAAGCATTAGTAACAGGTTTTTCTTCTTTTCTCATTGTTATGAAGAAGTCTGAATCAGGAGAATGAAAATAATTGATTTTTGAGCCAGAAGGAACTTTAGAAATTATCTTGATTAGCCCGTTGAGGAAATTATGGCCTAGAGAAGTGGTCTTTCCCATCGTCAGTGAACCAGTAGCAGAACAAGGATTAGAAAACTAGTTTTGTGGTGACCAAATTGGCTCTTTATTTAGTGCCAAGGAATTCTGATTCTTTAGGAATGTCTCTTGCTCTTTTTTTTTAGATTATGTATGAATCTTATGAAACCCCGTAACAGTTCTGTGAAGGTAAAACCTGAGTTTTTACCAAACTTCAGTGGCTTCCTGCTGCCATGGGGATGAAATACCTCTTTAGCTCTGATTTTTCAGGAGACTTCACAGCATGGCCCAACCTACCTTTTCAGCTTTGTCCCCCACCGCTTCTCTCCACAGCCAAATTAGCCCAAAAAGTTTACTTTCACTTTTCAAATACCTTGTGCTCTTTTTGTTCATTTTCCCTACTTTACAATACTATTTATCCTTCAAAGTCCAGCTTAAATTCCACCTCTGTGAAGTTTTCCCATGTCATGGGAATTAGAAACACTCTTTGGGATTGATGACTCTGGACCAGTCAGCATTTACTATGTTGCCATGTTTATTAGTTTTGTTTCTCAGTTTCTCAGCTGTAATATGAAATCCTTAAGAACAAATGTCATATTTTTCATTCTTTTTTTTCATCTACTTTCACCACCTTTGAGGCTAGTATGAAACTTTTATTTTAAAGATTATTTATTAGCACAAGCAGTGGGGAGCAAGAGAGGGAGAAGCAGGCTCCCCATGAGCAGGGAGCCTGATAATGGGGCTCGATCCCAGGACCCTGAGATCATGACCCGAGCTGACGGCAGACGCTTAACCAACTGAGCCATCCAGGGGCCCTGAGGCTAGCACAAAACTTCACACACATAAGGGGAGCTCAACGTTTTAGATGAATGATAGAGCACCAAATGCCCTATCACATCAGAATAATCTTTAAAGTAAGAACATGTCTCGTAAAATAATCCATCTCTGATACAACAGCCCTCCCAACTACTTCCAATCTTGGCAACCTCTGCTTGATGGCTGGGCTCAGCACCATAATCCAAGTCTACCCTTGAAATGAACTCTTTCAGTATAGGCTTGATATTTGGAAATACATCAACAGTGGTATTTGTCCTTCAGGCATATTTGAGAACCATTCATTATAAGTGTCATTGAGAAAACGATAAAAAGTGCTTTATAAAGAAAGCTGACACCTCACCACACCAGTCTGTCCAGTTATAAGGAAGGTGTCCGACAACCACACTGTTCAGAGCAGGTGCCTGTGGGCTGTTAGCTGTCCTCTGTCCCAGACCCGATCCTAGAGCATAGGAAGGGACAAGGATGTCACAGGGGTGCACCTTTCTCCAAATCAGACTGCAAACCCAGATGGCTCTGTTCCTCCCAAACCAGATCCAGTCCCTGAAAGGGACAGCGTGTTTCCTTCACAAAGAAATTCCCTACAGCAAGGCCACAGCACACTGACTAGCATTTACCATGTCATGTAGTTACCAAACCAGATCTCATACATTGGGCAAAGGAAACTCTCAGTGCCCACTTGGGAAAATGCCGTCCATGCAGCCATGTGGAGCTTTGGAGAACCACTTAACTCCTGACACCCAGGAGTGCCATGGGACTAGGATGAGCCACCAAAGCTTACAAGTTTGTGTTCTGATACTTGAGGCACCAATTAATGAACAACTGTAGATGCCAAGGTCCAAATGCCTCTGGGATTGAGACAGATCTGACAAAGCCCAAATCATAAAGATAAATAAACACTGGCAATATCCAAGAATATTTCCACCCTTGGTTACTTGTGCACAACTTCCTGTTAATTACAGATGGATTACATGAAGAAGGAAGGTCTAACAGTCACTTCTGCTTGATTGAGAACAGCATCAGAATTCTTTTCAAGGTGTGCCTGGCTGGCTTAGTCAGTAAAGCATGAGACTTGATCACGGGGTCATGGGTTCAAGCCCCACATTGGGTGTAGAGATTACTTAAAAATAAAACCTTTAGGGACGCCTGGGTGGTTAAGCATCTGCCTTTGGCTCAGGTCATGATCCCGGGGTCCTGGGATCAAGTTCCGCATCAGGCTCCTTGCTCAGCAGGGAACCTGTTTCTCCCTCTCTCTCTGCCTGCTGCTCCCCCTGCTTGGGTGCGCTCTCTCTCTCTCTGTCAAATGAATGAATGAATGAATGAATAAATGAATGAAACAAAACCTTTTGAAAAAAAGAATGCTTTCCAAGGCCAGATCCCTTTCTTTGCTAAACATTATGTTAGAGTCCATCTGCACCAACAAGTTATCGCAGGAAAAGTAGACCAATAGAGTTTAATACCCAGCCTATGTCAATGGTCTAATCTATCACTCAGAGTGTGGCCAGGGGACCCACAGTAACCTGGGAGCCTGCTAGGAATAGAACTTAGGCCTCACCCAAGGCCCACTGAATCAGTATTTTCAGTTTCACAGGATCCTTAGGTAATTCATATACAAATTAAACTTTGAGAAGTGTTCAAGAGGTCTCAGAGTTCTGGTTCCTAAACAAATACCTACCCTCCTTAGGCCTTGTTCTCTTTGCCTACAGAAAAGAAAGCACTTGCCCTCCTGTTTCATGCAACTGTTATGAAACCTTGGTAGTGAAGGCACTTTGAAAAGCTAGAATGCTCTATCTACATAAATACGATCCACTAACTTCATGAACTGCAAAAAACAAGACATCTCTGATAGGGTGAGGGGCCTTCCTCATTGAGAACAGAAAGTAACAGTAGCCTCTGTGTATGACTTGGCAGGAAGTCACGTATTTCTTAGGGTCACTTGCTATTCATATACCTTGAACTGTAATTGTACTTTCCCAAAGTCCTGCCTTCTGAATGGCGTTTCAAAACTTACTGGGCTGTGACTCCTATCCCGCTAATTAGGACTGCAGTAAGAAGATCTACTGCATTTGCAAAGCTGAAGAGAAACCGGGGATACATTGTCTCACAAACTGCTTGTCCCCACGGTTATCTCCGCTTTAGAGGCTCTTGTGACATCCCTTTTATTACCTCGCATCAAAGTTGCCATTGCTGGGGAAGGGTAGTGCTCACAGCGACAGGCAATGCTACCTCAGACATGGAAAGGGCACTTGGTAAATATATAAGCTCATGAAATTTGTCCTTAGGAAATGCTTGGATCCCTGTTAAAAGAAAACAGGGGGGCGCCTGGGTGGCACAGCGGTTAAGCGTCTGCCTTCGGCTCAGGGCGTGATCCCGGCGTTATGGGATCGAGCCCCACATCAGGCTCTTCCGCTATGAGCCTGCTTCTTCCTCTCCCACTCCCCCTGCTTGTGTTCCCTCTCTCGCTGGCTGTCTCTCTCTCTGTCAAATAAATAAATAAAATCTTTAAAAAAAAAGAAAACAGAAAAACATTTAGAGAAAATATATGGAATTTGATTTGACACTTTCATGCATTTTAAAACTAAACTTATGTGATGGGCATTAAGGAGGGCACGTGATGTGATGAGCACTGGGTGTTATACACAACTGATGAATTCTTGAACTACTACACCAAAAACTAATGATGTGTTGTATGTTGGCTAATTAAATTTAAACTAAAAAAAATAAGCTTAGATTTACAGAGAAGTTGCAAAGATAGTACAGAAAGTTCCTTTGTGCCCTTCACTCAGCTTCCCCTAATGTAAACATCTTACATAACCACGGTACACTTGTCAGAATTAAGACTAACTCTGGAGCGGTACTATCAACTAGATTAGGACTCTATTTGGATTTCACCAGTTTTTCCACTAATGTCCTTTCTTTGTTTTAGAATCCAGTGCAAGCTACCACATTGCAACTTAGCCTTCACTCCTTTTTTTTTTTTTTTTTTTAATGAGCAGACTGTGCTTAATATAGAATGTTGTGCTTTGGATTTTTAAATATTGTAATCGTAAAAAATTTCCAATATATGCAAAATAACACGGGATGTCTACATGCCATCATCAATATGCCACAGTTGTTAAAATTTTGGCATATTTGCTTTAAATCTTTTTTTAAGTATAAATGAAATGTTAAAGATATGACAAAAACACCCTTTCTTTGCCTTATGAAGTTAGTGTAGGCCATTCATATGCATTTTTGTACCTTACTACACATACATAAATTCATAAACAATACATACTCTTGAGAACTTTGGAAATTTACATAGGTAGCATCAAACTGTACATTTTATATGCAATTTTCCCTTTCACTCAACATAATTTTGAGGTTTCTCCAGTGGATCTGATTCACTCATTTTAATTGCCACACAGAGTATACCTATTATGACTAAGCCACACTTAATGCATCCAGAATTCTGAGAGATGCTGAGGCTGTTTCTACTTGTTCACTGTTGTACTCTGGGCTGCAATGAGTAGGGATGTTTATATATTGTTTCCTTGTATAAATATATAGAGAATTTCTCCATCTAGAAGTGGAATTTTTTAAAAAAGGATTTTATTTATTCATTTATTTAGGGGGGAGGGGCAGAGGGAGAGAGAGAGAATCCCAAGCAGACTCCCCGTTGAGTGTGGAGCCTGATGCAGGGCTGGATCCCACAACCCCGAGATCATGACCTGAGTCAAAATCAAGAGTCAAATGCTCAACTGACTAAGCCACCCAGGCGCCCCTGGAAGGGGAATTTCTGAGCACGAGGTATATGCATCTTCAAATGTAATTAGGTATGGTAAATTAACTACCCAAAAAAGATTCTGAAAAATTAAGTTTCCACCAGCAATATGTAAGAGTTTTTATTTTCTTGAGAGCTCTGTAAAATTTTATTTCAATAGACGTTAACTTTTGCCCTTCTAATAAGAGGGTAAAATTGGCTCAGAGTTATTTTAATATGCATTTCTCTAATTACTAGCAAGGTTGAGCAGCTTTTCAAGGGCTGGCTCTGAAGCCTGATTTGTATGTTTGTTTGTTTGTTTTTTCACTTTGTTCCCTCGTGACGTTGGGCAATATTTTTAATTCTGTTTTTTCAATTACAAATGAATTGAATGAGCAACTACAGGTAAAGCACATAGAAAAAGACTGGCATAGCAAGATGCCCCAAATTCATCTGAGATATTTCCTTCCCTAGACTTGGAACTGTCAGCCATGGTTCTTTTTACCACAATATGGTATTTTACAGTTTACAGAGATTACAATCTAAACTCTAGGGGAGCTTATTGCAGCTGTGTTCTCACTGTTTCTAAGACTTTTAGTGAGTGAAACTAAAAAATAGGTATTTTTAGGGGAAAGTACATCATGATTTTATAGTGGTATTTCAAATTCAAATTTAAGATGACAGGTTTTCACTTGTTTCTTGAATTTTATATTTGTATTCTTTATTTTTTCTTAATTTGAAAATCTTGGTTCCTAACAACAATAATGTGATTACTTAGTTGCTTTATCCCACTAACTATACAACAGTTTCAAAATAAAATAATACTTTTATTAACAATATGACTACTGAAAGCAGTTTTCTAAAAAAAAGAAAAAATGTCTTTGAAGTTCTTTTTGTCCTTAGGCAATATTTCATGAGGGATATAGAGCCAAATTACTAGCTTTTAAATCATCTGAAATTTCTCTGTGTGATTATGCCACTAACTTGATATCCAGTTAGGTTCATTTGTTCCATTTGACTTTGCTTTTCAGGATTTGGTTTTGTTTTTTTTTTAAACAGCTTTATTGAGATATAATTCACATACCATACAATTCACCCTTTTAAAATGTGCACTTAAATGGTTTTCAGCATATTCAGAGTTGTGCAATGATCACCATGGTCAGATTTTCATAACCTCAAGAGGAAATCTAGTACCTCTTGGCTATGACCACTCAACATTCCCCCCACTCCATAGCCTAATGCAACCGCTAATTTATTTTGTCTCTATATTTGCCTATTATGGACATCTCATATAAATGGAATCATTTACTATGTGGTATTTTATAACTAGCCTCATGCATGTTGTAGCATGTATCAGCACTTAATTCGTTTTTAAGGCTGAACAGTATTCCATTATATGGATATGCCATATTTCGTGGATCCACTCATCATTTAATGGAGATTAAGGTTTTTTCCACCCTTGACTATGGATATTATCATGGATAATAAGGTTTTTTCCACCCTTGACTATCATGGATAATGTTGCTATAGACATTTATGTACAAGTTCTTGTGTGGACATGTGTTTACATTTCTCTTGGATATATACCTAGGAGTAGAATTGTTTGGTCAAGTGTGGACTCTATGCTTTAACTTTTTAAAGTTTTAAAGTTTTTTGAGGACCACTAGAGCGTTTTCCAAAGTGGATACACCACTTTACATTCCAGCAGTGTATAAAGGTTCTAATTTCTCTACATCCTTGTCAACCCTTGTCAAAGGATGTCAACATCCTTTGTTATTACTGTCTTTTTTATTCTAGCCATCCTAGTGAGTATGAAGCGGTATCTCATTGTGGCTTTGATTTTCATTTCCCAGATGGCTAATGATTTTCATATGCTTATTGGCCATGTGCATACCTTCTTTAGTGAAATATTTTTGGAGATCCTTTGCTTAGTTTTGTTTAGTAAGAATATTCAATACAGGGCACCTGGGTGGCTCAGTGGATTAAGCGTCTACCTTTGGTTCAGGTCATGATCCCAGGGTCCTGGGATTGAGTCCTGCATTGGGCTCCCTGCTCAGCGGGGAGTCTGCTTCTCCCTCTCCCTCTGCCCCTCCCCCCTGCTCATGTGCTCTCTCTCTGAAATAAATAAATAAAATCTTAAAAAAAAATACTCAATGTAAGATCTCTTTTGTCCATTTAAAAAATTGAGTTACTTATTTCTTGTTATTGAGTTGTAAGAGGTCTTCATATAATTCTAGATACAAGTCCTTTATCAGATATATGATTTGCAAATATATTCTCTCAGTCAGTGTGTTGTCCTTTTAACTTTTTTGACAGTGTCTTTTGAAGTACAAAAGTTTTAAATCTAGATGAAGTCCAGTTTATCTGTATCTTTTGTCGCGTGTGCTTTTGTGTCATATCCAAGAAATCACTGTTGAATCCAAGGCCGTGAAGATTTACCCCTATGTTTACTTCTTAGAGTTTCATAATTTTGGATTTTACATTTAGGTCTTGGATCAATTTTGAGTTAATTTTTGTAGATAGTATGAGGTAAGGGTCCAATTTTATTATTTTGTGTGTGGTTATCCAGTTGTCTTAGCACCATTTGTTGAAAAGGCTACTGTTTCCCCATTGATTCTCTTGGCATCCTTGTTGAAAACTCAAGTGACTATAAATGGGTTTTTTTCTGGACTTTCAATTCTATTCCATTGATCTATATGGCTAGCTTTATGCCAGTAACACAATGTCTTGATCACTCTTGCTTTGTAGTAAGTTTTGAGTCATCCAACTTAGTTCTTTTTCAAGATTATTTTGGCTATTTTGGTCCCCTTGTGTTTCCATATGAATTTTAGGATCTGCTTGTCAATTTCTATAAAGAAGCCGACTTGCATTCAGTCAGGGATGATGTTGGAGATCAACTTGGGGAACATTGCCATTTTAACAATATCAAGTCTTCCAATCCATAAACATGTATCTTTTCATTTATTTACATTTCTGTCAACAATGGTTTGCAGTGTTCAGGGTGTATATTTTTAACTTTTGTTAAATTTATTCCTAAGTATTATTCTTTTTGATTTCATTATAAACAGAACTGTTTTCTTAATTTCATTTTTTATTTGTTCAGTGCTACTGTATAAAAATACAATTTCTGTTTTTATATTGACCTTGTGTCCTACTTTCTTACTGAACTAATTCATTAGTCCTGATAGTTTTTTAGTGGATTCTTTGGGATTTTCTACGAAGAAGATTATGTTATCTGCAAATAGAGATGATTTTTCTTCTTTGCTTTCCAATCTGAATGCCTTTTATTTCTTTTTCTTGTCTAATTACTCTGGCTGGAAACTCTAGTACAATATTGCCACTAGACATGGCAACAGCAGCTATCTTTGTCTTATTCCTGACCATAGGAGGAAGGCATTCAGCCTTTCACCATTAAGTGGGATGTTAGCTGTGGTTTTTTCAGTTAGATATTTTAATTTGCTACACTTTTGTTAAAAATTTCTGCACTAATAGTCATAAAAGATCATGGTATAGTTTTTGTTTCTTGAGTTGTATTTGTCTGGTCTTGGTATCAGGGTAATAGTGGTCTCAGAGAACAAAATGGGAACATTTTTTTCCTCTTCTATTTCCTGGAAGAGTTTATGAAAAATTGATGTTAATTGTTCTTTAAATATTTGGTAGAATTTTCCAGTAAATGGTTATCATTTTGCAATATATACAGACCTCAAATCACTATGTTGTACAACTTAAACTTACATAATCTATCAATTATATCTCAGTAAAACTGGGGGAGAAAAAGGGAATTCACCAATGAAGTCATCTGGGTCTGGACTTTCTTTGTGGATTGCTTTAAAACAACAAATTCAATCTGTTTTCTACTCAGATTTTCTATTTCTTCTTGACTCAGATTTTTGTCTTTTTAGGAATTTGTTCATTTTATCTAAGTCATCTAATTTGTTTGCATACAAGTGTTCATAATATTTCTTTATAATCCTTTTTATTTCTGAAAGGTAAGTAGTAATGTTCCCTCTTTTATCTGAGCCTTCTCTCTCTTTTTCTTGATCAATCTAGTTAAAGGTTTATCAATTTTGTTGCACTTTTCAAAGAACCAACTTTTTGGTTTATTCATTTTCTCTATTATTTTTCCGTTCTGTACTTTTTTCATTTCTGCTCTGTAACCACTGGTATTCTTGGCTTGCTTGCCTGGGCATGGAAACTCTGCTTTATGAATGACCTGGGACAAAGGGAATCAGACGCTAGTACTTTCATTGTGCCTAACCCAACACAGAGTCTCTGTCTCATGGGTGGGAGTTGGGTGGAAGAAGGGAACCCTGTGTTTTTGACTGTATCCATCTAGAGAGGAGTTTCCATCACTCTGAGTTGCAAAGGAGAGGGAGAGGGTCATGGTTCAGATGCCACGGATTCTTACTGTTCTTACTAAGCTTTAGTAGGTTTTCTTGAATAAAAGTTTCTTCATTTGCTAAATGGCCCAAAGACCATTTCTAGAGAATGAATTTTCAAAAGTGATTTTCACCAATTTCACTGTGGAGAGGGACCACAGAGGTCTTAATGTTGTCATACCAGGAGTACATCCTTAAGGGTTGCTTTTTAATTTTTAAATTTAACATGATTGTACAACTATGTAACATATTTACACAATTCTAAACTTAAATCTAGTAAACGAGATATATTCAGAGAAATCCATTCCTATTCCTGCCCTTTCCACTCTGTTGCCTGTGCCTATTGATGAAGTAAAAATTTTTATTGAGATACAATTAATATAGTTTAACATTCACCCTTTCAAAGAGTACAAATTCAGTGGGTTTTAGTATATTTTAAAAGTTGTGCAGCAGTCACTATCTAATTTCAGAATACTTCATTTCCCCCCAAAGAAACCCCTTTTATCAGTCACCCCAAATCATCTCCCCCCAGACACTGGCAACGACTAATCTACTTTGTTTCTTTGTGAGTTTGTCTATTCTGGACCTTTCCTATCAATGGAATAATACAATACGTGGCCTTTTGTGACTGACTTATTTCACTTAGCATAATGTATTCAGAGTTCCCTTTTCATGGCTGAATAATATTCCATTGTACAGATATACACAATTTGTTTACTCATTCATCAGCTGGTGGACATTGGGTTGTTTCCTTTTTTTGGCTATTATGAATAATTCTTCTATGAACATTCAAGTTTCTGTGTGGACACATGTGTGTTCTTTTCTCTTGGGTATATGTCTAGAAGTGGGAATTGCTGGTTGTAAACAACTTTTTAAAAAGAGGTTTTGTTTTATTCCCTAATTCTACCTTCCTATCTATCTATCTATCTATCTATCTATCTATCTATCTATCTATCATCTATCTATCATCTATCTATCTATCTATCATCTATCTATCATCTATCTATCTATCTATCTATCTATCTATCTATCTATCTATCTATCATCTATCTATCTATCTATCTATCTACTATCTATCTATCATCTATCTATCTATCTATCTATCTATCTATCTATCTATCTATCATCTATCTATCATCTATCTATCATCTATCTATCTATCTATCTATCTATCTATCTATCTATCATCTATCTATCTATCTATCTATCATCTATCTTTTATCTATCTATCTATCTATCTATCTATCTATCTATCTATCTATCATCTATCTATCTATCTATCTATCTATCTATCTATCATCTATCTATCTATCTATCTATCTATCTATCATCTATCTATCATCTACTTAAGTAGATATGTATCACATCCACTTTCTTAGATAAATGGTAGCATTGTACATATACACTTTTCTTCACTTTCCTTTTTTCATTTAAAATATATCCAGGAGTGGGGCACCTGGGTGGCTCAGTCAGTTAAGCATCTGCCTTTGGCTTAGGTCATGATCCCAAGGTCCTGGGACTGAGTCCCGTATCAGGCTCCCTGCTCATCAGGGGAGTCTTCTTCTCCCTCTCCCTCTGCCCCTGCTTATGTGTTCTCTCTCACTCACTCTCTCTCTCAAATAAATAAATAAAATCTTAAAAAAATAAATAAAATATATCGAGGAAAACAAAATTCAAAGTATATATGCTGGGCATTAGGGCATATTAGTATATGGAGATATTCCTCAGGATGTGCCATGATTTATTCAACTTCAACCAATAACCTATTCATAGATATCTGTTTTATAGTCTCTTGCTATTAAAAACTGAACTGGAATAAACTGCCTTATAGTATATGCCTTTTGCAAATATGTATTTTTATTCAGTTTTTAAATTTTAATTCCAGTATAGTTAACATACAGTGTTATATTAGTTTCAGGTGTATAACAATTTCTATACATTACTCAGTGCTCATCACGATAAGTGTACTGTTTAACCCCATCACCTATTTCACCCACCCCTTCTCCCACACCTGCTCTGGTGACCATCAGTTCTCTATCGTTAAGAGTCTCTTTCTTGGTTTGCCTCTCACTCTTTTTTTTCCTTTGTTTTGTTTCTTAAATTCTACATATGAGTGACATCATATGGTATTTGTCTTTCTCTGATGACTTATTTCACTTGGCATAATGCTCTAGCTCCAACTATTTCATTGCAATGGTAAAATTTCATTCTTTTTTATGGCCGAGTAATATTCCATTGTATCTATACACCACATCTTTTTTATCCATTCATCTATCAATGAACACCTGAGCTGCTTCCATAATTTGGCTATTGTAGATAATGCTACTAAAAACATCGGGGTGCATGTATCCCTTTGAATTACTATTTTTGTATTCTTTGGGGAAATACTTAGTAGTGTAAATGCTGGGTCATAGGGTGGTTTTATTTTCAACTTTTTGAGCAACCTCCATAGTGTTTTTCTACAGTGGCTATATCAGTTTGCATTCCCACCAACAGTGTAAGAGGGTTCCTTTTTCTCCACATCCTCGCCAACACTTGTTGTTTCTTTTGTCTTTGATTTTAACCATTCTGACAGATGTGAGGTGATATCTCATTCTACTTTTGATTTGCATTTCCCTGATGATGAGTTATATCAAGCATCTTTTCATGTGTCTGTTGGCCATGTCTTCTTTGGAGAAATGTCTTCTTTGGAGAAATGTCTATTCATGGCTTCTGCCCATTTTTTAATTGGATCATTCATATTTTGGGTGTTGAATTTTATAAGTTCTTTATATATTTTGGGTACTAACTCTTTATTGGTTATGTTATTTGCAAATATCTTCTCTCATTCAGTAGGTTGCCTTTAAGTTTTGTTGATTGTTTCCTTCATTGTTCAGAAGCTTTTTATTTTGATGTTTATTTTTGCTTTTATTTCCCTTGCCTCAGGAGACATATTAAAAAAAATGTTTCAATAGCCCATGTCAGAGAAATTACTGCCTGTGCTCTCTTCCAGGATTTTTGTGGTTTCAGGTCTGATATTAGGTTTTTCACCCATTTTGAGTTTATTTTTGTGTATGGTATAAGAAAGTGGTCCAGTTTTACTCTTCTGCACATGGCTGTCCAGTTTCCCAACACCATTACATATTCTTTCCTCCTTTGTTGAAGATTGACCATATAATCATGGGTTTATTTCTGGGTTTTCTTTTCTTTCTTTTTTCAAAAGATTTTATTTATTTATTTGTCAGGGAGAGAGAGAGAGAGAGCACAAGCAGAGAAAGCAGTAGGCAGAGGGAGAAGCAGGCTGCCCCCTGAGGAAGGAGCCTGATGTGGGACTCGATCCCAGGACCCTGGGATCATGACCTGAGCCAAAGGCAGATGCTAAACCAACTGAGCCACCCAGGCATCCCTATTTCTGGGGTTTCTATTCTGCTCCATTGATCTATGTGTCTATTATTGTGCCAGTACCATACTGTTTTGATTACTACAGCTTTGTAATATACTTGAAGCCTGGAATTATGATACCACCAGTTTTGTTGTTTTGTTTCTCTTTTTTAAGATTGTTTTGGCTATTCAGGGTCATTTGTGGTTCCATATAAATTTTAGGATTGTTTTTTCTAGTTCTGTGAAAAATGGTATTTTGGTAGGGATTGCATTAAATGTGTAGATTGCTATGGGTAGTATAGACACTGTAACAATGTTTGTTCTTCCAATCCATGAGCATGGAATGTCTTTCCATTTCTTTGTATCATCTTCAATTTCTTTCATCTGTGTTTTACAGTTTCCAAAGTACAGGTCTTTCATCTCGTTGGTTAAGTTTATTCCTAGATAGTTTATTGTTTTTGGAGCAATTGTAAATGTGATTGTTTTCTTAGTTTCACTGTCTGCTGCTTCATCATTAGCATATAGGAACACAACAGATTTTTGTACATTGATTTTGTATCCTGTGACTTTACTGAATTCATTGATCTGTTCTAGTAGTTTTTTGGTGGAGTCTTTAGGGTTTTCTCTATATAGTATCATGTCATCCACAAATAGTTTAAGTTTTAAGCCTTCCTTTCCAATTTGGATGCCTTTTATTTCTCTTTGTTGTCTGATTGTTGTAGCTAGGACTTCCAGTACTATGTTGAAAAAAAGTGGTGATAGTGGAAATCCTTGTCTTGTTCCTGACCTTAGAGGAAAAGGTCTGTTTTTCCCCAGTGCGTAGGATGATTGCCATGCGTTTTTCATATAAGGCCTTTGTTATGTTGAGGCATATTCCCTCGACCTACTTTGTTAAGGGTTTTTACCATGAATGGATATTGTACTTTGTCAGGTGCTTTTTCTGCATCTGTTGAAATGATCATATGGTTTTTATCCTCTTACTGATGTGATGTATCACATTGATTGATTTGTGAATATTGAACCCACAATTGCATCCTGAGAAAATATCCCACTTGATTGTGCTAAATGATTTTTTTAAAAATGTATTGTTGGATTCCATTTGCTAGTATTTTGTTGAGGATTTTTGCATCTATGTTTACCAGAGATATTGGAGATATTGGTCTGTAGTCCTCCTTTTTTTTTTTTTTTTTTTTTTTTTTTTTTGGTGGTGTCTTTATCTGGTTGCGGTACCAGGGTGATACTGGCCTCATGGAATGAATTTGGAAGTTTTCCTTCCTTTTCTATTTTTTGGAATAGTTTGAAAAGAATAGGTATTGACTCTTTAAGTGTTTGGCAGAATTTACCTGTGAAGCTGTCTGGTCCTGGACTTTTGTTTGCTGGGAATTTCTTTATATCACTGGTTCAATTTCATTGCTGGTAACCAGTCCGTTCAAATTTTCTATTTCTTCTTCCTTCAGTTTTGGTAGGTTATATGTCTAGGAGTTTATTCATTTTCCGCTAGGTTGTCCAGTTTGTTGGCATATGATTTTTCATAATATTCTGTTACAATTGTTTTTATGTCTGTAATGGTGTTTTTTTCTTTCATTTGTGATTTTGTTTATTTGGGTCTACTCTCTCTCTCTCCTTTTTTTATGAGTCTGACTAGAGGTTTATCAATTTTGTTGATCTTTTCAAGGAATAAGCTCCTGGGTTCATTGATCTGTTTTATTGTTTTTGTTTTAGTTTCTATATCACTTATTTCTATTCTGATCTTTATTATTTCCTTCTTTCTGCTGGGTTAGGGTTTTGGCTGTTCCTCTTTTTCTAGCTCCTTGAGGTGTAAGATTAGGTTGTTTATTAGAGATTTTTCTTGCTTCTTAAAGTAGGCTTGTGTTGTTATAAACTTCCCTCCTGGAACCACTTTTGCTGCATCCCAAAGACTTTGGACCTACGTGTTTTCATTTTTATTTGTTTCCGTGTTGTTGTTGTTGTTGTTTTTTTTATGTCTTTGATTTCTTGGTTCACATACCGATTGTTCAGTGGCATGTTACTTAACCTCTATGTATTTTTCCTCTTTCCAGACTTCTTCTTGTGCTTGATTTCTAGTTTCATAGTGTTGTGGTCAGAAGGTGCACAGTAGGACTTTGATCTTTGTAAATTTGTTGAGGTTTGTTTTGTGGCCTAATATGTGATCTGTTCTGGAGAATTTTCCATGTGCAGTTGAAAAGAATGTGTATTCTGCTGTTCTAGGGTGGAATGTTCTGAATATATCTGTTAAATCTGTCGGATCCAGTGTGTCATTCAAAGCCACTCTTATTGATTTCCTGTTTGGATGCTCTGTCCGTTGATGTAAGTAGGGTGTCAAAGTCCCCTATTATTATTTTATTACTATCAATTAGTTCCTTTATGTTTGTTATTAAGTGTTTTATGTATTTGGGTGCTCCCATGCTGGGTGCATGAATATTCATAATTGTTATATATTCTTTTGGATCGTCCTCTTTAATGTTACAGAGCGTCCTTCCTTGTCTCTTGTTATAGTCTTTGTTTTAAAGTTTATTTTGTACCATGGAAGTATTGCTACTTTGGCTTTCTTTTGACAACCATTTGCATGATAAATGTTTCTCTATCCCTTGACTTTTCAATCTGCAGATGTCTTTAGGTCTGAAGTGAGTCTCTTGGGGCAGCATATAGCTGGGTCTTATTTTTTTATTCACTCTGTCATCCTATGTCTTTTGATTGGAGTACTTATTCCATTTACATTCAAAGTAACTATTAATAGATGTGTATTTGTTGCCATTTTGTTATTTGTTTTGTAGTTGTTTTGTAGTTTTTCTCTACTTCTCTTGCTTTCTTTTGTGGTTTGTTGGCTTTCTTTAGTGATACACTTGGATCCTCTTTATTGTTTGCATATCTGTTACTGGTTTTTTGAATAGTGGTTACCATTAGGTTTGTATATGACATCCTCTGCATATAGCAGTCTATAGTAAGTTGATGGTCATTTAACTTTGAACCCATTCTTTACTACTCTCCCCTCCCATGTTTTAGGTATCTGACGTCATACTTTACATCCTTTTATTTTATGAATTCCTTGACTGACTTCTATAGAAATACTTATTTTTACTGCTTTTGTGATTTTTCTTTCTGTACTCTCACTTACGGTTTCTCCGTTCCACTCAAAGGGTCCCATTTAATATTTCTCGTAGGGCTGGTTTAGTAGTCACTAACTCTTTTAGTTTTTATTTGTCTGAGAAACTCTTTACCTCTCCTTATATTCAGAATGATGGCTTTGCTGGATGGCTTTTTCCCTTTCAGCACTTTGAATGCATCATGCCACTTTCTTCTAGCTTGCAAAGTTTCTGCTGTAAAATTTTCTGATAACCTTATGGGGTTTCCCCCTTGTATGTAACTATCTTCTTTTCTCTAATTGATTTAAAATTTTTTCTTTATTGCTATTTTTTCCATTTTATTTACTATGTGTTGATGTGGACCTCCTTGGGTTGATTTTTACAGGGGGAATCTTTGTGCCTCCTGGATCTGGATATCTGTTTCCTTCCCCAGGTTAGAGAAGTTTTTAGCTATTATTTCTTTAAATAAAATTTCTTCCCTCTTTTCTCTGTCTTCTGTTGGGATCCCCATAATGGGAGTGTTACTGTGTTTAATAGAATCACTGAGTTCCCTAAGACTCTTCTCGATTTGCATAATTCATATTTTCTCTCATTTGCTCAGCTTGGTTACTTTCCATTACTCTGTCTTCCAGTCATTAATTCATTCTTCTCTTTCCTCTAGCCTCCTATTTATTTCATCAAATGTATTTTTAATTTCATTTATTGTGTTCTTTATCACTGATGGTTCATCTCTTTGTTAAGGGTCTCACTGATGTCCTCCACTCTTAAGTCCTATGAGTATCTTTATGATCATTATTTTAAATTCTCTAGGGGATATGTTACTTATACCTGTTTCGTTTATGTTTCTTGCTATGATTTGGCCCTGTTCTTTTATTTGGGACATATTCCTTTGTCTCCTCATCTTCCCTACCTCTCTGTGCCTCTTCCTCAGGGTTAGGAACGTTAGCTATGTCTCTTGCTCTTTAAGGTAATGGCCTTACGAAGAAAAGGTCCTATAGTGTCCTGTAGTGCAGTGCCTCTGTTCCCCAGGACCTGGAAGTTCTGGGAGTGTCTCCTATGTGTGTCGTGTGTGCTCTGCTGTTGGGTCCTGGCCTTTTTTTCCTTTAGTCCAGTCATCTGCAGAGGCTGTCTTTGCCTATTGTGGGCAGTGTTTGGTCCCTGCTGGGTGGGGCACATTTTAACCAGGTGTGCACTGGTCTGCTTGCAAAATGAGACCAGCCACCACTGTTGTGAGAACAGAGGCCCTGCAAAAGGCAGGTCAGAAGATACAGTGCTGGTGACGTTTGTGCCGGTCTTCCAGGGGTGGAGGTGGGGGTGGGGGGGAGATGCTGCAGTGCCAGGACTGAGGCAAGCACAACTGGTAAGGGTGGATCTGCCAAAGTGCAGGGGGACAGGGCTTGGTGTAAGCAAGTTAGGCAGCAAATGTCCACACTGCACTGGTTCCCACAGGTGGCCCCCTGCTTGTGTTGAGGGGCACAGGAGAGAAATGGCACCCACCAGTTTCTTTGTTCCCAGAGGGGTCTCCCTGTGATCTCTGCTTCTCAGCGTCATGCTCTGACATGAGTAAATCACTCTTCATCTCATATGCTATGGGTGTTTTTCAAATTTCTGCTCCTATGATGTATTTCTGCTGGCTGTGGAGCTGTCTCTCGAAGGGTGGAGACGCAGCTTCCTAATGCCGTGGAGCTCTCCCACAGCCCGCTAATTTTTAAAATTCCAGGCTTTAAGTTCTGCTGGTTGTAAGAACTCATGAATTTCAGCCCTTCTTGACTTCAAGGGCAAATGTTATAAGGATTTGTGTTCCCTGGTGTGATAATCTGTTTCTCACCCTTCTCCAAGACCTGGCTCTCTCTCAACCATGAGTGGTCATAGTCTCTTTTGCTCCCAAACCACATCTTCACCCTTTCTACCTTCTTCAATGTGGCCTGTTCTCTACCTTTAGCTGCAGTCTGTTCTTCTGTTCTGCTAGTCTTCAGCCTGTTTTCTGGATTATTTACACTGATGTGAGTGTTGTCTAGTTGTATGCATGGGATGAGGTGAGCTTAGGGTCCTCCTACTCTGCCATCTTCCCAGCCTTCAGATGTGCAAATACATTTTTGAGATAAATTCTTAGAAGTGAGAATTTTGGGTCAAAGAATATATGCAGCCAGACTTTAGCAAATTCCTTTCCGTTTTTTTTTTGTGTTTGTTTTGTTTTGCTTTGTTTTTACATTCCTAGCCAATATCCCCATGTAGTTACCTTCTATAATGTGCCATATAAGCTTAAAAATAACAATGTGTATTCTCTAGTTTTTGGTGCCAGTCCTGTGTTTGCTCCTTTGGTCAAATTGTTAATTATGTTGTTTAAATATAGATTTTTATTAGTGTTTCAACTTCTTGGTAAAAATTTATGGGTTTCTAAATTTCTAATGTTTCTGTATATTTTTACTCTAAATATTTTGAGGATATGTTAGATATATTTTATTTTATTTTTTAAAGATTTTATCCATTTATTTGACAGGGAGAGAGAAAGAAAGCACAAACAGGGGAAGGGGCAGGCAGAGGGAGAGGGAGAAGCTCCCCACCGAGCAGCAAAGAGCTGGACACAGTGCCTAATTCCAGGACCCTGGGATCATGACCTGAGCTGAAGGCAGATGCTTAGCCGATTGAGCCACCCAAGCACCCCATTAGGTGTATTTTAATTCGGGAATATCTTTTTTGATAGTTTATTTCATTATGTAGTATCCATCCTAATAATGCCTTTTGACTTTGTCTATTATATTTTATTTTGTGTGTAAATATATATTCACCTTTCTTTTGGATGTTGTTTCTGTAGTATCTTTTTCTATCCCTTTATGTTCAATCTTTCTATGGTACTATGTTTTGTGTCTAGTTTAAATAGCATATACTTGGATTTTGATTGTGTTTTAACTTCTGTAATCATCATTATCGTTGCTTTATTTTGCTTAATTTTAACTTCCATTCCTACCTTCTGTTGGATCAACTGGGACTTCAGATTTCTGGGCTTTTTAAGGGTAAAATATACCTTACCTGCATGACATTTTCTTTATTATAATTTTTATCTGTAGCTCTTTTATTTCAGAAATTGGAGATCATCTTTTCGTTAAGTTGTAGTTCTTTCCTCCTCTTCCAGCTTAGGGAAAATTGGAGAAAAACATATTTTGTAGAAGTTAATTTGAAATTATTTTCCTTTCTAAGTCACAATTTAAGTGTACATAAAGCACACAAAACAATATCTTACAGTGTATGAGGCTTTTGGAAAGAATAACATTTTTTATTTTAATATTTTATACTCTATTCTATAAATACCATCAAAAGAATATTTTGAATATTCTTTTGAGTATTCCCGTTATTAGGAAATACACACTAAAATACTTATGGGTAAGACTCATGATGTAACTTATTGAAAATGGTTCAGAAAAGTACACATACATAGATAGATTTATTAGAAAGAAAAGGAGAGAGAGAATGATAAAAGTGAATGGTATACAAGAAAACAAGAAATGTTGGGGAGGATGTGGAGAGAAAGGAACCATTTTGCACTGTTGGTGGGAGTGCAAACTGGTGCAGCGACTGTGGAAAATAGTATGCAAAGTTCCTCAAAAAGTTAAAAACAGAACTAACTACCTTATAAACCAGCATTTGCACTACTAAGTATTTCCCTAAAGAATACAAAAATACTAAATTCAAAGGGATACATGCACCCGATGTTGTTAGCAGCATTGTCAGCAACAGGCAAATTATGGAAGCAACTCAGGTGTCCACTGACTGATGAATGGATAAAGAAGATGTGGTGGGCAGACACGATGGCATCTTATTCAGTCATAAAAAGAATGAAATATCCCCATTTGCAACAACATGGAGAGAGCTAGGAAGTATAATGCTAAGAAAAATAAGTCAGTCAGAGAAAGACAAATACCATATGATGTCACTCATATGTAGAATTTAAGAAACAAAACAAAGGGAAAAAAAGAAAGAGACAAACCAAGAAACAGATTCTTAACTACACAAAACAAGCTGATGGCTGCCAGAGGGGAGGTGGGGGGGGGTGCTGGGGAAATAGGGGATGGGGATTAGAGAGTATGCTTAGCATCATGAGCAAGGGGTAATGTGCAGAAGTGTTGAATCACTGTATTGTACACCTGAAACTAATACAACACTGTGCGTTAACTATACTGGAATTAAAATAATAATAAAAATTTTTTTTTTAATTTTACTTTAAAAAGAAACAAAAGCGAATGGTATAAACTGCTAGTAATAGGTAAATCGGGGTGAAGGATATATGTATGTTTGGGGTACTGTTTTTATTTTTGCAATATTTTATAACTTTGACATTATTTCCAAAGGAGGAGTTTTAAAACTTCATATTTAATAAAAGGTTAAAAAGGTAGTCCCTTTGCGAAATTTTTCATTCATAGCAAGTAAAAAACAACAAAAACCCCTAATACATTAATGTTTTTGATGATTGGGTGCCACCCAGTGTTCAATTTCTGCAACTACAAAACTAACAAATTCAAACCCAATTTGTCAAAACTGTCTTCGGAAATAGCTTTTGTTGATTTCCTTATGATGGCAACATAAGATTATGCAAAGAATGTGTGTGATATCAAAATTAGTAGAAAAAAGAAAAAGCTCAAGCTACTAAACCATGAAGGAAAGAGCCATGCATCGTGATCTCAAATGCAGATTTCTGTCTCCTTTGAAGTCTCGAGACATCAAAGTAAATAGAATATTCAGAAGGACTCTGATCAGTGAACAGACTAGTCAAAACTAGAGGTTTATATTTAATCCATGATAATTATATGGCATAGAATTTCTTCAAAACATCCATATACTCGAGGAAAAGCGGCCACAGCAGGGAAACTAGTAATAAGTTTTTTCTTTTTTTTTCTAAGCGGCAGATGTTGTGGGGTTTTGGCCCAAGTAAATTCCATCACAATAAAAGAACAGAGTGGGTTTAACATTGATTGAAGGTAATTTAGTATCATCAATTTTTAAAGAAACAGAATACTTTAAAACAAACATCGAAAATCAGTCCACTGAGCAAACTTCACTCCTGCTGGCAATGTTTCAGGCGCCCTCATGGATCGTGGCAATGATCCAAATTCTGACCCTCAGAAAGATCAGAATGTAAAATGTTGAGTTCAATCTGGATATGCTCAGTGTCTTCGCCATCATCCCCGTCATCAAACAGGATTTCGACGTCATCTCTGGAAACAAATGTAATCTGCCTCTGACTGTAGCTTGTCCTGGAAGTTCATCTCTCCAGCTTTATTAGCAATACAATGTAAAATGTGTAACTTCGCTGTCTAGGAGGCTTGTAAACTCAACACTTACATGTCTGAAGTTCTTATCCTAACCTTTCTTTCTCAATTTCTTCTGACCATCAAAACACATTGCTTCCAGTTGCCCATTTCCCAACATTTAGGTCACGTGGGCTTACTGCTCCATTGTCCTTGAACACTAGTTCTCTTATTTCAGGTTCATTCTCATTCTTACCTCTGCACCTGTTTCCACCTTTATTCTTGGGCATGGCTGCAATGGCGGTCTGGGTCTCTGCCTCTCTCCTTGGTGCATGAGGCACAGTGGCCTCGGGAGGCTGGGTGCTGCGTGTGCGAGAGCATTAGCACGTGTGGGAGAGCAGCCAACTAGGGGTTCCTTGTTTCCCTTTTGGGCCACTCCATGTTTCTCAGAATTAAACATTCCTTTTCTTTTTTTTTTTTTTTTTTTTTTTTAAAGATTTTTTTATTTATGTATTTGACAGTGATAGAGACAGCCAGCGAGAGAGGGAACACAAGCAGGGGGAGTGGGAGAGGAAGAAGCAGGCTCATAGCAGAGGAGCCTGATGTGGGGCTCGATCCCAGAACGCCGGGATCATGCCCTGAGCCGAAGGCAGACGCTTAACGACTGAGCCACCCAGGCGCCCCTAAACATTCCTTTTCTATTGACTCAGTGAACCCTTTAAAAACTTAACTTGGTATATTTGATGAAGTCTCAAATTAATCTTCAATTAGTCTTCCTTCTTGAAGGAAGACCTTAAAATGCTTTGATTTCAATCATCTTCCTCTCCCATATTTTATGCTAATGTTGCATAGTGGGGCTTTTTTGCCCAAATTAGTCATTACTGGCTTTATGAACATGTTTTTACTTTGCTCCATGTTTATCAATTTCTTTGCTCACCGTTCTTTCTTACATCTCATTCCTTCTGAGTTCCATTTCCTTCTTCCTGAAGTACATCCCTCAGTAATTCTTTCAGCAACTAACAGTGAGTGTTTATATGAAAATGTTTTAATTTTTTCTTCTCTCTGGAATGAGTTGGTTATTGATGTCCACAGTGACACTTCTTTCCCTTCCGCAGTCCGAGGACAGTATTCTGTCACTTCCTGGCCATTCTAGTATTGCTGTTGTAAAATCATCTATCAGTTTATTGCTCTTTCTTTGTGAGTTACAGGTATTTTCTCTCAGGGATCTTAAGTCTCAAAAGACTTTCTTTGTGTGTTTGATGTTTTTCGGTTTTACTCAGGTGTTTGCGACAGTGGGTCTATTTTTATTTTTCCTGATTTCCACATCACAGTGATCCTTGAATCTGGGAATTCATGTCTTTTACCAAGGCTCGACATTTTTCTGCCATCTATCTCTTCAAGTTTCTCTCTCTTCATTCTTTCCTCCTAGAATTCCTATTCCAACCATGTTTAGCCTTCTCACACGGTGTTCTGTGTCTCCTCATTTTTGGTCATAATCTCTTCTCTTTATCTCTCTGTGGTATTTTGAATCATTTTATCCACACTTTTAGCCTGATAATTATCTCTTTAGTTTTGTTTAATTGTTTTTTTCACTTATCAGTCGTGTGAATTTTTTTTTAATTCCAATAACTCTTTTTCACTTCTAAAATTTCTTCAATTGTTTCTCAAATTTTGTTCACAATCTGCCTGTTTTTAAAAAATAGGGCCTTGTTTTATTTAGTTTTGATTATTTAAAAAATATTTTAAATAATTTCAAAGATAATTATGTTCCTCTGCTTCAGTTTGTCTTTTTAGTTATCTCAACTTCTGGTACTTGTGTTCACTGACTGTCACTCATGGTGGAATGATTTCTCATGCTTTAACAATTTTTTACAGTAAACTCATCTTTAGCTGGGACTGTGTTTTCTGAGTCCTGAACAGAGACAGACTTCCTTGACATCTTCCCGACTATGGTGGACACATTTCATTCTGATCTACTCTTTCACTGAGGGTGTAGACCTTTAAAGGGCTCAATTTATTCACCTCCACCTGCTTAACCCATGTGGAACCAGGTGCCTTATAGCCTGTAAATTCATTCTCCTGAGGGGATTATTTTTATATTTTATTTAGCAATTCTTTGAACGGAAGGGTAGATTTTTCCATTCTCTCATTGGAATTGGGAGACTTGACCTTGTTAACAGGGTTTTAAAATAAGGCTAAAATCAGAACATTCATGCAGATATAATATGAACACTAAAGATTAATTAAAGATTTATTCAACTCATTGTTAATGAAGGAATCGGTAGGATGTTATCTAGTTCAAAGGAGATGTGAAAGGAGCACAAATTTATACGGAATAAAGAAATGTTGAAACAAATTTACAAGCGAACAGGAAAACTGGCTTTTTCTGTGGGAGGGAGGAAAGTCAATCCCAAACATCCGCCAACAATATATTTGCACGTCTATAGACAAGATAACTTTGCCTTGCTGTCACTTGTCCATAAGTTTACAGAATTGTACTGTGGCAGACAGGCAGTGAAAGGCTGGAGTCAGAGTACCTGCAAAAGTGGACTCTAAATACGGCTTAGTTATGCCTTGAAGAATCCCAATCATCTCTTCTGCTCTTTCCAGATATTCTTTCAACTGCCAGCCTCTCTTTGACCAAATTTTATCAGTCTCCTCTCAAGTCCCTTGTTGTGGACTGAATGTGGTGTCCTCTGCAAATTCATATGTTGAAATTCCACCCCCAGAGTGATGATATTAGGAGGTGGGGCCTTTGGGAGGTGATTAGGACAGGAGGGTAGCGCTCTTGAGAATGGATTAATGCCCTTATAAAAGAGGCCCCCAGAGAGTCCCCTCACCTCTCTCACCATGTGAGGACACATGAGAAGATGGCCATCTATGAACCAGAAAATGAGCTCTCATCAGACACCAAATATGCTGGCACCTCTATCTTGGACTTTCCAGACTCTGGGACATGGGAAATAAATGGTGTTTAAGCCATCTAGTCTGTGTTATTGATGAAGATAATTAGAAGGCAGGCAGGCAGGGATAAGGGGCCCCCACCCTAAGAGGAAACACTGGAATCCTTAAAAGGATTTTACAGCACCCTGGAAGGAGCCCTCCACCCTTCCCCATGTGAGAGATAGATGACAAAAGCCTGACTGGATGACAGGCGCAGGGAGGGTTCATCAGATTAAAACAGCAGCGACAACTAGCCCACAAAACCCCCCAGACTTAGAAACACTGGCGGCAACCCTCTTGAGTCCCCTTCCTCCCTGGGAGCTTTGTATTATCACTTTGCTATCGCTCGATAAACTTTGCTTTGCTGCCCACCACTCTGTCTGGTCTATCTCTTCATTCGTCAAAGCGGCGTGACCAAGAACTGCAGGTACCAACAGAGAAAAAAATCCTGTAACAGTATTTTTGTTGTAGCAGCTCAGACTAAGACATCTCTTTTCAACTAGGACCTGACTTTGGGCTTCTGTGTTTGCCTTTTCATTGTTCAATTTTAGCAAGAATCCTGCTAAGTTAGCTCGGCCAGAATCCCCTCTCTTTGACGTGGGGTTGGGTTCCTCAGCCACCATCCCCCTGGTGATGTCTGATCCCCCTGCCCCCCTTCAGCAAGAATCCTGTCAAGTCAGCTTAGCCAGAGTCCCCCTGCCCGCTGATGTTTCCTCTTAGTAATTGTCCATTCACTGACCCCAGGTCCATCCTTGGCTATACGTTCCCACTTTTCCTGATTGTATTTGGAGTTGAGCCTGATCTCTCCCCCCTGCAAAACCCCATCTCAGTGGTCCCTACAACTATAGACATGGTCCCGAATAAGTCTGCCTTACTGCTCTTTGACGGGTGTCATGAGTACATTTTGTGAACGCAGCCTTGGATTTGAAAGTAATTCTGTTGCAGAGAAGACCTTACCTTCACAATGGTTTCTTTATCTTCGTAATAAAACCCAGCATTTTCTCTCCAATCTTTTGCTCAAGTGATGGAGCCTCACTTGGGGGTGGCAATCAGGGGTAAAGAAAGAAAAGGAATTACATTAATATTTCCTCCACGTTCTCTTGACGTTTTGGAGAAAATAGAAGGGGCCATAAATAAACACTCGACTGTAGTCACCCTTGGGACCTTAATGTATCAGGTTCTTTATAGCGGAGTGGGTGACAGGTAGCGGAGGGCAGTTGTTGGTTTCCAGAATGCGCAGAGGGTACAAGTACTTTAGGGTTACACTCCATTCTCCAGCTACCTACTACTCTAAGCCATGCTTCTGAGCTTATTCTGAAAACCACAACAGGAGTCTGAGAGATGAAATCACGTTCAGGATTTTCCTTTAGATGTCAGGGTTGGACCTTCTGGTTCCTGTTTCTAGGAAGGAAGATGAAGCCGATTTGGCTAATGTAAGATTACCAGACAGCTGAGAGCACGTGGGGGGCGGCCCTTCCTGCTCAACCCTGGCAACTCTAAAGAAGCTGGAGGGATGAAAAGTCCTTGTCAGGTGGGATAAAAGCCAGGAAAGATGACCTCCTCCTCCAGCAATGGGCAAGCAGCTGGTACTGCTCTTCACTGGTTTTATGCCTTTTTATGCCTTCGTCTGCGAGGCAACAGCAGTGTCCTGCACGGAGACGCACCTGACAGAGGCAGTTGGGGTTTCAAGTAGAAGAGATTAAGGGGATGGGGTAAAAGGCGGAAGCATCCTGTTTTCTTAAATGGGGGGAGCGATGGAAAATTTACAGGGAAGGAAAGACTGTCAGGTTGCTCTGAACACTTGTGTGAAGTAGAATTTTTAAAGATTTTTTAATAATATTTTGAATAAATTATTCATTTGAGAGAGAGAGAGCATGAGTTGGGGGGAAGGGGCAGAGGGAGAAGCAGACTCCCCACTGAGCAGGGAGCCCGATGGAGGATTCGATCCTGGCACCCTGGGATCATGACCTGGCACCCTGGGATCATGACCTGAGCTGAAGGCAGATGCTTAACTCACTGAGCCACCCAGGCGCCCCCTTGTTTTTGTTTTGTTTTGTTTAAAACCAAAATAGGGTCATTTGTGTATTTTAAAAAATTGTTTATATTGTGGTCAATATGACCATAATAATAATTGGATAATTTTAAAAAGCAAAAGTAAAACATGAGAAAAAATATGCGATTGCTTATTGGTACTGTAATTAGGACTTAGAGGGCAGTCTTCCACATTTTGCCCTTACATATAAACTTGAAGTCTTGTGAATAATACATTATCAGGCTATTTAAGGGAGAGAGAGAGATATCTATGGCAAGATAACTTACGGAATTTTAAAGTCGTGTTTGTTCTTTCTAAATTTGGGGTCTTCAGGGCTTTGAGGCCTCCAGGATTCTTGCAGGATAACGCAGAAGCAACCAGAAGTCAAAAGTTCTTCTGCTCTTTTGTAAAAGCCTAGAGAAGCAATAAAGCCAGAGGTCAAGGAGGGTGGGAGAGACCAGAGGCACAGCTCTCTGGGTTCCCTGGGGCTGGAAGGGACCCTTTGGACGAGATTGCCCAACGCCTTGCAAGGCGTGGAGGCTGAGAGCCTCCCCCAGGCCCACTGCAAGTGACAGTCTGAGAGTCTGTGTCCAGTGTTTTGAGATGCTGGATCATCTGTAAAGGCCTTGCCTACACGAAAAGGTAACTGGGTACAGCAGGGCTTTTAACTGACATTTCCCTGATGGCTAATCATATTGAGCACCCTTTCATGTGCTGGCTCGTCATTACTGTACCTTCCTTGGAGAAATGTCTATTCAGAGCCTTTGCCTATTTAAACAAATGAGTTGTTTGCCTTTTTATCACAGAGCTGTGATAGTTTCATTCTTTTTTATTATTATGAACATATAATGTATTATTCGTTTCAGGGGTACAGGTCTGTGATTCATCAGTCTTACACAATTCACAGCGCTGCCCGCAACACATAGTTTCTTGTATGTTCTGCATAGAAGTCTTATCAGATATGTGATTTGCCAAAATTTTGTCCCACTCTGTGTTTTTTTTCACTTTCTTGATAATGTCCTTTGAAGCACAAAAGTTTTTCATTTTAATGGTGTCCCCCTCGTTTATTTTTTCCCTTTGCTACTTATGCTTTTGGGGTCCTGTCTAAGAAACCAGCCACAAAGACTTATGTCTATGTTTCATTTGAAGAGTTTTACAGTTTCAGCTCGTACATTTAGGTCTTTGATCCACTTTTGAGTTAATTTTTGTGGATGTTGTGAGGTAGGGGTTAGACTTGACTCTTTTGTATGTGGATATCAACCCGCACTGCCGTCACTTACTGACGATTATTCTTGTCCTACTTAGTCTTTTTGGCACCCTTGTCCAACACCAATTGACTGTAATCGTGAGGGGTTATTTCTGCTCCAATTCTATTTCATTGATCTAATATATCTCATTGATTCCAGTACCATGCTGTCTTGATTACTGTCGCTTCATTGTAAGGTTTGAAATCTAGAAGTCTGAGTTGTCCAACTTCGTTCTTTTTTAAGATTGTTTTGGCTATTTTTTGTCCCTTGCAATTTCATATGAATTTTTAATTATTTGCAAAGATGCCACTTAGTATTTTAAATTTTTTGCATTGAATCTGTAGATCAATTTGGAGAACGCTGCCATTTTAACAATATTAAGTCTTCTGATCCATGGAAACATGATGTCTTTAGGTAGGTTTAATTAGGGTTTCTTTCATTTCTTTCTATAGCGTTTTGCAGTTTTCAGAGTATAAGTCTTGCATTTTTGTTAAATTTATTCATAAGCATTTTATTATTTTTTGATGTTGTTATAAATAAATTTGTTCATTTTCTGTTGGCTCATTGCAGCTGTATGGACATATAATTAATTTTTGCATATTGATTTTTGTATCCTGCACCCTTCGAACTCATTTATTAATTCTTACAGTTTAGTAGAGTCCCTAGGATTTTCCACATAAAAGACCATGTCACCTGCAAATAGAGATAATTCTACTTCTTTCCAACCTGTATGCCTTTTATTTCATTATCTTGCTTTCAGCATCGGCGCCATGTTAAAAAAGGCCTTTCTCATCCACAGTTAGACAAATATTACTGTATTTTTCTTAGTATTCTTTATGTGCATTTTAAAACATTTATTCTACAATGTAACCGAAATTTATTTTCACGCATGGTGTGAAGTCGAGATTTAGCTTTATGTTTCTTTAAGATGGCGTTCAAAATTTGACAGTGGAACGAATCCACAACAGTCTATGACTTTTCATCACCTTTGACAGGGGCCAAGTTCATCTCTGCTCGCTTATTAATTATAAGAGAGCATGGCTGAGGATCGGGAAGGAGGTCTTTTCTCCGGAGCAAAGTGATAATATGTGTTCCTTGCAGGAAATTTGGAACCACGGATGTACCTAAAACCTACGTCAAAATGGGGAAATGACACTCACCTTTACTCCAGCCTCATCTCGGGCCTGGCTCCTCTCCTGTGTGTCACACACATCCCCCCTGCAGCTGTGTTCCATGACCCTGATTTCATCCTCTTCCCTGGTCTCAGGAGGTTTGGAGACTACAGTGGCTCCTGCTGACCTCAGCTTAGGCCCCTGCGGATGCAAATCATCTTAGTTAACAAAAAAATTACGGAGTGAAAATTTGAGACTTGATGAGTACTTTTTCCCTTTTGACCTGGCACGGGATTGCACGAACACTGCAGAAAAACTCTGTTCCAGAGAATTCCACCACCTCCCTGCAGAACCCTTCACTGGTACACTCTGGAGACAGGAGTTTCTTGCAAACATTCACCCCAAAGCTCTCGATGAAATTCAAGCTCACCCCTTCTCGTTCCTGTCTCAGATCAAATCGGCAGCAGCTGCTTCCCATCCCACACGGGGTACTCCTGCACGCATGTCCAGACGGAAGCTGTGCTCAGGGTCAGAGGCACAGTCGTCCCCTCTCTGCAGGGCAGCAGCGGCGACCCTGGATTGACAAGGAGTTTTTTTTTTCCTTTTTGAACTTGTCTGTTTTTCTGGTGCAAGAGTGTTGTTTAGTTCAGCATTTGTGACAGCAGATGCTGAGGCAGACCACCTTATATTTTGGGGGGACTTCAGTCAGGTTAACCGTTCTCTCTCGGCTCCAGTTTTTTTCTCAGTACTTCATTAAAAGCCACTGTCTAATAGGACTCTCTTAGGATCCAGGTATAAGGAAAAAGTACAGGGATCTTATGTGGCACTTTGGCCTTTTGGATTATTTCTATTATTTTTTACCTTTTGTTTTTATTTTTAACTGTGGTAAAATACACATAGTCTACTATTTTAGCCACTTTTCAAGGGAAGCCTGATTTTCTTTTTATTGTAGTAAAGAACACATGACATAAATTCACAATTTGAGCCATTTTTCAGTGTATGGTTTAATAGTGTTGAGGACATTCGCAACGCTGTGAAACAGATCTCCAGAATTTTTTCATCTGCAAAACTTAAACTCTGTATTAGGCAATAACTCCCCATCTTCCCCTCCTCTCAGACCTTGGCAACCACCGTTCTACTTTGTCTCTATGAATTGGACAACTTTAGATTCCTCATCTAAGTGGAATCATGTAGTCTTTGCCTTTTTGTGACTGGCTTATTTATTTAGCGTAATGTCCTCCAGGTTCATCCCTGCTGTAGCCTGTGTCAGAATCTCCTTCCTTTTTACGGCTGAATAATATTCCCTTGTGTGTCTATACCACATTCTGTTTATCCATTTATCCATGGATTTGCACTTCAGTTGCTTCCACTTTTTCACTTTGGGGATTTATCTTTGCTATAAGAAATATTTTTGTGTTTGAGGACAAGATGTATTTGAAGGAAAAGTAAGCAGAAAAGGATGATAGGACACTACAGTTCTTTGTGTATTTATTCTAAGCGGCCATACGATCTTAGAAGAAAGTCTTTCCAGGCCAGTACACTGGGTTAGACTTTGTGACCCTCTGATCACTTGTGTTACCAACCTTGCATGGTCCCCAGTTCTTCTGTGCTTCCTAAGTAACCATGAGTCACTTGGCTAATTTGGGACAGTTCAGCTGAGAACAGAATAAAGCATTCCACGGCAGCATCAGATATGGACCCTTCTTAGAGGTACTATTTCTTTCTAGTTGAGATTTTATGTGATACCAAGGGCTTGCAAAGTGTTGTGGGGTCAATTTAGCAAGGCAAGCATCTTCAAAATCCTCTGAGGGTTTACATTTTAACAGTTCAATGCCCTTCCTAGGACAGTGAAATTTCTAGATCTAACAGGAGATAAAGAGATAGGGTTATTCCTGGCCTGGCAGCACTTGGGGTGGGGAGTGGAGGGAAGAGAGACATGGGATGGAGAGGGCCTTCTTGATGCCCTTGTGTGAAATTCACATGCGACAAAGCAAAATTTTCTCCAAGGCCACAAAAAATGAAAAAGCAGCATTTGGACACATGACTTCGAGTCTCTAATCAACTCCTCAGCTAAAGTTCAGTAAACAAGACTTTGCTCTTGAGAGCACTTCCGGTGGCCATCCTTCAACATCGCCAAGGGGAGCAAACAGCAATCACAGGCACCAAGAGAATGGCAGCCAAGGCCCAAGCAACCGTGGTCAAATAACCAAGGAAACTAAGTACAAATTTCCAGGAGGGAATTCATCCCAGGCCCCAGAAGGTAACAAACGCAGCAATCTTCGTAGTTAGCCACAGACCTTGTCAATATCTTGATCATTAGTAACCGAGATGTTAAAGGCACCCGTCCCCAAAGAATGACTAAGCAAAATTCATAGTGGGGCTCAGGGCCTCACCGTGAGCTAGGGAAGTGTTGTACTACACAGTTAAGCTGCTTTGACATCTCTGGCCATTTCGTCTTCTCTCTGGCTCATTGTGCCTTCTTACCTGATTATTCACTGCCGTTGCAGCCCTGCGATCGCACGTTATTATTACAATCTTACCATCCGATCTTCTCTCCTAGCTGTGCTTTAAGAACTTTGGGGACTTTGGCTTCCTGTTGACTTGGCTTCTCTTGTTCATGCGGCCTGATCTTTACTACACTCTGCTTTTCAATCCCTTGCTCGTTCTAATGTAAGTGCAGTGTTACCAAGCTTTCAGAGCAGGCCTGCACAAGATTGTGACTTGACTTGGTGTCTCCACTGGCTCTTTCCATCATGCTAAACAGCTCAAGAGCAGGAAGATGAAGAGTTAGGTACCCGACCCGCAGATCACCACTCCTAAAGGGCTAGCCCCCTATGGCAACTGTTCTCAAATTTTAGTCAGCATCAAACCACCTGAAACATGTGGAAACAAAGGAATGCCAGGCCCCACTCCCAGAGTTTCTGATTGAATAGGTCTGGGTTGGACTCAGACAATTTGCATTTCTAACAAATTCCCCGGGTGATGCAAATGCTGCTAGCCTAGGGACCATACCCTGCGAACTAATGCTCAAGGCTAAAAATGTTCATATCAGAAAGAACCACTTCTCATAGTTACTGGCCACTTATTATATACAAGACACTATTCTAAGTGCTTTGCTCATTTGTCTTTACAACAGCTTTTTATTTTTTCTGTTTTCAAATGATGGAAATGAATCACAGAGAGGTTACCTAGCTTTCCCAAAGTCACACAGTAAGTGCTAGTGCTGGGCTACGAACCTTGGTAGTCAGTTTCGGAGCCTGTGGGTTTAAATTAACCTCCATGATATCAAGGAAAGTATCGGAGGGCTTGCAAGGAATATATTTGTATACATTTTGTAGTTACTTATGTATGAACCTGTAAACACTCAGAAATGAGTCAGAAAAACAATCATTGTTAATATTAAGCCGGTTACTGCAGACCCCAATTCTGCTCATTTTACTTACCATCCCCCCATCGTGAACCAGAGTGAAGAATGAAAGAGGAATATCATAAAATGTCATAATTGAAAATTTTAAAAAGGTCCACCTCTCAAAATGAAGACTGTTTGTGCATACTTCTTCTCCCCGTCTTTCAAATCCCTCTTCAATCTTCAGTCACGGAAGCATTTCTTGCATGGACTTCGATCATTCGTGAAGATGTGGTTTATTTCTTCGCTTCCTCCCAGAGAAGGGCCCTTTGTCTCTCTCTCTCTCTCTCCGCTCCACTGATGCTTTAATCTGGGCTTTTCCAGGAGCTGAAACTGAAAAACATTATTGATTTGAGAGTTTGCTGCTTGAGTGACTGTAAATTGTGACAAATTAGCTCCTCTTGGGTCTCCGCACCTGTGACCATGATAATTTAGAGCAAAAGTAAGGTCTCGAACCAATACTACTGTATTCCCTCAAACCTAAGATGCCACTGACTGTAGGAAGGACCATTATTTTGTGAATCACTAAGAACGAAAAAGAATGCTGCCAGTTAAGCTGTGGCACAGCTGAAGTCCTTGGGCCGTAATTGGGCACACAAACCTCTCATTACTCTGACAATTCTTCCATCTCATCCGAGGGACTTGGCAAGATCTCCAAACTCATTCAGGTGCGTATCTTGGCATGTGATACCCAGTGTTTCTCAAACTTGACTGGGCACATGTTAAAATACAGATTCTAATTCAGTAGGTCTGGGGTGGAGCTGAAATTTTGTATTTCTAAGAAGCTCCCAGCTGCTGCTGGTTCTACACCAATTTTTGGGTAGCAAGGTGACAAGCAGTCTTTGCACAGACCTCCTTAATAGAATGTAATTCCTCTTCATCTGCTCAGGGATATCTTCCTTTCTTAGGTCTCGTAAAGCACTTGCTTGCTGCTCTGCAAGAAAATATAGAGCTGCAGTAACTCCTCCAACAACAAATATTTGCTTTACAAAGATCAGACTTAAGTCCCACACCTTCACCACGAGGCCGTCCTTTGTATACAATGACTTTTTGTTTCAACATGGAATCATAGCGTAGACATTTTGAAGATGTTTTAAAAGGCAATAAAGCTTAACACATTCAATAGGACAATGGGCACAACTCAACAGAAGTGAAGATAATCTGGACAGCCATGACCACGTTCATTCATGCCACGGGCAATGACCACTACGTCACAGCTCCTGCCTGGAATACAGTGAACACAGGATGCCATCAGTTCGTAGGACTCGTTCTGATTTCTCGGCAATAATAACATATGAAAAAAGTAGTATATATGAAAAGTATAATGATACTATATTGAAAGAACAGGAATAATAGGAGGGGAAGGAAAGACATTGGAAATGAAACTCTATGACATACCTTGTATTTATCCACTCGTTCATGATGTATTTATTCGGTATTTACCATAGGTAAGGCACTGTGTGTTTCAGAAATTCCAGTGAACAGGGAGATCCACAGTTCCTGCCCTCATGTAGCTTACAATTCAGCAGGGAGGCTAACATTAAAAAGAATACAGTCAATCCTCAGAAAAAGTCAGTCCTTGTGGATTCTGTATTTGCAAATTTGCCTATGTATGGTCTGCTAGGGCCAGAACAAAATATTACAGATGGGTGGTTTAAACAGAAGTTTATTTTCTCATAGTTCTGGAGGCTATAAGTCCAAAATCAAAGTGCTGGAAAATTCCATGTCTGGTGAAGTCTGTCTTCCTTGCTTGCCGATGACCAATTTCTCATTATGTCCTCACAAGACCTTTTCTCTACGCACCTGCAAAGTCTTTTTATAAGGACACCAGTCCTGTTGGGTTAAGGCGCCACCCTTATGATCTCATTCAATCTGAATTACCTCCTTAAAGACCCTATCTCTAAATACAGTCACACTGGAAGTTTGGACTTCAACATATCAATTTTGGGGAGTCTCAATTTAGTCCATAACAGCCTACTTCCTAAAATCTATTTGTAACTCCAAAATCAATACTTACCATGCTCTCATGGTCATTAATAGACATATGCAGAGCATCAAAAAATTTGTGCTGCGTGACACGTATGTTCCCAGTTGCAGTTGAACAAGGTGACTGCTGCCTTCTTGGGCCAGTTCTCATACTCTAAACACTGTCTTCTTCATGGGCTATTAGTACTTTCAAAGCTGTGTGTTTTTCAGTTATAAATTTTGAATCTCCATTAAAAACTATCAGTGCATCCAGGGACACTTTTAAATGAACATAGGTGGTTTGGGAGAATGTCAGACTCTGGTAGAAAGTCATCCCAGAAGTTGGAAAATTAAGCCTTCTCCATTCTTGGTTCCTATAAAGGAGCAAATTAGGGGCGCCTGGGTGGCTCAGTCGTTAAGCGTCTGCCTTCAGTTCAGGGCGTGATCCCAGGGTCCTGAAATCCAGCCCCACATGGGGCTCCACCACTGGGAGCCTGCTTCTTCCTCTCCCACTCCTCCTGCTTGTGTTCCCTCTCTGGCTGGCTGACTGTTTTTCTCTGTCAAATAAATAAATAAAATCTTTTAAAAAAAGAAGTAAATTAAAGAAAGAAAGGCATAGAACAGTCTTAATTTTCATAATAATTACTTTTTTTTCCAGTTTGAAAGCATTTTCTCATTAGAGAATTTGATCTCATATACTTAAAAGAGGAATTGAAACGACTGTTTTGGTTTTCCAGTTCTATTAATGGCTTGTGTTTTGATTTCTAACCACCAGGTGGAGACCAAACAAAACTAATTAAAGTATTCTCAGTGTCTTCTGGTTTATCCGGAATGAGAGCGATTCTGTAATCTAAATTAGGGGCACAGAGAATTTTTTCCTCTTGTGAGTGAGCCACTGATTTCTTAGGGAATAAAGCCTCACAGATCAAAGACCACATGCAAATTCAAAACAAGCATAATTTTTCAAGGAGAACCATCAGGTGTTCAATCAATGACTTTTATAATTAAAATTGGGAAACGGGTGTACTTTAAATCAGTTTAACAAAAGTAAACATATTTACATTTCTGTGCTACATTATGGCCAGTTGGAGGATGGGTGAGATGAAGTAGAAAATAAAATCAGAAAAAAAAAGAGAAAGAGGAAGAAAGAGAGGCAGACACACACACACTCTACACAGAGTGAAACATGGAGCGGTTGAAAGCTGAGCTGAAACACAGAATGGGAGCCGTGTCTGACTGTGTCCGACTCTCTGTCTTGGGGCCATCACCTTTTTGATCCTTCTCCTTGCCCCTGTGCTCGGACGGTATCCGGGTCAGCAACCCCACAGAGCTCTTTCAAAGGCTGATTAACCTTCAAGCATCCCCTTTCTGAACTGAGAATCGGGTCTGCTTTTATTTGCAAACTTCAAAGTTCAGTTTTAAAGTCAAGTGTTTTGTTTTGTCTTTTTTCCACTGAACTCGTAAGATCTTCCCACCTCATGCAAAGAAATCACTTGAGTTCTTTAACTTCCCTCTTTGTAACTTTAGAAGTGTCTTCAGGGGTGAGATATTTTACTGCTCATCAGCAGTCACGGAGCTTTAGGTTTATTTTTTTTTAAGCTAGGGGTTTCTCATTCTATCATATTTGAAAGTTATCATTCATTCTAGGGGTCACATAATTATTCTGAACCTTATTGGCAATCAAATCAGTTGTCTGCGCATGTGTGTGACAGCCGTAGTGGGTCACGTGCAAGCTGCCTCATTAGAGCCTTGTGAAGATGTTCTATGACAGGAACAAAGATAAAATTTCTCTTCTGGGAACACAGGGTAACAGCAGATCCCGCTTCCTGCCTCTTAGGGATCCAAAAGTTTCAGTCGCTACAGCTCACCACAGAGGGGGAAATGGCCCAGTGTCTGTAGCTTACTTCTCCTTATTTACTAGGAACTGGACACAATAAAATTAGGAGCCAGATTCCAGCTATGGGCAGAACGTCTCCGGGAGGGTCTCCTTGTTCAGCAAACGGTCTGGCACAGTTGTAACTAGAAAGTAGTGGGGATATTGGACCCAGCCTCATTGTTTTAGAAAAGCCCATCTCATAAGGACTGTGAATCACCACCATTTATCATATTTGATGCTTCTGCGGTGTTACGTCATATGGAAATTGGTAGCCTTTTCAAAAAAATGCGATTGTATTCACATTTCTTCCTATAACCCTTGGAGATTTTAAAAAATGGAGCAAAAGAAAAAAAAAGCCAACACTGTCTTGTTAATTAACCAGTCTCTACTTACTTTTTAAGTGCTTTAAACAAAAACAAATTAAAAAAAAAGATTTTATGTATTTATTTGTCAGAGAGAGAGAGAGAGAGCACAAGCAGGGGGAGTGGCAGGCAGAGGGAGAAGCAAGCTCCCCGCTGAGCAAGTAGCTGATAAGGGGACTTGACCCCAGGACCCTAGGATCATGACCTGAGCTGAAGGCAGAAGCTTCACCGACTGAGCCACCCAGGTGCCTCTAAACTAAAGCAAAATTGCCTCACTGGAAGCCAGCTGTGTGGCCTTGGAAGCTTCTGGGTGTCTGAGTCTCCAAGTGGAGCAGTATGCAAAGATGACATACTCAGGAGCCAGAAGAAGTGTTAGAACCTTTATTTACATTTCTTTTCCATCTAAAATGTAGAGACATATATTAAGCTCTACTAATATTTTATATACAGATCACGAGAGTAGAAGTATATAATTTATAAATATATAAATTTGGGAAAAGTGCATGTTCAAAATTTTTACTTTTAGTGCATATGATCAAAAAAGTGCGATTACTGATCTAGACCTTTCAAAGATTGGGTTAGATTTAATATTTTTTTTTCCAAATTGCTGATTGCAACCTATTGCTGGGATGTGCAATTAACTTAGTGGATTTTTAAAGAGTGAAATAAAATATAAAATACCAGAGTGTATTGCTCATAGCAAGAATAGCAAGAATTGAGTTTCGTTCTGTGTAACTTTTCAGATGAACACGTGTGAGCATGGGATCCAATGTAAAATGTTTCTCCTGTTGTGGCTTGTGGTTTCAAAAGGTAGGAAGCAACTGGACTTGAGTGGTTCTCAAAGCGTCATCCCCAGGGCCAGCAGCAGCATTCATATGGGAACTTATTAGAAAGGCAAATTCTTCAATCCCACCTAAGATTGACTGTATCAGAAAGTGGGAATGGAACCCAGCAATTGTGGTTTAACGAATGTTCCAGGTGATTCTGAGGTTCTAAGTTTCAGAGCCACCGGCTGGAGCATCTCTAGGACACATCGGGTCACAAAACAAAAGTTTAAGACTCAGATATTCATTTAACTAAGGCAACATTTTTCACATTTCCCTGACTCTAGGAATCTCCTGGGTGAACTGCAGTGCCCTCAGAGACCCTAACCAAGCAGGTCTGGGATTGGGGCCTTGGAATCCTATTTTTAACAAATGTCTCTGGGGATGCCTGTGATCAGATGAGTTTGGGAGACACTTGACCATGAAATGTGGAGGAGAGGGAGTCTGCAGAACCTATTTTACAGAGCAGAAACAGTGTTTTAGAGAAGTCAAGTCTAAAGCGGGGAAATAAGCAATTCAAACCAGAACCCGAAAAGCTGAGAATTATCTAAACATTTCTCAACTGAATGAAATGACTTTTCTTTCATTTTGAGTGAGCGGAAACGGAGATTCTCTTCTGAGAAGCTTGCTCTGGAGCTCTGTGCAGCACCTCGGCTCCAGCTCGTGGTGGATGCTAACGAAGTGCTCGGGCAGGGAGCCTTGCGTTCCTACTGTTCCTACCGTATGCGGTCCTTGGGCAGGGGGGCAGCTCTGGGAGGCAGATGTGGGGTAGATGTTGGAGGAGATGGTCTCAAATTCCAACATGGCTGAATCAGGCAAAGTTTCAAATACATGGGTGGGTTAGAGACCCCACGTTTAAAAATAACTCTCACAGGGGCGCCTGGGTGGCACAGCGTTTAAGTGTCTGCCTTCGGCTCGGCGTGATCTCTGCGTTATGGGATCGAGCCCCACATCAGGCTCCTGCGCTATGAGCCTGCTTCTTCCTCTCCCACTCCGCCTGCTTGTGTTCCCTCTCTCGCTGGCTGTCTCTATCTCTGTCGAATAAATAAAATCTTAAAAAAAAATAAAATAAAATAAAAATAACTCTCACAATCCGCTTAGTTTTGCTACTGATAAAACTACATTCACTGTTGATTGTAATTAAAATAAAGTCTTTATAAGTTAGAAAAATAATGTCTGTGCATTATAAATATATTCTATAAAAATGTGTATAAAAATCTGAAAATTCTCTGACACCCCCTCTCATTCTCAGCCCCTAGCCCCCAAGTAACTGTTGCTAACAATTTGGAGGCTATTTTCTGACTTTTTAATATACATACATATAGTCTTTAAAAAACAAAATTAATATTGATGTTATTCTGTCGTTTTTCAGGAGACAATTGATCATGAATATTTACCTGTGTGTTTCCATATCCAGCCAAAATTTTTGAACAGCAGCAGATTTTAAATGTTGAATTTAATGTATACCAAACTTACTTGACCTCAGAACACTTTTTAAATTAGAATGTATTTTGACTGAATATCCCCAAAAACTCAAGGCGACAACATGTGCTTGGATTTTTTTTTTTTTTAAAGGTTTTATTTATTTATGTGACAGAGAGACAGCCAGCGAGAGAGGGAACACAAGCAGGGGGAGTAGGAGAGGAAGAAGCAGGCTCCCAGAGGAGGAGCCCGATGTGGGACTCGATCCCAGAACGCCGGGATCACGCCCTGAGCCGAAGGCAGACGCTTAACGACTGCGCTACCCAGGCGCCCCAACATGTGCTTGGATTAAAGGAGGCAGCTAAATGATGTCTCCTGAACACATTAATACTGCAAGAATGATATAAATTTAATTTATTGCATTAAAAAGTTTAAAACAGGAAGAATAATAAGACTGGAAAAAAATTAAATCATTGCATTTTACAAAGAACAAAGCATACTGAGATTAAGTAAAATGTTTTCATTTTATATTTTGTTAGAAAATGTGACATAAAAACAAACTCCTAAAAATAGCATGTTGGGGTTACTTTACGACATAGCTTAATAGCGGCAGTACTGTTTGGGGGTAAAAATCTTATATGTGGTAAAATATCCCATATGTTGTCTCCAACACAATATTTTTTAAAATCCCATTTTTAAATATAAGAACACTGTAACCAAGGAAAGAAGTGCATAAACAGTACAAACATTTTATAGTCTCTGTGTGTGTGTTTTTTTTTAAAGATTTTATTTATTTATTTGACAGAGACAGCCAGCGAGAGAGGGAACACAGCAGGGGGAGTGGGAGAGGAAGAAGCAGGCTCCTAGCAGAGGAGCCTGATGTGGGGCTCGATCCCAGAACGCCAGGATCACGCCCTGAGCCGAAGGCAAATGCTTAACGACTGCACCACCCAGGCGCCTCTGTCTTTGTGTGTTCTTGATTTAGATGTTCTAAAAATCTTCCATTATCTCCTGTTTGATAGCTCTCTGCTGATTTTTCTAGAAACTGACTGGTACAAGCATTCATTTTTATGTTGACCTATTAAAACATTTTGCTCTTTTAACTTGCGCAAAGCTTTTGAACCACAACACTGGTTTTTCATTGGAAACTTTCTTCTTTCAGCCTTCAGTCCATGAGGAACAATTCTGTATGTTATAAGTGCTTAATAATAAACATCAAATAATAACCTCACATGTGCATGGCAACTGTGAGATAAGACAGTGGGAACGGAGCAGAGCAGTTGTTGTCCGTGAGAGAACGTGTGAAGAGACGGTCGGACGGATGTAGGAGCTCTGCAGGCGGGCTCTTACACATGAAGTCTCTTTCTCCTGCAATTTCTTAGCATTCTAAGGGAGGGAGCAACCTTAGCATTCGCTGAAGCTTGATGGTTTAAGGACACAATTGTTATACTTAACAAGGGAATAAAAAATGCTAATAAGAAGCTATGCATTTAACTTTTGGGTTGATTTTTTTCTGATATTAGAACCCAAATCTTGAATCTGCATTATTCAGCCCAGAACTCAGGCTCAAGGAGGAGATATTCCTCCACTGAGACATCTGTTATTAATTCAATTAATATTGGGGGGGGAGGAGAGGAAACATTCTAACATCACTTTGAACAAGGCTTTATAACTTTCTTTTATAGTCTACAGAGCATTTTTCTTTTCTTTTTTTTTTTTTAAAGATTTTATTTATTTATTCGACAGAGATAGAGACAGCCAGCGAGAGAGGGAACACAAGCAGGGGGAGTGGGAGAGGAAGAAGCAGGCTCATAGCGGAGGAGCCTGATGTGGGGCTCGATCCTGTAACGCCGGGATCACGCCCTGAGCCGAAGGCAGACGCCCAACCACTGTGCCACCCAGGCGCCCCTACAGAGCATTTTTCTATATAGTATTTTGTTCAGCCCTTAGAAACCACCTATGAAACAGGTATAGTTGCCATTTTACTGTCACTGTAGGCTGAAAGGAGAAGGTTTCAACGAAAAACCCTGAGGCTCACAGTGGTAAAGTGACTTGTGCAAGGTCCCTAAAATTCAGATTTGTATTTGTGTGATGTCAAAGCCTGTGCTTTATCCACTATGGCGGGATTCTCTCTGCTTCAGTCATTTATCCACCATTCACATTTTCATTGCATGTACTACAGCTTTATTTCTTGGTTAAGATATATTTTTAAATTGACTCATTTTTTTGGTGTATTTTGCATAAGCATATTTTAAAAGGGCATTTTATGTTAGTGATCTTCAAAGTGGTGAATGAAGACTTTACAAATGGAACAAGTGAGGATAGTTTTAAGGCAATTAATTTTCAGATTCTCAATGTCCATAGTTGGAAGTTTTTTTTTTTAAGATTATTTATTTATTGAGGGGGGAGGGGCAGAGGGAGAAAATCTTCAAACAGACTCCTCTCTGGGCACAGAGCCAGATGTGGGGCTCGATTTCAGGACCCTGAGTTCACGACCTGAGCTGATACCAAGAGTCAGACGCTTAACTGACTGAGCCACCAGGTGCCCCTTCTGTGGGTATTCTTTACTAATACAAGTCTACCTGGGGACACTTTCTCCCCTTGTCTTCTCTCCCTGTCCTATTCTTACTGTGAGGCCTTGCTCTGGAGAATAAAAGTCTCTGGAGTCTAAACAGCTTAAGTATTGTTTGGGTAACAATAATTTGAAATATCAGTTTAGGTATTGTTTGGGTAACAAGTCCTTTTGCAAGGTAGGAATTTCTCAATTTTTATTTCAGCAAAATTGAAGAAAGACCTAATTGAATTTTCAACATGTGGATCACTAAAAATAGTATGTGAGGAGAAATCACTATGTGGATCTTGAGATAGAACTCAATGAATTCAAGGATTGATGTTGCCATAACAAAACGCCCATTCCCTTGGGGCGCCTGGGTGGCTCAGTAGTTAAGCGTCTGCCTTCGGCTCAGGGCCTGATCCCGGGGTGCTGGGATCAAGCCCTGCATCGGGCTCCCTGCTCTGCTGGGAGCCTGCTTCTTCCTCTCCCACTCCCCCTGCTTGTGTTCCCTCTCTCACTGGCTGTCTCTCTCTCTGTCAAATGAATAAATAAAATCTTTAAAAAACAAAAATGAAAACAAAAAATCCCCGCCCATTCCCATCTACTTACCTCAACAAGGTTTTTCAGAGCTGACGTCTATAAAAATGAAAAATAAAAATGAAATTAATACTAAATCTGTCTCATTCAACAAGTTAATAATATTCATCCATGGATACTTAAAATTATCAGCAATAGTTCTCTTATTTAGATATGTATTTCCAGTAGAGCTTATTAAGTTTAATATTTATCATGGTTTTTAATATTTTCTGGATTTTTTAAATTAATTGTATACTGATTTAATGATATACTAATAACTTAATTGAAAACAAATTTTAACCCCTAGAACTTTATGGTCATGGGTAATAAAAATTGTTTTAGTCTGTTCAGGCTGCTATAATAAAAATACCTTAGACCAGATGGTTGACAAACAACAGAAATTTATCTCTCACAGTTCTAGAGGCTAGGAAGTCCAAGATCAAGGTGCGGGCAGATTCAGAGCCTGGTGAAGACCCACTTCCTCTTTCATGGACGGCCATCTTCTTATTGTGTCCTTATATGGTGGAAGGAATGAGAGATCTCGCTGAAATCTTGCTTATAAGACTATGAATCCCATTCATGAGGGTTTCCAGTCTTATGACTTAATCACTTCCCAAACACTGAATACCATCACACTGTAGTTAGAATTACAACATATAAATTTGAAGGGGAGGTTCCACAAACATTCGGTCTATCGCAAAAATATATTTTGATTCTTATAAGCATATTTTCATTGCAGTAAGTAGGGTTATAAAGACTTTCAGGCTTAAGAATGTATGACATGGAGTCATGGTCTCTTAACCACCATTATGGGGCAGTTAATTCTCTGTTTTTGTTCTGGGGCTTGCTTTCCTGTGTTCTTAAGAGTAATTAGCAGCATTCCTGGCCTCTACCAACTAGACACCAGTAGCATATCCCCCAACTCCCTAAGTTATGACAACCAAAAATGTTTCTAGATATTGCCAAAAGTTCTTTGTGGCACAAAATCACCAGTGGTTAAAAACCACTGCATTGGGTTATAATTTTGTGGGGGGAGTGAAATGGAAAATAGAAATTCAAGAGAAAAGGAATCATGTGCAATTTATGCCTCTTAATGGAGAGCTTGTTCATCTTTACTTAATAATGGATATTTAGTCACTAATGAGATTTAGATTCTACTACTGTATATCACCATATAAATGGAAAACCAATTTTCCTTGCTGTTATGGGTTAAATTGTGTCCCCCCCACAAAAATGTATATTGAATTTCTAACCCCTATTTCCTTAGACTATGACATTATTTTGAAATAGGGTCGTTACAGAGATAATCAAGTTAAAATGGAGTTATTAGGGTGTGTCTTAATCTAGTCTGATGGTATCCTTATAGAAAGGGAAATTTTGGTCACAGACACAGACATACACAAAAGGAAGACAATGTGAAGATGACCATCTGCTGTGGGAAGCTGAGACTGGGCTGATGGTAAACCAGGGAATGTCAAGCATTGCTGGTCACCACAGGAAACTATAAGAAGCAAGGAATAATTCTACCCGGAGTCCCAGATGGAGCATGGCCCTGCCAACACCTTGATTTTGGATTTCTAGTCTCCAAAACTGTAAGGCAGTAATTTTTTTTTTTTTGATCACCCAGTTTGTGGTTCCTTGTTATGTTAGCCCTCATAAACTAATATAGTTGCCATAAAAATAAAACCATAAAAACAAATATAACAAAAACAATATAGTGCTCTTAAATGATATTAAATTTCAGCTAGATGCTTAGGAGTCTACTAAAGACAGGCCAGGGCATCACTGTCTCTTTATTAAAAGGGAAGAATAGCCAGTGTTATCACCATGTTCATAGCAGCATTATTTGCAATAGACAAAAGGTGGAAGTAACCAGAGTATCCGGATGATGGATGCATCCATTGTATCCACTGATGGATGAATGGATAAACAAAATACGGTATACATGTACAGTGGAATATTATTCATACTTAAGAAGAAGTTCTGACACATGCTACCACACGAATGAACTTTGAGGGCATTATGCTAAGTGAAATAAGCCAGTCACAAAAGGACAAATACTGTATGATTCCACTAACATGACGTACTTAGGGTAGTCAAATTCATGGAGACAGAAAGTAGAGTGGTGGTTGCCAGGGGTAGGAGGAGGGAAGAATGGGGAGTTACTGTTCAATGGGTACAGAGTTTCAGTTTTTCAAGATGAAAGGAGTTCTGTGGATGGATGGTGGTAAAGGTAGCAAGCAATGTGAATGTAATTTACGTCACGGAACTGTACACTTAAAAATGGTTAACATGGCAGGGGGTGCCTGGGGGGCCTTTGGATTTCCTCCAAAGACTCAGTTGACTAAGCATCAGACTCTTGATCTCAGCTCAGTTCTTGATCTCAGGGTCATGAGTTCAAGTCCTGTATTGGGCTCCACGCTGGGTGTGGAGCCTACTTAAAAAAAAAAAAAAAAGGTTAACATTGTAAATTTTATATTGTGGATTTTACCACAATTAAAAAGAGAAAAACAAAGAAGAGCCAATGTTAAAAGAGATGTTGAAGGCCTAGTAACACAAAATTGAGGTGACCTAATCATGCAAATTAGAAGTTAATTGAAATTTGAATAACTTTCTATGTGAGTCAGTATTATTTTTTTTGCGGGATAAATGTCTACACAACCTAAAGTCATCCCACAGGGTAGGAAATGTTACCCTACTTCATGTGGTAACTTCCCCCGAAAAGGGTTTAAGCCACAGAGAACCAAGGGCCTAGGCTTGGACATGCGCCCTTTGACTCTTAGTTCAGTGTACTTCCTTTTTTTTCTTTCTTTTTTTAAATTTGAGTGTAGTTGACACACATGTTACATTAGTTTCAAGTGTACAACACAGTGATTCAACAAGTCTATACATTATGCTGTGGTCACCACAAGTGTGGCTACCATCTGTCCCCACACAACGCTATGACAATCATCGGCTCTATTTCCTATGCTGGACCTTTCATCCCTATGAGTTTTCATCCAGTACACCTTCCCTGTAACACAAAAGAACCTCTCTTTTGGAATAATCACACCTGGACCTCAGGTATTGGACTCGAGGACAAACAGCCCAGTAGCTTCTGTGAGGTTGGTGGTTGGCAGTGAAGCATTCTGGGGGGAAGGTCAGAGAAAGGCACTCCTGGATATTCAGTTTCCAGGGAGAAGTCAGGGAGCTTTGAAGCAAAACTAGAGTGCCAAGGAGAGAGACAGTGACCAGAAGAAATAAATATGGTTTCTATTGTTTCATTGTGATATAATTGAGGAGGAAAAGTGAAGATCCATACTGGAAAATTGTAGCAGGCCTCTTGGAAAAATGAAGTTATTTGAGAGTTATCTACATTATTCCTGTTTTGTTGGATCATTCTGGGGTGCCTTGCAGCTTGGGTAGTTATTAAATGATAGCTGGAGACAGACGCTTAGAGGCATTTAATCTAGAATTAGAAGCGGGAAAGAGTGGGGATGATTTTGTTAAGTGTGAACAGGAGTAGCAGAGTATGTTCAGACCAAATATTATTTGAAACACTAATTTTATGCCTGGGTTTAGAAGACACATTTTAAATGTGGGTTTGAAATTAGTTTGGGAATTGTCTTTGAGCAGGGATTGTATGAATTATTTGAAAGCTGGGCCCATTAAAAATGCATTAAGTAACAATCAAATACTGTGTGTCTGCTAATGTGATGCAGCAGGAGGCGCCGACGCCATAGAGGAAGCTTCTCGCCCATACTGTGGAGCTTGAATCTAAGCAAGCCTCTAGGGGTAACTCCAGTTTACAGGCGACATGGGAGAGAGGAGAGAAGACAAGATGAAATAATAACATTCGAGCTAAGATCTGCTTTAAAATACTTCAGTAAGGAAACAAAGGTAAAAGGAATGTGCATTAGTTTCCTGGGGCTGCCGTAACAAATCACCACACACTGGGGGGCCTCAAACGACAGAAATTTATTCTCTTTCAGTTTTGGAGGCCAGAAGTCCAAACAAGGTATTGGTAGGGCTGGATTTCCTCCAAAGACTCTAGGGGAACATTGGTTCCTTGTCTCTTGCAGCTTCCACTGACGCCAGGTATTTCTTGGCTTCGGGCGCCATCACTCCAAGCTCTTCCTCATGGTCGTGTTGCTTCCTTCTCTGCTATGTTAAACTTTCCTCTCTCTCTCTTACAAGGACACATGTGATTGCACTTAGAGTCCACCTGGGTAATTCAGGCTATGCGCCTCCTCTCAATATCCTTAACTTCATCACAACTTTTGCTGTATGATACACTCTTGGCCTTATGAGACAATATTAACCCCAGGTTGGGGATTAGGGTGCGGGCATATCTTTGGAGATCCACCATTCAGCCCACTATAGAATGGAAGGCAAAATCTTGATAACTGATCAGTTTTATCATTTATTTACTTATTCAGCTTTATTGAGGAATGATTGACAAATATTTAAAGTGTATAACATGATGATTTGAGATACCTATACATTGTGGAATGGTTACCAAGATCAGGATAATTAACATATCCATCACCTTACATAGTCAACTTTCTTTCCTTCTTTCCTTCCTTCCTTCCTTCCTTTCTCCCTTCCTTCCTTCCTTCCTTCCTTCCTTCCTTCCTTCCTTCCTTCTTCCCTCCCTCTCTCCCTCCCTCCCTCTTTTTTGTGGTGAGAATTGTTAAGATCTGCTTTCAGTAACTTCCAAGTGTACAATACTGTATTATTAACCATAGTCACCATGTTGTATATTAGGTTCTCAGAACTTACTTATCTTGATAGTTGATAAATTTGAGTCACAGGACTAAAAGAGGTTTCAGTTTTGGATAAGGTTGTAAATTATCAATATTAAAAAAATTGGATTTCTACCTCTGGCAATGACAGAGAAACTGAGATCAGATTTAACTTTTTGTCATAAACAAGTAGGACACTAGACATAATAGATGAAACAATTGTTTCCAAATACTGAACAAAAGACATTGCAGAACTGTGATCCCTGACAGAAGGAAAATAAATGAGATGGGCCCTATGGTCACCCTAACTTTCTGCATAGAGGTAATTTTCAGACCATTGCACGGAGACAGAAAACTCAAATAGGGCACAACAGTCTCGGTGAACTGAGAAGACTGAGATTGGAGTTTGGAAAAAGATAAGCTGAGGTGGTTGGAATTTGTAGAGCAGAGTGCTGAAGAGAAAGGAGCTAAATGGGATACAGCTCCAGATAATTGCATAGAGGTCCTGCTGAATATATTGCTTAATACCAGATTGCACACATGTAGAGCAAAATTATAGGAGATGAGGCAAAGAATCACCAGGGAGCTGAGAGATAAACATCTCTGAACTCATTCTGAATTCCAGTCAGCCAGAGTATAAAACCCTGGTCTTCTCCAGAGACCACAGAGGAGTCATACCTTAGAAGTGGGGCTAAAGTAGCTTCAGAGTAAAGGCTACTCTAGGCCTGCCCTTTAAAATCTTCAAAGTCAGCCTAAAAAAGATCAAGCTTATCCTCAATTTGCTTAGCTGACTGTCAAAACGAAGTCTGACACTCTTTTAAGGAAGTCAACAAAATCTAGAATTCAAGAATGTAAAATTTACGATGTTTAGTATCCATTCAAATATTACCAGACATGTGAAAAAGTGGGAAAATGTGACCCTTAATCAGGAGAAAAATAAGAAAATAGAAGCAGACCCAGAAATGACAGACAATTAGCTGGCAAGGATTTAACTTGGCTACTAGAAGTATGCACAAGGATTTGAAAGAGAACATTAACATGATGAAGAGGGAAATAGAAAATATGAAGGGTATTTTGTTTTGATAAATAATCTTTAAAAAAAACTCCTGCAGTTAATATGCTTATCACATAAAACACTTTGGAAAACATTTCAGCAGTTTTAAAAATCAAGTTAACTATACATTTACCATAGGAACCAATCTTAGGCATTTACCCAAGAGAAATGAAAATATGTCTATCCAAAGACTTTTTCATGAATGTTCATGCAGCTTTATTCATAATCACCCCAAAAAAGGAAGTAGCCCAAATATTCCACACTGAATGGATAAATTGTGGAGCATCTCATAATGGAATACCACTCAGAAGTACCAAAAATGAATTAGTGACAGAGTAACATGTATGAATCTCTAAAAACATTGCACTGGGCAAAAGAAGCCAAGTCCAAAAGATTAATTCTGCATGATTCTATGTATATGAAATTCAAGAAAGTGTTAAAAAAAAAGTGCTTAAAAAAAAAAAGAAAACTCAGCGTAGGGCAGCGGACAGGTGGGACTCAACTGCAAAGGGGCAGGAGGGAATTTTTGAGG